>NC_074683.1:39361077-40068577 GCF_029448725.1 Salvelinus fontinalis
GGTAGAGCCCCCACTTCCTCCCTGTCTCCCTGTAGGCATCACCAGTGATGTGCCAGGGTAGAGCCCCCACTTCCTCCCTGTCTCCCTGTAGGCATCATGGACACCAGCGATGTGCCATGGTAAAGCCCCCACTTCCTCCCTGTCTCCCTGTAGGCATCATGGACACCAGCGATGTGCCATGGTAGAGCCCCCACTTCCTCCCTGTCTCCCTGTAGGCATCATGGACACCAGCGATGTGCCATGGTAAAGCCCCCACTTCCTCCCTGTCTCCCTGTAGGCATCATGGACACCAGCGATGTGCCATGGTAAAGCCCCCACTTCCTCCCTGTCTCCCTATAGGCATCACCAGTGATGTGCCAGGGTAGAGCCCCCACTTCCTCCCTGTCTCCCTGTAGGCATCACCAGCGATGTGCCATGGTAAAGCCCCCACTTCCTCCCTGTCTCCCTGTAGGCATCACCAGTGATGTGCCAGGGTAGAGCCCCCACTTCCTCCCTGTCTCCCTGTAGGCATCACCAGTGATGTGCCATGGTAAAGCCCCCACTTCCTCCCTGTCTCCCTGTAGGCATCACCAGTGATGTGCCATGGTAGAGCCCCCACTTCCTCCCTGTCTCCCTGTAGGCGTCACCAGCGATGTGCCATGGTAGAGCCCCCACTTCCTCCCTGTCTCCCTGTAGGCATCACCAGCGATGTGCCATGGTAGAGCCCCCACTTCCTCCCTGTCTCCCTGTAGGCGTCACCAGCGATGTGCCATGGTAGAGCCCCCACTTCCTCCCTGTCTCCCTATAGGCATCACCAGTGATGTGCCATGGTAGAGCCCCCACTTCCTCCCTGTCTCCCTGTAGGCATCACCAGCGATGTGCCATGGTAGAGCCCCCACTTCCTCCCTGTCTCCCTATAGGCATCACCAGTGACGTGCCATGGTAGAGCCCCCACTTCCTCCCTGTCTCCCTGTAGGCATCACCAGCGATGTGCCATGGTAGACCCCCCACTTCCTCCCTGTCTCCCTGTAGGCATCACCAGTGATGTGCCATGGTAGAGCCCCCACTTCCTCCCTGTCTCCCTGTAGGCATCACCAGTGATGTGCCAGGGTAGAGCCCCCACTTCCTCCCTGTCTCCCTGTAGGCATCACCAGCGATGTGCCATGGTAGAGCCCCCACTTCCTCCCTGTCTCCCTGTAGGCATCACCAGTGATGTGCCATGGTAGAGCCCCCACTTCCTCCCTGTCTCCCTGTAGGCATCACCAGTGATGTGCCAGGGTAGAGCCCCCACTTCCTCCCTGTCTCCCTGTAGGCATCACCAGTGATGTGCCATGGTAGAGACTCATTGAAAAAGTGATGACTGCCTTTGCTTGCGGTTCTCACTTCTGATAGTAATCTCTGGCATGATTGCTGCAGATCAACATGTCATAACTAGTTCTAACACTTGGATACTGGCCAAAAAGACATCAAAGTGAACTAAATAGAGCTATACAGTAAATCAAATCATATCAAATTATTATTTGTCACATTCGCCGAATACAACAGGTGTAGACCTTACAGTGAACTGCTTACTTTCAAGCCTTTAACCAACAATGTAGTTTTAAAAAAATACCTACAAATGTAAAAGTAAAAAAAAAAGGTGAGAGAAGAAAAACAAATAATTAAAGAGCAGCTGTAAATAACAATAGTGGGGCTATATACAGGGGGTACTGGTACAGAGTCAATGTGGAGGCTATATACAGGGGGTACTGGTACAGAGTCAATGTGGAGGCTATATACAAGGGGTACCGGTACAGAGTCAATGTGGAGGCTATATACAGGGGGTACCGGTACAGAGTCAATGTGGAGGCTATATACAGGGGGTACCGGTACAGAGTCAATGTGGAGGCTATATACAGGGGGTACCAGTACAGAGTCAATGTGGAGGCTATATACAGGGGGTACCAGTACAGAGTCAATGTGGAGGCTATATACAGGGGGTACCGGTACAGAGTCAATGTGGAGGCTATATACAGGGGGTACCGGTACAGAGTCAATGTGTTAATGTGCGGGGGCACTGGTGTCGAGGTATTTGAGATAATTATGTACATGCAGGTAGGGTTGTCAAAGTGGTAATAACAGATAATAACAGAGAGTAGCAGCAGCGTAGTGGGGGAGGGATAGTCTGGGTAGCCATTTGATTAGCTGTTCAGGAGTCTTATGGCTTGGGGGTAGAAGATGTTTAGAAGCCTCTTGGACCTAGACTTGGCGCTCCGGTACCGCTTGCCGTGCGGTAGCAGAGAAAACAGTCTATGACTAGTATGACAAGGGTGGATTCCTCTGACACCGCCTGGTATAGAGGTCCTGGATGGCAGGAAGCTTGGACCCGGTGATGTACTGGGCCGTACTCACTACCATCTGTAGTGTCTTGTGGTCGGAGGCCGAGCAGTTACAAATACCAGGCAGTGATGCAACCTGTCAGGATGCTCTCGATGGTGCAGCTGTAAAATCTTTTGAGGATCTGAGGACCAATGCCAAATCTTTTCAGTCTCCTGAGGGGGAATAGGTTTTGTTGTGCCCTCTTCACGACTGTCTTGGTGTGCTTGGACCATGTTAGTTTGTTGTTGATGTGGACGCCAAGGAACTTGAAGCTCTCAACCTGCTCCACTACAGCCCTGTCGATGAGAATAGGGTCATGCTCGGTCCTCTTTTTCCTGTAGTCCACAATCATCTCCTTTGTCTTGACCACGTTGAGGGAGAGGTTGTTGTCCTTGCAACACATGGTCAGGTCTCTGACCTCCTCCCTATAGGCTGTCTCATCGTTGTTGGTCAGACAGCCTTAATTAATGATGGTGTTGGAGTTATACCTGGCCGTGCAGTCATGAGTGAACAGAAAATACAGAAGAGGACTAAGCATGCGTCCCTGAGGGGCCCCCATGTTGAGGATCAGTGTGGCGGATGTGTTGTTACCTACCCTCGCCACCTGGGGGCGGCCCGTCAGGAAGTCCAGGATCCAGTTGCAGAGGGAGCTGTTTAGTCCCAGGGTCCTTAGCTTAGTGATGAGCTTTGAGGGAACTATGGTGTTGAACGCTGAGCTGTAGTCAATGAACATCATTCTCACGTAGGTGTTCTTGTTGTCCAGGTGGGAAAGGGCAGTGTGGAGTGCAATAGAGATTGCATCATCTGTGGATCTGTTGGTGCGGTATGCAAATTGGAGTGGGTCTAGGGTTTCTGGGATAATGGTGTTGATGTGAGCCATGACCAGCCTTTCAAAGCATTTCATGGCTACAGACTTGAGTGCTATGGGTCGGTAGTCATTTAGGCAGGTTAACTAAGTGTTCTTGGGCACAGGGACTATGGTGGTCTGCTGGTGCCCAGTAGATCATCCTCTGTTGGTTAGCGTGCTCTGATTCTTGGTGGTTTCAGTGAAAGGGAGTGATTTAAGGTGCGCTATAATTCCTGATAAAAACACATCACATCCCCTCCCTGCATCAGCGCCTGTACAGGAGAGCTCTAAGTGGTCAACTCCCTCCTCCATCCACCTCCATAGCCTGTGGGTTTCTCCAGCTCAGCATTCTTCCACTTATCTTCATTGCCATTAACACTGGCAGGTCTCATGTGTCATCTGCTTCACATCAACGCTACGTACAGCACAGCTCAAATTCCTTCACTGTCAGTTGAGGAGGGAAGGCACTAACAAATTGAGTTATTTGTGTTCTTAGAGAGGAAACAAAACAAAACGTGAGGAAAGCTGGGGTTATCCCACCTCCATAATCTACTACTGACTAATAAACATGGCCGTAAGGTGGCTTTTCAAAGCACCCTGAGGCATCTCCACAATGTGTGCTGGGTGTTCAGGGAACGGTCAGGGGTCTATCAGCTCATTGCCTCCAGAGGCAGAGAGATGACAGCATTCTAATGTGATGATACATGGGATAACTACTGACCTCTACATACCCCCTGCTTGGATTTGTTGCTGTGCAGCTGTCTGCTAAAACACTTTCAAAACAGAGATATTCATAGGAACAGGATTTAACTAAATATTTAGGTGATCATGTCTAAATCCTTTAGAAATGGTTGAATTAACTCAAATAAATCGAACATAGTGATATTGATCTAAACATACAAACACAGGCTCATAAAGCGCTTTAATGACAGTTTCATTTGTCTTGTTCCAATGTTTCCTCCCACATAAAAACATACTACAGTTTACTATGGAATACTACAGTACTTACAACAGAATTCTGTAGTAAACTGAAGTATACTGTAGAAATCTATACTACACACTGTAGCATCTCTCGATCATGTGTAGTAATTAGTATAGAATTTTGTAGTATACTATAGAAAAATATAGTAAATACTACTATATTAGCCACACAAAAAACACTATTAAATTCTATAGAAATGTCCACAAAAACACATTATCTTTAAACTACAGTAAATACTACAATATTAAATGTGCATATATCCTGCCCATTCCCTTCCTCTATATACACATGTGTGCCATCCATCAGTAAGAAACCTACATACCAAGTACAGTCCGTATATTGTGTTTATAGGTTATAGGAAAGAGCGGAAGCTTGGAACATTCTGTTCAGAACCCAGTCCTGTCTACCTACAGGTTATAGGAAAGAGCGGAAGCTTGGAACATTCTGTTCAGAACCCAGTCCTGTCTACCTACAGGTTATAGGAAAGAGCGGAAGCTTGGAACATTCTGTTCAGAACCCAGTCCTGTCTACCTACAGGTTATAGGAAAGAGCGGAAGCTTGGAACATTCTGTTCAGAACCCAGTCCTGTCTACCTACAGGTTATAGGAAAGAGCGGAAGCTTGGAACATTCTGTTCAGAACCCAGTCCTGTCTACCTACAGGTTATAGGAAAGAGCGGAAGCTTGGAACATTCTGTTCAGAACCCAGTCCTGTCTACCTACAGGTTATAGGAAAGAGCGGAAACTTGGAACATTCTGTTCAGAACCCAGTCCTGTCTACCTACAGGTTATAGGAAAGAGCGGAAGCTTGGAACATTCTGTTCAGAAACCAGTCCTGTCTACCTACAGGTTATAGGAAAGAGCGGAAACTTGGAACATTCTGTTCAGAACCCAGTCCTGTCTACCTACAGGTTATAGGAAAGAGCGGAAGCTTGGAACATTCTGTTCAGATCCCAGTCCTGTCTACCTACAGGTTATAGGAAAGAGCGGAAGCTTGGAACATTCTGTTCAGATCCCAGTCCTGTCTACCTACATGTTATAGGAAAGAGCGGAAGCTTGGAACTTTCTGTTCAGAACCCAGTCCTGTCTACCTACAGGTTATAGGAAAGAGCGGAAGCTTGGAACATTCTGTTCAGAACCCAGTCCTGTCTACCTACAGGTTATAGGAAAGAGCGGAAGCTTGGAACATTCTGTTCAGAACCCAGTCCTGTCTACCTACAGGTTATAGGAAAGAGCGGAAGCTTGGAACTTTCTGTTCAGAACCCAGTCCTGTCTACCTACAGATTATAGGAAAGTGCGGAAGCTTGGAACATTCTGTTCAGAACCCAGTCCTGTCTACCTACAGATTATAGGAAAGAGCAAAAGCTTCGTACTTTCTGTTCAGAACCCAGTCCTGTCTACCTACAGGTTATAGGAAAGAGCAGAAGCTTGGAACATTCTGTTCAGAACCCAGTCCTGCCACAGGTTATGGAAAGTGTACTCCTTTAGTATTTCTCCAGTAGGTTACCTCAAGGAGAAAGCCTCCCACTTCTATGGCAAAGATACTAAAACAAAAACACTACAGTAATTACTACAGTCTGCAAAAACACTACAGTAATTACTTAAGCAATAAGGCCCGTTCCATCTTGCCTAAGAACAGCCCTTAGCCGCGGTATATTGGCCATATATCACCAACCCCCGAGGTGCCTTATTGCTGTTATAAACTGGTTACCAACGTAATTAGAGCAGTAAAAATACATGTTTTGTCATACATATGGTATACGGTCTGATATACCCCGGCTTTCATTCAATCAGCCTTCAGGGCTCGAACCACGCAGTTTATAATTTAGTATATAATGCTTTTTTTTTTACTGTAAATACTACAGTACACTAAAGTAAATACAACAGTATTCACTCCACACAAAAAAAAATCTGTCTGCAAAAACACTACAGTGAATACTATAGTATTCTTACCATAGTATACCACAGGAGGGTGGTTGCACCTTAATTGGGAAGAATGGGCTCGTGGTAATGACTGGAGTGGTATAGGTGGAATGGTATCAAATACATCAACCACACGCTTTCTATGGTTTTCAGGTGTTTGATGCCATTCCATCTGCGCCGTCCCAGCCATTATAATGAGTCGTCCTCCCCTCAGCAGCCTCCACTGTAGAATATATACACTATTGTATTTTTTTATGTGGGTTGATGGAACATTTCTATGGGATGTGATTTTTTTTTAACTCTCCTGGTGTGGAGTACCAGGACTGTCCTTTAGGGGGAGCCCCACTGCAGCTCTGAGTGTCAGGAGCAGGGAATGAGAAGGGGAGCAGGGAACAGCGGACCACACACTGACACGCTGTCATCAGCTGGTCATTATGGACTGGAACCATAACTCTCAACAAAGTACAACCTTCTTTGTGGAAAAAAATACATTCTTAACCTCTGATCCTAAAACGTTGCCTCAAGGCTAATATCGGTGCACTTTCCCCACAATATCATGCAAGGTGCATCCCAAGATGGACTGGCCACTGTGTGATGATGTCCATATGGTTCGTGGTGCAATATGATACGAGCAATATTACAGGTTTGATATTTTACATTGGATGATAAAACTGTGTCGTTTTGGGAAAACAAGAATAGAAGTGATTTAACTTTTCCAGATGGGAGGAAGGTAACTCCCTACACAGTGTGTAAAGTCTCTCAGTAATCGTGATGGGAGGAAAATACACATGGCCCCCAATATGTTCCTTAGCTGCTGATGTCAAGGTAGAGGGATTAGGTGAAAGTGGAATTTGGTGAGCACAAATCGTCCCCAGATCTCACCACAAGATGCTCATACTTACTTGGTGAATTTATCCCAGCACCGTATACGGAGCGCTGAGATAGGCTATGCGATGTTGAGCAAGCCATTAGGCCAAGCAAGCCACCTCTTCAAGGAATACCTAGGATAAAGCAATCCTTCTGCCCCCCCCCCCCCTTAAAAGATCTGATGCACTATTGTAAAGTGGCTGTTCCACTGGATGTCATAAGGTGAATGCACCAATTTGTAAGTCGCTCTGGATAAGAGCGTCTGCTAAATGACTTAAATGTAAATGTAAATGTAATGTGGGCTCATGATTGCCGGGAAGTAATGGGAACCAGCAAAAAAAAATATGTAAACAAGTTTTCAATGAAAGTCTGTGGAAACTGCGATGATTTTAGAACGCTGTCAAGGGAACCCTGACTTGTGTTTTATTGCCTGTTTACTTTATTGGAAGACTAGCCATGAATCCAGGTAGCCTTCAGTGTAATTGCCAAACTGTGGTTGAGCCCTTAAGTCTGCTTGAAAGATTTTATTAGCCAAACATTTGTTTCTACATACTCTGGCACTGAGGACCAAGTCTCTCCAGTTCACTGGTGAAAATAGAAAACAGATGGGAGAACTCAGGCCTCCTTTCTAGATAGACAGATGGGAGAACTCAGACCTCCCTTCTAGATATGAGTTTGTTACTTACCTTAGATGGTTTAATGGCGTCCCTTTTATAATCCTAAATTCCACGTTTATGACCACAAATTCCCTACTGTAGGCTGAAATGTCAGTAATGTTTTACAGATGAAGTAATAATAAATAAAGCAAGGGGTGCATCTTTCACTGGGGCATGTCCCCCCCACATTCTGAAATTGCATTTTTGTCCCCCCAGTTTTATCTTTGGAATGTGATACAAAACGAGGCAGCGGTGTGCTTAAGGACCATGTGGACGCCTCCGAGCGGTCAGATAGACTGCTTGGAGTGTTTATCCGACTGGATAAAAATATATATATTAAAACCAAAGTTGCACCCTTGAATAAAGCATTGGAAGTGGAGTTGACTGTCATGAACACAGACACTGTGATGTGTTGACTGTCATGAACACAGACACCGTGATGTGTTGACTGTCATGAACACAGACACCGTGATGTGTTGACTGTCATGAGGTCTTATCGAATAACTCTGCTGTAGGTTGCTGCTCAGCCCCACAGAGGTTCAGATAGACTCATAGCAAACATGAAACTTTGCTTGTATGAAGCAATGTATTACTATAGGAATGAGAATAAATAAGAAACCCGCACACTACTCTTGCCAAACTACACTTGTGACTTGTGACACTAGCAAGAGCATTGATACTTTTTAAAAATGACAGCCTACACCAGCCAAACCCTAACCCGGCCGATGCTGGACCAATTGTGTGCCGTCCTACACTAGCAAGAGCAGCGATACTATCAAGAGCAGTGATACTATCAAGAGCAGCGATACTATCAAGAGCAGCGATACTATCCAGAGCAGTGATACTATCAAGAGCAGCGATACTAGCATGAGCGATGAGACCATCAAGAGCAGTGATACTATCAAGAGCAGTGAGACTATCAAGAGCAGTGAGACTAGCAAGAGCAGTGATATTATCAAGAGCAGTGACACTGTCAAGAGCAGTGATACTATCAAGAGCAGTGATACTATCAAGAGCAGTGATACTATCAAGAGCAGTGATACTATCAAGAGCAGTGAGACTATCAAGAGCAGTGAGACTATCAAGAGCAGTGAGACTATCAAGAGCAGTGAGACTATCAAGAGCAGTGATACTATCAAGAGCAGTGATACTATCAAGAGCAGTGACACTGTCAAGAGCAGTGATACTGTCAAGAGCAGTGACAATATCAAGAGTAGTGATATTATCAAGAGCAGTGACACTGTCAAGAGCAGTGACACTATCAAGAGCAGCGATAGTATCAAAAGCAGTGTGCAGGTTTCTTATTTTTTCTGTTATCATGCACCTGCCAAAAAGATAGTTCAGATGTGTGAGTGACTTTTGAATTTAGAATTACTATAGGAATAAAATAATTTTTCTCTCACATAAATGTGCGGAGTTAAATGACAAAAAGTTCACTGGCTGTTTGATAGGATATTTTATTACGTATATTATGAGAATAAGACACCTACCTGGATAGATAGCTAAGTCTGTAGTATTCTGTGAAGGTGAGAAGTATCTAATGATTCATGTGAACGATAGAGTACACAAATAGCATTCTTTTTTTTTTAAGTATGTCATGAACTGCACATGACAGTACATCCGGCATGAAGAAAGAAAGCCCTGCCTGTTGCATCATCATGGACATACAATACTAATACAATCTCTGTACTAATGACCCAAATCCTGGCCGTCGGATGAGAGGCAAGTCCAAACGATGTACAAGAGAGCATCAAGTGTGCTTCTTGGGAAGGTGCCTCTTGACTGACTGCTCTGCCTTAAAGGGTGCCTCTTGGCTGACTGCTCTGCCTTAAAGGGTGCCTCTTGACTGACTGCTCTGCCTTAAAGGGTGCCTCTTGACTGACTGCTCTGCCTTAAAGGGTGCCTCTTGACTGACTGCTCTGCCTTAAAGGGTGCCTCTTGACTGACTGCTCTGCCTTAAAGGGTGCCTATTGTTTGACTGCTCTGCCTTAAAAGGTGCCTCTTGACTGGCTGCTCTGCCTTAAAGGGTGCCTCTTGACTGAGTGCCTTCAAGCTAATCAGTACAATATACGGCAAGGTATGGCAAGGTATACAGTACTATGGCAGACAAATGAGTGATGATGTATTAGAAGGTGAAAGTTGAAAGAACAGCAGAGAGCAGTCCGATAAGGTCACAAAGCAAAGCTCAGCTTGCATGTGGTCCAGCTAATCTCCATTTCAAATGGGTGATGAGCAGACCCATGCAGGCATGTCAACCCTCTCAGCTCTCTACATTGAAAGAAAACACAAGCAATCTGGGGCTTTGCAGAAAAGTGAGTAATAGTGTATCCTGATTTTGGCTTTAATTACGATTTGGTTACCTAGGAGACTGGAATCGCAATGCCACCGTAAACATTGTGTTAAATTAACTCCAGTCTCATCCGCTCTGTGGCTGAATAATGTATTGGATGATATATTTTATGTGAAGGTCTATCCTGAAGGGATGTACTAGGAACCCTCAAAGGCTTCCCTGGCTATATATCCTGAAGGGATGTACTAGGAACCCTCAAAGGCTTCCCTGGCTATATATCCTGAAGGGATCTACTAGGAACCCTCAAAGGCTTCCCTGGCTATCTATCCTGAAGGGATGTACTAGGAACCCTCAAAGGCTTCCCTGGCTATATATCCTGAAGGGATCTACTAGGAACCCTCAAAGGATTCCCTGGCTATATATCCTGAAGGGATCTACTAGGAACCCTCAAAGGCTTCCCTGGCTATATATCCTGAAGGGATGTACTAGGAACCCTCAAAGGCTTGCCTGGCTATATATGCTGAAGGGATGTACTAGGAACCCTCAAAGGCTTCCCTGTCTATATATCCTGAAGGGATCTACTAGGAACCCTCAAAGGCTTCCCTGGCTATCTATCCTGAAGGGATGTACTAGGAACCCTCAAAGGCTTCCCTGGCTATCTATCCTGAAGGGATGTACTAGGAACCCTCAAAGGCTTCCCTGGCTATCTATCCTGAAGGGATGTACTAGGAACCCTCAAAGGCTTCCCTGTCTATATATCCTGAAGGGATCTACTAGGAACCCTCAAAGGATTCCCTGGCTATATATCCTGAAGGGATGTACTAGGAAACCTAAAAGGCTTTTTATTTATTTGTATTTATTTCACCTTTATTTAACCAGGAAGGCCAGTTGAGAACAAGTTCTCATTTACAACTGCGACCTGGCCAAGATAAAGCAAAGCAGTGTGACAAAAACAACAACACAGAGTTACACAAACAAACGTACAGTCAATAACACAATAGAAAAATCTATGTACAGTGTGTGCAAATGCAGAAGAGTAGGGAGGTAAGGCAATAAATAGGCCAGAGAGGCGAAATAATTACAATTTAGCATTAACACTGGAGTGATAGATGTGCAGATGATGATGTGCAAGTAGAGATACTGTGGTGCAAAAGAGCAAGAGGACAAATAAAAATATGGGGATGAGGTAGTTGGGTGTGCTACTTACAGATTGGCTGTGTACAGGTACAATGATCGGTAAGCTGCTCTGACAGCTGATGCTTAAAGTTAGAGAGGAAGATATAAGACTCCAGCTTCAGTGATTTTTGCAATTCGTTCCAGTCTTTGGCAGCAGAGAACTGGAAAAAAAGGCAGCCAAAGGAAGTGTTGGCTTTCGGGATAACCAGTGAAATATACCTGCTGGAGTGCATGCTACGGGTGGGGGTTGCTATGGTGACCAGTGTGCTGAGATGAGGCGGGGCCAGTGGGTTTGGCGACAAATATGTAATGAGGGCCAGCCAACGAGAGCATACAGGTTGCAGTGGTAGGTAGTATATGGGGCTTTGATGACAAAACGATGGCACTGTGATAGACTACTTCCAGTTTGCTGAGTAGAGTGTTGGAGGCTAGTTTGTAAATGACATCGCCAAAGTCAAGGATCGGTAGGATAGTCAGTTTTACGAGGCTATGTTTGGCAGCATGAGTGAAGGTGGCTTTGTTTGCGAAATAGGAAGCCGATTCTAGATTTAATTCTGGATTGGAGATGCTTAATGTAAGTCTGCAAGGAGAGTTTACAGTCTAACCAGACACCTAGGTATTTGTAGTTGTCCACATATTCTAAGTCAGAACCGTCCAGACCAGACACCTAGGTATTTGTAGTTGTCCACATATTCTAAGTCAGAACCGTCCAGACCAGACACCTAGGTATTTGTAGTTGTCCACATATTCTAAGTCAGAACCGTCCAGACCAGACACCTAGGTATTTGTAGTTGTCCACATATTCTAAGTCAGAACCGTCCAGACCAGACACCTAGGTATTTGTAGTTGTCCACATATTCTAGGTCAGAACCGTCCAGAGTAGTGATGCTAGTCGGGCGGGCGGGTGCGGGCAGCAATCGTTTGAAGAGCATGCATTTAGTTTTACTAGCATTTAAAAGCAGTTGGAGGCCACGGAAGGAGAGTTGTATGGCGTTGAAGCTCGTTTGGAGGTTTGTTAACACAGGGAAGGGATGTACTAGAAACGCTCAAAGGCTTCCCTGGCTATATATCCTGAAGGGATGTACTAGGAACCCTCAAAGGCTTCCCTGGCTATCTATCCTGAAGGGATGTACTAGGAACCCTCAAAGGCTTCCCTGGCTATATATCCTGAAGGGATGTACTAGGAACCCTTAAAGGCTTCCCTGGCTATATATCCTGAAGGGATGTACTAGGAACCCTCAAAGGCTTCCCTGGCTATATATCCCGAAGGGATGTACTAGGAACCCTCAAAGGCTTCCCTGGCTATATATCCTGAAGGGATGTACTAGGAACCCTCAAAGGCTTCCCTGGCTATATGTCCTGAAGGGATGTACTAGGAACCCTCAAAGGCTTCCCTGGCTATATATCCTGAAGGGATGTACTAGGAACCCTCAAAGGCTTCCCTGGCTATATATCCTGAAGGGATGTACTAGGAACCCTCAAAGGCTTCCATGGCTATCATATTTCTGGCTTCAGAATATGGAAGCCCCAGTCCATATATCTATGACCATTATCTATCAATTAATGCGTCTGTCTTCATTGCAGGGGTCCACTGCCCTACTAGCTGTGTGACCAGGCGCTGAACTCTTGCATTCCTCAAAAACACAGTCATCCAGGCTCTGTAATTTGTCATGTTGGAAGTTGACAGTAAAAGGTCATCTGCTCCCATCCCCCCGGAGGGAAGAAAAAAAGCACCCAGATGAAAGTGCACGTTCAGACGGAGGCTATTGCTGTTCTCTCTGTATTTGTATAAGACCTGGGAGACACATACAGCTGTATCTAATCTAGGCCTGATATATCTCTAGATAGTCATCTCTCTGAAGGGAGAAGTAATAAAAAGGCTCATGATTTTATGTTGTTGCCAGATCTAATATTAATCGAACTATTAGCTGGCCTTAAACAATTGCTTTACAAGAAGACAATGACCTTGAAAACGAATACTTCTGTCAACTACATCTGTGACTGAGAAACGTGGTCTTGTGCACCTGGGATGACATTTCCCTGTACTACAAATCACTGATGGTCTTACTGAACAGTAGTTCCAAACTCATTTAGTCCCTTCTCAATTTATTACTCTCCCAAGAGTCTTCCAACGTTGACTTTTCACTTCAACTATAAATAGTCTGCACACTTTCTTCTCTTGATCACACTTAAATGTTTTGATTTTCAAGTTCAAGTAGAGATGGTCCAAGATACTATAAATCCTGTCCTTTGGAGAGTTGGCCGTGTGGTTGAAGGGACAAGTAATAGCCTACATCCTGTCCATGTATTTGCATATCATGACGTATTGCTCGTCTAAGAATTTCTTCAATTATTGTTGCGTCCTTTGTGCTGTTGTGTTGTCATGCGAGTAGGTTTGTTGGGCCCTCCATTAAATATAGCCGCCTCTTAGACCAGCTCTGACACCACCTCTCACACCAACTCTGGCACAATCTCTCACATCTCCTCTCACACCATTACTGACACCACTTCTGACACCTCTTCTGACACCACCTCTGACACTAGCTCTGAAACCACATCTGACACCATGTCTGACACCACTTCTGACACCAGCTCCGTAACCACCTCTCACCCCACCTCCAACACCATCTCTGACACCATCTCACCACACCACCTCTGACATCATCTCTGACACCACTTCTGAGACCTCATCTGACACCAGTTCTGAAACCACCTCTCACACCACATATGACACCACATATGACACCACCTCGGACACCCTCTCCAACACCACTGCTGACACCATATCTCACACCACTTTTGACACCATTTCAGACACCACATCTCACACCACCTCGGACACTATTCCGACACCAGCTTTGACACCAACTCTGACACCACTCCACCGATGGGACAAGGTTTCCAGCAGCTCAGTGATCACACGCACCTTAGCACACCGGCATCAATTGATGTCGGGGGGAGGGGGTTGGGGGGGGGGGCATGCTGGCGGAAATAGAAGCTTGTGCATAGTTCCTGTCGACTGCCCCCTCTCCCCCAGACTGGCATGATTTAGCTGGGTCCCTCACTTCCTGCTATTATTCTGCTTCCGAAGCACAACACCGCCAGAGCCTAGTGCAGTGACATGCTGGGGTCGCCACTAATGACTCCTCCAGCTCATCTCTGCCTGGGCCCACTATTAACCCGTTCCCTTCAGCCGTTGGATCCTGCACCTAAAAAACAACATTGCCATGCAAACCTCCCAGCCCACTGGACACAAAGTGGTTGAATTGATGTTGTTTCCACGTCTTTGTGATGACGTTGAATCAACGTGGAAAACTGATTTCATTTTTTTTTTTTTTTTAAGTCGTCAATGTCGTCTTATTTTAACCCAACTTTGAACTCACGTTAGTTGACAACTCAACCAAATGTAAGTCAAAACTAGATGTTGAACTGACTTATGCGATGTTGGAGACCACTAATAGTCCAGAGGTTAAAAAGGAGCCAGACTGCAGCGAAGCCACACAGCAGTCCATTACATATGCTGCTCCAGAGACCAACTGTGTGCACTCCAAAAAGCCTGCTGTGGTTGAGCATGCTGACAAGCAACCATAGGTGATGGTATTCTAAGCAGCAGTTGTAATCTGGCTTGTGCGGTCATGGGAGAGAATGAGGACAGATGGACAGGGGAGATACATAAACCTGGAGTGATCCTTAATAGCATTTACATCAGTATTCATTCATAGTGGTAAATGCATTCGATTCATAATAGAGCAAACACAACACTTCATTTATCAACACAAGTCTTGTTGAAGCTATTCTCCAAAATGACTTTATTGCTTTCAATTTAGAATACTACGTATTTAATTTATTATTCATTGATAAGGATCTCGTACTTGATATAGAGTCGTTGACTAAATTATATTGAAATATTAGCAATTATTAGGCTTTCATTTTTACTCAAGTTATTTCTCCCATGTGCCCCTATTCACATTAGCATGCTCTGTGCTGCGTTAAGAGAAGTATGATTAGTGAGAGGATCAGAGGAATGTGGGCTGCTGCTGGGCCAAATAGAAGGTCATAAAGCTGTGCTACTCATTACACGTTGAGCCTCCCCTTCCCTCAGCCCTGCAATGGGCTGACAGTGTGATGTGGGCTGCTGCTGAGCCAAATAGAAAGTCATAAAGCTGTGCTACTCGTTGCACACTGGCCCTCCCTATCCCTCAGCCCTGCAATGGGCTGACAGCGTGCACCAATGACACAGTAAACCACATTATTTTCAAACTCCATTTACCCCTGCATTAATTATTCCACTAAGTGCTCTGCACTCTCCCGCTCGCAGTCTGATTCATACATGTATAAGGTTAGGAGGACCATGTTGTGGTTACTTACCAATGCCATGACACAATTCCCATTTGAAATGACGCTATCTAATTAAAACTAGAGGGTTGTGTACTTGAAGAATCATATAGCTCTGTTATACTAGACAAGTGCTCCCCTTGGTTCATGACCAGAGCAAGATTTTGATGGCAGAGACTTCCATTAACCTCCATTAAAACCCCACTAGCTACCAGAGGACAACATGCACATCCATGTCCATCAATACATGTCAGGTGAAAATGAAGGATTATATAATTTGGCAAGTACTGGGATTAGTCCTGTTAGATGGTAACATCACCTGAAATGGCAAATCACCTGATAACGCTTGGAGAGATCACTCCCATACATTTGAATGTATATATTTCAAAGTATATATTTTCAATATACCTTCCACACATTGGAATGATATTCAGGAAGCATGCAGTTCCACCTGACAATCTCAGTTAGTGAATGTAAAACCAATGCTGATACTCTTCAGTCTGTGTCCCCTCAGGTTAGTAAGGGTGAGAAGCTTTGCACGATGGTCCAGTCGCCCGTTCAAACCCATGACCTCTGGTCAAGGGCCAAGAGGTCCAGACAAACATCTGTCCTCACCACTATCCCCTCAGCCTGACTGCTAAAGTCAACTTAGTTCAGTGTAACCCCATTCAGTGTAACCCCATTCAGTGTAAACCCATTCAGTGTAAACCCATTCAGTGTAACCCCATTCAGTGTAAACCCATTCAGTGTAAACCCATTCAGTGTAAACCCATTCAGTGTAAACCCATTCAGCGTAAACCCATTCAGTGTAAACCCATTCAGCGTAATCCCATTCAGCGTAAACCCATTCAGCGTAAACCCATTCAGCGTAAACCCATTCAGCGTAAACCCATTCAGTGTAACCTCATTCAGTGTAACCCCATTCAGTGTAACCCCATTCAGTGTAAACCCATTCAGTGTAACCCCATTCAGTGTAACCCCATTCAGTGTAACCCCATTCAGTGTAAACCCATTCAGTGTAAACCCATTCAGCGTAAACCCATTCAGTGTAAACCCATTCAGTGTAAAGCCCTTCAGCATAACCCCATTCCTCCTGCTATGTTTTAGTATCATTCAGCATAACCCCATTCCTCCTGCTATGTTTTAGTATCATTCAGCGTAACCCCATTCCTCCTGCTATGTTTTAGTATCATTCAGCGTAACCCCAATCCTCCTGCTATGTTTGATATCAATCAATCAATCAATCAATCAATTTTATATAGCCCTTCGTACATCAGATAATATCTCGAAGTGCTGTACAGAAACCCAGCCTAAAACCCCAAACAGCTAGAATGCAGGTGTAGAAGCACGGTGGCTAGGAAAAACTCCCTAGAAAGGCCAAAACCTAGGAAGAAACCTAGAGAGGAACCAGGCTATGAGGGGTGGCCAGTCCTCTTCTGGTTGTGCCGGGTGGAGATTATAACAGAACTATGCCAAGATGTTAAAAAATGTTCATAAGTGACAAGCATGGTCAAATAATAATCATGAATAATTTTCAGTTGGCTTTTCATAGCTGATCATTAAGAGTTGAAAAACAACAGGTCTGGGACAGGTGGCGGTTCCATAACCGCAGGCAGAACAGCTGAAACTGGAATAGCAGCAAGGCCAGGCGGACTGGGGACAGCAAGGAGTCACCACGGGCGGCAGTCCCGACGCATGGCCCTAGGGCCCAGGTCCTCCGAGAGAAAGAAAGAGAGAAGGAGAAAATTAGAGAGAGCCAAGATTTTCAAAATGTTCATAAATGACAAGCATGGTCAAATAATAATCAGGAATAAATCTCAGTTGGCTTTTCATAGCCGATCATTAAGAGTTGAAAACAGCAGGTCTGGGACAGGTAGGGGTTCCATAACCGCAGGCAGAAGAGTTGAAACTGGAATAGCAGCAAGGCCAGGCGGACTGGGGGCAGCAAGGAGTCACCACGGCCGGTAGTCCCGACGTATGGTCCTAGGGCTCAGGTCCTCCGAGAGAAAGAGAGAAGGAGAAAATTAGAGAGAGCCAAGATTTTCAAAATGTTCATAAATGACAAGCATGGTCAAATAATAATCAGGAATAAATCTCAGTTGGCTTTTCATAGCCGATCATTAAGAGTTGAAAACAGCAGGTCTGGGACAGGTAGGGGTTTCGTAACCGCAGGCAGAAACAGTTGAAACTGGAACAGCAGCAAGGCCGGGCGGACTGGGGACAGCAAGGTGTCAGCATGCCCGGTAGTCCTGACGTATGGTCCTAGGGCTCAGGTTCTCAGAGAGAAAGAGAGAACGAGAGAATTAGAGAGAGCATACTTAAATTCACACAGGACACTGGATAAGACAGGAGAAGTACTCCAGGTATAACCAACTGACCCTAGCCCCCCGACACATAAACTACTGCAGCATAAATACTGGAGGCTGAGACAGGAGCGGTCAGGAGACACTGTGGCCCCATCCGAAGAAACCCCCGGACAGGGCCAAACAGGAAGGATATAACCCCACCCACTCTGCCAAAGCACAGCCCCCACACCACTAGAGGGATATCCTCAACCACCAACTTACAATCCTGAGACAAGGCCGAGTATAGCCCACAAAGGTCTCCACCACAGCACAACCAAGGGGGGGCGCCAACCCAGACAGGAAGTTCACGTCAGTAACTCAACCCACTCAAGTGACGCACCCCTCCTAGGGACGGCATGAAAGAGCACCAGCAAACCAGTGACTCAGCCCCAGTAACAGGGTTAGAGGCAGAGAATCCCAGTGGAGAGAGGGGAACCGGCCCTGGAGAGACAGCAAGGGCGGTTCGTTGCTCCAGAGCCTTTCCGTTCACCTTCACACTCCTGGGCCAGACTACACTCAATCATATGACCTACTGAAGAGATAAGTCTTCAGTAAAGACTTAAAGGTTGAGACCGAGTCTGCGTCTCTCACATGGGTAGGCAGACTGTTCCATAAAAATGGAGATCTATAGGAGAAAGCCCTGCCTCCAGCTGTTTGCTTAGAAATTTTAGGGACAATTAGGAGGCCTGCGTCTTGTGACCGTAGCGTACGTGTAGGTATGTACGGCAGGACCAACTCGGAAAGATAGGTAGGAGCAAGCCCATGTAACGCTTTATAGGTTAACAGTAAAACCTTGAAATCAGCCCTTGCCTTAACAGGAAGCCAGTGTAGGGAAGCTAGCACTGGAGTAATATGATCAAATTTCTTGGTTCTAGTCAGGATTCTAGCAGCCGTATTTAGCACTAACTGAAGTTTATTTAGTGCTTTTTCCGGGTAGCCGGAAAGTAGAGCATTGCAGTAGTCTAACCTAGAAGTAACAAATGCATGGATTAATTTTTCTGCATCATTTTTGGACAGAAAATTTCTGATTTTTGCAATGTTACGTAGATGGAAAAAAGCTGTCCTTGAAACAGTCTTGATATGTTCGTCAAAAGAGAGATCAGGGTCAAGAGTAACGCCGAGGTCCTTCACAGTTTTATTTGAGACGACTTTACAACCATCAAGATGAATTGTCAGATTTAACAGAAGATCTCTTTGTTTCTTGGGACCTAGAACAAGCATCTCTGTTTTGTCCGAGTTTAAAAGTAGAAAGTTTGCAGCCATCCACTTCCTTATGTCTGAAACACAGGCTTCTAGCGAGGGCAATTTTGGGGCTTCACCATGTTTCATTGAAATGTACAGCTGTGTGTCATCCGCATAGCAGTGAAAGTTAACATTATGTTTTCGAATAACATCCCCAAGAGGTAAAATATATAGTGAAAACAATAGTGGTCCTAAAACGGAACCTTGAGGAACACCGAAATGTACAGTTGATTTGTCAGAGGACAGACCATTCACAGAGACAAACTGATATCTTTCCGACAGGTAAGATCTTAACCAGGCCAGAACTTGTCCGTGTAGACCAATTTGGGTTTCCAGTCTCTCCAAAAGAATGTGGTGATCGATGGTGTCAAAGGCAGCACTAAGGTCTAGTAGCACGAGGACAGATGCAGAGCCTCGGTCTGACGCCATTAAAAGGTCATTTACCACCTTCACAAGTGCAGTCTCAGTGCTATGATGGGGTCTAAAACCAGACTGAAGCATTTCGTATACATTGTTTGTCTTCAGAAAGGCAGTGAGTTGCTGCGCAACAGCTTTTCTAAAATTTTTGAGAGGAATGGAAGATTCGATATAGGCCGATAGTTTTTTATATTTTCCGGGTCAAGGTTTGGCTTTTTCAAGAGAGGCTTTATCACTGCCACTTTTAGTGAGTTTGGTACACATCCGGTGGATAGAGAGCTGTTTATTATGTTCAACATAGGAGGGCCAAGCACAGGAAGCAGCTCCTTCAGCAGTTTAGTAGGAATAGGATCCAGTATGCAGCTTGAAGGTTTAGAGGCCATGATTATTTTCATCATTGTGTCAAGAGATATAGTACTAAAACACTTAAGTGTCTCTCCCGATCCCAGGCCCTCGCAGAGCTGTGCAGATCCAGGACAGCTAAGCCCTGGAGGAATACGCAGATTCAAAGAGGAGTCCGTAATTTGCTTTCTAATGGTCATGATCTTTTCCTCAAAGAAGTTCATGAATTTATTACTGCTGAAGTGAAAGCCATCCTCTCTTGGGGAATGCTGCTTTTTAGTTAGCTTTGCAACAGTATCAAAAAGAAATTTTGGATTGTTCTTATTTTCCTCGATTAAGTTGGAAAAGTAGGATGATCGAGCAGCAGTGAGGGCTCTTCGGTACTGCACGGTACTGTCTTTCCAAGCTAGTCGGAAGACTTCCAGTTTTGTGTGGCGCCATTTCCGTTCCAATTTCCTGGAAGCTTGCTTCAAAGCTCGGGTATTTTCTGTATACCAGGGAGCTAGTTTCTTATGACAAATGTTTTTCGTTTTTAGGGGTGCAACTGCATCTAGGGTATTGCGCAAGGTGAAATTGAGTTCCTCAGTTAAGTGGTTAACTGATTTTTGTCCTCTGACGTCCTTGGGTAGGCAGAAGGAGTCTGGAAGGGCATCAAGGAATTTTTGTGTTGTCTGAGAATTTATAGCACGACTTTTGATGCTCCTTGGTTGGGGTCTGAGCAGATTATTTGTTGCGATTGCAAACGTAATAAAATGGTGGTCCGATAGTCCAGGATTATGTGGAAAAACATTAAGATCTACAACATTTATTCCATGGGACAAAACTAGGTCCAGAGTATGACTGTGGCAGTGAGTAGGTCCAGAGACATGTTGGACAAAACCCACTGAGTCGATGATGGCTCCGAAAGACTTTTGGAGTGGGTCTGTGGACTTCTCCATGTGAATATTAAAATCACCAAAAATTAGAATATGATCTGCTATGACTACAAGGTCTGATAGGAATTCAGGAAACTCAGAGAGGAACGCTGTATATGGCCCAGGAGGCCTGTAAACAGTAGCTATAAAAAGTGATTGAGTAGGCTGCATAGATTTCATGACTAGAAGCTCAAAAGACGAAAACGCCATTTTTTTTTGTAAATTGAAATTCGCTATCGTAGATGTTAGCAACACCTCCGCCTTTGCGGGATGCACGGGGGATATGGTCACTAGTGTAACCAGGAGGTGAGGCCTCATTTAACACAGTAAATTCATCAGGCTTAAGCCATGTTTCAGTCAGGCCAATCACATCAAGATTATGATCAGTGATTAGTTCATTGACTATGACTGCCTTTGAAGTGAGGGATCTAACATTAAGTAACCCTATTTTGAGATGTGAGGTATCACGATCTCTTTCAATAATGGCAGGAATGGAGGAGGTCTTTATCCTAATAAGATTGCTAAGGCGAACACCGCCATGTTTAGTTTTGCCCAACCTAGGTCGAGGCACAGACACAGTCTCAATGGGTATGGCTGAGCTGACTACACTGACTGTGCTATTGGCAGACTCCACTAAGCTGGCAGGTTGGCTAACAGCCTGCTGCCTGGCCTGCACCCTATTTCATTGTGGGGCTAAAGGAGTTAGAGCCCTATCTATGTTGGTAGATAAGATGAGAGCACCCCTCCAGGTAGGATGGAGTCCGTCACTCCTTAGCAGGTCAGGCTTGGTCCTGTTTGTGGGTGAGTCCCAGAAAGAGGGCCAATTATCTACAAATTCTATCTTTTGGGAGGGGCAGAAAACAGTTTTCAACCAGCGATTGAGTGCTGAGACTCTGCTGTAGAGCTCGTCACTCCCCCTAACTGGGAGGGGGCCAGAGACAATTACTCGATGCCGACACATCTTTCTAGCTGATTTACACGCTGAAGCTATGTTGCACTTGGTGACCTCTGACTGTTTCATCCTAACATCGTTGGTGCCGACGTGGATAACAATATCTCTATACTCTCTACACTCGCCAGATTTAGCTTTAGCCAGCACCATCTTAAGATTAGCCTTAACGTCGGTAGCCCTGCCCCCTGGTAAACAGTGTATGATCGCTGGGTGATTCGTTTTAAGTCTAATACTGCGGGTAATGGAGTCGCCAATGACTAGGGTTTTCAATTTGTCAGAGCTAACGGTGGGAGCCTTCGGCGTCTCAGACCCCGTAACGGGAGGAGTAGAGACAAGAGAAGACTCAGACTCAGACTCCGACTCGCTACATAATGGGGAAAACCGGTTGAAAGTTTCTGTCGGCTGAATGAGCGACACCGGTTGAGCATTCCAACAGCATTTCCCTCCAGAAGCCATGAGAAAGTTGTCCGGCTGCGAGGACTGTGCGGGGGGATTTATACTAATGTTACTATCTGTACTTACTGGTGGCACAGACGCTGTTTCTTCCTTTCCTACACTGAAATTACCCTTGCCTAACGATTGCGTCTGAAGCTGGGCTTGCAGCACAGCTATTTTCGCCGTAAGGCGATCGTTCTCCTGTATATTATGAGTACAGCGACTGCAATTAGAAGACATCATGTTAATGTTACTACTTAGCTTCGGCTGTTGAAGGTGTTGACGAACCATGTCCAGATAAAGCGTCCGGAGTGAAAAAGTTGAATGAGGGAAAAAAGTTGCGATGGAAAAACTAAAAATATAAACGGTAATTAAAAACAGAAACAAAACAAAAAACGTAAAGTTGTCAGCTAGCAAAGTAAAGTAAAGTTAGCAGCAAAACGCACAGCAACAAAACGCACAGCAACACGTCTACACATTCAGCGTAACCCCATTCCTCCTGCTATGTTTGATATCATTCAGCGTAACCCCATTCCTCCTGCTATGTTTGATATCATTCAGCGTAACGCTAACCCTCCACCCTCCTGCTATGTTTGATATCATTGATATCAGCCAGCTGCATACCACCCTGCATACCGCTGCTGGCTTGTTTCTGAAGCTAAGCAGGGTTGGTCCTGGTCAGGCCCTGGATGGGAGACCAGATGCTGCTGGAAGTGGTGTTGGAGGGCCAGTAGGAGGCACTCTTTCCTCTGGTCTAAACAAAGATCCCAATGCCCCAGGGCAGTGATTGGGGACACTGCTCTGTGTAGGGTGCCGTCTTTCGGATGGGACGTTAAACGGGTGTCCTGACTCTCGGAGGTCATTAAAGATCCCATGGCACTTATTGTAAGAGTAGGGGGTGTTAACCCCGGTGTCCTGGCTAAATTCCCAATCTGGCCCTCAAACCATCATGGTCACCTAATAATCCCCAGTTTACAATTGGCTCATTCATCCCCCTCCTCTCCCCTGTAACTATTCCCCAGGTCGTTGCTGCAAATGAGAACGTGTTCTCAGTCAACTTACCTGGTAAAATAACGGATAAATAAAAAATTAAAATTAAAAATCATTCAGCGTAACCCCATTCCTCCTGCTATGTTTGATATCATTCAGCGTAACCCCATTCCTCCTGCTATGTTTGATATCATTCAGCGTAACCCCATTCCTCCTGCTAATGTTTGATATCATTCAGCGTAACCCCATTCCTCCTGCTATGTTTTAGTATCATTCAGCGTAACCCCATTCCTCCTGCTATGTTTGATATCATTCAGCGTAACCCCATTCCTCCTGCTAATGTTTGATATCATTCAGCGTAACCCCATTCCTCCTGCTATGTTTTAGTATCATTCAGCGTAACCCCATTCCTCCTGCTATGTTTTAGTATCATTCAGCGTAACCCCATTCCTCCTGCTATGTTTTAGTATCATTCAGCGTAACCCCATTCCTCCTGCTATGTTTGATATCATTCAGCGTAACCCCATTCCTCCTGCTATGTTTGATATCATTCAGCGTAACCCCATTCCTCCTGCTATGTTTTAGTATCATTCAGCGTAACCCCATTCCTCCTGCTATGTTTTAGTATCATTCAGCGTAACCCCATTCCTCCTGCTATGTTTGTTAATATTCAGTGTAACCCCATTCCTCCTGCTATGTTTTAGTATCATTCAGCGTAACCCCATTCCTCCTGCTATGTTTTAGTATCATTCAGCGTAACCCCATTCCTCCTGCTATGTTTGTTAATATTCAGTGTAACCCCATTCCTCCTGCTATGTTTGGTAACAGATTGATGGCACAAACAGCACTAACAGTCATTGACAAGTTCTGACCTCTTTCATGTGCAATTCCCCACTTGAAAAGGACAGTCCCTCCACATGAAGATTTTAACTGGATTTCACTCAATAAACAGCCATGGAATCAGTTGTTTGTCTTTTATTTACCATTCTTTGGTTGGCAGTAAACAGGTGAAAAACCTCAAAAAAGAGATGACAAATACAAGTTATTATTTGAGTTGACAGCCTAATTAAATACACAAAATTATCCACATTCACCTCAGATAAACACATTTCTGCCATTATAAAATACAAGGTTTCCACTGTTATGCAAATGTTTCCCAAAATAGAAACCCACCATTTTTAATCAAATGAGCAGAATCAGTATATTTATCTAAATTTGCATTTTAGCCAAATACATTCAAAATATTTTTAGTAGTAAAAAATTACATTTATTTTCTAATCAGTAGTTTTAAGCAGACAAATCTTACATTTTTTAGCCAAAGATTTTTTTAGACTATACATTTGTTACTGAATTAAGAACTTGGTTTACTAAGATTTCTACAAAGTTTAAATTACTTTTAACCATTTCAAACAAGTTCTTTGTCAACAATGAATTTGGCTCTTCTTACTTTTCCTTTATACCCCACAAACAACATTTGAAGTTATAAATACCACTGCCAAAGTCCTATCAAAGTTAAGAGTTAAGAGTCTGTGTTTTCCAGAGTATCATTAGCAGTGCACTGCTTAAGTCAGTCTAGCCAAACATGGCCAATATGGCGCTTACCAGCTGTCTTTCACAGTTTTGTGGAGGGCTTGGACTTGCACAGTCACCTTGATCACAAAGATGAAGTTTCCTTGGTCTTGTGGTGCTATAAATGCTCCTTTCACTGCGGTCTAAAGACAACAGCAGAGCCAGGTGCTGGCACGCCCAGATTGCCTGGAAGATTTGTTCCACCTGGTTCACCACTGATTGAAGGAGGAGGAGTTTCACCACTGAGGAGCTCCCAGGCAGTTTGTCAGCACAGTCATTCTGTTAACAGATCAGACAGTCATTCTGTTAACAGATCAAACAGTCATTCTGTTAACAGATCAAACAGTCATTCTGTTAACAGATCAAACAGTCATTCTGTTAACAGATCAAACAGTCATTCTGTTAACAGATCAAACAGTCATTCTGTTAACAGATCAAACAGTCATTCTGTTAACAGATCAAACAGTCACATTGCATCTGCACTGTTCTTCAAGTGGCCTGAATGTGTTTGTCAAATTTTCTGTTCAAAGTAATCACTGTGCATAGAGTTAATATGATTTGCGATTATAGTTTTTTTTGCTATTTTTTTTTTGCTTATTGTTTTTTTTTGCTTATTGTTTTTTATTCATTTTAATGTGAAAAATCTGAGTCTTCGCATCCCTCTGTTATCGTGGAATTGCCCACATCTACTTTCAGAGAGAAAACAGTCAGTCAGTTGGCCTTCAAATGTGGTATTGTTCTGCTGTTCAGATGACTTCCATCTCTAGCTGGTAGCGCTGACACTCGGTGTGGGGTTGCAATGAGCCTCAGCCTTTCTCCAATACATAGCAGTCGAGTCAGTGCTGCCTGCCTGGTATTTACATCCATGGTGGAGCTAGTTTCTCATACCACAACCTTTGAAGCATACGTCTACATTGATGACACTGAAGCTAGCATGTGCTGTGACATCACTGGCATGACTTCAATCCATTTTGATCTCCAGGTCAAATATCATGTGACAAAGACATCTTACTCTGGCAGCTTGTATAACTCACACGGAGAGTGGTGCTCAGCTGCCCCGGCGTTCTGGCTCTTATTTTAGTCCGTGTGGGCTCCACTCAAAGGTGTTTCTCATTGCCGTGCAGAATGGACAATCCAACATGATTTTCTTAAGCAACTGTTTCACCCTGTGATTTTGGTTCAGTGCTGTTGATCTGTACAATAGGCAGCCGGTTAAAGAGAAAGGAACATAGTTCTGTTCATCCCACATATTAAAACATAAAGACCCGTGAAGCATCATACAGCAGTAAAACTCCTTCTGTCCGTCTTGCACGGCAGACGCTAATGGAAGCCTACAAAGACCTTCATTGCAAATGAGAAAGGAAAGAAATGTGGAAGTGTTTGTCCACCATGGAGTCTTTTGTATTTGTATTTGTATATATTATGGATCCCCATTAGCTGCTGCCAAAGCTGCCAAAGCAGCAGCTACTCTTCCTGGGGTACAGGAAAATGAAGGCTGTTTATACAATTTTCAAACATTCACAGATTTCACAACACACTGTGTGCCCTCAGGCCCCTACTCCACCACTACCGCACATCTACATTACTGTGCGTGTGTGCGTGTGTGTGTGTGTTTGTGTTGCTTCACAGTCCCCGCTGTTCCATAAGGTGTTTTTTAATCTGTTTTTCAAATGTAATATTATTGCTTGCGTTACTTGAAGTGGAATAGAGTTTATGTAGTCATGGCTCTATGTAGTACAAATATCTTTGGGGATCCCAGTCTGCAGTAATGGTGTAGGCTTAGTGACATTCAGCGCTGGTGGAGGACACCATTTCACAGGAGACCTCACAGAGCAGCTAGACCAGGAAGAATGTGGCCACGTGGAATTGGGATGAATTGTAAATATTTCCCAAAGGACTAGGAAGGCAAGAAAATACTATGATGGCAGATTTTTGTTGAGAATACATTTAGATGGCAGCAACAACAAAAAATAACCCAAACCAAAACGATAGCGAGTGGAGGGATTGAGCCACTGAGCACCCTGTCTAAAAGGGAGCGGTCAGAGGTCAGCACCGGCTGTAATTAAACTATATGCTTGCTGTTAGACATTTTTTAAATGTAAACGTATGACGATGATCCGTCTTAATTAAACGGTTTCCCTCTCCTTTACTTAAGAGGGAATCAAGAGGTTATTTCTCTGGCTCTCCGGTGCATGTGTGATCTAGTGCAATGCAACGTTTACAAGGCGAGGGTTTGGTCCCGTGCTGACTTGCCTCCGTTCAAGGGCAGACTTGGAGAATTTCCCATCAACCCCCTCTGAGTGATACATTGCGAACTGACAAATGCAAACGGAGGCATTTAGGAAAGTAATGAGATAAACTGGGGCTGTGTTGCTATTACAGGGCAGGTACCTCACTGCAAAACTACCTCACTGCCAAACTACCTCACTGCCAAACTACCTCACTACCAAACTACCTCACTCCTGAACTACCTCACTACCAAACTACCTCACTGCCAAACTACCCCACTGCCAAACTACCTCACTGCCAAACTACCTCACTACCAAACTACCTCACTGCCAAACTAACTCACTACCAAACTACCTCACTACCAAACTACCTCACTGCCGAACTACCTCACTACCAAACTACCTCACTACCAAACTACCTCACTACCAAACTACCTCACTGCCAAACTACCTCACTGCCAAACTACCTCACTGCCAAACTACTTCACTGCAAAACTACCTCACTGCAAAACTACCTCACTGCCAAACTACCTCACTGCCAAACTACCTCACTGCCAAACTACCTCATTGCCAAACTAACTCACTGCCAAACTACCTCACTGCCAAACTACCTCACTACCAACCTACCTCACTGCCAAACTACCTCACTACCAAACTACCTCACTACCAAACTACCTCACTGCCTAACAACCTCACTGCCTAACTACCTCACTGCCGAACTACCTCACTGTTAAACTACCTCACTGCCAAACTAACTCACTACCAAACTACCTCACTGCCAAACTAACTCACTGCCAAACTAACTCACTGCCAAACTAACTCACTACCAAACTACCTCACTGCCAAACTACCTCACTACCAAACTACCTCACTACCAAACTACCTCACTGCCTAACTACCTCACTGCCAAACGAACTCACTGCCAAACTAACTCACTACCAAACTACCTCACTGCCAAACTACCTCACTGCCAAACTAACTCACTACCAAACTACCTCACTGCCAAACTAACTCACTAACAAACTACCTCACTGCCAAACTAACTCACTGCCAAACTAACTCACTACCAAACTACCTCACTACCAAACTACCTCACTACCAAACTACCTCACTGCCAAACTACCTCACTGCCAAACTACCTCACTGCCAAACTACCTCACTGCCAAACTACCTCACTGCCAAACTACCTCACTGCCAAACTAACTCACTGCCAAACTAACTCACTACCAAACTACCTCACTGCCAAACTAACTCACTGCCAAACTAACTCACTGCCAAACTACCTCACTGCCAAACTACCTCACTACCAACCTACCTCACTGCCAAACTACCTCACTACCAAACTACCTCACTACCAAACTACCTCACTGCCTAACAACCTCACTGCCTAACTACCTCACTGCCGAACTACCTCACTGTTAAACTACCTCACTGCCAAACTAACTCACTACCAAACTACCTCACTGCCAAACTAACTCACTGCCAAACTAACTCACTGCCAAACTAACTCACTACCAAACTACCTCACTGCCAAACTACCTCACTACCAAACTACCTCACTACCAAACTACCTCACTGCCTAACTACCTCACTGCCAAACTAACTCACTGCCAAACTAACTCACTACCAAACTACCTCACTACCAAACTACCTCACTACCAAACTACCTCACTGCCTAACTACCTCACTGCCAAACTAACTCACTGCCAAACTACCTCACTGCCAAACTACCTCACTGCCAAACTAACTCACTACCAAACTACCTCACTGCCAAACTAACTCACTACCAAACTACCTCACTACCAAACTACCTCACTGCCTAACTACCTCACTGCTGAACTACCTCACTGCCAAACTACCTCACTGCCAAACTAACTCACTACCAAACTACCTTACTGCCAAACTAACTCACTACCAAACTACCTCACTGCCAAACTAACTCACTGCCAAACTACCTCACTGCCAAACTACCTCACTGCCGAACTACCTCACTGCCAAACTAACTCACTGCCAAACTACCTCACTGCCGAGCTACCTCACTACCAAACTAACTCACTGCCTAACTACTCACTGCCAAACTACCTCACTGCCAAACTTGGTTGTCAGACACACCATACACTACTAGCCCTAACAACCTCACTGCCTAACTACCTCACTGCCAAACTACCTCACTGTTAAACTACCTCACTGCCAAACTAACTCACTACCAAACTACCTCACTGCCAAACTAACTCACTGCCAAACTAACTCACTGCCAAACTAACTCACTACCAAACTACCTCACTGCCAAACTACCTCACTACCAAACTACCTCACTACCAAACTACCTCACTGCCTAACTACCTCACTGCCAAACTAACTCACTGCCAAACTAACTCACTACCAAACTACCTCACTACCAAACTACCTCACTACCAAACTACCTCACTGCCTAACTACCTCACTGCCAAACTAACTCACTGCCAAACTACCTCACTGCCAAACTACCTCACTGCCAAACTAACTCACTACCAAACTACCTCACTGCCAAACTAACTCACTACCAAACTACCTCACTACCAAACTACCTCACTGCCTAACTACCTCACTGCTGAACTACCTCACTGCCAAACTACCTCACTGCCAAACTAACTCACAACCAAACTACCTGACTGCCAAACTAACTCACTACCAAACTACCTCACTGCCAAACTAACTCACTGCCAAACTACCTCACTGCCAAACTACCTCACTGCCGAACTACCTCACTGCCAAACTAACTCACTGCCAAACTACCTCACTGCCGAACTACCTCACTACCAAACTAACTCACTGCCTAACTACTCACTGCCAAACTACCTCACTGCCAAACTTGGTTGTCAGACACACCATACACTACTAGCCCTGAGGCCTCTCCCTTTCCTTTGTCTATGTTCTGATTGTGTTCTGTGTTGTTCTAGGCTATATTGGTGTCTATGTTTTACTTGTGTTCTGTGTTGTTCTAGGCTATATTGGTGTCTATGTTCTGATTGTCCACAGTGTCTGCTGACCGCTCCTGTCTCAGCCTCCAGTATTTATGCTGCAGTAGTTTGTGTCGGGGGGCTAGGGTCAGTTGGTTATACCTGGAGTACTTCTCCTGTCTTATCCAGTGTCCTGTGTGAATTTAAGTATGCTTTCTCTAATTCTCTCGTTCTCTCTTTCTTTCTCTCTCTCTGAGAACCTGAGCCCTAGGACCATACGTCAGGACTACCGGGCATGACGACTCCCTGCTGTCCCCAGTCCACCTGGCCTTGCTGCTATTCCAGTTTCAACTGTTCTGCCTGCGGTTACGGAACCCCTACCTGTCCCAGACCTGCTGTTTTCAACTCCTAATGATCGGCAATGAAAAGCCAACAGATTTATTCCTGATTATTATTTGACCATGCTTGTCATTTATGAACATTTTGAAAATCTTGGCTCTCTCTAATTTTCTCCTTCTCTCTTTCTTTCTTTTGGAGGACCTGAGCCCTGGGACCATACGTCGGGACTGCCGGGCGTGGTGGCTCCTTGCTGTCCCCAGTCCGCCTGGCCTTGCTGCTGTTCCGGTTTCAGCTGTTCTGCCTGCGGTTATGGAACCGCCACCTGTCCCAGACCTGTTGTTTTTCAACTCTTAATGATCGGCTATGAAAAGCCAACTGAAAATTATCCATGATTATTATTTGACCATGCTTGTCACTTATGAACATTTTTGAACATCTTGGCATAGTTCTGTTATAATCTCCACCCGGCACAGCCAGAAGAGGACTGGCCACCCCTCATAGCTTGGTTCCTCTCTAGGTTTCTTCCTAGGTTTTGGCCTTTCTAGGGAGTTTTTCCTAGCCACCGTGCTTCTTCACCTGCATTCTAGCTGTTTGGGGTTTTAGGCTGGGTCTCTGTACAGCACTTCGAGATATTAGCTGATGTACGAAGGGCTATATAAAATAAACTTGATTGATTGTGTTCTGTGTTGTTCTAGGCTATATTGGTGTCTATGTTCTGATTGTGTTCTGTGTTGTTCTAGGCTATATTGGTGTCTATGTTCTGATTGTGTTCTGTGTTGTTCTAGGCCATATTGGTTGGACAATATCCAGTATAGAACATACCCAAGGTTTCACAAGTTTAGACCTATGCATGAATTGTTTGTTTGTGATGAAAAGTTGATGATCTGTTTTGAATCAGGCAGTATGTGCTGGGGGTGTGTGAGCATTACATTAATTATGAAACTTGGAGACAAACTGAAAGATGATAAAGTTTTTTTTCCCACTAGTCAACGAAAGTGTGTAAGTTCAAGGTTCAAAAGCTGTTTTGACACTGTAATGAGATGATTTATGTCGTTTCTCTAATCTGAGACAAAGACGCCATCTTTGTCTTTTGCTGATTCGTATAGAAACTACATCAGTGGCTTTTGGAGGGCACGTCAGATAAATTACCTTTTTTATGAAGTGATGTTTTGTCTAAATAAATGGTCTGTGATCAATCTTCAGTTGCTCAGTACACTTTGTAGTCTTGACTGGCTCCTGGTTGTCTGAGCAAATGGGTCTTTTAGGTAGCTGATTACCTCATCACTCCAGGGCACAACTGTCCCTCTGTGAATAAGCAGGTACGTGTTGTCTCTCCACCCGCCTTGTGCAACCCAAATAAACACCAACGACACCTCAGCACCCGTCTTGTTTTGGAAATCAGAACATGCCAGAATGTTTACCAAACCAGCTTCCTTTAAGACACGAGGCAATATTCTGTGACTAGTGTGGCCCGTTTTATTCTCCAAATCTACTACATTTCCTATGTCTGACTGTATGGCATAACATGAATTATGTTGCTGGTAGGGACTGGCCTGCCATGGTTCCTGGATGTCTACTCTGTCCCAGAGCATGGCCATGTTTGTGTTCTATTATGCTATATAGTGTAGTTTAGTTGAATCTATTCCATAGATAGAGGTGAATAGAAGGAATCTGGGGGGTGCGTTTTATGCAAATTGCAAGACGAAGTGATTCATGTTTAATGGGTTTTGAGCACAGTTGCAGCTGTGTGAAGGGAATTACTATGAAGGGCATTATGAAATGGCTGCCTTCTCTTCGCTTGCTCCGCTACATGACATTATCTCACAGCACCTGGACAAAACGCCTCCTCCATTGATAATCTTTTTCTTTTTTTTTCTTCAAAAAGCTTTGCATGCTTCTGCTTGTGTTAACAGGATTGTTTTGTCTGCTGGTCCTCTTATGATGTCCTACTAAGATTACTACATGTCATTCTTAATCTAATTTATCTACTGATCGTATATGCCATTATTCTACTGAATTCCACAGGGTTTCATGTTACAGTAGGACTGACCAGAGCCCATCCTGTCCATACATGTTGTGTACTGTATATATGCAGTTTCCAGGCTACCACAGAACACAGGGATTGTTCCTGTTTACTGCTTTAGGGGCACTGAGCTCCTGATCTATGCCATCATATTATAAAACCATCCAATTATAGCGCACGTTGTATCATTAACGGGGCTGCTAACTAAATGTGTTTTACACTGACAGGGCGGGCCTTTCAGGGGCTGGCCTTATTGGAAAATAAGAAAAACACATGCTCACAGGTTAAAAAGTGTACATGGTGCTTTTTCAATTCCTTAGGTTCTGCAGTGCAGAATATCACATCAAGTCAAAGTGTATTGGTCGCGTACACAGTTTAGCAGATGTTATGACAGGCTGCAGCGAAATGCTTATGTTACTAGCTCCTAACAAAGTAGCATAATGTCAAACAAGTGCAGAAATAGTTAACATGTAAAAAAACGTACAACAAAAAACAACGAATCCAATCAATAACTCAGATAGCCCAGTACCCTGCCCTGAACCTTAGTCACTGTTACTAGCCGGCTACCACCCGGTACTCTACCCTTTAGCTTGTACATAGAGTCATTGAACACGGGTGACTTTAATAATGTTTCACCCACTTTATATGTATAACCCGAACAAAAATATAAACGCAACATGCAACAATTTCAAAGAGTTACAGTTCATATAAGGAAATCATGTAAGACCCTAATCTATGGATTTCAAATGACGCCAGCAAATCAGAATGAGTTTATCCTCACAAAAGGGCTCTATTGCAGACACAAATACTCCTCAGCACCCCTTCCTCCCCCTCTGACGGTCCCGCAAGTGAAGAATCCGGATGTGGAAGTTCTGGGCTGGCGTGGTTACACGTAGTTCTGCGGTTGTGAGGCTGGTTGGACGTACAGCCAAATTCTCTAAAATTACGTTGGAGGCGGCTTAAAGTAGAAAAATGAACATTCAATTCTCAGGAAACAGCTCTGGTGAACATTTCTGCAGTCAGCATGCCAATTGTAAGCTCCCTCAAAACTTGAGACATTTGTGACATTTTGTTGCGTGACAAAACTGCACATTTTAGAGTGTCCTTTTATTGTCCCCAGCACAAGGTGCACCTGTGTAATGATCATGCTGTTTAATCAGCTTCTTAATATGCCACACCTGTCAGGTGGATGGATTATCTTGTCAAAGGATAACATTCTCACTAACAGGGATGTAAACAAATTTATGCACAAAATTTGAGAGAAGTAAGCTTTTTGTGCGTTTGGAATATTTCTGGGATCTTTTATTTCAGCTCATGAAACATGGGAACAACACTTTACATGTTGCGTTTATATTTTTGTTCAGTGTTGTCACGCCCTGATCTGTTTCACCTGTCATTGTGCTTGTCTCCACCCCCCTCCAGGTGTCGCCCATCTGCCCTATCATCCCGTGTATTTTTACCTGTATTCTATGTCTGCTCGTTGCCAGTTCTTCTTGTTCGTTTAAGCTAACCAGAGTTTTTCCTGTCAGCTTCTATTGTTTCCCAGCCTCTCTTTCCTCGTCCTCCTGGTTCTTGACCTTTGCATGTCCTGACCCTGTACCCGCCCGCCTGACCTCTCTGCCTGACCCTGAGTCCGCCTGCCGTCCTGTACGTTTGCCTTACCCTGGATCTTCGACCCCTGCCTGCCTTGACCTGTCTTGCCTGCCCCTGTTGCTACAATAAACGCTGTTACTTTGACAGTCTCCATCTTGGTCTTACCTTGATTCCTGATAAGTGTATATAATGTATTCTAGTCATGGCTCCTCCTATACAATTTATTTAACTGTATTTTTCTGGAAAATATGTGTATTGTTATTTTATTGTTGCTAGGTATTACCGCACAAGCATTTTGCTGCTCATGCGATACAATCTGTGTACGCGACCCATACACTTTCATTTGATTTTGAGTGTGTATGTGTGTGTTTTGAGTATGAGGTGTGTGTGTGATAGCTTGCGTGTTTGTGTTTTGTGAGTGTCTGCATCACCTGGCAGATGGCTAATGATGACTGTTCAACAGTCTGATGGTAATAGAAGCTGTTCAACAGTCTGATGGTGATAGAAGCTGTTCAACAGTCTGATGGTAATAGAAGCTGTTCAACAGTCTGATGGTAATAGAAGCTGTTCAACAGTCTGATGGTAATAGAAGCTGTTCAACAGTCTGATGGTAATAGAAGCTGTTCAACAGTCTGATGGTAATAGAAGCTGTTCAACAGTCTGATGGTGATAGAAGCTGTTCAACAGTCTGATGGTAATAGAAGCTGTTTAACAGTCTGATGGTCTGGTAATAGAAGCTGTTTAACAGTCTGATGGTCTGGTGATAGAAGCTGTTCAACAGTCTGATGGTTATAGAAGCTGTTCAACAGTCTGATGGTAATAGAAGCTTTTCAACAGTCTGATGGTGATAGAAGCTGTTCAACAGTCTGATGGTGATAGAAGCTGTTTAACAGTCTGATGGTCTGGTGATAGAAGCTGTTCAACAGTCTGATGGTAATAGAAGCTTTTCAACAGTCTGATGGTAATAGAAGCTTTTCAACAGTCTGATGGTAATAGAAGCTTTTCAACAGTCTGATGGTGATAGAAGCTGTTTAACAGTCTGATAGTCTGGTAATAGAAGCTGTTTAACAGTCTGATGGTCTGGTGATAGAAGCTGTTCAACAGTCTGATGGTTATAGAAGCTGTTCAACAGTCTGATGGTAATAGAAGCTTTTCAACAGTCTGATGGTGATAGAAGCTGTTCAACAGTCTGATGGTAATAGAAGCTGTTCAACAGTCTGATGGTTATAGAAGCCGTTCAACAGTCTGATGGTAATAGAAGCTGTTCAACAGTCTGATGGTGATAGAAGCTGTTCAACAGTCTGATGGTAATAGAAGCTGTTCAACAGTCTGATGGTTATAGAAGCTTTTCAACAGTCTGATGGTAATAGAAGCTGTTCAACAGTCTGATGGTTATAGAAGCTTTTCAACAGTCTGATGGTAATAGAAGCTGTTTAACAGTCTGATGGTCTGGTGATAGAAGCTGTTCAACAGTCTGATGGTAATAGAAGCTGTTCAACAGTCTGATGGTAATAGAAGCTGTTCAACAGTCTGATGGTAATAGAAGCTGTTCAACAGTCTGATGGTGATAGAAGCTGTTCAACAGTCTGATGGTAATAGAAGCTGTTTAACAGTCTGATGGTAATAGAAGCTTTTCAACAGTCTGATGGTAATAGAAGCTTTTCAACAGTCTGATGGTAATAGAAGCTTTTCAACAGTCTGATGGTGATAGAAGCTGTTTAACAGTCTGATGGTCTGGTAATAGAAGCTGTTTAAAAGTCTGATGGTCTGGTGATAGAAGCTGTTCAACAGTCTGATGGTTATAGAAGCTGTTCAACAGTCTGATGGTAATAGAAGCTTTTCAACAGTCTGATGGTGATAGAAGCTGTTCAACAGTCTGATGGTAATAGAAGCTGTTCAACAGTCTGATGGTTATAGAAGCTGTTCAACAGTCTGATGGTAATAGAAGCTGTTCAACAGTCTGATGGTGATAGAAGCTGTTCAACAGTCTGATGGTAATAGAAGCTGTTCAACAGTCTGATGGTTATAGAAGCTTTTCAACAGTCTGATGGTAATAGAAGCTGTTCAACAGTCTGATGGTTATAGAAGCTTTTCAACAGTCTGATGGTTATAGAAGCTGTTCAACAGTCTGATGGTGATAGAAGCTGTTCAACAGTCTGATGGTGATAGAAGCTGTTCAACAGTCTGTTGTTGATAGAAGCTGTTCAACAGTCTGATGGTAATAGAAGCTGTTTAACAGTCTGATGGTAATAGAAGCTGTTTAACAGTCTGATGGTAATAGAAGCTGTTTAACAGTCTGATGGTAATAGAAGCTGTTTAACAGTCTGATGGTAATAGAAGCTGTTTAACAGTCTGATGGTCTGCTAAAAGAAGCTGTTCAACAGTCTGATGGTGATAGAAGCTGTTTAACAGTCTGATGGTAATAGAAGCTGTTCAACAGTCTGATGGTGATAGAAGCTGTTCAACAGTCTGATGTTGATAGAAGCTGTTCAACAGTCTGATGGTAATAGAAGCTGTTTAACAGTCTGATGGTAATAGAAGCTGTTCAACAGTCTGATGGTGATAGAAGCTGTTCAACAGTCTGATGGTAATAGAAGCTGTTCAACAGTCTGATGGTAATAGAAGCTGTTCAACAGTCTGATGGTAATAGAAGCTGTTCAACAGTCTGATGGTAATAGAAGCTGTTCAACAGTCTGATGGTAATAGAAGCTGTTCAACAGTCTGATGGTTATAGAAGCTGTTCAACAGTCTGATGGTAATAGAAGCTTTTCAACAGTCTGATGGTGATAGAAGCTGTTTAACAGTCTGATGGTCTGGTAATAGAAGCTGTTTAACAGTCTGATGGTCTGGTGATAGAAGCTGTTCAACAGTCTGATGGTGATAGAAGCTGTTTAACAGTCTGGTGGTAATAGAAGCTGTTTAACAGTCTGTTGGTAATAGAAGCTGTTCAACAGTCTGATGGGCTGGTGATAGAAGCTGTTTAACAGTCTGATGGTAATAGAAGCTGTTCAACAGTCTGATGTTAATAGAAGATGTTCAACAGTCTGATGGTAATAGAAGCTGTTCAACAGTCTGATGGTAATAGAAGCTGTTTAACAGTCTGATGGTCTGGTGATAGAAGCTGTTCAACAGTCTGATGGTGATAGAAGCTGTTCAACAGTCTGATGGTAATAGAAGCTGTTCAACAGTCTGATGGTAATAGATGCTGTTCAACAGTCTGATGTTGATAGAAGCTGTTCAACAGTCTGATGGTAATAGAAGCTGTTCAACAGTCTGATGGTATTATTAGCTGTCTAACAGTCTGATGGTCTGGTGCTAGAAGCTGTTCAACAGTCTGATGGTAATAGAAGCTGTTCAACAGTCTGATGTTGAAAGAAGCTGTTCAACAGTCTGATGGTAATAGAATCTGTTCAACAGTCTGATGTTGATAGAAGCTGTTTAACAGTCTGATGGTAATCGAAGATGTTCAACAGTCTGATGGTAATAGAAGCTGTTCAACAGTCTGATGGTAATAGAAGCTGTTTAACAGTCTGATGGTCTGGTAATAGAAGCTGTTCAACAGTCTGATGGTAATAGAAGCTGTTTAACAGTCTGATGGGCTGGTGATAGAAGCTGTTCAACAGTCTGATGGTAATAGAAGCTGTTCAACAGTCTGATGGTAATAGAAGATGTTCAACAGTCTGATGGTAATAGAAGCTGTTTAACAGTCTGATGGTGATAGAAGCTGTTCAACAGTCTGATGGTAATAGAAGCTGTTCAACAGTCTGATGTTGATAGAAGCTGTTCAGCAGTCTGATGGTAATAGAAGCTGTTTAACAGTCTGATGGTCTGGTGATAGAAGCTGTTCAACAGTCTGATGGTAATAGAAGCTGTTCAACAGTCTGATGGTAATAGAAGCTGTTTAACAGTCTGATGGTAATAGAAGCTGTTTAACAGTCTGATGGTAATAGAAGCTGTTTAACAGTCTGATGTTGATAGAAGCTGTTCAACAGTCTGATGGTAATAGAAGCTGTTTAACAGTCTGATGGTAATAGAAGCTGTTCAACAGTCTGATGGTGATAGAAGCTGTTCAACAGTCTGATGGTAATAGAAGCTGTTCAACAGTCTGATGGTAATAGAAGCTGTTCAACAGTCTGATGGTAATAGAAGCTGTTCAACAGTCTGATGGTAATAGAAGCTGTTCAACAGTCTGATGGTAATAGAAGCTGTTCAACAGTCTGATGGTTATAGAAGCTGTTCAACAGTCTGATGGTAATAGAAGCTTTTCAACAGTCTGATGGTGATAGAAGCTGTTTAACAGTCTGATGGTCTGGTAATAGAAGCTGTTTAACAGTCTGATGGTCTGGTGATAGAAGCTGTTCAACAGTCTGATGGTGATAGAAGCTGTTTAACAGTCTGGTGGTAATAGAAGCTGTTTAACAGTCTGTTGGTAATAGAAGCTGTTCAACAGTCTGATGGGCTGGTGATAGAAGCTGTTTAACAGTCTGATGGTAATAGAAGCTGTTCAACAGTCTGATGTTAATAGAAGATGTTCAACAGTCTGATGGTAATAGAAGCTGTTCAACAGTCTGATGGTAATAGAAGCTGTTTAACAGTCTGATGGTCTGGTGATAGAAGCTGTTCAACAGTCTGATGGTGATAGAAGCTGTTCAACAGTCTGATGGTAATAGAAGCTGTTCAACAGTCTGATGGTAATAGATGCTGTTCAACAGTCTGATGTTGATAGAAGCTGTTCAACAGTCTGATGGTAATAGAAGCTGTTCAACAGTCTGATGGTATTATTAGCTGTCTAACAGTCTGATGGTCTGGTGCTAGAAGCTGTTCAACAGTCTGATGGTAATAGAAGCTGTTCAACAGTCTGATGTTGAAAGAAGCTGTTCAACAGTCTGATGGTAATAGAAGCTGTTCAACAGTCTGATGTTGATAGAAGCTGTTTAACAGTCTGATGGTAATCGAAGATGTTCAACAGTCTGATGGTAATAGAAGCTGTTCAACAGTCTGATGGTAATAGAAGCTGTTTAACAGTCTGATGGTCTGGTAATAGAAGCTGTTCAACAGTCTGATGGTAATAGAAGCTGTTTAACAGTCTGATGGGCTGGTGATAGAAGCTGTTCAACAGTCTGATGGTAATAGAAGCTGTTCAACAGTCTGATGGTAATAGAAGATGTTCAACAGTCTGATGGTAATAGAAGCTGTTTAACAGTCTGATGGTGATAGAAGCTGTTCAACAGTCTGATGGTAATAGAAGCTGTTCAACAGTCTGATGTTGATAGAAGCTGTTCAACAGTCTGATGGTAATAGAAGCTGTTTAACAGTCTGATGGTCTGGTGATAGAAGCTGTTCAACAGTCTGATGGTAATAGAAGCTGTTCAACAGTCTGATGTTAATAGAAGATGTTCAACAGTCTGATGGTAATAGAAGCTGTTCAACAGTCTGATGGTAATAGAAGCTGTTTAACAGTCTGATGGTCTGGTGATAGAAGCTGTTCAACAGTCTGATGGTGATAGAAGCTGTTCAACAGTCTGATGGTAATAGAAGCTGTTCAACAGTCTGATGGTAATAGATGCTGTTCAACAGTCTGATGTTGATAGAAGCTGTTCAACAGTCTGATGGTAATAGAAGCTGTTCAACAGTCTGATGGTATTATTAGCTGTCTAACAGTCTGATGGTCTGGTGCTAGAAGCTGTTCAACAGTCTGATGGTAATAGAAGCTGTTCAACAGTCTGATGTTGAAAGAAGCTGTTCAACAGTCTGATGGTAATAGAAGCTGTTCAACAGTCTGATGTTGATAGAAGCTGTTTAACAGTCTGATGGTAATCGAAGATGTTCAACAGTCTGATGGTAATAGAAGCTGTTCAACAGTCTGATGGTAATAGAAGCTGTTTAACAGTCTGATGGTCTGGTAATAGAAGCTGTTCAACAGTCTGATGGTAATAGAAGCTGTTTAACAGTCTGATGGGCTGGTGATAGAAGCTGTTCAACAGTCTGATGGTAATAGAAGCTGTTCAACAGTCTGATGGTAATAGAAGATGTTCAACAGTCTGATGGTAATAGAAGCTGTTTAACAGTCTGATGGTGATAGAAGCTGTTCAACAGTCTGATGGTAATAGAAGCTGTTCAACAGTCTGATGTTGATAGAAGCTGTTCAACAGTCTGATGGTAATAGAAGCTGTTTAACAGTCTGATGGTCTGGTGATAGAAGCTGTTCAACAGTCTGATGGTAATAGAAGCTGTTCAACAGTCTGATGGTAATAGAAGCTGTTCAACAGTCTGATGGTGATAGAAGCTGTTTAACAGTCTGATGGTCTGGTAATAGATGCTGTTCAACAGTCTGATGGTGATAGAAGCTGTTCAACAGTCTGATGGTAATAGAAGCTGTTCAACAGTCTGATGGTCTGGTAATAGATGCTGTTCAACAGTCTGATGGTGATAGAAGCTGTTTAACAGTCTGATGGTAATAGAAGCTGTTCAACAGTCTGATGGTCTGGTGATAGAAGCTGTTCAACAGTCTGATGGTGATAGAAGCTGTTCAACAGTCTGATGGTAATAGATGCTGTTCAACAGTCTGATGGTAATAGATGCTGTTCAACAGTCTGAAGGTTATAGAAGCTGTTCAACAGTCTAATGGTAATATAAGCTGTTCAACAGTCTGATGGTAATAGAAGCTGGTCAACAGTCTGATGGTAATAGAAGCTGTTCAACAGTCTGATGGTGATAGAAGCTGTTTAACAGTCTGATGGTCTGGTGATAGAAGCTGTTCAACAGTCTGATGGTAATAGAAGCTGTTCAACAGTCTGATGGTGGTAGAAGCTGTTTAACAGTCTGATGGTCTGGTAATAGAAGCTGTTTAACAGTCTGATGGTCTGGTGCTAGAAGCTGTTCAACAGTCTGATGGTAATAGAAGCTGTTCAACAGTCTGATGTTGATAGAAGCTGTTCAACAGTCTGATGGTCTGATGGTGATAGAAGCTGTTTAACAGTCTGATGGTCTGATGGTGATAGAAGCTGTTAAACAGTCTGATGGTAATAGAAGCTGTTTAACAGTCTGATGGTCTGGTGCTAGAAGCTGTTCAACAGTCTGATGGTAATAGAAGCTGTTCAACAGTCTGATGTTGATAGAAGCTGTTCAACAGTCTGATGGTCTGATGTTGATAGAAGCTGTTCAACAGTCTGATGGTAATAGAAGCTGTTCAACAGTCTGATGGTATTATTAGCTGTCTAACAGTCTGATGGTCTGGTGCTAGAAGCTGTTCAACAGTCTGATGGTAATAGAAGCTGTTCAACAGTCTGATGTTGAAAGAAGCTGTTCAACAGTCTGATGGTAATAGAAGCTGTTCAACAGTCTGATGTTGATAGAAGCTGTTCAACCTTCTGATGGTAATAGAAGCTGTTCAACAGTCTGATGGTAATAGAAGCTGTTCAACAGTCTGATGGTAATAGAAGCTGTTTAACAGTCTGATGGTCTGGTAATAGAAGCTGTTCAACAGTCTGATGGTAATAGAAGCTGTTTAACAGTCTGATGGGCTGGTGATAGAAGCTGTTCAACAGTCTGATGGTAATAGAAGATGTTCAACAGTCTGATGGTAATAGAAGCTGTTTAACAGTCTGATGGTGATAGAAGCTGTTCAACAGTCTGATGGTAATAGAAGCTGTTCAACAGTCTGATGTTGATAGAAGCTGTTCAACAGTCTGATGGTAATAGAAGCTGTTTAACAGTCTGATGGTCTGGTGATAGAAGCTGTTCAACAGTCTGATGGTAATAGAAGCTGTTCAACAGTCTGATGGTAATAGAAGCTGTTCAACAGTCTGATGGTGATAGAAGCTGTTTAACAGTCTGATGGTGATAGATGCTGTTCAACAGTCTGATGGTGATAGAAGCTGTACAACAGTCTGATGGTGATAGAAGCTGTTTAACAGTCTGATGGTAATAGAAGCTGTTCAACAGTCTGATGGTGATAGATGCTGTTCAACAGTCTGATGGTGATAGAAGCTGTTTAACAGTCTGATGGTAATAGAAGCTGTTCAACAGTCTGATGGTAATAGAAGCTGTTCAACAGTCTGATGGTCTGGTAATAGATGCTGTTCAACAGTCTGATGGTGATAGAAGCTGTTTAACAGTCTGATGGTAATAGAAGCTGTTCAACAGTCTGATGGTCTGGTGATAGAAGCTGTTCAACAGTCTGATGGTGATAGAAGCTGTTCAACAGTCTGATGGTAATAGATGCTGTTCAACAGTCTGATGGTAATAGATGCTGTTCAACAGTCTGAAGGTAATAGAAGCTGTTCAACAGTCTAATGGTAATAGAAGCTGTTCAACAGTCTGATGGTGATAGAAGCTGTTCAACAGTCTGATGGTAATAGATGCTGTTCAACAGTCTGATGGTAATAGAAGCTGTTCAACAGTCTAATGGTAATATAAGCTGTTCAACAGTCTGATGGTAATAGAAGCTGGTCAACAGTCTGATGGTAATAGAAGCTGTTCAACAGTCTGATGGTGATAGAAGCTGTTTAACAGTCTGATGGTCTGGTGATAGAAGCTGTTCAACAGTCTGATGGTAATAGAAGCTGTTCAACAGTCTGATGGTGGTAGAAGCTGTTTAACAGTCTGATGGTCTGGTAATAGAAGCTGTTTAACAGTCTGATGGTCTGGTGCTAGAAGCTGTTCAACAGTCTGATGGTAATAGAAGCTGTTCAACAGTCTGATGTTGATAGAAGCTGTTCAACAGTCTGATGGTCTGATGGTGATAGAAGCTGTTTAACAGTCTGATGGTCTGATGGTGATAGAAGCTGTTAAACAGTCTGATGGTAATAGAAGCTGTTTAACAGTCTGATGGTCTGGTGATAGAAGCTGTTCAACAGTCTGATGGTAATAGAAGCTGTTCAACAGTCTGATGGTAATAGAAGCTGTTCAACAGTCTGATGGTAATAGAAGTTGTTCAACAGTCTGATGGTGAAAGAAGCTGTTTAACAGTCTGATGGTAATAGAAGCTGTTTAACAGTCTGATGGTCTGGTAATAGAAGCTGTTCAACAGTCTGATGGTAATAGAAGCTGTTCAACAGTCTGATGTTGATAGAAGCTGTTTAACAGTCTGATGGTCTGGTGATAGAAGCTGTTCAACAGTCTGATGGTAATAGAAGCTGTTCAACAGTCTGATGGTATTAGAAGCTTTTTAACAGTCTGACGGTCTGGTAATAGAAGCTGTTTAACAGTCTGATGGGCTGGTGCTAGAAGCTGTTCAACAGTCTGATGGTAATAGAAGCTGTCCAACAGTCTGATGGTAATAGAAGCTGTCCAACAGTCTGATGGTAATAGAAGCTGTCCAACAGTCTGATGGTAATAGAAGCTGTCCAACAGTCTGATGGTTAATAGAAGCTGTCCAACAGTCTGATGGTGATAGAAACTGTTCAACAGTCTGATGGTGATAGAAGCCGTTCAACAGTCTGATGGTAATAGAAGCTGTCCAACAGTCTGATGGTAATAGAAGCTGTCCAACAGTCTGATGGTGATAGAAACTGTTCAACAGTCTGATGGTGATAGAAGCCGTTCAACAGTCTGATGTTGATAGAAGATGTTCAACAGTCTGATGGTAATAGAAGCTGTCCAACAGTCTGATGGTAATAGAAGCTGTCCAACAGTCTGATGGTAATAGAAGCTGTCCAACAGTCTGATGGTGATAGAAACTGTTCAACAGTCTGATGGTGATAGAAGCCGTTCAACAGTCTGATGGTAATAGAAGCTGTTCAACAGTCTGATGGTCTGGTGATAGAAGCTGTTCAAAAGTCTGATGGTGATAGAAGCCGTTCAACAGTCTGATGGTAATAGAAGCTGTTCAACAGTCTGATGTTGATAGAAGCTGTTCAACAGTCTGATGGTAATAGAAGCTGTTCAACAGTGTCATGGTAATAGAAGCTGTTCAACAGTGATGGTAATATAAGCTGTTCAACAGTCTGATGGTGATAGAAGCTGTTCAACAGTCTGATGGTAATAGAAGCTGTTTAACAGTCTGATGGTCTGGTAATAGAAGCCGTTCAACAGTCTGATGGTAATAGAAGCTGTTCAACAGTCTGATGTTGATAGAAGCTGTTCAACAGTCTGATGGTCTGGTGATAGAAGCTGTTCAACAGTCTGATGTTGATAGAAGCTGTTCAACAGTCTGATGGTTATAGAAGCTGTTCAACAGTCTGATGTTGATAGAAGCTGTTCAACAGTCTGATGGTCTGGTGATAGAAGCTGTTCAACAGTCTGATGGTTATAGAAGCTGTTCAACAGTCTGATGTTGATAGAAGCTGTTCAACAGTCTGATGGTGATAGAAGCTGTTCAACAGTCTGATGGTAATAGAAGCTGTTCAACAGTCTGATGGTGATAGAAGCTGTTCAACAATATGATGGTGATAGAAGCTGTCCAACAGTCTGATGGTAATAGAAGCTGTTCAACAGTCTGATGGTAATAGAAGCTGTTCAACAGTCTGATGGTAATAGAAGCTGTTCAACAATATGATGGTGATAGAAGCTGTTCAACAGTCTGATGGTGATAGAAGCTGTTCAACAATATGATGGTGATAGAAGCTGTCCAACAGTCTGATGGTAATAGAAGCTGTTCAACAGTCTGATGGTAATAGAAGCTGTTCAACAGTCTGATGGTCTGATGGTAATAGAAGCTGTTTAACAGTCTGATGGTAATAGAAGCTGTTCAACAGTCTGATGGTAATAGAAGCTGTTCAACAGTCTAATGGTAATAGAAGCTGTTCAACATTCTGATGGTAATAGAATCTGTTCAACAGTCTGATGGTGAAAGAAGCTGTTCAACAGTCTGATGGTAATAGAAGCTGTTCAACAGTCTGATGGTAATAGAAGCTGTTCAACAGTCTGATGGCCTGATGGTAATAGAAGCTGTTCAACAGTCTGGTGGTAATAGAAGCTGTTCAACAGTCTGATGGTAATAGAAGCTGTTCAACAGTCTGGTGGTAATAGAAGCTGTTCAACAGTCTGATGGTAATAGAAGCTGTTCAACAGTCTGATGGTTATAGAAGCTGTTCAACAGTCTGATGGTAATAGAAGCTGTTTAACAGTCTGATGGTCTGGTAATAGAAGCCGTTCAACAGTCTGATGGTAATAGAAGCTGTTCAACAGTCTGATGTTGATAGAAGCTGTTCAACAGTCTGATGGTCTGGTAATAGAAGCTGTTCAACAGTCTGATGTTGATAGAAGCTGTTCAACAGTCTGATGGTTATAGAAGCTGTCCAACAATATGATGGTAATAGAAGCTGTTCAACAGTCTGATGGTGATAGAAGCTGTTCAACAGTCTGATGGTAATAGAAGCTGTTCAACAGTCTGATGGTGATAGAAGCTGTACAACAATATGATGGTGATAGAAGCTGTCCAACAGTCTGATGGTAATAGAAGCTGTTCAACAGTCTGATGGTAATAGAAGCTGTTCAACAGTCTGATGGTCTGATGGTAATAGAAGCTGTTTAACAGTCTGATGGTAATAGAAGCTGTTCAACAGTCTGATGGTAATAGAAGCTGTTCAACAGTCTAATGGTAATAGAAGCTGTTCAACAGTCTGATGGTAATAGAAGCTGTTCAACAGTCTGATGGTGAAAGAAGCTGTTCAACAGTCTGATGGTAATAGAAGCTGTTCAACAGTCTGATGGTAATAGAAGCTGTTCAACAGTCTGATGGCCTGATGGTAATAGAAGCTGTTCAACAGTCTGGTGGTAATAGAAGCTGTTCAACAGTCTGATGGTAATAGAAGCTGTTCAACAGTCTGGTGGTAATAGAAGCTGTTCAACAGTCTGATGGTAATAGAAGCTGTTCAACAGTCTGATGGTTATAGAAGCTGTTCAACAGTCTGATGGTAATAGAAGCTGTTTAACAGTCTGATGGTCTGGTAATAGAAGCCGTTCAACAGTCTGATGGTAATAGAAGCTGTTCAACAGTCTGATGTTGATAGAAGCTGTTCAACAGTCTGATGGTCTGGTAATAGAAGCTGTTCAACAGTCTGATGTTGATAGAAGCTGTTCAACAGTCTGATGGTTATAGAAGCTGTTCAACAGTCTGATGTTGATAGAAGCTGTTCAACAGTCTGATGGTTATAGAAGCTGTCCAACAGTCTGATGGTAATAGAAGCTGTTCAACAGTCTGATGGTGATAGAAGCTGTTCAACAGTCTGATGGTAATAGAAGCTGTTCAACAGTCTGATGGTGATAGAAGCTGTACAACAATATGATGGTGATAGAAGCTGTCCAACAGTCTGATGGTAATAGAAGCTGTTCAACAGTCTGATGGTAATAGAAGCTGTTCAACAGTCTGATGGTAATAGAAGCTGTTCAACAATATGATGGTGATAGAAGCTGTTCAACAGTCTGATGGTGATAGAAGCTGTTCAACAATATGATGGTGATAGAAGCTGTTCAACAGTCTGATGGTAATAGAAGCTGTTCAACAGTCTGATGGTCTGATGGTAATAGAAGCTGTTTAACAGTCTGATGGTAATAGAAGCTGTCCAACAGTCTGATGGTAATAGAAGCTGTCCAACAGTCTGATGGTAATAGAAGCTGTTCAACAGTCTGATGGTCTGGTGATAGAAGCTGTTCAACAGTCTGATGGTAATAGAAGCTGTCCAACAGTCTGATGGTAATAGAAGCTGTCCAACAGTCTGATGGTAATAGAAGCTGTCCAACAGTCTGATGGTAATAGAAGCTGTCCAACAGTCTGATGGTAATAGAAGCTGTCCAACAGTCTGATGGTGATAGAAACTGTTCAACAGTCTGATGGTGATAGAAGCCGTTCAACAGTCTGATGGTAATAGAAGCTGTCCAACAGTCTGATGGTAATAGAAGCTGTCCAACAGTCTGATGGTGATAGAAACTGTTCAACAGTCTGATGGTGATAGAAGCCGTTCAACAGTCTGATGTTGATAGAAGATGTTCAACAGTCTGATGGTAATAGAAGCTGTCCAACAGTCTGATGGTAATAGAATCTGTCCAACAGTCTGATGGTAATAGAAGCTGTCCAACAGTCTGATGGTGATAGAAACTGTTCAACAGTCTGATGGTGATAGAAGCCGTTCAACAGTCTGATGGTATTAGAAGCTTTTTAACAGTCTGACGGTCTGGTAATAGAAGCTGTTTAACAGTCTGATGGGCTGGTGCTAGAAGCTGTTCAACAGTCTGATGGTAATAGAAGCTGTCCAACAGTCTGATGGTAATAGAAGCTGTCCAACAGTCTGATGGTAATAGAAGCTGTCCAACAGTCTGATGGTAATAGAAGCTGTCCAACAGTCTGATGGTTAATAGAAGCTGTCCAACAGTCTGATGGTGATAGAAACTGTTCAACAGTCTGATGGTGATAGAAGCCGTTCAACAGTCTGATGGTAATAGAAGCTGTCCAACAGTCTGATGGTAATAGAAGCTGTCCAACAGTCTGATGGTGATAGAAACTGTTCAACAGTCTGATGGTGATAGAAGCCGTTCAACAGTCTGATGTTGATAGAAGATGTTCAACAGTCTGATGGTAATAGAAGCTGTCCAACAGTCTGATGGTAATAGAAGCTGTCCAACAGTCTGATGGTAATAGAAGCTGTCCAACAGTCTGATGGTGATAGAAACTGTTCAACAGTCTGATGGTGATAGAAGCCGTTCAACAGTCTGATGGTAATAGAAGCTGTTCAACAGTCTGATGGTCTGGTGATAGAAGCTGTTCAAAAGTCTGATGGTGATAGAAGCCGTTCAACAGTCTGATGGTAATAGAAGCTGTTCAACAGTCTGATGTTGATAGAAGCTGTTCAACAGTCTGATGGTAATAGAAGCTGTTCAACAGTGTGATGGTAATAGAAGCTGTTCAACAGTGATGGTAATATAAGCTGTTCAACAGTCTGATGGTGATAGAAGCTGTTCAACAGTCTGATGGTAATAGAAGCTGTTTAACAGTCTGATGGTCTGGTAATAGAAGCCGTTCAACAGTCTGATGGTAATAGAAGCTGTTCAACAGTCTGATGTTGATAGAAGCTGTTCAACAGTCTGATGGTCTGGTGATAGAAGCTGTTCAACAGTCTGATGTTGATAGAAGCTGTTCAACAGTCTGATGGTTATAGAAGCTGTTCAACAGTCTGATGTTGATAGAAGCTGTTCAACAGTCTGATGGTCTGGTGATAGAAGCTGTTCAACAGTCTGATGGTTATAGAAGCTGTTCAACAGTCTGATGTTGATAGAAGCTGTTCAACAGTCTGATGGTGATAGAAGCTGTTCAACAGTCTGATGGTAATAGAAGCTGTTCAACAGTCTGATGGTGATAGAAGCTGTTCAACAATATGATGGTGATAGAAGCTGTCCAACAGTCTGATGGTAATAGAAGCTGTTCAACAGTCTGATGGTAATAGAAGCTGTTCAACAGTCTGATGGTAATAGAAGCTGTTCAACAATATGATGGTGATAGAAGCTGTTCAACAGTCTGATGGTGATAGAAGCTGTTCAACAATATGATGGTGATAGAAGCTGTCCAACAGTCTGATGGTAATAGAAGCTGTTCAACAGTCTGATGGTAATAGAAGCTGTTCAACAGTCTGATGGTCTGATGGTAATAGAAGCTGTTTAACAGTCTGATGGTAATAGAAGCTGTTCAACAGTCTGATGGTAATAGAAGCTGTTCAACAGTCTAATGGTAATAGAAGCTGTTCAACATTCTGATGGTAATAGAATCTGTTCAACAGTCTGATGGTGAAAGAAGCTGTTCAACAGTCTGATGGTAATAGAAGCTGTTCAACAGTCTGATGGTAATAGAAGCTGTTCAACAGTCTGATGGCCTGATGGTAATAGAAGCTGTTCAACAGTCTGGTGGTAATAGAAGCTGTTCAACAGTCTGATGGTAATAGAAGCTGTTCAACAGTCTGGTGGTAATAGAAGCTGTTCAACAGTCTGATGGTAATAGAAGCTGTTCAACAGTCTGATGGTTATAGAAGCTGTTCAACAGTCTGATGGTAATAGAAGCTGTTTAACAGTCTGATGGTCTGGTAATAGAAGCCGTTCAACAGTCTGATGGTAATAGAAGCTGTTCAACAGTCTGATGTTGATAGAAGCTGTTCAACAGTCTGATGGTCTGGTAATAGAAGCTGTTCAACAGTCTGATGTTGATAGAAGCTGTTCAACAGTCTGATGGTTATAGAAGCTGTCCAACAGTCTGATGGTAATAGAAGCTGTTCAACAGTCTGATGGTGATAGAAGCTGTTCAACAGTCTGATGGTAATAGAAGCTGTTCAACAGTCTGATGGTGATAGAAGCTGTACAACAATATGATGGTGATAGAAGCTGTCCAACAGTCTGATGGTAATAGAAGCTGTTCAACAGTCTGATGGTAATAGAAGCTGTTCAACAATCTGATGGTCTGATGGTAATAGAAGCTGTTTAACAGTCTGATGGTAATAGAAGCTGTTCAACAGTCTGATGGTAATAGAAGCTGTTCAACAGTCTAATGGTAATAGAAGCTGTTCAACAGTCTGATGGTAATAGAAGCTGTTCAACAGTCTGATGGTGAAAGAAGCTGTTCAACAGTCTGATGGTAATAGAAGCTGTTCAACAGTCTGATGGTAATAGAAGCTGTTCAACAGTCTGATGGCCTGATGGTAATAGAAGCTGTTCAACAGTCTGGTGGTAATAGAAGCTGTTCAACAGTCTGATGGTAATAGAAGCTGTTCAACAGTCTGGTGGTAATAGAAGCTGTTCAACAGTCTGATGGTAATAGAAGCTGTTCAACAGTCTGATGGTTATAGAAGCTGTTCAACAGTCTGATGGTAATAGAAGCTGTTTAACAGTCTGATGGTCTGGTAATAGAAGCCGTTCAACAGTCTGATGGTAATAGAAGCTGTTCAACAGTCTGATGTTGATAGAAGCTGTTCAACAGTCTGATGGTCTGGTAATAGAAGCTGTTCAACAGTCTGATGTTGATAGAAGCTGTTCAACAGTCTGATGGTTATAGAAGCTGTTCAACAGTCTGATGTTGATAGAAGCTGTTCAACAGTCTGATGGTTATAGAAGCTGTCCAACAGTCTGATGGTAATAGAAGCTGTTCAACAGTCTGATGGTGATAGAAGCTGTTCAACAGTCTGATGGTAATAGAAGCTGTTCAACAGTCTGATGGTGATAGAAGCTGTACAACAATATGATGGTGATAGAAGCTGTCCAACAGTCTGATGGTAATAGAAGCTGTTCAACAGTCTGATGGTAATAGAAGCTGTTCAACAGTCTGATGGTAATAGAAGCTGTTCAACAATATGATGGTGATAGAAGCTGTTCAACAGTCTGATGGTGATAGAAGCTGTTCAACAATATGATGGTGATAGAAGCTGTCCAACAGTCTGATGGTAATAGAAGCTGTTCAACAGTCTGATGGTCTGATGGTAATAGAAGCTGTTTAACAGTCTGATGGTAATAGAAGCTGTCCAACAGTCTGATGGTAATAGAAGCTGTCCAACAGTCTGATGGTAATAGAAGCTGTTCAACAGTCTGATGGTCTGGTGATAGAAGCTGTTCAACAGTCTGATGGTAATAGAAGCTGTCCAACAGTCTGATGGTAATAGAAGCTGTCCAACAGTCTGATGGTAATAGAAGCTGTCCAACAGTCTGATGGTAATAGAAGCTGTCCAACAGTCTGATGGTAATAGAAGCTGTCCAACAGTCTGATGGTGATAGAAACTGTTCAACAGTCTGATGGTGATAGAAGCCGTTCAACAGTCTGATGGTAATAGAAGCTGTCCAACAGTCTGATGGTAATAGAAGCTGTCCAACAGTCTGATGGTGATAGAAACTGTTCAACAGTCTGATGGTGATAGAAGCCGTTCAACAGTCTGATGTTGATAGAAGATGTTCAACAGTCTGATGGTAATAGAAGCTGTCCAACAGTCTGATGGTAATAGAATCTGTCCAACAGTCTGATGGTAATAGAAGCTGTCCAACAGTCTGATGGTGATAGAAACTGTTCAACAGTCTGATGGTGATAGAAGCCGTTCAACAGTCTGATGGTAATAGAAGCTGTTCAACAGTCTGATGGTCTGGTGATAGAAGCTGTTCAAAAGTCTGATGGTGATAGAAGCCGTTCAACAGTCTGATGGTAATAGAAGCTGTTCAACAGTCTGATGTTGATAGAAGCTGTTCAACAGTCTGATGGTAATAGAAGCTGTTCAACAGTGTGATGGTAATAGAAGCTGTTCAACAGTGATGGTAATATAAGCTGTTCAACAGTCTGATGGTGATAGAAGCTGTTCAACAGTCTGATGGTAATAGAAGCTGTTTAACAGTCTGATGGTCTGGTAATAGAAGCCGTTCAACAGTCTGATGGTAATAGAAGCTGTTCAACAGTCTGATGGTGATAGAAGCTGTTCAACAGTCTGATGGTCTGGTGATAGAAGCTGTTCAACAGTCTGATGTTGATAGAAGCTGTTCAACAGTCTGATGGTTATAGAAGCTGTTCAACAGTCTGATGTTGATAGAAGCTGTTCAACAGTCTGATGGTCTGGTGATAGAAGCTGTTCAACAGTCTGATGGTTATAGAAGCTGTTCAACAGTCTGATGGTGAAAGAAGCTGTTCAACAGTCTGATGGTAATAGAAGCTGTTCAACAGTCTGATGGTAATAGAAGCTGTTCAACAGTCTGATGGCCTGATGGTAATAGAAGCTGTTCAACAGTCTGATGGTAATAGAAGCTGTTCAACAGTCTGGTGGTAATAGAAGCTGTTCAACAGTCTGATGGTAATAGAAGCTGTTCAACAGTCTGATGGTTATAGAAGCTGTTCAACAGTCTGATGGTAATAGAAGCTGTTTAACAGTCTGATGGTCTGGTAATAGAAGCCGTTCAACAGTCTGATGGTAATAGAAGCTGTTCAACAGTCTAATGGTAATAGAAGCTGTTCAACAGTCTGATGGTAATAGAAGCTGTTCAACAGTCTGATGGTCTGATGGTAATAGAAGCTGTTTAACAGTCTGATGGTAATAGAAGCTGTTCAACAGTCTGATGGTAATAGAAGCTGTTCAACAGTCTAATGGTAATAGAAGCTGTTCAACAGTCTGATGGTAATAGAAGCTGTTCAACAGTCTGATGGTGAAAGAAGCTGTTCAACAGTCTGATGGTAATAGAAGCTGTTCAACAGTCTGATGGTAATAGAAGCTGTTCAACAGTCTGATGGCCTGATGGTAATAGAAGCTGTTCAACAGTCTGGTGGTAATAGAAGCTGTTCAACAGTCTGATGGTAATAGAAGCTGTTCAACAGTCTGGTGGTAATAGAAGCTGTTCAACAGTCTGATGGTAATAGAAGCTGTTCAACAGTCTGATGGTTATAGAAGCTGTTCAACAGTCTGATGGTAATAGAAGCTGTTTAACAGTCTGATGGTCTGGTAATAGAAGCCGTTCAACAGTCTGATGGTAATAGAAGCTGTTCAACAGTCTGATGTTGATAGAAGCTGTTCAACAGTCTGATGGTCTGGTAATAGAAGCTGTTCAACAGTCTGATGTTGATAGAAGCTGTTCAACAGTCTGATGGTTATAGAAGCTGTTCAACAGTCTGATGTTGATAGAAGCTGTTCAACAGTCTGATGGTTATAGAAGCTGTCCAACAGTCTGATGGTAATAGAAGCTGTTCAACAGTCTGATGGTGATAGAAGCTGTTCAACAGTCTGATGGTAATAGAAGCTGTTCAACAGTCTGATGGTGATAGAAGCTGTACAACAATATGATGGTGATAGAAGCTGTCCAACAGTCTGATGGTAATAGAAGCTGTTCAACAGTCTGATGGTAATAGAAGCTGTTCAACAGTCTGATGGTAATAGAAGCTGTTCAACAATATGATGGTGATAGAAGCTGTTCAACAGTCTGATGGTGATAGAAGCTGTTCAACAATATGATGGTGATAGAAGCTGTCCAACAGTCTGATGGTAATAGAAGCTGTTCAACAGTCTGATGGTCTGATGGTAATAGAAGCTGTTTAACAGTCTGATGGTAATAGAAGCTGTCCAACAGTCTGATGGTAATAGAAGCTGTCCAACAGTCTGATGGTAATAGAAGCTGTTCAACAGTCTGATGGTCTGGTGATAGAAGCTGTTCAACAGTCTGATGGTAATAGAAGCTGTCCAACAGTCTGATGGTAATAGAAGCTGTCCAACAGTCTGATGGTAATAGAAGCTGTCCAACAGTCTGATGGTAATAGAAGCTGTCCAACAGTCTGATGGTAATAGAAGCTGTCCAACAGTCTGATGGTGATAGAAACTGTTCAACAGTCTGATGGTGATAGAAGCCGTTCAACAGTCTGATGGTAATAGAAGCTGTCCAACAGTCTGATGGTAATAGAAGCTGTCCAACAGTCTGATGGTGATAGAAACTGTTCAACAGTCTGATGGTGATAGAAGCCGTTCAACAGTCTGATGTTGATAGAAGATGTTCAACAGTCTGATGGTAATAGAAGCTGTCCAACAGTCTGATGGTAATAGAATCTGTCCAACAGTCTGATGGTAATAGAAGCTGTCCAACAGTCTGATGGTGATAGAAACTGTTCAACAGTCTGATGGTGATAGAAGCCGTTCAACAGTCTGATGGTAATAGAAGCTGTTCAACAGTCTGATGGTCTGGTGATAGAAGCTGTTCAAAAGTCTGATGGTGATAGAAGCCGTTCAACAGTCTGATGGTAATAGAAGCTGTTCAACAGTCTGATGTTGATAGAAGCTGTTCAACAGTCTGATGGTAATAGAAGCTGTTCAACAGTGTGATGGTAATAGAAGCTGTTCAACAGTGATGGTAATATAAGCTGTTCAACAGTCTGATGGTGATAGAAGCTGTTCAACAGTCTGATGGTAATAGAAGCTGTTTAACAGTCTGATGGTCTGGTAATAGAAGCCGTTCAACAGTCTGATGGTAATAGAAGCTGTTCAACAGTCTGATGGTGATAGAAGCTGTTCAACAGTCTGATGGTCTGGTGATAGAAGCTGTTCAACAGTCTGATGTTGATAGAAGCTGTTCAACAGTCTGATGGTTATAGAAGCTGTTCAACAGTCTGATGTTGATAGAAGCTGTTCAACAGTCTGATGGTCTGGTGATAGAAGCTGTTCAACAGTCTGATGGTTATAGAAGCTGTTCAACAGTCTGATGGTGAAAGAAGCTGTTCAACAGTCTGATGGTAATAGAAGCTGTTCAACAGTCTGATGGTAATAGAAGCTGTTCAACAGTCTGATGGCCTGATGGTAATAGAAGCTGTTCAACAGTCTGATGGTAATAGAAGCTGTTCAACAGTCTGGTGGTAATAGAAGCTGTTCAACAGTCTGATGGTAATAGAAGCTGTTCAACAGTCTGATGGTTATAGAAGCTGTTCAACAGTCTGATGGTAATAGAAGCTGTTTAACAGTCTGATGGTCTGGTAATAGAAGCCGTTCAACAGTCTGATGGTAATAGAAGCTGTTCAACAGTCTGATGTTGATAGAAGCTGTTCAACAGTCTGATGGTCTGGTAATAGAAGCTGTTCAACAGTCTGATGTTGATAGAAGCTGTTCAACAGTCTGATGGTTATAGAAGCTGTTCAACAGTCTGATGTTGATAGAAGCTGTTCAACAGTCTGATGGTTATAGAAGCTGTCCAACAGTCTGATGGTAATAGAAGCTGTTCAACAGTCTGATGGTGATAGAAGCTGTTCAACAGTCTGATGGTAATAGAAGCTGTTCAACAGTCTGATGGTGATAGAAGCTGTACAACAATATGATGGTGATAGAAGCTGTCCAACAGTCTGATGGTAATAGAAGCTGTTCAACAGTCTGATGGTAATAGAAGCTGTTCAACAGTCTGATGGTAATAGAAGCTGTTCAGCAATATGATGGTGATAGAAGCTGTTCAACAGTCTGATGGTGATAGAAGCTGTTCAACAATATGATGGTGATAGAAGCTGTCCAACAGTCTGATGGTAATAGAAGCTGTTCAACAGTCTGATGGTCTGATGGTAATAGAAGCTGTTTAACAGTCTGATGGTAATAGAAGCTGTCCAACAGTCTGATGGTAATAGAAGCTGTCCAACAGTCTGATGGTAATAGAAGCTGTTCAACAGTCTGATGGTCTGGTGATAGAAGCTGTTCAACAGTCTGATGGTAATAGAAGCTGTCCAACAGTCTGATGGTAATAGAAGCTGTCCAACAGTCTGATGGTAATAGAAGCTGTCCAACAGTCTGATGGTAATAGAAGCTGTCCAACAGTCTGATGGTAATAGAAGCTGTCCAACAGTCTGATGGTGATAGAAACTGTTCAACAGTCTGATGGTGATAGAAGCCGTTCAACAGTCTGATGGTAATAGAAGCTGTCCAACAGTCTGATGGTAATAGAAGCTGTCCAACAGTCTGATGGTGATAGAAACTGTTCAACAGTCTGATGGTGATAGAAGCCGTTCAACAGTCTGATGTTGATAGAAGATGTTCAACAGTCTGATGGTAATAGAAGCTGTCCAACAGTCTGATGGTAATAGAATCTGTCCAACAGTCTGATGGTAATAGAAGCTGTCCAACAGTCTGATGGTGATAGAAACTGTTCAACAGTCTGATGGTGATAGAAGCCGTTCAACAGTCTGATGGTAATAGAAGCTGTTCAACAGTCTGATGGTCTGGTGATAGAAGCTGTTCAAAAGTCTGATGGTGATAGAAGCCGTTCAACAGTCTGATGGTAATAGAAGCTGTTCAACAGTCTGATGTTGATAGAAGCTGTTCAACAGTCTGATGGTAATAGAAGCTGTTCAACAGTGTGATGGTAATAGAAGCTGTTCAACAGTGATGGTAATATAAGCTGTTCAACAGTCTGATGGTGATAGAAGCTGTTCAACAGTCTGATGGTAATAGAAGCTGTTTAACAGTCTGATGGTCTGGTAATAGAAGCCGGTCAACAGTCTGATGGTAATAGAAGCTGTTCAACAGTCTGATGTTGATAGAAGCTGTTCAACAGTCTGATGGTCTGGTGATAGAAGCTGTTCAACAGTCTGATGTTGATAGAAGCTGTTCAACAGTCTGATGGTTATAGAAGCTGTTCAACAGTCTGATGTTGATAGAAGCTGTTCAACAGTCTGATGGTCTGGTGATAGAAGCTGTTCAACAGTCTGATGGTTATAGAAGCTGTTCAACAGTCTGATGTTGATAGAAGCTGTTCAACAGTCTGATGGTGATAGAAGCTGTTCAACAGTCTGATGGTAATAGAAGCTGTTCAACAGTCTGATGGTGATAGAAGCTGTTCAACAATATGATGGTGATAGAAGCTGTCCAACAGTCTGATGGTAATTGAAGCTGTTCAACAGTCTGATGGTAATAGAAGCTGTTCAACAGTCTGATGGTAATAGAAGCTGTTCAACAATATGATGGTGATAGAAGCTGTTCAACAGTCTGATGGTGATAGAAGCTGTTCAACAATATGATGGTGATAGAAGCTGTCCAACAGTCTGATGGTAATAGAAGCTGTTCAACAGTCTGATGGTAATAGAAGCTGTTCAACAGTCTGATGGTCTGATGGTAATAGAAGCTGTTCAACAGTCTGATGGTAATAGAAGCTGTTCAACAGTCTGATGGCCTGATGGTAATAGAAGCTGTTCAACAGTCTGGTGGTAATAGAAGCTGTTCAACAGTCTGATGGTAATAGAAGCTGTTCAACAGTCTGGTGGTAATAGAAGCTGTTCAACAGTCTGATGGTAATAGAAGCTGTTCAACAGTCTGATGGTTATAGAAGCTGTTCAACAGTCTGATGGTAATAGAAGCTGTTTCACAGTCTGATGGTCTGGTAATAGAAGCCGTTCAACAGTCTGATGGTAATAGAAGCTGTTCAACAGTCTGATGTTGATAGAAGCTGTTCAACAGTCTGATGGTCTGGTAATAGAAGCTGTTCAACAGTCTGATGTTGATAGAAGCTGTTCAACAGTCTGATGGTTATAGAAGCTGTTCAACAGTCTGATGTTGATAGAAGCTGTTCAACAGTCTGATGGTTATAGAAGCTGTCCAACAGTCTGATGTTAATAGAAGCTGTTCAACAGTCTGATGGTGATAGAAGCTGTTCAACAGTCTGATGGTAATAGAAGCTGTTCAACAGTCTGATGGTGATAGAAGCTGTTCAACAATATGATGGTGATAGAAGCTGTCCAACAGTCTGATGGTAATAGAAGCTGTTCAACAGTCTGATGGTAATAGAAGCTGTTCAACAGTCTGATGGTGATAGAAGCTGTTCAACAGTCTGATGGTAATAGAAGCTGTTCAACAGTCTGATGGTGATAGAAGCTGTTCAACAGTCTGATGGTAATAGAAGCTGTTCAACAATATGATGGTGATAGAAGCTGTTCAACAGTCTGATGGTGATAGAAGCTGTTCAACAGTATGATGGTGATAGAAGCTGTCCAACAGTCTGATGGTAATAGAAGCTGTTCAACAGTCTGATGGTAATAGAAGCTGTTCAACAGTCTGATGGCCTGATGGTAATAGAAGCTGTTCAACAGTCTGGTGGTAATAGAAGCTGTTCAACAGTCTGAAGGTAATAGAAGCTGTTCAACAGTCTGATGGTTATAGAAGCTGTTCAACAGTCTGATGGTAATAGAAGCTGTTCAACAGTCTGATGGTTATAGAAGCTGTTCAACAGTCTGATGGTAATAGAAGCTGTTCAACAGTCTGATGGTGATAGAAGCTGTTCAACAGTCTGATGGTAATAGAAGCTGTTCAACAGTCTGATGGTAATAGAAGCTGTTCAACAGTCTGATGGTAAAAGAAGCTGTTCAACAGTCTGATGGTAATAGAAGCTGTTCAACAGTCTGATGGTAATAGAAGCTGTTCAACAGTCTGATGGTAATAGAAGCTGTTCAACAGTCTGATGGTGATAGAAGCTGTTCAACAGTCTGATGGTGATAGAAGCTGTTCAACAGTCTGATGGTAATAGAAGCTGTTCAACAGTCTGGTGGTAATAGAAGCTGTTCAACAGTCTGATGGTTATAGAAGCTGTTCAACAGTCTGATGGTGATAGAAGCTGTTCAATAGTCTGATGGTAATAGAAGCTGTTCAACAGTCTGATGGTAATAGAAGCTGTTCAACAATCTGATGGTCTGGTGATAAAAGCTGTTCAACAGTCTGATGTTAATAGAAGCTGTTCAACAGTCTGATGGTAATAGAAGCTGTTTAACAGTCTGATGGTCTGGTGATAGAAGCTGTTCAACAGTCTGTTGGTGATAGAAGCTGTTCAACAGTCTGATGGTGATAGAAGCAGTTTTTTAGTCTCTCCGTCTTAGCACTGATGCACCTGTACTGACGCCGTCTGCTAGACGGTATCCGAGTAAACGGTCCGTTGCTCAGGTGACTGCGGTCCTTAATGATCTTCTTCTTCCTCTGACACCAGGTATTGTAGATGTTCTGGAAGGCAGGCACCCGATGATGCGTTTGGCTGACCCCACCACCCTATGGAAACACATGCGGTTTGAGGGCGGTGCAGTTGCCGTGCCAAGAGGTGATGCACCCCGACAGAATGCTCTCAATGGCGCATCTGTAGAAGTTTGTGAGGGTGCTAAGGGGCCGTGCCAAATTTCTTCAGACGCCTGAGGTTCTAGAGGTGCTGCCTAAGATCAGTCTTTGGTGGATTGCTAATAGAATGACAGACCCATTCATAAAGGTGCATTAGTACCTTCACTAGCAGGCTACCACCCGGTTACTCAACCCTGCACCTTAGAGGCTGCTGCCTTATATACATAGATATGGAATCACTGGTCACTTTAATAATGGAACACTAGTCACTTTAATAATGTTTACATACTGCTTTACTCATCTCATGTATATACTGTATTTTAGTTAATGCCACTCCGACATTGCACAATCTAATTTTTATATATTTATTAATTCCATTCTTTTACTTTTAGATTTGTGTGTATTGTTGTGAATAATTTTTAGATACTACTGCACTGTTAGATACTACTGCACTGTTGAAGCTAGGAACACAAGCATTGCCTACACCTGCAATAACATCTGCTAAATATGTGTACGTGACCAATAACATTTGATTTGATTCGAAAAAAAATGATTAGAGTGTGTCCTGATGTTTGAGAAACACAAGGATGGTTTGCTTTCTGGGATGGAGAAGTGATACCTGTACCATTAGATGAGCTAATAGCAATGAGATCCAAGCTTCTGCACAGTAGCGCAGCTAGGGCAACACGTTTCGGGCCTTTTACTCCAGAAGAAAATCATCCATATTCTAATGCTCATTTGCTTATACACACCATTTGCTTGTGTTTTGATTGTGTGAAATAGGTAAATATTACTGACTATTAGAGATAATTTCTGTGTTTCACAAATGTATTCCGCAGTGAACGCGTGTAAGAGAAAAGCAGTTAGTACACCCTTGACATTCACGTTGAGGTGTGATTAGAGTGTGTAATTGTGTTTCTAATGAGCATATTCAGAAGCAGAACGGCTGTGTTTGGTTCAGTTTCCACTCTCTCCTGTGATTATCACAAGGCAGGTCAGAAATCCTTACAAGTATAACTGAAAGACAATTATAGAGCATGAGTTGTTTAAATCCACTACTGCGTTGATATCCAAATGTCAGATGTAGATGTGGTCTATCCTCCTACCGCCAGGCACTATGCTGCTGAAGACGGCTGGATTGTGAAGCCTATTTCCTGGAGAGTACAGGCGCCAAGAGAAGCCAAGAGAAGCCAAGAGAAGCCAAGAGAAGCCAAGAGAATCCAAGAGAATCCAAGAGAAGCCAAGAGAAGCCAAGAGAATCCAAGAGAAGCCAAGAGAAGCCAAGAGAAGCCAAGAGAAGCCAAGAGAATCCAAGAGAAGCCAAGAGAAGCCAAGAGAAGCCAAGAGAAGCCAAGAGAATCCAAGAGAAGCCAAGAGAAGCCAAGAGAAGCCAAGAGAAGCCAAGAGAATCCAAGAGAAGCCAAGAGAAGCCAAGAGAATCCAAGAGAAGCCAAGAGAAGCCAAGAGAAGCCAAGAGAAGCCAATAGACTCCAAGAGAAGCCAAGAGAATCCAAGAGAATCCAAGAGAAGCCAAGAGAAGCCAAGAGAATCCAAGAGAAGCCAAGAGAAGCCAAGAGAAGCCAAGAGATTCCAAGAGAAGCCAAGAGAAGCCAAGAGAAGCCAAGAGAATCCAAGAGAAGCCAAGAGAAGCCAAGAGAAGCCAAGAGAATCCAAGAGAAGCCAAGAGAAGCCAAGAGAATCCAAGAGAAGCCAAGAGAAGCTAAGAGAAGCCAAGAGAAGCCAAGAAGCTTCACACAGAGATACAAAACACTAGTGGCACCATTCATACCTTCAATTGACAGGGCACTGATGATTATTCCAAGGACAATGCCCTGCATGTGTCAAACATTTGGCAAATAATTTTTGTAATCTTTCAACTCTAATATATCCGCTGAGGGCACTAACAGTGTTGCCAATATTCAACCTCCTGCACGGAAGGAGCAAAAAAGGGGAAAAGACTGATGCCTTACGGAGGGAGAGAGGAAGAGGGCGCGAGAGGATGAGAGGAGTGGGGGGGGCGGAAGAAGTACCAGACTCAGCTTTTTCCTGACTGAAGATACAGAGCCATCTGTGAGGAGACAAACACGCGTATGGCCATCATTTGTCCCAACATCTTACGCAATGTGAAGGCTTTTCACTCGCCATGCCAACCTGTGTGGCAGATGATGTATGTGTTTCTTCAGTCCCGTGATTACTAGCGTGGAGCTGCAGAGCAATGCTGTTCACCTCATCAGTTCCACAGGCTGCGCTCCAAGGTGGGTGAGGGATTCTCTGCAAGATGGCTTCTGACACACAGCACAACCAAGGAGTACCAGCGTGAATATTATACACTGCATTTCGCCACAGCCGCCTAATGTGACCAGATCAATCGGAGTGGATGAGGAGAATTACAATTTAAATAGTGCCCAGCAGCAGTAATTAAAAATAATTATTATATTTTTCCCGAAATGTAAGTAAAGGGGGACTGGGTTCAGTGGGTTGGATAAGTTGCATTGGTCTTATTTTTAGACCATTGTGCATTTGTTCTTAATGAACCCTGAGAAATAAACTTTGGGGTGACCTAGCACAGTGAGCTAATGGCTGTGCGTCACAATGACCTTGTATTGTTGCTGGAAGGTATAGAGCTAGTTCAGTTTTATTTGTTAAGCACCTTGAAGTGCATTTGTTGGAAGAAATGTGCTATATAAATAAAGTTTTATTGGATAATACAAAACTCCAACATTTTTGTATTCCCTCCCAAAATGTTTACTCCTCAATTGTTATAAACAATGTGCAGACAAATACAGAATGAACCAATCCCTGGACATCAGTGTTAAACTGTGATGCAAGATTTCACTATCTCCACTAAACAAAACATTACATTGTTTTGCCCTGTCTTTAAGGGGCCATTAATCATTAATCAGAGAGATGATTTTAGTGTTAAGATGTTTACATCATTTGGAACGCCTGGCCCCTTTGTCCTCTAGGGCCAAAATGATCATTCCTTGAACAGCGTATAATAAATAACAACTTGATTAATATATTATTATACACTGGCTGGTTCGAGCCCTGAATGCTGATTGGCTGAAAGCCGTGGTATATTAAACCGTATACATTGGGTATGACAAAAATGTATTTTTACTGCTCTAACTACGTTGGTAACCAGTTTATAATAGCAATAAGACACCTCGGAGTTTGTGGTATTTTGCCCATATACCACGACTAAGGGCTGTATCCAGGCACTCTGCATTGGGTCGTGCATAAGAACAATCCTTACCTGCGGTATATTGGCCACATACCACATCCCCTCAGGACTTAATACTTAAATATACCACACCCTAAAAGGTATCAAAAAGGAATGGAGGGGAAACAAAGTTAACTACAACAATGGCGGCATCAACAGAACTGGGAGACAAGCGGGTGATAACTTTGGTGGGAGCCATGGCAACTGGGATCTGCTAGCCAGGAGGACTTAAACAGTGGAACAGAGGAAATGAATCAAACTGGAGCTGCTGCTACTGCCTGCCTTCTACAGTGGCCTTATTAGCAGTCTGGGCTCACAGGTTTCGGCTTTAGTTTGGAGAAGAAGTCAAGCATGCCTAAACAATCTGTATTTAACATTCTGAGGCAAAGAAAGCTTTTGTGAAGGTGTAACCCTGATCTTTACAGTATATATTACTTCATGTGTAACCCTGATCTTTACAGTATATATTACTTCATGTGTAACCCTGATCTTTACAGTATATATTACTTCATGTGTAACCCTGATCTTTACAGTATATATTACTTCATGTGTAACCCTGATCTTTACAGTATATATTACTTCATGTGTAACCCTGATCTTTACAGTATATATTACTTTAGGTGTAACACTGATCTTTACAGTATATATTACTTTAGGTGTAACCCTGATCTTTACAGTATATATTACTTCAGGTGTATCACTGATCTTTACAGTATATATTACTTTAGGTGTAACCCTGATCTTTACAGTATATATTACTTTAGGTGTAACCCTGATCTTTACAGTATATATTACTTTAGGTGTAACCCTGATCTTACAGTATATATTACTTTAGGTGTAACCCTGATCTTTACAGTATATATTACTTCAGGTGTAACCCTGATCTTTACAGTATATATTACTTTAGGTGTAACCCTGATCTTTACAGTATATATTACTTCATGTGTAACCCTGATCTTTACAGTATATATTACTTCAGGTGTAACCCTGATCTTTACAGTATATATTACTTCAGGTGTAACCCTGATCTTTACAGTATATATTACTTCATGTGTAACCCTGATCTTTCCAGTATATATTACTTCATGTGTAACCCTGATCTTTCCAGTATATATTACTTCATGTGTAACCCTGATCTTTACAGTATATATTACTTCATGTGTAACCCTGATCTTTACAGTATATATTACTTCATGTTTAACCCTGATCTTTACAGTATATATTACTTCATGTGTAACCCTGATCTTTACAGTATATATTACTTCATGTGTAACCCTGATCTTTACAGTATATATTACTTCATGTTTAACCCTGATATTTACAGTATATATTACTTCAGTATATATTAGTTACATATAAATCAACAGTAATACAAGGTTATTATCATATGAATTCAGCGTATTGAAATCAATGACATTAGTGGTACTGATAAGACCAAAGCTGATACCTGTCAAATCTAACATCAACAGGATGTCAAACTCTTGTTGACATTGGTCCTCATCCTCCACCAAAACAGACTGTGACCATTGCTAAGTTTAAGAGCAGGGCAGGATGGCAGTTAATTGCTTCGCAACATATGGCAAAATATCCCTCCCCTCTGACTAATTGAGCTGCACCTCAGTCTCTCCATGCACCAGTGGTTGTCTGTCAACGTGAAGATCTCCACTGTTGGAGAGAGAGGGCAATGTTGTTGCAAGATGACCTGGAAAAACCATCCTGTGTCAATTGGTGTCAGGCTACTTGAGCACCAGCTAGCCTGAAGGCAAAGCCCCAAACTAGGCTTATTGTGTCCCAATTAATGCAGCGGGAGAGATAAGGATTAAAGTATTTTATATATATAAAATAATGCAGCAGCAGAGATACGGATTAATGTATATTCTATATCGGTTCTTGTTGAATGACTGAAGTACAGAGCAGACAGAGAGTTGGTCAGGGAGAGTTTGGTCAGCCTTTTCCAACATGTCAGCAGCTCACAGCTAACTTCGAGAGGACAGCTAGCAGCCCTGGGATGGTAATGTACAACAGGGTCTAATCTCCTTGTAATCACAAAGTTTAGCTTTGAGGGTATCCTTGTCAAATCCTAGGAAAAAAGCAGCTTTCACAGTCTGGGGCTACACCAGCTAACACGAACAAATCCCCTAATGTGAGATGCAAACGCTTGGCTCCTTTGTCCTTCTGGGGCAAAAGTGCAGACCTCTCCCCTGCCTGCTTGTGTCAGGGCCCTGCGCCACAGAGGCTGCATTGTCCTACATCAAAGCGGAGGAAGTTCTCTGGGTCTTTGCTGAACTCCGTTGTGCCCTTCGGTGTGCATGTTTTGAATTGATTTGATGTTTGATGGTCACCTAATAATCCCCAGTTTACAATTGGCTCATTCATCCCCCTCCTCTCCCCTGTAACTATTCCCCAGGTCGTTGCTGCAAATGAGAACGTGTTCTCAGTCAACTTACCTGGCAAAATAACGGTAAAATAAATAAAAATAAATAAATAAATAAATGTTCCAGAAAGTCCCAAGTCTTTCAAGCCCCAATTAAGTAAAAAAAACAGTTGAACGATGTGACCTTTAGCTCCCAGATTTGTGGATCACCCTGCAACTTATCTTGAGTTTAGGCACTCAAAAATGACGACCGATCATTCACTGAACACAACGGCCGACCCCAATGTTGAATTGTGGCTTCAGCTGCTTTTTGGAATTCAGTAGATTTGAGAGAGATTAATTAATTCCCCCTGAATAATGCATATTCTTATTTTTGCCTTTCTCTGATACAAAACCAGGCCATCTAGTTATGTGGTTCTGGAAGTGGGTGGAAGAAAGCCTCATTAGGTTCCCCCAACCCCCTCAGCCATAGGTGAGCTACGGCAGGTTAAGTGTCACTCAGAAATTGGAGCATTCTCCACGTCGAACAGTGGACTGCACATCAGCTGCTGCCATTTTTGTAACGACATTAAGCAATGATGCATGCAATCTATATTTTTATTACAGCAATTTATTATACGCTCTCCAAGCTTATGACAGCACCAACTGTCATTAACAGATTAAGTGTAATTTCCTCCTGCACTCAGAGTTAGAGAGAAATACGCATGCAGATAGAACCCCCTTAAAAACAAGGAGGGTCGGGTAACGGGGTTTGGTTTCATCATTCCAGTGGCTCTACCCTTCACCCTTCCTGGAAACTGAATGACATAAAATATCTGGGGGGGGGGGGGTCTGTTCCTGAGGTCTTCCCTGTAGCCACTGAACATAACAAAGCCTTCCCCATCAACCTTCCGAGGGCCGGCTGCAATTCAAATACAGAGACTCTCCTTTAGGCTTTTCATGTTCCTGAGGAGGCCCGTCAGGACCGACATGAAGCTGCCTTTGGACCCAACTCCTTTGTGAAATGATCCAAACAAATTGAAATAACCATGACAACGAAATCAAAGACCCCATAGATCTCCATTTTTATGGAATGGTCTGCCTACCCACGTGAGAGACGCAGACTCGGTCTCAACCTTTAAGTCTTTACTGAAGACTTATCTCTTCAGTAGGTCATATGATTGAGTGTAGTCTGGCCCAGGAGTGTGAAGGTGAACGGAAAGGCTCTGGAAAAACGAACCGCCCTTGCTGTCTCTGCCTGGCCGGTTCCCCTCCACTGGGATTCTCTACCTCTAACCCTATTACAGGGGCTGAGTCACTGGCTTACTGGTGCTCTTTCATGCCGTCCCTAGAAGGGGTGCGTCACTTGAGTGGGTTGAGTTACTGACGTGATTTTCCTGTCTGGGTTGGCGCCCCCCCTTGGTTTGTGCTGTGGTGGAGATCTTTGTGGGCTATACTCGGCCTTGTCTCAGGATTGTAAGTTGGTGGCTGAAGATATCCCTCTAGTGGTGCGGGGGCTGTGCTTTGGCAAAGTGGGTGGGGTTATATCCTTCCTGTTTGGCCCTGTCCGGGGGTATCATCGGATGGGGCCACAGTGTCTCCTGACCCCTCCTGTCTCAGCCTCCAGTATTTATGCTGCAGTAGTTTGTGTCGGGGGGCTAGGGCCAGTTGGTTATATCTGGAGTACTTCTCCTGTCTTATCCAGTGTCCTGTGTGAATTTAAGTATGCTCTCTCTAATTCTCTCCTTCTCTCTTTCTTTCTCTCTCTCGGAGGACCTGAGCCCTAGGACCATACGTCAGGACTACTGGGCATGATGACTCCTTGCTGTCCCCTGTCCACCTGGCCTTGCTGCTGTTCCAGTTTCAACTGTTCTGCCTGCAGTTATGGAACCCCTACCTGTCCCAGACCTGCTGTTTTCAACTCTTAATGATCGGCTATGAAAAGCCAACTGACATTTATTCCTGATTATTATTTGACCATGCTTGTCATTTATGAACATTTTGAACATCTTGGCTCTCTCTAATTCTCTCCTTCTCTCTTTCTTTCTCTCTCTCGGAGGAACTGAGCCCTAGGACCATACGTCAGGACTACCGGGCATGATGACTCCTTGCTGTCCCCAGTCCACCTGGCCTTGCTGCTGTCCCAGTTTCAACTGTTCTGCCTGCGGTTATGGAACCCCTACCTGTCCCAGACCTGCTGTTTTCAACTCTTAATTATCGGCTATGAAAAGCCAACTGACATTTATTCCTGATTATTATTTGACCATGCTTGTCATTTATGAACATTTTGGCCATGTTCTGTTATAATCTCCACCCGGCACAGCCAGAAGAGGACTGGCCACCCCTCATAGCCTGGTTCCTCTCTAGGTTTCTTCCTAGGTTTTGGCCTTTCTAGGGAGTTTTTCCTAGCCACCGTGCTTCTACACCTGCATTGCTTGCTGTTTGGGGTTTTAGGCTGGGTTTCTGTACAGCACTTCGAGATATTAGCTGATGTACGAAGGGCTATATAAAAGAAACTTGATTGATTGATTGACCAGTGATGGGGCGAGAGGTGTCCTCACCTACTGTATAGGTCCCGCCCCTCCCTTCAATGGTTGACCTATGATGACCTTTCCCCGGCTGGGGTGACTACAGATTCCATACCAGTCACCTCTAGGCCTATGACTGTCAACTGCCTACAATGAATTACATGATACAGGATGAAATCGATGAACTCGAACACTTTACATTATAAAGGTCAGTTAGCGCTAAACAGAGGAAAGTCCAGAGGAAAACCCCAAAATATAGACTGTAAGCAGAAATAGTCCACAGAGGAAAATCCCAAAATATAGACTGTAAGCAGAAATAGTCCACAGAGGAAAATCCCAAAATATAGACTGTAAGTAGAAAAAGTCCACAGAGGAAAATCCCAAAATATAGACTGTAAGTAGAAATAGTCCACAGAAGAAAACCCCAAAATATAGACTAAGTAGAAATAGTCCACAGAGGAAAACCCCAAAATATAAACTGTAAGTAAAAATAGTCCTTGAAAGAAAACTTCTTCAGATAAACAATAAAATATCCCTTACAAGTCTTTAAGAACATTATCACTGCTATGGAGTCAGAACACTAGACTTTTAAACTATAAACATTTTCTTGGTTACCAAACATTTCTGACAAAAACATTTAGTCAAGATGGCTTCTCCCTTTCAAACTAGTCTCTTGGCAACAGCAGTGACCAGGGTTAATGAAGAACTCTCAAGGTCATTTTGAAAATGTAACGGCAGTCTAAGTCGTCCTCCTCCTCAGACGAGGAGAAACGAGAAGGATCTGAGGACCAATGTGCAGCATGGTAATTTTCCATGATTTAATTGACACAAAACAAGACACTATACAAAATGACAAAACAAACTAACCGTCACAGTCCTAGCTGGTGCAGACAAAACACAAAGACAGGAAACAACCACCCACAATCTCCAACACAAAACAAGCCACCTATATATGATTCTCAATCAGCGACAACGATTGACAGCTGTCTCTGATTGAGAACCATATTAGGCTGGACACAGAAACAGACTAACTAGACACACAACATAGAATTCCCACCCAGCTCACGTCCTGTTCAACACTAAACAAGCAAAACATATAAGAACTCTGGTCAGGACGTTACAGAAAAGGACATTTTTTTCTTCTTCTGGGAACACAGACAATTCTCCCAACAAATCACGAAGTAGACATGCCAGAAGGTTGCAATTCAAAAGTTTGGTTTTGCAGGCGAAACCTTTGCAGGCAAAACCCTTCCAGATGAAGTTGCTGCCACATAAGTTCCTGTCCAACAGAGGAAATGCATGTTTAGGTTTCACGTCCTACTGAGACATATTCACGAATCGGGTGTGGGAGTTTTCACGTGGACATATAGGGCACTGATAGCTGACATTGTAGACAGCTATCATGCTAACCTTACCTAGCTAATGAGCATATTAACCTTGTATAGCTAGCTATCTCTCTTGCTAAGACATTATCCTTCTAGCTAGCTAGCTAGCATACTAACTTTACCTAGCTAATGAGCATGCTAACCTTATCTAGCTAGCTAGCTCTCTTGCTAACCTTATCTAGCTAGCTAATGTTATCTGTTGTTGCAGGGTTTTTTTTGTAACTACAATGTATTCAAAAGATTAGCCAGCTGGCTCTATGGCTGGTTCTGGAGCTGGATTTGTCATAAGCATTGATTTAGGGAATACTTAGATGGAAACCACTGGCCAATTTTTGACTTCGCCATCTATTGTTGTCTCCGAAAGTTCTGTCATAATGCTTCCATATATTGCAGACGCCAATCCACCATAAAAATAGCTAGAAAGATGTTTTTTTTGTATTTAACCTTTATTTAACTAAGCAAGTAAGTTAAGAACAAATTATTATTTACAATGATGGCCTACCAAAAGAATAAGATGAATCTCTGGTAATATGGATAACTATTGAAAGATAGCTGATATGCATTTTTCTACATTGTAATGGACACGGTGCAACCTTTGGTAGGTAGGCTGCTGGCAGGCTTCGGCTCCGGGTACAGTAAAGCCAAGTCAGCACGTGCTCATGGTTCTCACAGGGGGAAGTGAAATTACTTTTTCATTTTCTGTTTAGACACCTATGATAATTGACAAATGATCCATTATGATAATTTTCTGGTAAAAAAAGTGGAGGTGCAAAAACATACATTTGAAGTCTGAAGTTTACATACACTTAGGTTGGAGTTATTAAAACTCGTTTTTCAACCACTCCACAAATTTCTTGTTAACAAACTAGAGTTTTGGCAAGTCGGTAAGGACATCTACTTTGTGCATGACACAAGTAATTTTTCCAACAATTGTTTACAGACAGATTATTTCAGTTATAATTCACTCTATCACAATTCCAGTGGGTCAGAAGTTTACATACACTAAGTTGACTGTGCCTTTAAATAGCTTGGAAAATTCCAGAAAATGATGTCATGGCTTTAGAAGCTTCTGATAGGCTAATTGACATCATTTGAGTCAATTGGAGGCGTACCTATGGATGTATTTCAAGGCCTACCTTCAAACTCAGTGCCTCTTTGCTTGACATCATGGGAAAATTACATCATGGGAAAACCTCCACAAGTCTGGGTCATCCTTGGGAGCAATTTCCAAATGCCTGAAGGTACCACGTTCATCTGTACAAACAGTAGTACGCAAGAATAAACACCATGGGACCACGCATCCGTCATACCGCTCAAGAAGCGGTATGACGGATGCGTAAGAAGACACGTTCCCTCTCCTAGAGATGAACGTATTTTGGTGCGAAAAGTGCAAGTCCAGAACAGCAGCAAAGGACCTTGTGAAGATGCTGGAGGTTTGCAACTGCAGATGGTTTGCAACTGCAGATGGGGACAAAGATCGTACTTTTTGGAGAAATGTCCTCTGGTCTGATGAAACAAAAATAGAACTGTTTGGCCATAATGACCATCGTTATGTTTGGTGGAAAAAGGGAGGGCAAGCCGAAGAACACCATCCCAACTGTGAAGCACGGGGTGGCAGCATCATGTTGTGGGGGTGCTTTTCTGCAGGAGGGACTGGTGCACTTCACAAAATAGATGGCACCATGAGGAAAGAAAATTATGTGGATATATTGAAGCAACATCTCAAGACATCAGTCAGGAAGTTAAAACTTGGTCGCAAATGGGTCTTCCAAATGGACAATGACCCCAAGCATACTTCCAAAGTTGTGGCAAAATGGCTTAAGGACAACAAAGTCAGGGCATTGGAGCGGCCATCACAAAGCCCTGACTTCAATCCCATAGAACATTTGTTGGCAGAACTGAAAAATCATGTGCACGCAAGGAGGCCTACAAACCTGACTCAGTTACACCAGCTCTGTCAGGAGGAATAGACCAAAATTCACTCAACTTATTGCTGGAAGCTTGTGGAAGGCTACCTGAAACGTTTGACCCAAGTTAAACAATTTTAAGGCAATGCTACCAAATACTAATTGAGTGTATGTAAACTTCTGACCCACTGGGAATGTGATGAAAGAAACAAAAGCTGGAATAAACCATTCTCTTTACTATTATTCTGACATTTCACATTCTTAAAATAAAGTGGTGATCCTAACTGACCTAAGACAGGGAATTGTTACTAGGATTGAATGTCAGGAATTGTGAAAAACTGAGTTTAAATATATTTGGCTAAGGTGTATGTAATCTTCCGACTTCAACTGTACATTTGCACCCCCTATTTTAATAAGCTCCATGGCTCAGGCAGCCAAGTGGACACAGGGCTGTATGGCTCATCTCAGTCACAAAGAGGAATAACTCTGCAGCTGTTCTGACTAATAAATAATGCCATGCTGATGGGTGGTAAAATTCAAAGAAAACCCAGCCCTGAAACGAAACTTAGGCTGAAAGTGTCATATCATTGGAAAATATATTGCATTAACACAGATGTGCACGAAGTGGTCAGTTCAGATTTGTCACTTCAAGCCTAAATATATCATACTTTGACAAAAAATTACGACTTATTGATTTAAATCATTGTGCAGCATCATGGGTAAGCTCTGGCCATCGTCTTTCAGCTGGATAAAGTGGATTTGGAACATTGTGGGAGGCAACCTAGATGTCTAGAGAGACTATGTCCTGACACCCTCTTCCTATTACATTCAAATCAGGAAATGACTCTGGGTGTGGCTGGGGAGAGACTCGGGCAGATGCCACAGCCTAACACATCTCAAGGAACCATGGAAATGTGTGGGTTACAACCACAGGAGGTTGGTGGCACATTAATCGGGGAGGATGCTCTCGTGGTAATGGCTGGAGCCGAATAGTGGAAGGGTATCAAATACAGCAAACACATTGTTTCCGTGTGTTTGATGCCATTCCATTTGCTCCGTTCCAGCCTCCACTGGTTACAACATATACCCCCCACGTATACCCCCCACATATACCCCCCACTACTACCATCAAAAAGTGTTTTTGCTAAAACCACACTTTATATTAGAACATAATGAATTTCAAAACAAAATACATGAATATATTACATGGAGTGTTGCCTCTCCATGTTTTTTGACCCCATAGCAAGCTGTGGCTTCTGAGCCATGGTGAGGGTTTCATTTGTTATTGTGCCTTGAAAGGTCCAACACGAGAAAAGTTGTGCCAACTGAAGAAGTAGGGTAGTGTCTTATTCCTCTGTGGCAGAGCTTGACAGAACTGGCTCACATCTTCCTAGACCGGAGAGCGTAGAGGTAGTAGTATATGCAGGGACAGGCAGGGGAACCTGAGGCAGCTCTGGGGGTTCTGGTCTGGTCTGGTCTGGTCTGCTGTCTGCCTGCCTGCCTGCCTGCCTGCCTGCCTGTCTACCTGTCTGTCTGTCTGTCTGTCTGTCTGTCTGTCTGTCTGTCTGTCTGCCTTCCTTCCTTCCTGTCTGTCTGTCTGTCTGTCTGTCTGTCTGTCTGTCTGTCTGTCTGTCTGTCTGTCTGTCTGTCTGTCTGCCTTCCTTCCTTCCTTCCTGTCTGTCTGTCTGTCTGTCTGTCTGTCTGCCTTCCTTCCTAACTGTCTGTCTGTCTGTCTGTCTGTCTGTCTGTCTGTCTGTCTGTCTGTCTGTCTGTCTGTCTGCCTGCCTGCCTGCCTTCCTTCCTTCCTTCCTTCCTTCCTTCCTTCCTTCCTTCCTTCCTTTCTGCCTGCCCAGCGGAGAGCTAGCTACCACTCTGTCTCTGACCTTCAGCTGTTACCCATGGGCCTCAGAGCCTAGGAGAGAGGCGGCCACACATGTTGTTCCTCATGATATACTTGCATATATCATTGCTCGGTGTACGGGCCCAGTAAATGAACAGTGTATGAAGCAGAGCTCTGTTTGACTCATGCTGCAAAGTACCATGTATCATTTATGAGCTGCGAGACACAATAGTAAAGAGGAGTCCATTTCATTAAAGTTAAATTAGGATGAATGCTGTGAGAGAGCGTACATTCTGAGGTGGCTCAAGCACATCACTAGATGTAACGACACACAACTGCAAAGGACATACAGAGGAGAGAGAGAGAGAGAGAGAGAGAGAGAGAGAGAGAGAGAGAGAGAGAGAGAGAGAGAGAGAGAGAGAGAGAGAGAGAGAGAGAGAGAGAGAGAGAGAGGGGGGGGGAGGGAGAGAGAGAGAGGGAGAAAGAGAGAGCGAGAGGAGAGGAATGGAGGTAGAGTGAGATAGAGAGGGAGAGGGAGAGGGATGGAGGGAGAGAAAGAGAGAGAGAGAGAGAGAGAGAGAGGGGGAGGGAGAGAGAGAGAGGGAGAAAGAGAGAGAGAGAGGAGGGGGATGGAGGTAGAGTGAGATAGAGAGGGAGAGGGAGAGGGATGGAGGGAGAGAGAGAGAGGAGCAGCAGAGGAGTGAGATGAGGGGAACAGTTGTCCGTCTGTGAGACAACATCTGTGTAGGGAGATGAGGGGAACAGTAGTCTGTGATTTATGATGGGATGGCTGGAAAAGCAAAAGGTTACCAACATTCCATTAATGCGATTCCACATTCCATTAATGAGATTCCACATTCCATTAATGAGATTCCACATTCCATTAATGAGATTCCACATTCCATTAATGAGATTCCACATACCATTAATGCGATTGAGTTAGTGACCACAGGAAATTATTTTTCCAGCTATAATAAATACACATACAGTATCTATAGATAGTTAATTGGTTATCATCGTGATGGTACATACAGTATCTATAGATAGTTACATTGAATGAACTACAGGACAAAATACAAACCCTCCAACTCAAAAAGGCCTATGGTGTTGATGGTATCCTCAATGAAATTATAAAATATACAGACCACAAATTCTAATTGGCTATACTAAAGCTCTTTAATATCATCCTCAGCTCTGGCGTCTTCCCCAATATTTGGAAACAAGGACTGATCACCTCAATCCACAAAAGTGGAGACAAATTTGATCACAATAACTACCGTGGGATACGCGTCAACAGCACATATTCAGCTCTGTAAAAAATTAAGACACCACTGCAAAATTATCAGTTTCTCTGGTTTTACTATTTATAGGTATGTGTTTGGGTAAAATGAACATGTTTGTTTTATTTTATAAACTACTGACAACATTTCTCCCAAATAATCTAGTTATTTAGAGCATTTATTTGCAGAAAATGACAACTGGACAAAATAACAGACATCGAATAATGCAAAGAAAATAAGTTCATACTCATTTTTAAACAACACAATACTAACGTTTTAACTTGGGAAGAGTTCAGAAATCGATATTTGGTGGAATAACCCTGATTTTCAATCACAGCTTTCATGCGTCTTGGCATGCTCTCCACCTTTCTTTCACATTGATGTTGGGTGACTTTATGCCACTCCTGGCGCAAAAATTCAAGCTGCTCAGCTTTGTTTGATGGCTTGTGACCATCCATCTTCCTCTTGATCACAGAGGTTTTCAATGGGGTTCAGGTCTGGAGATTGGGCTGGCCATGACAGGGTCTTGATCTGGTGGTCCTCCATCCACACCTTGACTGACCTGGCTGTGTGGCATGGAGCATTGTCCTGCTGGAAAAAGCCAATCCTCAGAGTTGGGAAACATTGTCGGAGCAAAAGGAAGCAAGTTTTCTTCCAGGACAACCTTGTATGTGGCTTGATTCATGTGTCCTTCACGAAGACAAACAAGCCACAGTGTCTCGCACTAACTGTGGAATTTGGTGGAGGATCGGTGATGATCTGGGGGTGCTTCAGCCCCACTCTCTCCCCACTCTCCATCTCGTACTTCTGAGTGGGAGACCTTCCCAGGCAGTAGCCTGCCTGGCTCACAAACTAGAATCAGGGCGCCCACTCCGACAAGGTTAATTGACACACAGTCCCACACAGTGACATGATACCATTGATGTGATGTGCAAATGAGCGATAGAAAACCGATCGCGCAAATGTCACCATTCTGATTATTTTTTTTGAGGGTGCCCTGTGCCCATGTCGCCTATACCTAAATCTGCCACTGCAATGAACATAGCCTTGCTAATGAGAAAGGCCGCCGAAAGCAGACCTGGCTTTCAAGAGAAGACAGGCTATGTGCACACTGCCCACAAAATGAGGTGGAAACTGAGCTGCACTTCCTAACTTCCTGCCCAATGTATGACCATATTAGAGACACATATTTACCTCAGATTACACAGACCCACAAATAATCTATTGGGGGAAAACCACGGTGTACAATCACCGCAATCATCAACCGTTACCGGAAGACACTACACAGGGCTGTCAAAGGGCGGCGTTACCTTAGATTTTAAACTGTCATGGTCAAAACATATATATTAAATGGTTGTAAAGATGGGGAGAGGTCTGTCCGTAATAAAGAGATGCTCTGCTTTTTTGACACCACACTCCACAAAGCAAGTCCTGTAGGCTCTAGTTTTGTCTAATCTTGATTATTGTCCAGTTGTGTGGTAAAGTGCTTCAAGGAAAGACCTAGTTAAGTTGCAGCTGGCCCAGAACAGAGCGGCACGTCTTGCTCTTCATTGTAATCAGAGGGCTGATATAAATATTATGCAGCCAGTCTCCCTTGGCTAAGAGTTGAGGAGAGACTGACCACATCACTTCTTCTTTTTATAAGAAACATTCATGTGTTGAAAATCCCAAATTGTTTGCATAGTCAACTTACACACAGCTCTGACACACACACTTACCCCACCAGACATGCCACCAGGGGTCTTTTCACCGTCCCCAAATCCAGAACAAATTCAAGAAAGCATACAGTATTATATAGAGACATTATTGCATGGAACTTCCTTCCATCTCATATTGCTCAAATAAACAGCAAACCTGGTTTCAAAAAACAGATAAAGCAACATCTCACGGCATAACGCCTCTCCCCTATTGGATCTAGATAGTTTGTGTGTATGTATTGATATATAGGCTATGTGTGGAATTTAAAAATTGTTTTAGTTCTGTCCTTGAGCTGTTCCTGTCTATTAATGTTCTGTTTTATCTCATGTTTCATGTGTTGTGTGGACCCCAGGAAGAGTAGCTGCTGAAAAAGCTAATGAGAATCCAAATAAAATACCAATTGCCAAAAATACCCCAAAAATTGTGATCACCATGATGGTACAGTATCTTAAGATAGTTAATTGGTTATCATCATGATGGTACATAACAGTATCTATAGATAATTGGTTATCATCATGATGGTACATAACAGTATCTGTAGATAGTTAATTGGTTATCATCATGATGGTACATAACAGTATCTATAGATAATTGGTTATCACCATGATGATACATAACAGTATCTGTAGATAGTTAATTGGTTATCACCATGATGGTACATAACAGTATCTATAGATAATTGGTTATCATCATGATGGTACATAACAGTATCTATAGATAATTGGTTATCATCATGATGGTACATAACAGTATCTGTAGATAGTTAATTGGTTATCATCATGATGGTACATAACAGTATCTTTAGATAATTGGTTATCATCATGATGGTACATAACAGTATCTGTAGATAGTTAATTGGTTATCATCATGATGGTACATAACAGTATCTTTAGATAGTTAATTGGTTATCACCATGATGGTACATAACAGTATCTATAGATAATTGGTTATCATCATGATGGTACATAACAGTATCTTTAGATAGTTAATTGGTAATCATCATGATGGTACAAAACAGTATCTATAGATAATTGGTTATCATCTTGATGGTACATAACAGTATCTGTAGATAGTTAATTGGTTATCATCATGATGGTACATAACAGTATCTGCCAAGGCAGCAGCTACTCTTCCTGGGGTCCAGCAAAATTACAATACGTTCAGACTGTGTGCCCTCAGGCCCCTACTCCACCACTAACACATATATACAATACAAAATCCATGTGTACGTGTGTGTATAGTGTGTGTGTGTGTGTGTGTGTGTGTGTGTGTGTGTGTGTGTGTGTGTGTGTGTGTGTGTGTGTGTGTGTGTGTTTGTGTGTGTGTGTGTGTGTGTGTGTGTGTGTGTGTGTGTGTGTGTGTGTGTGTGTGTGTGTGTGTATGTGTGTCTTTGCCTATGTTTGTGTTGCTTCACAGTCCCCACTGTTCCATAAGGTGTTTTATTCATCTGTTTTTTAAATCTAATTTTACTGCTGCATCAGTTACCTAATGTGGAATAGAGTTTCATGTAGTCATGGCTCTATGTAGTACTGTGCGCCACCCATAGTCTGTTCTGGACTTGGGGACTGTGAAGAGACCTCTTGTGGCATGTCTTGTGGGGGTATGTATGGTGTCCAAGCTGTGTGCCAGTAGTTTAGACCAACAGCTTGGTGCAAGGTCCAAGGGCCAGCCGTGGTGCCCTGTTCTGAACCAATTGCAATTTTCCTAAGTCCTTTTCTGTGGCACCTGACCACAAGACTGAACAGTAGTCCAGGTGCGACAAAACTAGGGCCTGTAGGACCTGCCTTGTTGATAGTGCTGTTAAGAAGGTAGAGCATGGACGTACTTCTCCCCATCTTAGCTATTGTTCTTTCAATATCAAATCAAATCAAAATGCATTGGTCACATACACATGGTTAGTAGATGTTAATGTAAGTGTGGCGAAATGCTTGTGCTTCTAGTTCCAACAGTGCAGTAAAATCTAAGAAGTAATCTAACAATTCCCAACAACTACCTAATACACAGACATCTGACAAGTAATCTAACAATTCCCCAACAACTACCTAATAAACACAAATCTAAAGGGGTGAATGAGAATATGTACATATAAATATAGGGATGAACGATAGCTGAGCGGCATAGGCAAGGTGCAGTAGATGGTATAAAATAAAATACAGTATATACATGTGATATGAGTAATGTAAGATATGTAAACATTATTAAAGTGCCATTATTTAAAGTGGCATTGTTTAAAGTGACTAGTGATCCATTTATTGAAGTGTCCAGTGATTGGGTCTCAATGCAGTATATACATGTGATATGAGTAATGTAAGATATGTAAACATTATTAAAGTGGCATAATTTAGAGTGGCATTGTTTAAAGTGACCAGTAAATAATTTATTAATAAAGTGTCCAGTGATTGGGTCTCAATGTAGGCAGCAGCCTCTCTGAGTTAGTGATTGCTGTTCAGCAGTCTGATGGCCTTTGATATAGAAGCTGTTTTTCAGTCTCTCGGTCCCTGCTTTGATGCACCTGTACTGACCTGGCCTTCTGGATAATAGCGGTGTGAACAGGCAGTGGCTCGGGTGGTTGTTGTCCTTGATGTTCTTTTTGGCCTTCCTGTGACATCGGGTGGTGTAGGTGTCCTGGAGGGCAGGTAGTTTGCCCCTGGTGTTGCGTTGTGCATACCTCACTACCCCCTGGAGAGCCTTACGGTTGAGGGCGGTGCAGTTGCCGTACCAGGCTGTGATACAGCCCGACAGGATGCTCTCGGTTGTGCATCTGTAAAAGTTTGTCAGGGTTTTGGGTGACAAGCCAAGTTTCTTCAGCCTCCTGAGGTTGAAGAGGCGGTGTTGTGCCTTCTACACCACACTATCTGTGTGGACGGACCATTTCAGTTTGTCTGTGATGTGTATGCCCAGGAACTTAAAACTTTCCATCTTCTCCGCTGCTGTCCCTTCGATGTGGATAGGGGGGTGCTCCCTCTACTGTTTCCTGAAGTCCACGATCATCTCCTTTGTTTTGTTGACGTGGAGTGAGAGGTTGTTGGTGATCAAGCCCACTACTGTTGTGTTGTCTGCAAACTTGATAATTGAGTTGGAGGCGTGCATGGCCCCACAGTCGTGTGTGAACAGGGAGTACAGGAGAAGGCTGAGCACACACCCTTGTGGGGCCCCAGTGTTGAGGGTCAGCGAAGTGGAGATGTTGTTTCCAACTTTCACCACCTGGGGGCGGCCCGTCAGAAAGTCCAGGACCCGGTTGCACAGGGAGGGGTTGAGACCTAGGGCCTCCAGCTTGATGATGAGCTTGGAGGGTACTATGGTGTTGAATGCTACTATGGTGTTGAATGCTGAGCTGTAGTCAATGAACAGCATTCTTACATACTGTAGGTATTCTTTTTGTCCAGATGGATAGGGCAGTGTGCAATGCGATGGCGATTGCGTAATCTGTGGACCTGCTGGGGCGGTATGCAAACTGAAGTGGGTCTTGGGTGGCTGGTATGGTGGAGGTGATATGATCCTTGACTAGCCTCTCAAAGCACTTCATGATGACAGAAGTGAGCGCTACGGGGCGGTAGTCCTTTAGTTCAGTTATCTTTGCCTTCTTTGGTACAGGAACAATGGTGGCCATCTTGACGCATATGGGGACAACAGACTGGGATAGGGAGCGATTAAATATGTCTGTAAACACACCAGCCAGCTGGTCTGCGCATGCTCTGATGACACGGCTAGGGATGCCGTCTGGGCCAGCAGCCTTGTGAGGGTTAACATGTTGAAATGTTTTACTCACGTCGGCCACGGAGAAGGAGAGGGGGGGGGGGGGGGGGGACACAGTCTTTGTTAGCGAGCCACGACGGTGGCACTGTATTATGCTCAAAGCGGGCAAAGAAGGTGTTTAGTTTGTCTGGAAGCGTGACGTCGGTATCCGTGACGTGACGTTTTTTCCGTGACGTTTTTGTTTTGGTAGTCTGTGATTTCCTGTGAACCTGCCACATATGTCTCGTGTCTGAGCTGTTGAATTGTGACTCCACCTTGTCCCTGTACCGGAATTTCACTTATTTGGTTGCCTTGCGGAGGGATGAACTACAATGTTTATTTTCAGCCATATCACCAGGCCTCTTTCCATGATTAAATGCGGTGGATCATGCTTTCAGTTTTGCGCGAATTCCGCCACCCATCCACGGTTTCTGTTTTGGGTAGGTTTTAATAGTCACAGTGGGTACAACATCTTCAATGCACTTATTTATAAACGCAAGCGTATAGATCAATGTTGTTCTCTGTGGTTGACCAGAACATATTCCAGTCCGCGTGATCAAAACAATCTTGGAGCGTGGCTTCCGATTGGTCAGACCAGCGTTGAATGGTTCTCGTCACTGGTACATCCTGTTTTACTTTCTGCCTACAAGACGGAAGGAGCAAGATGGCGTTGTCGTCGGATTTGCCGAAGGGAGGGCGGAGGAGGACTTTGTATGCATCACGGAAGTTAGAATAGCAGTGGTCGAGAGTATTAGCCCTACGTGTCGTGCAATCAATATGCTGATAAAATGTAGGTATCTCAAATTAGCTTTGTTAAAATCCCCAGCTACAATAAATGGAGCCTCCGGGTATATAGTTTCCATTTTACATAGAGTCCAGTGAAGTTCCTTGAGGGCCGTCTTGGTGTTGGCTTGAGGGGGATGTACACAGCTGTGACTATAACTGACGAGAATTCTGTTGGTAGGTACAATGGCCGACAATTGATTGTAAGGAATTCTAGGTCGGATGAGCAGAAGGACTTGAGTTCCTGTGTGTTGTTATGATCACACCATGAGTTGTTAATCATAAAGCATACACCCCCGCCCTTCCTCTTCCCAGAGAGGTGTTTATCTCTGTCGCCGCGATGCATGGAGAAGCCCGGTGGCTAGACCGATTCCGACAACATATCCCGAGAGAGCCATGTTTCCATGAAACAGAGAATGTTACAATCTCTGATGTTTCTCTGGAAGGCAACCCTTGCTCGAATTTCATCTACCTTGTTGTCAAGAGACTGCACATCAGCGTGTAGTATACTCGGGAGCGGTGAGCGATGTGCCCGTTTACGAATCCTGAACAGAAGATCGCTCCATCTGCCCCTTCTGCGTCGCCGTTGTTTTCAGTCAGCTGCTGGGATTAGATCCATTGTCCTGGGTGGTGGTCCAAAGAGAGGATCTGCTTTAGGAAAGTCATATTCCTGGTCATAATGTTGGTAAGTTGATGTTGCTCTTATATCCAATAGTTCTTTCCGGTTGTATGTAATAACACTTGAGATTTCCTGGGGTAACAAGGTAAAAAATAATACTTACAAAAAACAAAATACTGCATAGTTTCCTAAGAACGAGAAGCCAGGTGACCATCTCTGTCGGCTCCATTTTCACCATGACAGTTTACAATCCAGGGTAACTCCAAGCAGTTTAGTCACCTCAACTTGCTCAATTTCCACATTATATATTACAAGATTTAGTTGAGGTTTAGGGTTTAGTGTAGGATTTGTCCCAAATACAATGCTTTTAATTTTTGAAATATTTAGCACTAATTTATTCCTTGCCACCCACTCAGAAACTAACTGCAACTCTTTGTTAAGTGTTGCAGTCATTTCGGTCACTGTAGTAGCTGACATGTATAGAATTGACTCATCCGCATACATAGACACACTGGCTTTACTCAAAGCCAGTGGCAATTCATTAGTAAAGATTGAAAAAAGTAATGGGCCTAGACAGCTGCCTTTGGGAATTCTTAAATCTACCTGGAATATGTTGGAGAGGCTTCCATTAAAGAACACCCTCTTTGTTCTGTTAGACAGGTAACGCTTTATCCACATTATAGCAGGGGGTGTAAAGCCAAAATACATACATTTTGCCAGCAGCAGACTATGATCGATAATGTCAAAGGCCGCACTGAAGTCTAACAAAACAGCCCCCACAATCTTTTTATCATCAATTTCTCTTAGCCAATCATCAGTCATTTGAGTAAGTGCTGTGCTTGTTGAATGTCCTTCCCTATAAGCATGCTGAAAGTTTGTTGTCAATTTGTTTACTGTAAATAACATTTTATCTGGTCAAACACTATTTTTTCCAAAAGTTACTAAGGGTTGGTAACAGACTGATTGTTTGGCTATTTGAGACAGTAAAGGGGGCTATACTATTCTTAGGGAGCGGAATGACTTTTGCTTCCCTCCAAGCCGGAGGGCACACACTTTCTAGTAGGCTTAAATTGCAAATGTGGCAAATAGGAGTGTCAATATCGTCCGTTATTATCCTCAGTAATTTTCCATCCAAGTTGTCAGACCCCGGTAGCATGTCATTGTTGAAAGAAAAACAATAATTTTTTCACCTCTTCCACACTAACTTTATGGAATTTAAAATTACAATGCTTGCCTTTCATAATTTGATCCGATATACTTTGATGTGCAGTGTCTGCATTTGTTGCCGGCATGTTACGCCGAAGTTTGCTAATCATTCCAACAAAAAAATAATTAAAGTAGTTGGCAATATCAGTTGGTTTTGTGATGAATGCGCCATCTGTTTCAATGAATGATGGAGCTGAGTTTGACTTTTTTCCCAGAATGCCATTTATGGAGCTCCAAAGCTCATAGTGTAGTTTCTTCTTCTTATTCAGTTTAGGCACATGATTTCTCAATTTGCAATAAGTTTGCCAATCGGTTGTGCAGCCAGACTTATTTTCCATTCCTTTAGCCTCATCCTTCTCAACCATACAATTTTTAAATTCCTCATCAACCCACGAGGGATTTAACAGTTTTTACAGTCAGTTTTTTTTATGGGTGCATGCTTATTAGCAATTGGAATGAGCAATTTCATAAATGTGTCAAGTGCAGTGTTTGTTCAGTGGAGACTGCGTGAATCAGGCCTTCATGGTCGAATTGCTCCAATGAAACCACTACTAAAGGACACCAATAAGAAGAAGAGACTTGCTTGGGCAAAGAAACACAAGCAATGGACTTTAGACACGTGGAAATCTGTCCTTTGGTCTGATGAGTCCAGATTTGAGGTGTTTGCTGTCTTTGTGAGATGCAGAGCAGGTGAACGGATTATCTCCTCATGTGTGGTTCCCACCGTGAAGCATGGAGGAGGAGGTGTGATGGTGTGGGGATGCCTTGCTGGTGACACTGTCTGTGATTTATTTAGAATTCAAGGAACACTTAACCAGCATGGCTACCACAGCATTCTGCAGCGATATGCCATCCCATCTAGCTTGGGTTTAGTGGGACTATAATTTGTTTTTCAACAGGAAAATGACCTAAAACCCCCCCGCCAGGCAGTGTATGGGCTATTTCACCAAGAAGGAGAGTGATGGAGTGCTGCATCAGATGACCTGGTCTCCACAATCACCTGCCCTCAACCCATTTGAGATGGTTTGGGATGAGTTGGACAGCAGAGTGAAGGAAAAGCAGCTAACAAGTGCCCATCATATGTGGGAACTCCTTCAACACTGTTGGAAAAGCATTCCAGGTGATGCTGGTTGAGAGAATGCCAACTACAAAGCTGTCATCAAGGCAAAGGGTGGCTACTTTGAAGAATCTAAAATACATATTTTTATTTGCTTAACGCTTATTTTGGTTACTACATGATTCCATAGTTTTTCATTTAACCTGGCAAGTCAGAACAAATCCATATTTACAATGACGGCCTACCGGGGAACAGTGGGTAAACTGCCTTGTTCAGGGGTAGAACAACAGATTTTTACCTTGTCAGCTCAGGGATTTGATCCGGCAACTTTTTGATTACTGGCCTAACGCTCTATCCACTAGGCTACCTGCTGCCCCACAAATATTCTACAATGTAGAAAATGGTCAAAAATAAAGAAAACCCCTTGAAACAGTAGGTGTGTCCAAACGTTTGACTGGTACTATATCTATGATTTATTTTTAAAGAGAGAGAGAGAGAGAGGGGCCTACAAGGAGGAGGAAACAAACAATCGCTACACATTTCCCATCAGATTAGATTCAGTGTAGTCAGTCTGAAGCTGTGATTTCCACCAGAGTGCAAAGGACCTTACTGCAGTCAGTGGATTGACCTTTTTGTAAAACAGTATTGCACAAACGTTTCTGCGATAATAGGGTTTTGTGTGGGCCAGCCTCACACACGCTCACACATATCCTAGTGGTTAGAGCTTTGGGCCAGTAACCGGAAGGTTGCTGGAATGACTCCTTGAGATGACAAGGTTCAAGTCTGTCTTTCTACCCCTGAACAAGGCAGTTAGACCCACTGTTCCCCGGGCCCTGAAGATGTGGATGTCAATTAAGGCGGCTCTGATTCATAGGGGTTGGGTTAAATATGGAAGACACATTTCAGTTGGACCACTGACTAGGTATCTCCCTTAAAATAAAATTCAGGATTTGGCAGGGGTTTTGAGGTGAGAGAATAGTGTTATTTCAAGACCAAGACATATATGTCCTTTACACACACCATGTTGACATTTAGGACGCATACACTACATTACAACTATTATTCTACAGAGAGAAATGTATAACTCTTTCTGCTCCCAAAGTCTCATCTTGAAATATGATAACATGCTACATGACAATTTGTGCAAGGCAAATAAAAAGCTGGTAGAAGTTGTAAGAAACCATGATTTATTTTTTTATATATAAAAGTCATATTGATTTGTGCTCCAGTGTCGCTCGGTTGGAAACTGATGAAATACTGTTGACATGTTCAGTCTGCTGTCTGCTGCCTCCTGCTTGCCTGCTGCTTGCTTTCCTGCCTGCTGTCTGCCTGCCTGCATCCCTGCCTGCTGTCTGCCTGCCTACCTCCCTGCCTGCTGCCTGCCTCCCTGCCTGCTGCATGCCTGTTGCCTGCTGCCTGCCTGCTGCCTTCCTGCCTCCCTGCCTGCTGCCTGCCTCCCTGCCTGCTACCTCCCTGCCTGCTACCTCCCTGCTTGCTGCCTCCCTGCTTGCTGCCTCCCTGCCTGCTGGCTGCCTGCTGACTGCCTGCTGCCTGTCTCCTGCCTGTCTCCTGCCTGCCTGCCTGCCTGCCTTCCTGCCTCCCTGCCTGCTGCCTGCCTCCCTGCCTGCTACCTCCCTGCCTGCTACCTCCCTGCTTGCTGCCTCCCTGCTTGCTGCCTCCCTGCTTGCTGCCTCCCTGCCTGCTGGCTGCCTGCTGACTGCCTGCTGCCTGTCTCCTGCCTGTCTCCTGCCTGCCTGCCTGCCTGCCTGCCTTCCTGCCTGCCTTCTGCCTGCCTTCTGCCTGCCTTCTGCCTACCTTCTGCCTTCCTTCTGCCTTCCTTCTGCCTGCCTTCTGCCTGCCTTTTGTCTGCCTTCCTGCCTGCCTTCTGCCTTCCTTCTGCCTGCCTTCTGCCTGCCTTCTGCCTGCCTTCTGCCTGCCTTCTGCCTGCCTGCCTTCTGCCTGCCTTCTGCCTGCCTTCTGTCTGCCTTCTGCCTGCCTTCTGCCTGCCTTCTGCCTGCCTTCCTGCCTGCCTTCTGTCTGCCTTCCTGCCTGCCTTCCTGCCTGCCTTCCTGCCTGCCTTCCTGCCTGCCTTCTGCCTGCCTTCCTGCCTGCCTTCTGCCTGCCTTCCTGCCTGCCTTCTGCCTGCCTTCCTGCCTGCCTTCCTGCCTGCCTTCCTGCCTGCCTTCTGCCTGCCTTCTGCCTGCCTTCTGTCTGCCTTCTGCCTGCCTTCTGTCTGCCTTCTGCCTTCCTGCTACCTCCCTGCTGCCTGCCTTCTGTCTGCCTTCCTGCCTGCCTTCCTGCCTGCCTTCTGTCTGCCTTCTGCCTGCCTTCTGCCTTCCTGCTACCTCCCTGCTGCCTGCCTGTTCATATTTAGGTTAGTTAGTTTGTTGTTGTGTCTTTGCCTCATGAAGCTAGACTATTGGTCCAAGTTCAGATACAACTTGATTTTCTCTTTGGATGACGGGTACTTTGGGGGAGGTGGTAGAGAGTGGTAGCATTTCTAGCTCACAGAGATGCTCAGTAAGAGGCAGAGACCAGGACATGAAATAAATCCATTGTAGCCACTCAGCCTTACTGCTGACAGAAATTAAATTGTGTCCAATTACTTTCTATATAACACCACAAGGTCTGTGTCAATATTGCCACAGGGTTTGGTAGTCCTGGACAGACACAATTGCCTTTCTGTTGGTATTAAGCACTCACATTCTTCTCCTTCTCTAAAACAATCTACCAGAAAAACTCATTACATTTGTGCAGCAATAGCAAAATGTGTCCTTTAAAAACCATTCAGAATAATGTAACAGTTTGGTATGATAACTGTTAATGATAGGAGCTCTCTTCCTGGTCATTGTGAGTTTTCAGAGGACCTCCCTATCCTCCTATCAATGTCCTCCCCTCTTCATCAGCGCACCAATGACCTGCTCTATCAGCTAACCAATGATCTGCTCTATCAGCTAACCAATGACCTGCTCTATCAGCTAACCAATGATCTGCTCTATCAGCTAACCAATGACCTGCTCTATCAGCTAACCAATGATCTGCTCTATCAGCTAACCAATGACCTGCTCTATCAGCTAACCAATGATCTGCTCTATCAGCTAACCAATGACCTGCTCTATCAGCTAACCAATGATCTGCTCTATCAGCTAACCAATGACCTGCTCTATCAGCTAATCAATGATCTGCTCTATCAGCTAACCAATGATCTGCTCTATCAGCTAACCAATGACCTGCTCTATCAGCTAACCAATGACCTGCTCTATCAGCTAACCAATGACCTGCTCTATCAGCTAACCAATGATCTGCTCTATCAGCTAACCAATGACCTGCTCTATCAGCTAACCAATGACCTGCTCTATCAGCTAACCAATGATCTGCTCTATCAGCTAACCAATGATCTGCTCTATCAGCTAACCAATGACCTGCTATATCAGCTAACCACATCTCTGAGGCTGCAAATCTACTTTCTGTTGAGCAGAAATTAATAACATTCCTTTATAGCCTGTGAATGACGGCCTAAGTTATATGAAGGCTGGAACAATGTGCTCATACTTCCTAGAAGGAAATTAAATCAAAGTCTAATTCGATTTTGAATGCTACATTTAAAACACTGCCCCTGCCAGGCAGACACCTAACATCTGACAGAGGATACAGTAAGAATAAATAAACAACACAGGAGCTTTCCATGCAATCTCTGAGAGATGGACTGTAGCTGGACTGTAGCTGGACTGTAGCTGGAGCTGGAGCTGGACTGTAGCTGGACTGTAGCTGTACTGTAGCTGGACTGTAGCTGGAGCTGGAGCTGGACTGTAGCTGGACTGTAGCTGGACTGTAGCTGGACTGTAGCTGGAGCTGTCGCTGGACTGTAGCTGGAGCTGGACTGTAGCTGGACTGTAGCTTGTACTGTAGCTGGACTGTAGCTGGAGCTGGAGCTGGACTGTAGCTGGACTGTAGCTGGACTGTAGCTGGAGCTGGAGCTGGACTGTAGCTGGACTGTAGCTGGACTGTAGCTGGACTGTAGCTGGAGCTGTCGCTGGACTGTAGCTGGAGCTGGACTGTAGCTGGACTGTAGCTTGTACTGTAGCTGGACTGGAGCTGGAGCTGGACTGTAGCTGGACTGTAGCTGGACTGTAGCTGGAGCTGGACTGTAGCTGGACTGTAGCTGGACTGTAGCTGGAGCTGAACTGTAGCTGGACTGTAGCTGGACTGTAGCTGGACTGTAGCTGGAGCTGGACTGTAGCTGGACTGTAGCTGGACTGTCGCTGGACTGTCGCTGGACTGTCGCTGGACTGTAGCTAAACTGTAGCTGGACTGTAGCTGGACTGTAGCTGGAGCTGGACTGTAGCTGGACTGTAGCTGGACTGTAGCTGGAGCTGGACTGTAGCTGGACTGTAGCTGGACTGTAGCTGGACTGTCGCTGGACTGTAGCTAAACTGTAGCTGGAGCTGGACTGTAGCTGGACTGTAGCTGGACTGTAGCTAAACTGTAGCTGGAGCTGGACTGTCGCTGGACTGTAGCTGGACTGTAGCTGGAGTGTAGCTGTACTGTAGCTGGACTGTAGCTGGAGCTGGATTATTGGTTCTGGTGTATGGACCCTGCTGTTGAGTCTAGTTCACAGAGAGTTCATGTGAACAGCAGGTTCTGTCCTGGTTCTTTTGAATGGATTCCCTCTCCTCTCTCTCTCTCTCTGGCAGCCCTAGATAAAGGATGAGGTGCAAGCTTCCAACAAAGGGCTCATCTGCATCCACAACATCAATTGTGTTACAAAGGAGAGGCAGGTTGCGTTGAACAGGGACTCTCTCAGAGCTTTGCACACATGGTCCTTATATGCAGCCAGTGTCCATGATAAACACTGAGGTAACCATTCCAAAACACGGCAAGAGACAACTGCAATTTCATATTTTATCATGAAATGTTAGCAAAGCATTTTCAACGCTGGTGAATTAACAATTACCACATGGAAGATAGAGGTACCGGAGCACCAAGTCTGTGAACAAAAGGCTCCTGAACAGCTTCTACCCCCAAGCCATAAGACTGCTGAACAGCTTCTACCCCCAAGCCATAAGACTGCTGAACAGCTTCTACCTCCAAGCCATAAGACTGCTGAACAGCTTCTACCCCCAAGCCATAAGACTGCTGAACAGCTTCTACCTCCAAGCCATAAGACTGCTGAACAGCTTCTACCTCCAAGCCATAAGACTGCTTAGCCGTTCATTAAATGGCAACCCTAACTATTAGCATTGACCCCCTTACATTACCGCCTTACTCTACCCACACGCTCACACATAATACACTAACACTCCAACACACACACACTCATGCATATTGACGCCACACACACACACTCACACATAGACTCTTTCGTATTCTTTCACACTTAAGTACAACGCTGCTAGTGTCTATTATCTATCCTTTACCCCTACCTACAGTATACTGCTGCTGCTGTCTATTATCTATCCTTTACCCCTACCTACAGTATACTGCTGCTACTGTCTATTATCTATCCTGTTGTCTAGTCACTTTACCCCTACCTACAGTATACTGCTGCTGCTGTCTATTATCTATCCTTTACCCCTACCTACAGTATACTGCTGCTACTGTCTATTATCTATCCTTTACCCCTACCTACAGTATACTGCTGCTAGTGTCTATTATCTATCCTTTACCCCTACCTACAGTATACTGCTGCTACTGTCTATTATCTATCCTTTACCCCTACCTACAGTATACTGCTGCTACTGTCTATTATCTATCCTTTACCCCTACCTACAGTATACTGCTGCTACTGTCTATTATCTATCCTGTTGTCTAGTCACTTTACCCATACCTACAGTATACTGCTGCTACTGTCTATTTTCTATCCTGTTGCCAAGTCACTTTACCCCTACCTACAGTATACTGCTGCTACTGTCACGATCGTCCATGGGAGAGAGATAGGACCAAGGCGCAGCGTGTAAATAATGCATCTTCTCTTTATTTAGGAGATGAACTAACGAAGCAAAACAACAAATCGAAGACCGTGAAACCAAAACCGACTAAATGCAAAACATGCAAACTTGAAACAGACCTAGACACAGACTAAGACAATGACTAAATCAATGACCCAACAAACACATGATGCCTATGGCCGCCTAAAATATGGCTCCCAATCAGAGACAAATGAAAGACACCTGTCTCTGATTGAGAAACCACTCAGGCAACCATAGACATACCTAGAAACCCTCACTAAACCATAGACATACCTAGACATACTCACTCAACCCAACAACCCCTTAACCATATAACCACCCAAACACAAACCTTCCCCATGTCACACCCTGACCTAACAAACATAATAAAGGAAACAAAGATAACTAAGGCCAGGGTGTGACATAACCCCCCCTTAAGGTGCGAACTCCGGGCGCACCAGCACACAGTCTAGGGGAGGGTCTGGGTGAGCTTCCTTCCACGGTGGCGACTCCGGCACTGGTCGGGGTCCCCACCCCACCATAGTCACTACCTGCCTCCGTAGCCTCCTCCCAATGGCCATCCTTCCCCTTAACCCCACTGGATTAAGGGACAGCACCGGACTAAGGGGCAGCACCGGACTAAGGGGCAGCACCGGACTAAGGGGCAGCACCGGACTAAGGGGCAGCACCGGACTAAAGGGCAGCACCAGGATAAGGGGCAGCACCAGGATAAGGGGCAGCACCAGGATAAGGGGCAGCTCCGGACTGAGGGACGGCAGCTCCGGACTGAGGGACGGCAGCTCCGGACTGAGGGACGGCAGCTCCGGACTGAGGGACGGCAGCTCCGGACTGAGGGACGGCAGCTCCGGACTGAGGGACGGCAGCTCCGGACTGAGGGACGGCAGCTCCGGACTGAGGGACGGCAGCTCCGGACTGAGGGACGGCAGCTCCGGACTGAGGTACGGATCCTGGCTGGATGACTCATGGTTGGCTGACGGATCCGGCTGATCATGGCTGGCGGACGACTCTGGCTGGTCATGGCTGAGGAACTCTGGCAGGTCCTGGCTGAGGAACTCTGGCAGGTCCTGGCTAAGGAACTCCGGCAGGTCCGGGCGTAGGGACTCCGGCAGGTCCGGGCGTAGGGACTCCGGCAGGTCCGGGCGTAGGGACTCCGGCAGGTCCGGGCGTAGGGACTCCGGCAGGTCCGGGCGTAGGGACTCCGGCAGGTCCGGGCGTAGGGACTCCGGCAGGTCCGGGCGTAGGGACTCCGGCAGGTCCGGGCGTTGGGACTCCGGCAGGTCCGGGCGTTGGGACTCCGGCAGGTCCGGGCGTAGGGACTCCGGCAGGTCCGGGCGTAGGGACTCCGGCAGGTCCGGGCGTAGGGACTCCGGCAGGTCCGGGCGTAGGGACTCCGGCAGGTCCGGGCGTAGGGACTCCGGCAGGTCCGGGCGTAGGGACTCCGGCAGGTCCGGGCGGAGGGACTCCGGCAGGTCCGGGCTGAGGGACTCCGGCAGGTCCGGGCTGAGGGACTCCGGCAGGTCCGGGCTGAGGGACTCCGGCAGGTCCGGGCTGAGGGACTCCGGCAGGTCCGGGCTGAGGGACTCCGGCAGGTCCGGACTGGGTGGCAACTCATGACTGGGTGGCAGCTCATGACTGTAGGGCAGCCCATGACTGCAGGGCAGCCCATGACTGTAGGGCAGCTCATGACTGCAGGGCAGCTCATGACTGTAGGGCAGCTCATGACTGTAGGGCAGCTCATGACTGTAGGGCAGCTCATGACTGTAGGGCAGCTCATGACTGGGTGGCAGCTCATGACTGTAGGGCAACTCATGACTGTAGGGCAGCTCATGACTGTAGGGCAGCTCATGACTGTAGGGCAGCTCATGACTGTAGGGCAGCTCATGACTGTAAGGCAGCTCATGACTGTAGGGCAGCTCATGACTGCAGGGCAGCCCATGACTGTAGGGCAGCTCATGACTGTAGGGCAGCCCATGACTGCAGGGCAGCTCATGACTGTATTGCAGCTCATGACTGTAGGGCAGCTCATGACTGTAGGGCAGCTCATGACTGTAGGGCAGCTCATGACTGTAGGGCAGCTCATGACTGGGTGGCAGCTCATGACTGTAGGGCAACTCATGACTGTAGGGCAGCTCATGACTGTAGGGCAGCTCATGACTGTAGGGCAGCTCATGACTGTAGGGCAGCTCATGACTGTAGGGCAGCTCTGGCAGCTCCTGCCTGGCTGGCAGCTCTGGCAGCTCCTGACTGGCTGGCGTCTCTGGCAGCTCCTGACTGGCTGGCGTCTCTGGCAGCTCCTGACTGGCTGGCGGCTCTGGCAGCTCCTGACTGATGGACGGCTCTAATGGCTCGGGACAGACAGATGGCTCAGAAGGCGCTGGGCAGACGGATGGCTCAGATGGCGCCGCGTAGCCGGATGGCTCAGATGGCGCCGGGTAGCCGGATGACTCACATGGCACTGGGTAGACGGATGACTCACATGGCACTGGGTAGACGGATGACTCAGATGGCACTGGGTAGACGGATGACTCAGATGGCACTGGGTAGACGGATGACTCAGATGGCACTGGGTAGACGGATGACTCAGATGGCACTGGGTAGACGGATGACTCAGATGGCACTGGGTAGACGGATGACTCAGATGGCACTGGGTAGACGGATGACTCAGATGGCACTGGGTAGACGGATGACTCAGATGGCACTGGGTAGACGGATGACTCAGATGGCACTGGGTAGACGGATGACTCAGATGGCACTGGGTAGACGGATGACTCAGATGGCACTGGGTAGACGGATGACTCAGATGGCACTGGGTAGACGGATGACTCAGATGGCACTGGGTAGACGGATGACTCAGATGGCACTGGGTAGACGGATGACTCAGATGGCACTGGGTAGACGGATGACTCAGATGGCACTGGGTAGACTGGCAGCTCTGACGACTCGGGGCAGACTGGCAGCTCTGACGACTCGGGGCAGACTGGCAGCTCTGACGACTCGGGGCAGACTGGCAGCTCTGACGACTCGGGGCAGACTGGCAGCTCTGACGACTCGGGGCAGACTGGCAGCTCTGGCCGGCTGAGACGCACTACAGGCCTGGTGCGTGGTGCCGGAACTGGTGGTACCGGGCTAGGGACACGCACCTGAAGGCTAGTGCGGGGAGAAGGAACAGGGCATACTGGACCCTGGATACGCACATTAGGCCTAGTGCGTGGTGCCGGAACTGGTGGTACCGGGCTGGGGCCACACATCTCAGGGCTAGTGCGGGGAGCAGCAACAGGACACACTGGGCTCTCAAAGCGCACTATAGGCCTAGTGCGTGGTTCCGGCACAGGTGGTACCGGAATGAGGACACGCACCTCAGGGCGAGTGCGGGGAGAAGCAACAATGCGAACAGGGCTCTGGAGACACCCTGGAATCCTGGGGCGTGGTGCCGGAACTGGTGGTACCGGGCTGGGACGGGAAGGTGTTACAGGAGGTGTAGGACTAGGAATGCACACAGGAGACCTGGTTCGTGGAACTGTCATTCCCAGACGGTTAGCACGCAACTCAGGACGAGCATGAAGAGCTGACTCAGGTAACATCACATCCCGCACACGCTCTGTCGGGTGGATGTCGTGCCTCACGCACCAACACAGCAGCTCCCTCTTCTCACTCTCCTCCAAACTCCTCAATAAATCCTTCACAGTTTCTGTATCCTTCCCACACCCTGGAATCCTGGGGCGTGGTGCCGGAACTGGTGGTACCGGGCTGGGACGGGAAGGTGTTACAGGAGCTGTAGGACTAGGAATGCACACAGGAGGCCTGGTTCGTGGAACTGTCATTCCTAGACGGGTAGCACGCAACTCAGGACGAGCATGAAGAGCTGACTCAGGTAACATCACATCCCGCACACGCTCTGTCGGGTGGATGTCGTGCCTCACGCACCAACACAGCAGCTCCCTCTTCTCACTCTCCTCCAAACTCCTCAATAAATCCTTAACAGTTTCTGTATCCTTCCCACACCCTGGAATCCTGGGGCGTGGTACCGGAACTGGTGGTACCAGGCTGGGACGGGAAGGTGTTACAGGAGATGTAGGACTAGGAATGCACACAGGAGGGCTGGTTCGTGGAACTGTCATTCCCAGACGGTTAGCACGCAACTCAGGACGAGCATGAAGAGCTGACTCAGGTAACATCACATCCCGTACACGCTCTGTCGGGTGGATGTCGTGCCTCACGCACCAACACAGCAGCTCCCTCTTTTCACTCTCCTCCAAACTCCTCAATAAATCCTTAACAGTCTCTATATCCTTCCCATTGCTCACCTCCAGTATCTGCACAACGGGCTCTGGCTCCCTCCTTTCACGCTGCTTGGTCCTGAATGGTTGGGTCATTCTGTCACGATCATCCATGGGAGAGAGATAGGACCAAGGCGCAGCGTGTAAATAATGCATCTTCTCTTTATTTAGGAGATGAACTAACGAAGCAAAACAACAAATCAAAGACCGTGAAACCAAAACCGACTAAATGCAAAACATGCAAACTTGAAACAGACCTAGACACAGACTAAGACAATGACTAAATCAATGACCCAACAAACACATGATGCCTATGGCCGCCTAAAATATGGCTCCCAATCAGAGACAAATGAAAGACACCTGTCTCTGATTGAGAAACCACTCAGGCAACCATAGACATACCTAGAAACCCTCACTAAACCATAGACATACCTAGACATACTCACTCAACACAAAACCACACACACAAAACCCAACAACCCCTTAACCATATAACCACCCAAACACAAACCTTCCCCATGTCACACCCTGACCTAACAAACATAATAAAGGAAACAAAGATAACTAAGGCCAGGGTGTGACAGCTACTGTCTATTATCTATCCTGTTGTCTTGTCACTTTACCCCTAACTACAGTATACTGCTGCTACTGTCTATTATCTATCCTGTTGTCTAGTCACTTTACCCCTACCTACAGTATACTGCTGCCACTGTCTATTATCTATCCTTTACCCCTACCTACAGTATACTGCTGCTACTGTCTATTATCTATCCTGTTGTCTTGTCACTTTACCCCTAACTACAGTATACTGCTGCTACTGTCTATTATCTATCCTGTTGTCTTGTCACTTTACCCCTAACTACAGTATACTGCTGCTACTGTCTATTATCTATCCTTTTGTCTAGTCACTTTACCCCTACCTATATGTACATATTACCTCAACTCCCTCCACTACCTCATACCCCTGCACATTGACTCAGTACCGGTACTCCTTGTATATAGCCTCATTACTACCTCGTACCCCTGCACATTGACTCAGTACCGGTACTCCTTGTATATAGCCTAATTACTACCTCGTACCCCTGCACATTGACTCGGTAACGATACTGCTTGAACTGGCCTCATTACTACCTCATTACTACCTCCACATTGACTCGGTAACGATACTCCTTGTATATAGCCTAATTACTACCTCGTACCCCTGCACATTGACTCGGTAACGATACTCCTTGTATATAGCCTCGTTACTACCTCGTACCCCTGCACATTGACTCGGTAACGATACTGCTTGTATATAGCCTCATTACTACCTCGTACCCCTGCACATTGACTCGGTAACGATACTGCTTGAAATAGCCTCATTACTACCTCATTACTACCTGCACATTGACTCGGTAACGATACTCTTTGTATATAGCCTAATTACTACCTCGTACCCATGCACATTGACTCAGTAACAATGCGCCACGTTATTGTTAATTTATTGTGGTACTATTTCCTTTTTTATTTTGCAAATATTTAAAAACTTTTTAACTCTTCATTGTTGGTTATTAACTTCTTGTGGCTGCAGGGGTAGTATTGAGTAGCTTGGATGAAAGGTGCACAGAGGTGCCCAGAGTAAACGGCCTGCTCCTCAGTCATAGTTGTGAATATATGCATATTATTATTAGTATTGGATAGAAAACACTCTGAAGTTTCTAAAACTGTTTGAATTATGTCTGTGAGTATAACAGAACTCATATGGCCGGCAAAAACCTGAGATAAAATCCAAACAGGAAGTGGAAATTATTAGGCTGGTCGATTTTCAACCAAGATCCCATTGAAATTACAGCGAGATATGAACGAGTTCTCGAATGAGAGACGAATTAGTCAAATCTGCCATGACCTGACCATGCTTTTACCATGCGCGTTCACATGAGAGGGAGCTCTGTTCCATCGCTCATCTGAAGTCAATGTAATTCTCCGGTTGGAACGTTATTCAAGATTTATGTGAACAACATTCTAAAGATTGATTCAATACATCGTTTGACATGTTTCTACTGACTGTTACGGAACTTTTGGACATTTCGTCAGCTTTTAGGGAACGCGCTTCGTGACTTTGGAATTGTTTACCAAACGCGCTAACAAAAGTAGCTAATTGGACAGAAATAACGGACATTATCGAACAAATCAAGCATTTATTGTGGACCTGGGATTCCTGAGGGTGCATTCTGATGAAGATCATCAAAGGTAAGGAAACATTTATCACGTAATTTCTGGTTTCTGTTGACTCCAACATGGCGGCTAATTTGACTATTGTTCTGAGCGCTGTCTCAGATTATTGCATGGTTTGCTTTTACCGTAAAGTTTTTTTGAAATCTGACACAGCGGTTGCATTAAGGAGAGGTATATCTGTAATTCCATGTGTATAACTTGTATTATCATCTACATTTATGATGAGTATTTCTGTTGAAGAGAAGTGGCTATGCAAAATCACTGGATGTTTTTGGAACTAGTGAATGTAACACGCCAATGTAAACTCAGATTTTTTTATATAAATATGAACTTTATCAAACAAAACATAAATGTGTTGTGTAACATGAAGTCCGATGAGTGTCATCTGATGAAGTTCATCAAAGGTTAGTGATTCATTTTATCTCTATTTGTGCTTTTTTTGACTCCTATCTTTGGCTGGAAAAATGACTGTGCTTATTGTGGTTTGGTGTGACCTAATATAATCGTTTGTGGTGCTTTCGCTGAAAAGCATATTTGAAATCGGACACATTGGTGGGATTAACAACAAGATACCTTTAAAATGGTATAAGACACATGTATGTATGAGGAATTTTAATTATGAGATTTCTGTTTTTTGAATTTGGCGGGGGGGGGGTTGAGCAGAATGGCCCCGTAAAAGTGGTTGTTGGGCCAACAGGACATTAGGGCTGGCAGATTACAAGAAACACACGGGCAAATCACATGGACACAGAGAACATGCTTGATGCTTCACTGCGTCCAACATCAACCACATCCACAGCAGCCTGGTGGGTTGCTGTAGGAATCTAACATGGGGTCACTTCTTCACTGATGTGAGAGTATTTGACTACCAATGAAATATTACTGCAATGAATGTGGTTTCAGCCATCATCACAGACAAAATACATGGAGTGAAAATATGTGCTGTTCATCCTTTCAGAAAATGTAATACATTTCTGGGACATGGCTTTATAATATGGCATTATATATAGTGTACTGTATTCTGGGCCATGGCTTTATAATATGGCATTATATATAGTGTACTGTATTCTGGGTAACGGCTTTATAATATGGCATTATATATAGTGTACTGTATTCTGGGTCATGGCTTCATAATATGGCATTATATATAGTGTACTGTATTCTGGGCCATTGCTTCATAATATAGCATTATATATATTGTGTACTGTATTCTGGGTCATGGCTTTATAATATGGCATTATATGTAGTGTACTGTATTCTGGGTCATGGCTTTATAATATGGCATTATATATAGTGTACTGTATTCTGGATCACGGCTTCATAATATGGCATTATATATAGTGTACTGTATTCTGGGTCACGGCTTCATAATATGGCATTATATATAGTGTACTGTATTCTGGGTCACGGCTTCATAATATGGCATTATATATAGTGTACTGTATTCTGGGTCATGGCTTCATAATATGGCATTATATATAGTGTACTGTATTCTGGGTCATGGCTTCATAATATGGCATTATATATAGTGTACTGTATTCTGGGTCATGGCTTTATAATATGGCATTATATATAGTGTACTGTATTCTGGGTCACGGCTTCATAGTATGGCATTATATATAGTGTACTGTATTCTGGATCACGGCTTCATAGTATGGCATTATATATAGTGTACTGTATTCTGGGTCATGGCTTTGTCACGCCCTGACCTTAGAGAGCTTTTTATGTCTCTATTTTGGTTTGGTCAGGGTCGGATTTGGGTGGGTTCCTTTTCCGTTTTCCTATGTTCCTTGTTCTATGTTTTCTATTTCTGTGTGTTTGGCCGTGTGTGGTTCTCAATCAGAGGCAGCTGTGTATCGTTGTCTCTGACTGAGAACCATACTTAGGTAGCCTTTTCCCACCTGTATTTGTGGGTAGTTGTCCATGTATAGTTGCCTGTGAGCACCACGTTGGCATCACATTTTCGTTTTGATGTTTTTTGTTTTGTTGGCGACATCTTATAATAAAGAAGTATGTACGCTCACCACGCTGCACCTTGGTCTACTGTTTCCACCTTAGACGATCGTGACAGGCTTTATAATATATAGAATGAGTTATATATATACACACACTACCAAGCGCAAATTGGCTCTAACCAGAATAGAAAGAGGAGTGGGAGGCCCCGGTGCACAACTGAGCAAGAGGACAAGTACATTATAATGTCTGGTTTGAGAAACAGATGCCTCACAAGTCCTCATTCTTGTTCTGAGAAATGAAGGCTATTCCATGCGAGAAATTGCCAAGAAACTGAAGATCTAGTGTAACGCTGTGAACTACTCCCTTCACAGAACAGCGCAAATTGGCTCTAACCAGAATAGAAAGAGGAGTGGGAGGCCCCGGTGCACAACTGAGCAAGAGGACAAGTACATTATAATGTCTGGTTTGAGAAACAGATGCCTCACAAGTCCTCAACTGGCAGCTTTTTTAAATAGTACCCACAAAACACCAGTCTCAACGTCAACAGTGAAGAGGCGACTCCGGGATGCTGACCTCACAGGTGCTTTTCTTTAAAAAACATGGACATTTCGAAGTGACCCCAAACTTTTGAACAGTAGTGTATATAAATGTATATATAGTGTACGGTATTCTGGTACATGGCTTTATAATATGGCATCTGTCACGATCATGTGGCGGATTGACGGACCAAAACGCAGCACTTGGAAAATAAGCCATCTTCTTTTATTATAAAGATGACGAAAAAATAAACACGAAACACTTAATACAAACTAACAAAACAACAAATGATCGTGAAGCTAAATAACGATGTGCACACACTGGCTACAAACGTTCTGACATAGACAATTACTCACAACCAATGAGAGCCTATGGCTACCCTAAATAAGGCTCCCAATCAGAGACAACCGAAATCAGCTGTCTCTAATTGGGAACTCATTCAGGTAACCATAGACTCTCCTAGACAACTAAACATACATAGACAACGCTAGACACATGTATTCAACACAAACCCATATACTATACCCAACAACCCCTTTACCATAAAAAACACCCAAAACCAACAAAACACAAACATTCCCCATGTCACACCCTGACCTAACTAAAATAATAAAGAAAACAAAGAATACTAAGGCCAGGGCGTGACATAACCCCCCCCTTAAGGTGCGAACTCCGGGCGCACCATTACACAGTCTAGGGGAGGGTCTGGGTGGGCTTCCATCCATGGTGGCGGCTCCGGCTCTGGTCGTGGTCCCCACGTCACCACAGTCCCTAACCGCCTCCTTAGCTTCCTCCAGATGACCCCCCTCCACATTAACCACACTGCATTAAGGGGCAGTTCCGGACTAAGGGGCAGTACCAGGGTAAGGGGCAGTACCAGGGTAAGGGGCAGCACCAGGGTAAGGGGCAGCACCAGGGTAAGGGGCAGCACCAGGGTAAGGGGCAGTACCAGGGTAAGGGGCAGTACCAGGGTAAGGGGCAGTACCAGGGTAAGGGGCAGCACCAGGGTAAGGGGCAGCACCAGGGTAAGGGGCAGCACCAGGGTAAGGGGCAGCACCAGGGTAAGGGGCAGCACCAGGGTAAGGGGCAGCACCAGGGTAAGGGGCAGCTCCGGACTGAGGAATGGCAGCTCCGGACTGAGGAATGGCAGCTCCGGACTGAGGGACTGCAGCTCCGGACTGAGGGACGGCCCATGGCTGGCTGACGGATCTGGCTGCTCATGGCTGGCTGACGGATCTGGCTGCTCATGGCTAGCTGACGGATCTGGCTGCTCATGGCTGGCTGACGGATCTGGCTGCTCATGGCTGGCTGACGGATCTGGCTGCTCATGGCTGGCTGACGGATCTGGCTGCTCATGGCTGGCTGACGGATCTGGCTGCTCATGGCTGGCTGACGGATCTGGCTGCTCATGGCTGGCTGACGGATTTGGCTGCTCATGGCTGGCTGACGGATCTGGCTGCTCATGGCTGGCTGACGGATCTGGCTGCTCATGGCTAGCTGACGGATCTGGCTGCTCATGGCTAGCTGACGGATCTGGCTGCTCATGGCTAGCTGACGGATCTGGCTGCTCATGGCTAGCTGACGGATCTGGCTGCTCATGGCTAGCTGACGGATCTGGCTGCTCATGGCTAGCTGACGGATCTGGCTGCTCATGGCTAGCTGACGGATCTGGCTGCTCATGGCTAGCTGACGGATCTGGCTGCTCATGGCTAGCTGACGGATCTGGCTGCTCATGGCTGGCTGACGGATCTGGCTGCTCATGGCTGGCTGACGGATCTGGCTGCTCATGGCTGGCTGACGGATCTGGCTGCTCATGGCTGGCTGACGGATCTGGCTGCTCATGGCTGGCTGACGGATCTGGCTGCTCATGGCTGGCTGACGGATCTGGCTGCTCATGGCTGGCTGACGGATCTGGCTGCTCATGGCTGGCTGGCGGCTCTGGCAGATCCTGTCTGGTTGGCGGCTCTGGCAGATCCTGTCTGGTTGGCGGCTCTGGCAGATCCTGTCTGGTTGGCGGCTCTGGCAGATCCTGTCTGGTTGGCGGCTCTGGCAGATCCTGTCTGGTTGGCGGCTCTGGCAGATCCTGTCTGACGGACGGCTCTAGCGGCTCCTGTCTGGCTGGCGGCTCTAGCGGCTCCTGTCTGGCGGACGGCTCAGTAGGCTCATGGCAGACGGGCGGCTCTGCAGGCTCATGGCAGACGGGCGGCTTTGCAGGCTCATGGCAGACGGGCGGCTTTGCAGGCTCATTGCAGACGGATGGCTCAGATGGCGCTGGGGAGACGGATGGCTCAGATGGCGCTGGGGAGACGGATGGCTCAGATGGCGCTGGGGAGACGGATGGCTCAGATGGCGCTTGGCAGACGGGCAGTTCAGTCATCGCTGTGCAGACGGCAGACTCCTGCCGGCTGAGGCGCACTGTAGGCCTGGTGCGTGGTGCCGGGACTGGTGGCACCGGGCTGGGGACACGCATCTCAGGGCTAGTGCGGGGAGCAGCAACAGGACGCACAGGACTCTGGGGACACACAGGAGGCTTGATGCGTGGTTTAGGCACTGGTGGTAAAGGGCAGGAGACACGCACCATATAGCTAGTGCGTGGAGGAGGCACTGGTGGTACTGGGTTGGGGCGGGGAGGTGGCGCCGGAAATACCGGACCGTGCAGGCGTACTGGATCCCTTGAGCGCCGAGCCTGCCCACCCTTACCTGGTTGTATGCTCCCCGTCGCCTGACCAGTGCGGGGAGGTGGAATAACCCGCACCGGCCTATGTAGGCGAACCGGGAACACCATGCGTAAGGCTGGTGCCATGTACGCCGGCCCGAGGAGACGCACTGGTGACCAGATGCGTTGGGCCGGCTTCATGACATACGGCTCAACGCTCAGTCTAGCCCGGCCGATACGTGGAGCTGGAATGTACCGAACCGGGCTATGCATGCGTACAGGAGACACCGTGCGCTCTACTGCTTAACACGGTGTCTGCCCGTACTCTCGCTCTCCACGGTAAGTACAGGGAGTAGGCGCAGGTTTCCTACCTGACTTCGCCACACTCCCTTTAAGGCCCCCCCCAAGAAATTTTTGGGTTGTACTCACGGGCTTCCAGCCTTGTCTCCGTGCTGCCTCCTCATATCGCCTCCTCTCGGCTTTAGCTGCCTCCAGCTCTTCACGAGGAAGGCGATATTCTCCAGGTTGTGCCCACGGCCCCTTACCATCCAGTATCTCCTCCCATGTCCATGAATCCTGTGTAGGTAGGTCCTGTTGCCGCTTTCCATGCCGCTTGGTCCTATAATGGTGAGTAATTCTGTCACGATCATGTGGCGGATTGACGGACCAAAACGCAGCACTTGGAAAATAAGCCATCTTCTTTTATTATAAAGATGACGAAAAAATAAACACGAAACACTTAATACAAACTAACAAAACAACAAATGATCGTGAAGCTAAATAACGATGTGCACACACTGGCTACAAACGTTCTGACATAGACAATTACTCACAACCAATGAGAGCCTATGGCTACCCTAAATAAGGCTCCCAATCAGAGACAACCGAAATCAGCTGTCTCTAATTGGGAACTCATTCAGGTAACCATAGACTCTCCTAGACAACTAAACATACATAGACAACGCTAGACACATGTATTCAACACAAACCCATATACTATACCCAACAACCCCTTTACCATAAAAAACACCCAAAACCAACAAAACACAAACATTCCCCATGTCACACCCTGACCTAACTAAAATAATAAAGAAAACAAAGAATACTAAGGCCAGGGCGTGACAGCATCATATATATACAGTGTACTGTATTCTGGGACATGGCTTTATAATATGGCATCATATATATATATACAGTGTACTGTACTGTATGATGTTATTGTATTTTAAAAAATGCAGGTCAGACAGTTTAAAAACCAAGACAATCAACAGCAGTGTTTCTGGTGGTCAGGGCGCATCCCATAATCCTCCAGTTAGATTTTACCCCATCTATCATTATTGTCGTTGGCAAACACAATGTCGTTGGTTCCCAGAAGAATTATAAAATTGCACTGCAGAAGAAAAACAATTTACTGGCACTTTGCCTCACTGAACAGCACTGTCAGAATGCCCGGAGCTATCCATTCTCAACCTTCCATGTTTGACTCCCTGCAGCCCACACCAACCCATGATGTTCTGTAAAGACTGTTCCTGATATGTCTAATGTTAAAATAATAGCATCTGAACACAATGGCTTTCGATCAATAGATGTTTCTGTACTTTTTCATTTAGGATTCAAGCATATAGCATAAGATGGGCATAATAATTACAGACAGAAGGGAATTCGCAGAATAATAGCTGACGAATGTTTCTACATCAAAATAATAAATAATGTTTGAAGGGAATCTATTTCATGCTCTCTAATCAGTGTGCTCCGGAGCACTGTCCTAAAAGACGGAGCAGATAAGATCCGTTTTGGCAGCAGGCTTTTCCACATTAAGACTCTCTCCAACAGGAGTGTAAATGAAGTGGGGAGCCGGTACAGTGTGGCGGAGGAAGCTAGTGGAAGGAGGAACGTGGGCCTGAGGCAGAGTAGAGTAGAGTAGAGTAGAGTAGAGTAGAGTAGAGTAGAACAGTAGCAGAGGAGAGTAGAGTAGAGTAGAGTAGAACAGTAGCAGAGTAGAGTAGCAGAGTAGAGTAGCAGGGTAGAGTAGCAGGGTAGAGTAGCAGGGTAGAGTAGCAGGGTAGAGGAGTAGAGTAGCAGAGTAGAGTAGAGTAGAGTAGAGTAGAGTAGAGTAGAGTAGAGTAGAGTAGAGTAGAGTAGAGTAGAGTAGCAGAGGAGAGTAGAGTAGAGTAGAGTAGAACAGTAGCAGGGTAGAGTAGCAGGGTAGAGTAGCAGGGTAGAGTAGCAGGGTAGAGGAGTAGAGTAGCAGAGTAGAGTAGAGTAGAGTAGAGTAGAGTAGAGTAGAACAGTAGCAGAGGAGAGTAGAGTAGAGTAGAGTAGAACAGTAGCAGGGTAGAGTAGCAGGGTAGAGTAGCAGGGTAGAGTAGCAGGGTAGAGTAGCAGGGTAGAGGAGTAGAGTAGCAGAGTAGAGTAGGAGAGAGGCAGAGTAGCAGGGTAGAGTAGATGGGTAGAGTAGCAGAGTAGCAGAGTAGTAGAGAAGAGTAGAGTAACAGAATAGAGTAGAGTAGAGTAATAGAGTAGCGTAGCAGAGTAGAGTAGCACAGTAGCAGAGGTGGAGTAGCAGAGTAGCAGAGAAGAGTAGAGTAGCAGAGTAGTAGAGGAGAGGCATAGTAGAGTAGCAGGGTAGAGTAGATGCATAGTAGAGTAGAGTACCAGAGTAGAGTTGCAGAGTAGAACAGAGTAGTAGAGTAGTAGAGTAGCAGAGTAGAACAGAGAAGCAGAGTAGTACAAAGTAGCAGAGTAGCAGAGTAGAGTAGCAGCATAGAACAGAGTAGTAGAGTAGTAGAGTAGCAGAGTAGAACAGAGAAGCAGAGTAGTACAAAGTAGCAGAGTAGCAGAGTAGAACAGAGAAGCAGAATAGTACAAAGTAGCAGAGTAGCAGAGTAGAGTAGCAGCGTAGAACAGAGTAGTAGAGTAGTAGAGTAGCAGAGTAGAACAGAGAAGCAGAGTAGTACAAAGTAGCAGAGTAGCAGAGTAGAGTAGCAGCGTAGAACAGAGTAGTAGAGTAGTAGAGTAGAACAGAGCAGCAGAGTAGAACAGAGTAACAGATAGCAGAGTAGCAGAATAGAGTAGCAGCGCAGAACAGAGTAACAGAGTAGCAGAGAAAAACAGAGTAGCGGAGTAGCAGAGTAAAACAGTAACAGAGTAGCAGAGTAGAACAGAGTAACAGAATAGAACAGAGTAACAGAATAGAACAGGGTAACAGAGTAGCAGAGTAGAACAGAGTAACAGAGTAGAACAGAGTAACAGAGTAGAACAGGGTAACAGAGTAGAACAGAGTAACAGAGTAGCAGAGTAGAACAGAGTAGGAGAGTAGAACAGAGTAACAGAATAGAACAGGGTAACAGAGTAGAACAGGGTAACAGAGTAGAACAGAGTAACAGAGTAGCAGAGTAGAACAGAGTAGCAGAGTAGAACAGAGTAACAGAATAGAACAGGGTAACAGAGTAGAACAGGGTAACAGAGTAGCAGAGTAGAACAGAGTAACAGAGTAGAACAGAGTAACAGAATAGAACAGGGTAACAGAGTAGAACAGAGTAACAGAGTAGCAGAGTAGAACAGAGTAGCAGAGTAGAACAGAGTAGCAGAGTAGAACAGAGTAGCAGAGTAGAACAGGGTAACAGAGTAGAACAGAGTAGCAGAGTAGAACAGAGTAGCAGAGTAGAACAGAGTAACAGAGTAGAACAGAGTAGCAGAGTAGAACAGAGTAACAGAGTAGCAGAGTAGAACAGAGTAGCAGAGTAGAACAGAGTAACAGAATAGAACAGGGTAACAGAGTAGAACAGAGTAACAGAGTAGCAGAGTAAAACAGTAGCAGAGTAACAGAGTAGCAGAGTAGAACAGAGAAGCAGAGTAACAGAGTAGAACAGAGTAGCAGAGTAGAACAGAGTAGCAGAGTAGAACAGAGTAGCAGAGTAGAACAGAGTAGCAGAGTAGAACAGAGTAACAGAGTAGCAGAGTAAAACAGTAGCAGAGTAACAGAGTAGCAGAGTAGAACAGAGTAGCAGAGTAGAACAGGGTAACAGAGTAGAACAGAGTAGCAGAGTAGAACAGAGTAGCAGAGTAGAACAGGGTAACAGAGTAGAACAGAGTAACAGAGTAGAACAGAGTAGCAGAGTAGATCAACAGAGCATTAGGGCAGCGGTATGCTCCAGGGGAGTCAGAGCAGAGGCCACATTATACTTTAACAGGGCCAGAGACCCTTGCTGCCTGACAGGCTCACTCCCTCTGTGGACACGCCTGGACCACTGCCACCGTATTCTCCGGACATTTCCATTATTCAAAGATAAATGCCTTGACAATATTGTGTGTCTAAACGCTAGATATGTGTGCTGTTCCACTCCTCCCTTAGCCAAAGGTGGGCTCACCTCCACCCACCGCCAGACACTACAAATGAAATCAAATGTATTTTTGAATGGTGCAGAATGATTTAACCCTGCTTCTCCTGTGCTTTTAGATTGGACCGCAGCATAGGTTAGGGGAAAAGGGAAGCGAGCATTGTATCATTGTTTGTCAAGCCTACTATAAGAACACAATAGCATTGTTATTATTCATATTTACAAAAGAAAATCTTAAATTATTGAATTAGAGCCCATTCATTCTCCAATGTTCAGCATACAATTGAACATAACCATTATGACACATTTGAAATTCACAGTCATTGATTAGGTACATGGTCTTACTGAATGCAAACACTTCAACTCCTGGGATCTCCTTCAATGAATGGTGGGTTATTACAACCGTGTAAAATGTTTTGGACTCGGAACCATCACACCACCAGTCATTAGATCGCTCAGACTTAGAGGATGACAGGCTCCCACCACATCCGTAACCACACTAGCAAGAGACGGGGAAATAATACTGAATTCATACGTGGTCTTCAGTCTTAAAACCTCTTAAGGATCCGCCTCTTTTTTCAATTTTCACCCAAATCTAACTGCCTGTAACTCAGGCCCTGAAGCAAGGATATGCATTTTCTTGGTACCATTTGAAAGGAAACTTTGAAGTTTGTGGAAATGTGAAAGGAATGTAGGAGAATATAACACATTAGATCTGGTAAAAGACAATACAAAGAAAAAAACAACTGTTCTTTTGTATTTTTTTTGTACCATCATCTTTGAAATGCAAGAGAAAGGCCATAATGTATTATTCCAGCCCAGCTGCAATTTAGATTTTGGCCACTAGATGACAGCAGTGTATGTGCAAAGTTTGAGACTGATCAAATGAACCATTGCATTTCTGTTTAATTCTTTTATCAAGACTGCCCAAATATGCCTAATTTGTTTATTAATAACTTTTCATGTTCAAAACTGTGCACTCTCCTCAAACAATAGCATGGTATTCTTTCACTGTAATAGCTACTGTAAATTGGACAGTGCAGTTAGATCAACAAGAATTTAAGCTTTCTGACAATATCCGATATGTCTATGTCCTGGGAAGTGTTCTTGTTACTTACAACCTCATGCTAATCGCATTAGCCTATGTTAGCTCAACTGTCCCGTGGAAGGGACACGGATCCCAAAACGATAACCTCCAAATTCATAAGCCACCGAGGTGGGCATCAAGCCTGGAAAACTCTCAAATTTGAGAAAAGCATCTTCACTAATTCTGCTGATACTAAAGATCGATATACTGTATCTGTTATGCACCGGCACTGGTCTGTTGAAATGAGTCACCAAACAGATGATATGCAGGCTTCTGCAACCTTTTAAGGTCGTAGTAGGATCATTATTTATGAGGAAGAGGTTTGACCAGCATGGCCACCTAGCTAGGTACATCAGGAAGATATAGATCTACTAGCCTGGCCAGCACAGGTAGGATCTCTAACCAGCACAGGTAGAATCTCTAACCAGCACAGGTAGGATCTCTAACCAGCACAGGTAGAATCTCTAACCAGCACAGGTAGGATCTCTAACCAGCACAGGTAGAATCTCTAACCAGCACAGGTAGGATCTCTAACCAGCACAGGTAGGATCTCTAACCAGCACAGGTAGAATCTCTAACCAGCACAGGTAGAATCTCTAACCAGGACAGGTAGAATCTCTAACCAGCACAGGTAGAATCTCTAACCAGGACAGGTAGAATCTCTAACCAGCACAGGTAGAATCTCTAACCAGCACAGGTAGGATCTCTAACCAGCACAGGTAGGATCTCTAACCAGCACAGGTAGAATCTATAACCAGCACAGGTAGGATCTCTAACCAGCACAGGTAGAATCTCTAACCAGGACAGGTAGAATCTCTAACCAGGACAGGTAGAATCTCTAACCAGGACAGGTAGAATCTCTAACCAGCACAGGTAGGATCTCTAACCAGCACAGGTAGGATCTCTAACCAGCACAGGTAGAATCTCTAACCAGGACAGGTAGAATCTCTAACCAGGACAGGTAGAATCTCTAACCAGCACAGGTTGAATCTCTAACCAGAACAGGTAGGATCTCTAACCAGCACAGGTAGCATCTCTAACCAGCACAGGTAGGATCTCTAACCAGCACAGGTAGGATCTCGAACCAGAGATCTCAGCTAATAATGAGATGCTTAAAGGAGCAATCAGCAGTTACTAGATACATTTTTGGACTTATAAATTAATGATATGTACCCATTGATTATTGAAGAATATAACTTAGAAATGCCTCATGAGCTTAGTTCAACTGTCACATTCCATGAGAATCCAAAATATAAGCTTGTTTTATTCCAATGTTTGTAAACAAAGAAAATGTAAACAAAGACTATATAGCCTCAAAACATGGTTAAAACTATAATGGTGATATCATGGATGGTTAGTCCTTGCATTCATAGCTCTGTCAAATTTGAGAGTGGTTGCATTTCTCCAGCCCCATCCTTCAGCTTTTTATCGGACCAGGGATGGGGAGGCCACTTTATTATTGTTTCTACTGCTGATTGTCCCTTTAAAGTGTCACCACCAGCTTATGATAAGTTATTTGATTACCCATTATTTAACTTGCTTTCGTGGATGGACTTCAAAAAATAAAATAAAACTCATGAATAAACCTGTCTGTACAATAATCCATTTTTCATATCTAATGGTCACAGGCTATATTACTGAAATAATGTGTCTAAGATTACAAATGAAAAGCCCACCGGATCATTCTTTATCCTGCAGACAGATTCAATTCCAGACCCTGTTACTGTAATAGGTACACTTGTAACTCTCCATGAATTGGAACTCTAATTATATTAGGGGACTATTTTAAACAAAATAACACATTTCTCAGAATCCATACGTGTAATTTATAGCAAAGCCAGGTTCATTTTCCAGAGCAATCCATTTCTTGGTGTAGTAAAGCACTAACATAATTCTGTAAAGCACAGAGAGCCAGGTATTGCAGTCAGCATAGAAGAGTTTCTAAGACAAATGAAGATGCAATTTATTCAGTCATAATTTCATACAGAAAATGCCATAAAGGAGATCCATATGTCCCTCAGCTAAGGGGAAAGGTACTCGTAATATATTTAGGTTGGAAGCATTATAGATTAGGCAAGGGTTATACGTGACCCCCTTCCTGCATTATCATCAAGTTATTCTCCTGGTAACTGTGGAAGGGATTAACCTTTTTGTTCAGGTACTTTAGATTTGCCCTGGTTGGGTTATGTGTTAATTATAGCAATAGTTTATCATATCAGAACTATCAATTAAGAGATTTGTTCATCAGAAATGTAATTGATGTATTATTTTTGATTAATAGTAAAAGCTCAGTGGACATTGGCTACTGTATTCTGACAGTGATTATGTAAACATTTCAATAAATGCCATTTGTAAACCTGGTCCAAAGCTGCCATAGGAAAGAAGGATGTTTGCAGTATAGTAATAAATATCTAGCTCTCGGCTTTGGCCTGGTAAATATTTGTCTTCATTATTTGCATTTCTGACAAGTGTATCATGCTGCAATGCCAAAATGGTAACTATGTTCTCATTATTTACAGTGTGAATATGAACCTCGGCTCAAATCACACCAGTCATTTTTTTAATTTACATACTGTATGTTTCAAATACCACAATGGAAAGAGCAATCAGTGAATTCCCACAACAAGTAAGACGTGATACCACAGTCCAGGTCTAGTAAAATGTCTTACCTCATCTAGGCTTACTACTGAGTTACCAACATCCCAACTCGACTGAATATAGCTCCAATCAAATCAAATTCTAGAGAAGTTGGCAACAGGTTGGGCTGTTATAAGGTGCGATTTAGGACAGTATTCTCAATGTCCATTCCTTGGTAGGCACAACAAGCTCAAGGCCATTCAGTAGCCGTGGTGGATGTCAGGTTTCACCTTGATGACCTTTGACACACTGTTGGGCTGGAGAAAGGATAGTTTCCTGAGTATGCCGGGTTCATGCATTGAGTTATGCAGCCTATTCTGTTCCACGTCGTTGTAACAGCCATACGCTCAATTATAAGCAAGTCCCTGATCCGTGTAACTGACATCAGACACAGATGTGTCGCTATTGCGTGGCACCTCCAACATACCCCGATGCTGAACTCCTGATATCGACCGACTGCTTCTCTGTTTGTCCAGCATACCCAACGAACGTCTCCCAACTGTCTCCCCGTGGTACTGAAGTGTCCCGGGCTTGTGTTCCCTCGTGACATTAACTTCGCAGGCAATGCCATCATGTCACCTCCCGAGTACAAGTCTAAATATGAGCTCATGTTGTCCCTTACAAATCCACCAAAAGTTAATGATTGCCAGCGTCCCTTTTCCTCAATAGCCTACTGTACTTCTTAGCTCAACGTGTAAATATTACCCACTGAGCATGTGTGGTCTAGGCCCCTTTTATATAATTAGTGTCACAAAGTGGAGTACCCAAGTGAGCTGCATTTATACTGAACAAAAATATAAACGCAACATGCAGCAATTTCATTAGGCCCTAGTCTATGGATTTCACATGACTGGCAGGGGTGCAGCCATGGGTGGGACTGGAAGGGCATAAGCCCACCTACTTGGCAGCCAGGCCCACTGTCTTGGCAGCCAGGCCCACCCACTGGGGAGCCAGGCCCAGACAATCAGAATGAGTTTTCCCTACAAAAAGGCTTTATTACAGACACAAATGCTCCTCAGCGATGTTCTATCGATTCCCAGGGGTCATTTCAAGTTTTCATGTGTATCTAAGCTATTGCCATTCAGGGCAGGTAGAAATTTGGGCTGTATGACGTAGCATTGCGATAAAGCCGCACTCACTACACAGGAAGTTGATAGGAATACAACTTTTAGATCGCGAAAACATCTGATTTCAATATTGTCATAACATGGGAGGCTGTCTTCTCTCAAATCAGCCATTGATAATATGTTTGCAATATTCCTAGCGTGAGAAATGTGTAATTGAACAGAGGGTCGCACACATTTCTCCTATCGATCTGCAAGTTGAACATGGTGAGATTGTAAACTCCTAAATGTATAGTGCAATTTGTTTAGGCGATTTGACAGCTAGTTAGCTACTTCACATTCTGATATTGACGTTGGTATTATTTTGTGTAGCTACGTTTGCTAGCTAGCCAACCAACCAGACCATAGAGAGCATTGCATAGTGGGTTTTGTAGTCGACTGGAGATGCAACAGATTTCCACAACGATTTTCACATATTGCTACCAACCTGATTATAATGACAAAATGAAAAAAAAATGGGGGGAAAATATTGTTTGTTATTTATATTAGTGTTATTTATCACTGTAATTTATAGACATTTGTGGTTTTGGGTGACGTTTTCCTTAAATGCAGAGAACAAATTTCGGTTGAAAGAATTCAGGTGTGCAAGTGACTAGGTTTCCCCTTTCACTTCTACTGCTGCTACTACTACTACTACTACTGCTACCAGTGCTACCACTATTACCACTACAAGCACCAATACCACTACCACTACTACTACTACAATTACTACAACTACTACTGCTACTACTACTACTACTACTACTACTACTACTGCTACTACTACTACTACTACTACTACTACTGCTACTACTACTGCTACTACTACTACAGCTACTACTGCTACTACTACTACTACTACTACTACTACTACAGCCACTACTACTACTACTACTGCTACTACTACTATTAGTGATCCTACTACTACTACTACTGATGCTACTACTACTACTGCTACTACTATGGCTACTACTACTGCTACTACTACTACTACTATGGCTACTACTACTGCTACTGCTACTACTACTACTACTACTACTACTACTGTTGCTACTACTATGGCTACTACTACTACTACAACTACTACTACTACTACTACTACTGCTATGGCTACTACTACCGCTACTACTACTACTACTACTACTACGGCTACTACTACTGCTACTACTACGACTACTACTACTACTACGGCTACTACTACTGCTACTACTACTACTACTACTACTACTACTACCGCTACTACGGCTACTAATACTACTACTACTGCTACTGCTACTACTGCTACTGCTACTACTGCTACTGCTACTACGGCTACTACTACTGCTACTACTACTACTACTACTATGGCTACTACTACCGCTACTACTACTACTACGGCTACTAGTACTACTACTACTACTACGGCTACTACTACGGCTACTACTACCGCTACTACTACTACCGCTACTACTACGGCTAATACTACCGCTACTACTACTACCGCTACTACTACTACTACTACTACTACTACTACTACTACTACTACCACTACTACTACTACTGCTACTACTACTATGGCTACTACTACTACTACTACTACTACTACTAGTGATCCTACTTCTACTCCTACTACTACTACTACTGCTACTACTATGACGACTACAACTACTACTACTATGGCTACTACTACCGCTACTACTACTACGACTACTACTACTACTACGGCTACTACTACTGCTACTACTACTACTACGACTACTACTACTACTACTACTACGGCTAATACTACTGCTACTACTACTACTGCTACTACTACTACTACTACTGCTACTACTACTTCATTTACATTTACATTTAAGTCATTTAGCAGATGCTCTTATCCAGAGCGACTTACAAGTACATACATTCACACCTTTTTGTACTGACCCCCCGTGGGAATCGAACCCACAACCCTGGCGTTGCAAGCGCCATGCTCTACCAACTGAGCTACACGGGACTAGTACTACTACTACTACTACTACTACTACTACTACTACTACTACTACTACGGCTACTACTACTGCTACTACGACTACTACTACTGCTACTACTACTACTGCTATGGCTACTACTACCGCTACTACTATTACTACTACTACTACTACTACTACTACTGCTACTACTACTACAGCCACTACTACTACTACTACTATTAGTGATCCTCCTACTACTACTACTGCTGCTACTACTACTACTGCTACTACTATGGCTACTACTAATGCTGCTACTACTACTACTGCTACTACTATGGCTACTACTACTGCTACTACTACTACTAATACTACTACTACTGCTGCTACTACTACTACTACTACTACTACTACTGCTGCTACTACTATGACTACTACTACTACTACAACTACTACTACTACTACTACTACTGCTATGGCTACTACTACCGCTACTACTACTACTACTACTACTACTACGACTACTACTACGGCTACTACTACTGCTACTACTACTACTACTACAACTACTACTACTACTACTACTACTACGGCTACTACTACTGCTACTACTACTACTACTACTACTACTGCTACTACTACCGCTACTACTACTACTATGGCTACTAATACTACTACTACTACTACTACTACTACTGCTGCTACTACTACCGCTACTACTACTACTACGGCTACTAATACTACTACTACTACTACTACTACTGCTATGGCTACTACTTCCGCTTTACTACTACTACTACTACTACGGCTACTACTACTACTACTACTACTACTACTACTACCACTACTACTACTAATGCTACTACTACTACTACTGCTGCTACTACTATGGCTACTACTACTGCTACTACTACTACTACTACTACTAGTGATCCTACCTCTACTACTACTACTACTACTACTACTGCTGCTACTACTACGGCTACTAATACTACTACTACTACTACTACTGCTACTACTACCGCTACTAGTACTACTACGGCTACTAATACTACTACTACTACTACTGCTATGGCTACTACTCCCGCTTTACTACTACTACTACGGCTACTACTACTACTACTACTACTACTATTACTACTAATGCTACTACTACTACTGCTGCTACTACTACTGCTACTACTACTGCTACTACTACTACTACTACTACTAGGGATCCTACTTCTACTACTACTACTACTACTACTGCTACTACTACTACTACTGCTGCTACTACTACTACGGCTACTACTACTACTACGGCTACTACTACTACTACTACTACTACTACTACTACTACTGCTACTACGGCTACTACTACTGCTACTACTACTACTGCTATGGGTACTACTACCGCTACTACTATTACTACTACTACTACTACTACTACTACTACGACTACTACGGCTACTACTACTACTACTACTACTACTACTACTGCTACTGCTACTACTACTACTACTACTACTACTACAATTAATAATAACAATATTATTCATTTTGATAATGATAACAATAATGCCAATATCATATTTGTTTAGTTATAGGCCCATAAGATATTTTAATGATACATTGTTTTAATAAAGCAACTTGAGACTTGGTGAAAAAGCACTGCATTCAATAACTCTGAAAAGGAAAATTAAATAGCTGTAAGAGCTTGAGATAACAAGCAATCTGTAATAATGCCTGTGTATAGCTGGTGTAGAGGAGTCAGGCGCAGGACAGCAGACATGAGTAATCAACCTATTTTACTCAAGTATTCACAAATACAGCAAAATAATATCAAGCAGGCAGTATCAGGCAGGCAGTATCAGGCATACATGCAGGCAGTATGAGGCATACACGCAGGCAGTAAAAGTTAGATAATATCTTTAAAAAATCTAACAAGTTAGACTAATCAGGTTATCTAGTATTTCTGGCTCAAAACAAACTATTTAACACATTATCAGATGCTCACAATTCATTTATATTGTTTGAATACATGCTGAATTTCACACATACAAATTTTCTGAACTAGTGACCACAAAGCATGCACAAGACTGCCCTGTAAATGCCAATACAGGACTGAAATGACGGGGGTCCATATACTTTTGGTCATGTAGTGTATATAGGTGATACCGGGCAACTCAGATAGCCACTATTCTGACCGCCTAGGACTCTAAGGCCTCCTGGATAGTATACCGTTTCTGTCATCCGATAATAGAGAAAAGTGCATCCCTGGGTGTCAAAACTGTTGTTGACCAAATAAATAGCAACGTGGGCAAACCATCCCAGGCCATAAACCTGTTAACGTGAAGGCACTTGGTCAATCAAGATTCACCTTTTGTTTGTGTCCATGTCACATTCAAAACGAACATATTGCTGAAAGAATCAGGTGTCCTATCCTTTATGCAAGGAACAAACATACATGTCAGTTTAATAATTGATTTCCTCTTGAATTTGCTTCCTTTGGATTGGATGGGTTGCTTCAGGGTTTTAACCAATATAATAGCTCCAGCGTTGGTTGCGAGTTGTACACACAGTCCATTATATCAAGGTATCAACGTAATCATTATCTGGAGGGAGAAAATGTATAGATGAAAGGTGAAAGGCCAACCCCCGAGGGTTAAAATGGCCGCCATCCACTGTGCGTCGAACAAGATGGTATTGCAGGGGGGACAGCCTTCAGTGCCTCTGATGTACACTAAGACATTAAGGCAAAGAAAGGCTAAGATTCTATTTTATAATTTTAGAAACAGGCCAATTATTGGTAATCGTGTGCTATAAACAGCTTTCGCAAATTACTTTGGTTTGATTTCATTCAGACGTTTGAATCAGGCTTTATCTCTTTTCATAGCTGATGAACTGAATGCATTGAACACATTTTCAGACACACTTACTTTCTCTCGACGCCTGTAATGGTACCTTCCTTCGGTGGCTCAGATTCATTGCCTCAGCACACTCTTGTCTCTCTCTATCTCTCTCATGTGTGGATATTATTTAAGCCAGGGCTCAGTGTGCTCTTTGGACATATACCAAAGTGTGGCCTCTCAGTTTGAAATGTGTTTCTAGAATTTGGAATGCAAATGCTTTGTTCACAAGGAGGGGAAATCAGTGCGGAGTCTAAAAGCAACGAGTTTTTGATTAATGAGCTTTGAAATGTCTCTCAGGAGGAAGAAAGGATACGATGTGGCTATAGCTAAACACTACCTCTGTCTGCGTCAACCTTTTGTCACTCACTAATGTTGAAAATAATATTGTAGAATATTAGGCCTATATGTATTTGTGCAATTTGCCCAAAATAAAGTATATATATTTTTTAACTTAAAGGAACATTACTAGCTATAATAGGTTAACATAATTTGTTAAATGCAAATCCTTAGTTACGTTGAATGTGGGATCTGCTTCACAATAGAATGTGGTAATAAATTAAATATAGCCCACATTTTGCTAACAGAAAATAATTTGAAAAATCTAATTAAGACCTCCCTGACAAAAATGTAGTTTAGCATACATTGTGACGAAAATGCTCTGCCTGCGCAATTTGGCTTCAGTTCTAATAGTCATGGAACATTAGAATTTCTTCAGCACCAAGAAGAGACTTCCTAGGTCTCTGGTTTCTCTTTCGATTCAATTTCAATCTCTACCTCATATGTATGCTTTGAAAAAATACATTGTTTTCTATATGTGTCTTTGATCTGCTTGCCTTTAGGCAATGTTTGTACAGTGCACGCTCTCAACTGGGCATGCGTGAATAGAGACATGCCATTTCTTTGTTTAGGCTGTAAGCCTTCTTTCTATTTGACATTACTTCAAAATGGCGACGAGGCAATTTCATACTTAGTCCCAACCTGCTGCTAAGGCATAATCATTTTCTCACTGTTTTCACATTTTTCTACGTGTGTTAAAGGTATGGAAAATAACGGTGCTTTTTAACCCACTGTGTAAATTTAAGCACTTTATTTACAAAATGTTAAACACATTAAAATATAACATTTTCATATCATTAGCGTTTCATAAATGTATGCATGGACAGTCCAACTGATGAAATGACAATGACGTGATATGAAAATTGGCAATGACAACAAATGGCATACTGGTGTTATTTATTTCTGTAATATTCGGTATTTCGATAGGCTACATGTAGCCTAACTTTGTTTTTCATAGACACGTGAAAAATTCCCCAATATTCCCAGATTTACACGTAGGAGTTCCTTCTACAACAAACAAAGACCACCAGCCGTTGAAGCAATATTTTAAAGCAAGCATTCACAAAAAACCCGTGTACCTATTGAAGGGCCATGATGTCAAAGTCTGTCCAACGATGTTGCATAAATTCTAAATGTCCATATAAATAGTCATACTTGTAAATTATAAATAATATGTGATACAAAAACCTTAAATAATACATACAGAAAATTAGATAAATGCAATACAATCTTGGAAAAATAAATAAGACGCTTCAAATATAGCAAACAGACACCTTGGAGTTAATTTTTTATAAAAAACCATCCATATAAAGATGGGTAACTACTGTCAGATCTACAGGACTTACCTTCAAGTAATGTTAATGACGTTTTCAGTCCCCATACTGCGCATTGCACTTCAGAAAACGAACAACAGACAAACGGTCTCTCCTGCGCATCCTCAACAGACAAACGGTCTCTACTGCGCATCCTCAACAGACAAACGGTCTCTCCTGCGCATCCTCAACAGACAAACGGTCTCTCCTGCGCATCCTCAACAGACAAACGGTCTCTCCTGCGCATCCTCAACAGACAAACGGTCTCTCCTGCGCATCCTCAACAGACAAACGGTCTCTCCTGCGCATCCTCAACAGACAAACGGTCTCTCCTGCGCATCCTCAACAGACAAACGGTCTCTCCTGCGCATCCTCAACAGACAAACGGTCTCTCCTACGCATCCTCAACAGACAAACGGTCTCTCCTGCGCATCCTCAACAGACAAACGGTCTCTCCTGCGCATCCTCAACAGACAAACGGTCTCTCCTACGCATCCTCAACAGTCAAGAAAAATGGACCAGAGCTATTCGTAGAAAGGAATCATTACACAATAGCATTAATAGTAATATCAATAATAACACTGGGTAATACATGGCTCACTTTTAGTGTAATCATATAAATGACTTGAGACTACTGAGATAATAAAAGAGCCTAACAGAATTTGGGCACACAGACAAAATCCTCACATTTTACAAATGCGTTAGTTTAGGCGCTTCCTGAATCCTTCCCTGAGACGCGTGGTGAGAGCTGAGGTCTGTATATGTGGGATGGGGGTCACAGGGTCCATGGTGGTGGTTGCCTGGAATCTGAGCGGCACAGCTGTAGTCCACGCTGGCGGATGAGGGATGGGGGAGATGGCCGAGGTTGAACATGGGACCCGAGGCTGGCATGGAATCAACGAAATTCCCCCCAACGTACACCGGACTGCCTTGCAAATTAGCGTTGGCAAAGCCACCATTGCCTTGCATGCTGTGGTGCTCGTATTCAGAGCCCGGATACCTTTTCTGTTGCGGTATACAGCCACCTAATGGTGCCGTGTAAGCTGCCAAGCCGTACATGTTTTGCTGGGGTTTGGAGAATGAAGGGGGCGACGGCGCGTCATAGCTGATACAGTTTATATTGACAGAATATCCGATGTGATTTGGGCCACTTAATGGTGGGCTTCTGTCCGGGGAGTGTCCGATGGGAGAGTGCATTATCCCCTTAGCCTTCTGATCCTTTTTGTACTTCATCCTTCTGTTTTGAAACCAGATCTTTATTTGGCGCTCAGTGAGATTCAATAAATTAGCCATCTCCACTCTTCGGGGACGACACAGGTACCGGTTGAAATGGAACTCCTTCTCAAGTTCTACAAGTTGTGCACTGGTGTAAGCAGTTCGGACCCGTTTGGAGGCTGGACCAGGTGGGCTTTTTTCATCGCAGGACTCACCTAAAAATAAATTGTAAACACCATAAGTCTCTTTGTGTATTATGAATGATTTACCATAGGCCTCCTCAGCTGCCTAAAATGACCAATGCGTACAGTAGAATAATCGCCCTTTTACGCACGCAAACGCACCACCATGTCCAGACGAATCATGCTTTAAACACACACACACACATACTGTACCTTCTGCGGTTGCGCAATTGTTGTTGTTGCTGCTGTTGCTTTTCGGTTTGGCGTTCGATCGCGTCTCCTTCATCCATGGGAATATTTGTTTGTTAGTGACTGGGGTGGCAGTATTAGAATCATTGTTTGAAGGAGATTTCTTCTTCTGAGATGAAGTGTTGCTGGAGTTAGGCGAAGAGGCCGACAGTGGAGGTGCATGCGGCTGTTCACCAATACTCGGCTGTTGGCTGTTTCCTTGGCTGCTACTGGATCTCGTGTTGTTGCCATTCATGGTATTGTCTTTATGAGTTGGTGGCCGTACAGTTGGGGTTTGTATTGGACAAACTGGACCCTGATAATCACTCTCAAGGTTAGAAGTGGAGTAGGGCTGGTGACTGGGGCCATAACTATACGACTCGGATTTGGGGTAAGAGTAGCTTCCAAAGACTCCAGAATTATCGTAGAAAGTAGCTTTCTGCATTGTGACGATTCAAAACAAGAAGGCCAATGCAGCCCTATCCAATGGTATGGGTGTTCTTCTATCACGTGATTGGAGTTTCCCACCGCCTCAGTATTCTTTGACCTAGGAAGAGAACCGTTGTTATGCTCATTGTGCAGGCAATATGAATTGAACGTGTAGTAAATCAATACACAATCATTATTGAGTATACACTATATTCTGAGTTGAAAGCATTTGTTTCAATATAACTCCGTGGAATATTACAAACAAATACACGTGCTCTTTTCTGAAAATAAATACTACGAAAATGCAGTTTTGTAATATCTAATTCTTCACTCTCCAAACTTTACTTTCCTAAACTATCAAATCATCAATAGGCCCTCTCAACCTCTCACTTTCAATCCATTTGGCATGTTTGGCACAAACTAGTTAAAGTTTAACTTGTGCCAAAAGATCAAAAGATTTTCTTCTTGAATTACTTGAGAAAAGGAGCTGAATCAGCATGGTGACTCACACAGTATCCCTTTCTGTTCCTGATCACAATACCCCACAAACCACCGCCAGCTCTTATTGTTTAACAGACAAACATGTTCCAGAACTGCTCTCGATGTATAATTCATCATTTATTTCAAAATTTCATTTTTAAATCTCGTTCAAATGTTTTGTATATTTGTTGTTAACTCAAGTCCAAAATGTCACACTAATATGATTTTTCTGTTTTTAATGCCACTTTAAAGGTACCTTTATTCAAATAGCAATTATTAAACCATTAAATTATTTTAGAAAATATTATCACGATGTCTGTGTCCTAAAATAAGTGCCATCATCTCTCCCTGTTTTCTCACCAACATATCCGGGTGGTCGGAATGGGTGACTTCCCTAAATGCTAATGATGTGCGTGTAGCCTATGAAGTAGCCTATGACAAACGCTTTTAAATTCAGGCATCCTGACGTACTCTGTAATCAGTAAGCCTGTATTTATTGTATAGTTAGCAATCATCTACCAGAGCCTAAACTAGGATGCCCACATATTGTATTCTATCCAATATTTTCTTGCATCTTTTGGAAACAATTTCACATTGTATGCTTGAAATAAGTAACACACTGAATGGCCAAGGCATGAATGGAGACGAATTAATACAGTAAGTAGACCGAATGTCCGCGCTGTGCATATCAATGCACCTGTCATGGTGGACCGAAGCAAAAGGTATTAGTGCAAATGTAATGGTCGTAAACGCCTTAGAGAGGACTGAAAAGGAAAACACTCACCAAGACTTGCCACCCACAGAAGTGTAAAACTCAAAGCGTGGGGAGGAAGGCAAGCTAAAAAATTCCATACTGCAGCAATAATAGAGAGACCGTTTGTATAAATCGAGCCCCTACAATCATTCTACATTGCTGAAACTACGCACTCGCAAACGCACGTTTTAAACCGCAGAAAAGTGAAACATTTTGTTTATAAAGTGGACCATCACCGTTGACGCAAAGGTGAACATATTCCTGTTTGAAATTCGCATTGAGGAGGTGATGGGATGACCGGTATAATTCTGTTTTGATTTTTAAATGTTAATTCTGAATGATGTGCCCACTGGGCACGCAGTGGTCAATTCAACGTCTATTTCACATTGGTTTTAATGTAATTTAATTGACATGATATGGAAATAGGTTGATTCATCCTATGTGTGCCCAGTGGGTAGCCGAGCTATATTTCCTAACCAACTATATAGTAGTTTAGGTGGATATGTTTCCTAATGAGGCTTATATGTTCTGCTTAAACAAAGCGATGATATTGTGTGGCATCTGACCTTTCACTGCCGTTTTGCATGCCAACATGATGAACCTTCTTCAATGGATAAAGGATTAAGAGCATGTCTTAAACTCTGGTTGGCTAGGCGTTAGGCCTACAATTAGAAGGGAAACTGAAAATGCGTATTGAGTTGAAAGTTTGCCATTCACAATCTAGATAACCGGTTCGTCTTTACTTTTTCTTTTTTTAAAGGACCTATTGAAAACTATTTTTTTGAGAAGTAAAAAAAAAAAAGGTGATATATAGGCCTATATGGACGGACATTATTGTTTTGGTGCGTTCATTTGAAACCCGTAATATGTCATGGGAGTTCATTAAATAAATGCTGCTCACCGTATTTTATGCAGATCGGTGTTGTGTTTTTCTTCACGTGCTCATCATTCCATCCACCATGACCTGGAAGAGAAAACAGTCCATAGGTCCTACTGCTTTAATCCCACAATTCCCTCATTTCATATGAAGAAAACAAATGGGTTTACTGTAGGGTAATCATTTCATATCACAAATTACTCCATTTATATAGATCTTCTGTTGAAATTATATTGTACTGATTTGCTTTTGTTTACAGTGAGATTTCTTGATGAAAACATAATCTGATATAGCACCACAATTCACTTCTACGAACACCTATCTATTCTAATCGTTATACTGTAACAGGATACACGATAAAAAAAAAATATAAAAAAATTATGGTACAATACACACGTATTCGAATTCGAACACGTTATTATTTTGATTTGAATGCATTTAAACAGAGCATTTAGTGCCGTGGTGGAGAGACAACAACTCTTACACTGAATATTCTATAGAAAGATGAGCTGGCCAAAATATTTAGCAGTCATAAGCCCTTTCGGCTGACCTTTGGCTCGTTCAGCAGTAACTCATAGATTAATGAACAACGAGCAGAAGGGGTTGAAGAAAGTCACAATGAAATCCTAAAACCACAGAACTTTTCACCGGTGTTTTAAAGCTGAAACACAGTCTGACGACGGGACACATGGTCACATTTGTAGGAGATAAACGTCAGAATAAGAAACTAATCTGTAGGCTAGCCTACTTGATGTAAGTCTGAACTCTGGTTTACTTATCTAGCCTAAAAGAACATGCTTCGAGGTTCTTTTCTCTCGGCTAATAAGAGCTAATTTTCTCATTTGAAGTCGATGTGTTTCGAGTGGATTTGAAAGTGTATTGTGAGGATATATTGTTACTACTCTGGCCAGACACGATCCTCTTTTGAGACAACAGTGTTTCTCGCCAACGCATTGCTACGGTAAGTTTGGTATGTACAATGGGCTGCTACAAGAATCCTCGTTGAAAATTGCACTTACATCTGCTGTCATTTCCATCCCTATAGTTTTGTGTCCATTGTGCGCTTTTGATATGAAGTTGACTTAAATGTTGATGTTATTTCTTTAGAAATGGAAGGAACAAATGATATAACTTTTTGCGCATCGCTGGGCTGGGAAACATAGGAGGATATAAATCGTTAATTGTTCCTACTTAAACATTTTTTTTATAAAGCTAAGGCCTACAGCTTTTAGGAGCTTGTTAATTTGGCTATTGTTTAAGACACATTTTGGGATAAATCCTCCGAATTATTGAATGCGTTCGTCTTGTTATTAATTTGATTCTTATCGCTAGATTGGCAGCTTCTTATGGCTTCCATGGAGATAAAAAAATCGTCACGAGACGCACATCCTAAACTAGGCTTAATTTACAAATATTTACTTGGAATACATTTGTTTTAATTCAGTAGAGTCAGAAAATAATATAGTTAAAATCATTCATATATTACTTGAAAATATATTACAGTCAATAACATGAAAGGGAACAATAGCCTGTTTAGACCTATTCCTAATTCATATTTCATTCCCATAGACCTATAATACATATATATGTTTAGAGTTATCCAATAACTTCACAAAGGAATCAAGTAGCCTAAGCAAAAATGAGTACAGAACATCAATTAACATCGTTTTAAATAGCCTTTATTTTATCTAAATCAAAATGGGCTTATATCTTTTTGGTCTTATTTAAAATGAAAATGATTGAATCCATTATTATTTCGTATTTATCTTGTACATTTGCAGGTTAACAAACCACACAAATCATGTCTAACATCACTGTGATGATAAGACAAATGTATGTGATTTACGATCTAACAATCTAGAAGTCAGAATGAAAACTTCCTCCGCTTCTTTTTCCTTTTCTTTTGGTTAGTTTTCATGTAACTGCCAAATCAGCTTAAAACCGGCTTTCAAAATACATCCATTCAAACTAGCCTTCGAAAGTGGTTTCTCAAAATTGTGAACCTGTCTTAAAATCGTATCTCAGGACCATAAGACGAAAGGCTATCCCGCGTAGTTGCCGACAAGATCCCCTCTGAATGGAATAAAACATATTTATTCTTTCGTGTTGTGTAAAGCCATGGTTAAAAGGTTGCATTTTGTCATGCAATTGCTTACCTGTGAATCAGTGTATCACACGCTCGTGCTTCTTAGTCTCAATTCCTTTCCCTGCAGTCTCTAGAATGTATCCTTCACTCTTTGTCTGTAGATAATATTGTCCTAAACCTGATCTTGCGGTTTTTCAGACATTTCCATATACCAATGCAGACAGTATTCCCGAAAGAATGGAAAGACTCACATTCAACTACCAATAAAAAAACGTGTCCTTATTCCATCCCAAAAAAAATCTCGGCCAATCAATCTCCTTTTGAAAAATACAGGTTTTTCAGACACAGTCACAGATTTGAAGCTAACATTGTTTTTTTTTGTTGTTGTTGTTGTTGTTTTTGTGTGTTTCAGAAACATTTATGATGACAAATAAAGGTACTGTCTTAAAATACAAGCATATTTGTTCACGTGATCGAGCTACCAGATTGTTCTGACTGGGGGCGCTTCTTCAACCAAGCCTTTGCTCCCAAACCCATTTTGAAATGGGAACGCGTTTACATTTCCTTATCTGACCATGTCCATGTTGAAAATACTTCCTTTGCGATTTCATTTCATTTTTGTCGATCATTTTTCTTCTTCTTCTTTCCTTTGCAAGAAATATTATTGTGATTATTTAGTCATCTTTAAGATATAATATTAAGCTATACATTTTGATTAAATGTATTTGTTAACCTGATTACAAAAGCCTCTAACCCTAATACATGTCGTTTTGAGAATCCTATTCAAATGGGGTTGTGAACAGAATTTCCTATACACATTGCACATTTGGATTTGTCCATAGATTCATGATTGGTATACTTGAAACTATAACCATATTGTTTTCACAATTTAAAAAATAAATCAACGTTAATTGTACATCTACAATGTGATACTAGGTTAAGTAAGATGTGCATTTTTTTTATAATGTTATGAAATCCATGAACCAATATTGATGTATGAGAAAAGGCGTCTGGAATTGTATTGAAATAAACCAATTTGGAAACCCTTTTGTCTGTTGTGTGTCTGCTCCGCTATCATGGTGTTCAATAGTATTTTCTTTTTCACACACTGTTTTCGATGTAAATAGAAAAACATCTTTAAATAACAATTTGTAAGCTCAAAAATCTATTGGAAGACGGAGATTTAAAAGCTATAAAAGACAGCGGGGAAGCTGGCCGAGAGGTAACTTGTACTGAGGAAAGGATAGAGGACTACTAGCGTCGCAGCATATGTTCATGGGTAATAAACAGGAAAGATTTACAGTGTGGCCCGGGCCTCCAACAGCCTCGCACCATTTCAGGAATTACCGAGAATGATTTACAACGAGGCAGATAACTGTCCACCTGCTCAAACACAACTTCTACTACTCTCAGAGATACATTTCGAATTATCTCCCATCAACAATAAAAAAGAATGTTAGCAATGTGGCGTCATCTCAGTTGAATCTAAAGACAAATATTCTTGCAACAATGTTTCCGATTTGTGTTATTTCCTACATATAACATGCGTTATTTGTAGCTGGAGTGTTATCCAGAGAATATAGTAAGATGTTGTATTAACATATTGCACTTGTACCACTTTGAAATGTTTTTCAACTTAGCACTCTGTTTACATTTTTGTAACAGGCAATTTGGTGTAAACCTAATGACTGAATTGCTCTCTTTAGGAGTATTATAAATCACAGAGGCCCTAACATACAGCCCTCAAGAACCAAATAGAAGATCCCAACGGTGCTGCTTTCATTATGCACCGCACATTCGTGAAGACAACCATTTCACACAGCAGGCGACTGAAAATATTGAAAATGTTGTTTCTGCCTGCTATGAAACATAACAAGGATGCTAGTTGACAAACATCGCCACTTTATAATATTGACATGGTTCTCTTGGTATATTTCTTCCCAAAAAGCAAAGCGTTGAAGAATGCAGCTCAGCCTGTCCAAGGCACACGCACCAACGGGCGCTATTTATCAACTATCTGACAGATATGGTCATTTACCATCTTACAAAAAAATATATAAAAAAAATAAGCTAAAATATTTACCTACCAAGCTTCCATTGATTCAGATGCTGTGTTAAAGTGCTGGCTATAGATGCGTTGAGTATCGGAGCGCTTGGATATTATTTTCTTGGGATCTTTTCAGTTTTCAAGTCTGATAGAGTCCTCGCGATTAATGACGACGCCGTGTTTCTAGGGGATGTGCTGCATGAATTATTTAGACAATCACGTGGTCAGAAATAGAGCGAGGAGCGGTATATTTCTCCGAATTATATCTTCGAATGCAGACAGCACAGTTTAATACATTTTAAGGGGCTGTCTCGCTTAGCGAAGACAGTTTCTGCGACCAGCTGGAAATCAAATATGGCCGTTTGAAAGACATTGTGATCGCAGCAATGGTGTATTCCATATTCGATGTAGTCATTGAAAATGGCACTGCCTATGGCTCTCATTTATTGCTTTCAGACATGTAGGTCAGTGCCCACTGCACATGGGAGGGCAGGTACTGACGTACGATTGCTTTCTCAAACTGTATTACATAATAGGCATTTTATCATTATTCCCATGGTCATTTTAGTGAAATATGGAAAGACAATTTACATGTTTACAAGCCTCATAGGTCCACTGTGGAAAAGAAACATGTGAATGTGATATTCAGCAATCCATTATGGTAGTCTTAAAAATGCACACGTATAACAACATGGGTTGCATGTAGAACTGTTGTTTATGATTGGTGCATTTGGTGCAGTTTTCTTTCTTTTGCTATGACATGACATGACATGCGCACATTGCTTGTACACTGACATCTATGTAGTGGCAAACGGAAGATGAATAGGTATCAGTATAACGGCCTGATGAGAGTGAGACGAAGCTTATAAAGGAGCGGGCGCAAATGTGAAGACACATGCACTCACACAAACACACGCACACACACAAAGAAACAAACACACACACACACAGAGAGAGAGAAACACACACACACAGAAACACACACAGAGAGAAGCAGACAACCATTCAAGTTATACAGGTTTTAATCCAAGCATGGTCACAAATATAATCACACTGAGCCTACGATTTTGCTAACAGTTCGTTGACTGGTTTAGATAAGACCACATTCAAATTCCCGAAATCTATGGCACTGACTCACATTGGTGTGGCTAAGGGGACATTTGATGATTCTTGCTATAAAACTGAACTTAGTCACATTGTCATCCAACAATGCCATATATATTTTTTCTCAAACAAGCACAATAAGGGTAAAAATAAATATCTCAATCGGTGAGATGTGTCAACCTTTGTGTAAATCAAGCATTGATGGCAATGAGAGACATTTTGTAAAGCATGAATACTTGATACATGAAATATATTGACAAATGTGAGCCACCACAATGCATATCATGGAACAATCTCTATTTTCTCATTAAAAAGTTTTGCATGTATATACAGACAAAAAAAAACGGATACACAACAAAGGTCAGCCAGGATTGCATATTAACATGGCGTGACATACAACCAGTGCCATTTCAGTTACATCTGGCAGAATAAATATAGGCTATAAAACGTGGCATGTTTAACCAGGTTATATAAGCGTTCCATATTCTAACACTAAAGTACAAAATGTATCTAATGAAAAACTCCATGCGAAAAGCGCCAGCGAGAGAAGAAGACTATAGGTCCAACGGGTTAAGGGTTCAGAGGTCACTCCTCGCGGCTGAAATGTGTCTATAGGCTATAGAAACACTGTCCTCTGGGTGAACCTGCCACTGGAGCGTTTGTCGAACTTCAGTCGAAATACCTTTTCAACTTGTCATCGTGAAGACTCTTCAGAGGGAAGACATCTTCAGAGGGAAGACATCTTCGCAATGCAAGCCGTCTTCGCTTTTTTGTCACGAGGACAATGATAGGAATAATAAGAATATCTGTCTCGAGACATGACATGAACGCCTGTGTGGTTAGGTCTGGTTTAAATCAATGCCAGAGTTACAGTTTTTATACTGCATTTCAACACTGCATAAGAACATGTGACATCATTGCTAATAATCCACAACAGTTTTAAACAGATTTCATACAATAAAACGTTCGTTGCTCAAAATATGTTTAGAACTGTTGTGGGTTTTAAGAAAATGTACAAATATTTAATTAAATAAATAATCATAATGAAATTTAAACACTCTATATTACAAATGGTTGTTGAATAAGAATAGGGAAAGCATAGGTTATTACACGTATTTATATCCCTCAACGTGCTTAACATTGAATATATACTATTAATAATGTTCTGTTCGATTTTGATCAAAATAGAAAATAGTGAAGCATCTAAATAAAATATACATTCGATGCAAAGAACAAGACAAACTCATGATAGAGTTTCAGATGCCATGTGTGAGACTCGCTTTAAATGTACACTGTTTACAAAGATGTCCAGAGAAGATTTATAACCGAATAAGGGCCCTGGGAAGAGGCTTCACACTGGAATGTCCTGTTTCACAATAGAATTTAACGCCATTTTAAAAGCTTTATTGTATAAAAGTTCAAAAAACGTTAACAAAAAAATTCAACCAGTTAGCGCCCATAAACACGAGTTCAATCGTTTCTTTAAGCTAGCCTATATTAACGTAACAAATATTGTCACTTGTCTGAAAAGAATGTATAGATCAACTCTTGCAGCAATTACCTTTTTTAAAATATTTTTTAGCAATCATATGAATCAAATATTATTTGTTTTAATAGTTCGATTTCTTCACAAGACAATTTCAAATTAAAGTGTGTACAAAAGCTTCACATCATTTTACGTATTTTTTTTTTTTTATAAATATATAAATGTTCATGCCTTACTCTGACTTTTGTGGTGCACGTGAGAAGAGTATAAGTCAGAAAACATCTCAAATTTAGTTCGATCTGCAATAGCTCTTCCATGCATGTTAAGCATGTAGTGATGAAACGCTTCTCAGTTCAGTTACAATGTTGGAAATGGACTCAATTCAATGAGCCAACACATCGAGGGCCCTTCTGACTGTAACTGCCATTTTATAACTATTGTACGTTAAATCACAATGACCAAAATGTCATGTTTTGAGACCATGCAAAGTCAATTGGATAATATAGTATGTTATATTACAGTTCATTGAACGGTCAAAGTTTTCCCATCTTAGAAAATGGTGACATCAGTCTGGTTATCCTTCTGGATACTTGGTAAATGTTGGCCGGAAGCAGATGCAGCTCTTCCCTTTGTGTTCGGTAGTTTGTGGTCTTTTTTCCATTTCATTCTTCTGTTTTGAAACCAGATTTTGATCTGACGCTCGGAGAGAACGAGTGTATGGGCAATCTCTATGCGACGCCGCCTGGTCAGATACCTGTTAAAATGAAATTCTTTTTCCAGTTCCAAAACCTGCTGTCTTGTATAAGCTGTCCGAGCCCGTTTGGGTTCAGGTCCTGTGTAATCCGGGTTTACTGTGAGAAACAAAACACCAATGTGAGCCAATTAAGTCCCTGTTAAATCAAAAGAAAAAGCCCCTCACGGGATGCTCCAAACTTCTAGCTAAAAATAAAACAATGAACACTCGATCCAGAAATGAAATTGAACGAAACTATGACCAAACTTTGATCCAATTAGGTCTAATTTCAACCTCTTCATTCAAATATTGTCACAATAAAATGTACCATAGTCATAGGCCAGTGAACGTAAGGAGCTCTGAGACCGTCAAATAGCCAGCGGCCTATTTCCTGAGCAATAAACATTTATGGCTGGTGTAACTGACAGCCCCTTCAAAGCAGACCATAAAAAAATCACGCAATGATTTTAGAGTAGCTAAAATCCTGGACCTCAACTTGTCCCAAAGCGACGTTGAGAGGGAAAAGTGAATCTTACCCGTAGTTACGTGGACTTTCTTCATCCACGGGTAAACTACTGCGGGCTGCTTGGCTTGTATCCCGTTTTGATTCTTTGTGTTTTGTTGCTGTCCACAAGTACGGGGTCCAGTCACTTGGACCGGGGTACACGGTTCGGTCTGTGCGGTAAAAGTGCTAGGGCGGCTGTCTCGCCCCTGCACATGACCCCGTGGCTGCACCGTGGGACCATGCACAGTGGGACAACTGAAAGGCTGCTCGGGGTAGTTTGACCGTGGATAGATTCTTGGATGCTGCAGATCTGGGTCCTGCGATGGACCGTAGTAGTCTCTCCCCTGTTCATGTAAATAGCTATTTTGCGAATATTCCTCACAAGGGGGAAATTGTGGGTCCACATACTTCGAGTTCAGCATATACGAACTCATGGCCATTAATTTATGAAGGTAGAAAATACAATTTTTTCTCGAGTTGTCTTTTTTCCACCACCATAAAGCCCTCCTATTTGCTGTCAACTGAATAAAGTTAGAGAACCATGTGACCAGATAGGGCCAATGGAGGTCAAGCTATTTCATTAACGGGTAGGGCCTACATATACACACCAATAGCAGCGTTTTCCACTAACTTCAAAAACATCTAAATTATGTTGAATAAAACCAAATATTTAACCAATTTCAATGAAGGATTGACAATGTAAGCCCTATGTTGAAAAATGAGATGTTATATGTAACATTTTAAATAGTTAATGTCAATATCTAAATATCAATCATGATCATCTAACAGTCAATGGGAAATAATCTGAATGGAATAAATACAACGTCTGTGTACACACGGACATTTAGATGGTTTTGTGCAATACTATGGTTAACATGCTTCAACTTCTACAATACTAAATCAAACTAAAGCCAGTGAGTCTGACAGATAAACAAACAAAAGATACAAAACGTCTCCCTGGCTCAAAAAGAGGGGACTGAAGCCTGGGGACAATTGATGGGGGACTGTCTTTGTCAAGAAGGGGTCATCCAGAAGTTACAAGAATCTCATCATTTCATCTACCCTATCCCTTTCATAACTACTGAAAGAGCCTCGTGGCAACCAACCAATGCCAAACAATCAATAATTCAATGATTGAAATGTAAATGTTAAAAAAAAAATGAATTACCTTGAAGCCATATGTTCAAATTTGTTTAGATTTCAGTCTGGTATGATAGCTTTTTTTATATGGCGTGCTATGTTCACTATCCAAATGAGAAGGACTGTTTGGCTTTAATGATAGGTGTACAGACCAAAAAGCGACACCTGCAAAGGTTTCTTACATTATCAAATCAAATCAACAAATGAAATGACACGTGACACTGTAAATGCATATTACTATAAAATGTACTCGCACACAATGTTATTAATCTCACTCAATGGTCTTACAATATAATATATCATTTTAAATCACCCTAAAATGACACAATGCAGCAATCAAACGAGGATCATTCCATCATCCAGATTTGTAAATTGTTATGAAGAATGATACAAAACATCTGTAAAAGTAGATAAATAATTCGACGTTTTTGCATCGACCATATACTCCCCTAGAATCGAATCTGTGACTGTTGTTTTATCACACAAATTCGGTTCTACAGGGTATATATAGACGACGGAATAGAGGGGTCCCATCATTTCTCTCAATTCAACAAAAGTCCAGCCATAAGATTCTCAAAAAGACCAATAAAAAGTACATTCCTACGCCATACACTTACTATTGACAATTGTACACAATGAAAGTGTATGAACATTCTAAATAAGTTAGCCATATTCCCATCAAATCATAGCCCCTGACCAATCAGATATTGGTATAGGCTAGTGCATCGGGGCGGCAGGGTAGCCCAGTGGTTAGAGCGTTGGACTAGTAACCGAAAGGTTGCAAGTTCAAATCCCCGAGCTGACAAGGTACAAATCTGTCGTTCTGCCTCTGAACAGGCAGTTAACCCACTGTTCCTAGGCCGTCATTGAAAATAAGAATTTGTTCTTAACTGACTTGCCTAGTTAAATAAAGGTAAAATAAAAATCACGAAGGTGAACAATTCAGTTCCATTTCATTCTGAATCAAGTTCACAGCCACCAAAAGGATGTATTACTTTTAATACACGCTATGTATTGGTTAGAGGTATAGGCGAACAACATAGGTAATTCACAACTGATAGCCTACCGACACTCGCCAGCCTGTGCTCGATACACTGTCCGAAGTTTGAATATCGAGTGGACCCATAAGGCAAAAGGCTAAAGGCCACGAGGTCAAACTAAATCATTTACAAACATAGCAAAAAGTGTAATTATTTTTTCTTTGCCGACCGCTCAAAGAGTACAACAGTTCACGAATCCGAAATGACCCATAATTTGACCGCCTTGGTTACCTCATGGTCTAAGTTCTTGGGAATAGGCCACTGTGGAAATGTCCTACAATGACATACATTTTTGAATGATTTAAATAAAATGAAAACATTCGTTTAAGAAAAAATGATTTGCCAAGTGGCTTCTAAATTGGACTGAGTACTCAGATAGTCCTTAAATAGACAGAGGCCGAAGACGCATTCCTATACTCTCCTAATTATAGGCCGAGGTTTTGTTACTGGATCATTTCTGTAGTCTAATTTCTGTACTTAATTTTGGTACTTTAAGAATTACGGCTATAGGTCAAAGGCTATAGGCCTGACGTTTTATAACAGACTGGCCACTTTTAGACGGTTCAAGTTTGAATCAAATATGAATCACACACACTGGTAATTATTGCACCACATTTTAATATTTGTTAGACAGCTTGACCTTCACCTAACCCTGAGACGTATTCAGACGGGTCAAAGCCGAGATAGTAGCCTAGCCTGAGGAAAAAAACAGTGACAAAGTCAGTACTTGTCTTTATCCTTCGTTTGAACCAAGAATGAACCCACTTGCTGTGTTTTCTCTATTATACAGCTGTTAATAGGCAATAGTTCTGATTTCAAGTAGCTATGTCATTAAAGCCAGATTGTGTGCCAAATTGTCATTGACAGCATGTATCATTTATGGGTTTAAGAAACATGAAACATCTGTATTACTTGTGAAATCAAATTTGTGGGATATTTATTATAAATAAAAAGACAATCATGCTACCCTCTTAAACATGCAATCCTAGACTAGTGAAATTATTTCAGCAGTACAATTCTCAATGTAATAGAAATACAACCTCAATACGATATAGCCTGTCCGTTGTAGACCCATAAATCGTTGTCAGTACATTTAACTGCGAAATACACTAACGGTCACAGTGGTAGAGGATGCCGAAACAATGGACAAAGTTTCCTTTACACTGGTTAAAAAAAACAAAAATAAACATAAAAGGCCAATGCCTACTCTGGAGGCCTTTACAACACAATTCTGATTCGTGCATGTTGTCATTGCCCAATGTTGCGTCATGAAAATGTGTTTGTATATTGAATAACAAACTAAATCATCTACCTCCCTTCCAATGTCATCACTTCACTTCCTACATAACATCACAATGTAGGCCTATACAAACACCCTGATATGGGTCAAATTAAGATATTACAAGGAACTATGATTCGATAATATTCTGTACTAGGGGGCGCGATAGAGCATGGCAATTAAAAAATATATATATATTGTTGGGGTATTAAGATTCAAAAGGCCTGATGTGTATTTAACTTAATTAATATATTGTTATAACAAGGCATATGTTCCAAAAACGTAATTGAACGAAATGATAATAGCTGTAAATGCCATTGAGTCTGTGACATCAACAGGTTATTATGTTTCCCTCCCAAGTCTAAACTCGCCAGCCAACAGCTCCTAGACTTCAGATCCCCACAAGCCTATTTGCCATTGTCATTCAAATAAGTGTGCGCATTGCAGGCAAATCAACATTTAACAGGTTTTAATGATCCATCACGCAATATTAGCCCAGGCTATATGAAGCAAAAACGAATATACCTAGGCATATAGGCTACAATATTAGGCTATCAGCCATTTTCCAAAACGCATTGTTTCTCTAACGACTGATTTGAACGACTATTGGTCATATCCGCAATAAATAAACAGCTAAGTATTGACATATTCAAACACATTCTGTTTTCCGTACATCCTGGCCAATACAAAATACACATCCACTACTGTGGTTAAAGTTCTGTATTTCGAAGCAGGCGAACAAAACTACAGGCGACAGACATGTATACCTGATGACATCAGCATGCGCACTAGATATAGTAGCCTATCAAATGATAAAACAGCTTACCGCAAAGTCCACCGCAATGCATCGAATAGGAAAACATATCCATGTTCAGACAAAAACAGAGGTTTAATACTTGCTTCCACCAATTCCAAGGTCTATTCCAAGCCATCGGCACGGCTTTACTAATACACAATGAGAAATATACTTTGGCTTGTCAACTCCCAGGCCATAAAACAAAGTTTAATGGCATCACGTGCTCCCCCACAGCCATTCATGACACAGCACTGGTTCCATAAATAACCGTCAACAACAGTTGTACTTATTCAACAACGACGATTACTCTGATGCCATATAAAATATGCAACAGAAAATGTAACCCCCCCCCCCAAAAAAACGTGTTATTTTCTAGTTCACCAGGATATGAAATGCCGTGTGTTTCTTTTCATAGATATATATATTTATTTTTAAGTCATTATAAAACATGACAAAAGTCTGACAAACTAATACGTTATAGGTCTACATCTACCGATATTTTTTTGCTCTTCTTGGCTTTTTGCCCATAAACACCTTTCTAAAAAAAAAGGAAAAACGGATGATGACCCTCTGTGATCCCTGACGTAGTCTACACACATCTGTGGGTGTTTCCCTCGAAGTTGAAGTCATGTCAAGTTTAATAAAAGACGCCCTGCCCTGTAGGTTTCGGGTGAATCAGAAGCACACGCGATAACTTCCCACTGGGCACACACTGGTTGAATCAACCTGTCCAAGTGATTTCAATTAAATGAGTTGAACCAACGTGGAATAGACTGCTCAAATTCTGCTCCCGTATTAAGTTGTCTCTCTCTAGGTACTTATATCGCCAATATATAACGATAGAGAGATGTATCAACAATGCTTCAATGAAACGTCATAGCCATCAAATGCATCACATGCATTGATGTAGGCCAGAATCGTGAATCCTCCCACTGGACACAGACGTCAGTTCAACGTCTAGTTTTGATTTACATTTGGTTGGGTTGTCAACTAAAGTGAATCCACGTCAAATCAACCAAAAATGTCACCCTGTCATTGGGATGTAGGTAAATAAGTTGGGTGAAAAAAAAACGAAATTCCATAGGTGGATGACTCTTTGCAAATCCAAATCAGTTTTCCATGTTGATTCATCGTCATCACATTACATTTGTTGTTGTTGAAATGACGTGGAAACAACGTTTTGCCCAGTGGGCTACGTCTCTTTATAAAATATACAACCTCTAAAAAAAAAAGAGTTTGGTTATAGTCCACCTACATATTGATACTTCAATACAGAAACCACTTAATGTCAATGTCGAAAGCATAATACGGATCAGTTGGTCATATTGCGTAAGAACCGATCATATATTCCAATTCAGTGACGCGTAAGGTAAACGATTATGGGGAAAGAACCAAGGGACTGTTGGGCAACAGCGCCTCTTGCTGGAACATACTAATCATTTCCCTTTTTCAACGTGTTCAGTTTTTAACCCAATTCCTAAAACGCATAGCCAATTTGTTTGCGGATTGGATTTTAGCATTCATTTGCATGTCATGATATTGCGTATATGTATAAATGGTAGGCTCAGTTCAATCTAGATAGAATCCGTAGATGATCTAGGTTTATAATTAATTATTTCCTCATACAACAGATAGGCTATATGGATTAAAATGTCCCCATGATTTTAAATAATTGTATACCATAGGCTAAACTACCCGGACACTTAAAAATATAATTCGTATGACACAATAAGCGCTACAATTGAAAAAAAATCAAAACCCTACAATACAAACACACACCAAACATAATAATTAAGTAAACCGTTTCCTTTGTCTGTTTATTTCTATATGAATGGTCTATACGTTGATATACAGTGCAATATTGTATTTAACTTATGGGCGATATGGTAAGAACGAACGAATGATGAAATAGCAGCTCTATATCCATATGTTGGGACGTGAGTTGATTTCCAATCCAGAGCATAGTCTCGAAGTTAATCGAGTCATTTAAATGCTCAGGGTTTTCTCATCCTCAATCGCAGGCCCCACTTTTATAGGCTTCCCTCGTTCCAGGCTTTCTCTCTTTTGCCGCATTGCAGTAAGGCTGTAAATACTTTCGCAGCTGCCTGTCAGGCAACAGTGAAATACTGTCTTTGTTCCGTTGCCCTCATCTCAGGCAGCTGAAAAAAGCTCTGAAAACTGCTTCTCTGATGGGAAAGTACAACCTTTGTGTTTCAGAAAGGTTCACATTAGACTATATGTTGCATTTTCCCACACTCCTTTGTTTTGTAAAAAAATTAAAATTCCCAATGACAAATTCACATTTTCTCAACATCTATAGCTGAAAAGACTACATGTAAATTGTTTTCCTCTTTAGTTCACCCATATAAGACACTGTGTGGGTATATAAGGCTACTACTATTAACCTATGTGAAGATAAATAACTTTTATTAAATGCAATGATATATTCACACGTCCACAACGTCCCTAATAGAAAGTCACATTAAACCCAAGACAATATCAGTGAAAAATCCGTCATGCAGATATCTGTTACCTCGCACAACAGTGATGACATCAAATTCATGCCCCCAAAAGAGGACTAATGAATAGACTTCCCTTCGGAAGTCTAACATCCTCAAACCATCTGACAGCCAGCTCCTCAAAACTCAGCTAGGCTGCTTGTTACTTCAGAGACATTATGCAATCATATATATATATATATATATATATATATATATATATATATATATATATATATATATATATATCAAACAATGATAATAATGATGATCACAAACATAGACATACATAACAGGCAGAGAAACACAGATAGACACAGAGAGAGACAAAGAGAGACACAGAGAGAGACAGAGAGAGAGACAGAGAGAGAGACACAGAGAGAGACACAGATAGACACAGAGAGAGACAGAGAGAGACACAGAGAGACATAGAGAGACACAGAGACACAGAGACACAGAGAGACAAAGAGAGACACAGAGAGACATAGAGAGAGAGAGAGACACAGAGACACAGAGAGACAAAGAGAGACACAGAGAGACAAAGAGAGACACAGAGAGACACAGAGACAGAGAGAGAGACACAGAGACACAGAGAGACACAGAGAGACAGACTCAGACACACTGCCAGACACTGTTCATAACCACAAACATGGAAAGAACCCAACCCTGCACTTCAAAGAGAGTACACAAAAATGGACACTGAAGTCAAGATAAATATGTGTCCTTATACATTAATCATTTTGGTCGAACTACAATGAACACATATCATTCTCACAGCAAATGACAATTCGGAGTATTGGTAAAATACCATTCACAGTTTGATGCTTTCAGATTTACATGTAATGTGAACGTAATCGTTGAGGTATTGCCCCATAGTGCATACATACCAGCAGTGTTGCTCATGTTAAACATGTATGCTTTGGCTATAGTCTACACATGTAATCTCGACTGTGGTTGTGATTAGACTGCTGCCCTGGTGCAACGAGACAGGAAGTAGATACAGTCAAATAAACAAACATTGTATTATAATGTATAATGTTCATTTTGTTTGTTTATTTCACTTTTGTATATTATCTACTTCACTTGCTTTGGTAATGTTAACATGTGTTTCCCATGCCAATAAAGCCCCTTGAATTGAATTGAATAATAACATTAAATGCTTACCTAATGCAGGTGGGTAATCCATGGTTTTTCTTGTGGTGACTCTGTATAAATAATACATGATGTTACAGTGAAACTATACAGATTATGAACAGCAGAGGCTCTTCTGTCGATGTGGAGTTCGGGTATGCACAGAGAAGAGAAAGCTAGCCCTGATACGTCACAAGTAAATAAGAAATAAAGTTATCGAGGACTTGGTATGTGTCTTTCATGCAATATTAAAAGGCTAATGTTGAGAGAGTGTAGGCTGAGCGGTTTGGTTGGGACGCTACAGTAGCAGAATGCAGAGAAAACATCGCTTGGGAAAATCAGAGAAAGGTCCATGAAGACGTTTGTCTCTTGCACATGACCAGTGGCATCCAATGACAGGCGATAGAGGCACATAAAAAAGTATATTACCAAGTTGTAAATTCTCCTCTCACAAAAAAAAAGGAATTTCGACTGCAGCAATCCCCCCTGTTTTTGCGCATAATGGCGGGGGCTCTTCCCCCATTTCTTCTCAAAAAGACGTTGACTGAACATCTCCTTTGGAAAGAGAAAGAACAGTGCCCCTGCATCTGTAATACTGTTAGATTTTAACCGTAGACAAACCAAATTTGCTAGTTTTGAATCAGAAGATACGTGCATACTTGAGAATATATTGTTTCCTATCATAATAATGTTGCCTTTAGCCACGTTGAATAGCCTAACAAACAGTTATTCTAAAGGTGTTGAGTAAATGTCGAGCCTGAACATACCATACAGCTAATAATGAATTAAATGGGGTGTTGTAGAACATCAGGAAACGGAAACGAATAGGCCAAAATATTTTTATATTTTTTCAAAAACAAAGAAGATCAAAAATAACCATGAAAACATGTATTGCAAAAAATAGCGGCACTATGCAATATTTAATCCAGAAATCAGAGACAATCCATGACAAGAAACATTTAGATGTCTTGCGTCGGTCAAAATATTACTTTATTTTTTATTTTTACCATATAGATATCTGAAACGAAACATGTTCAAAAGTTGCGAAGATGGTTGGGTTAATACCCATTCGAAAATGTCAATAATGAATTATTGGCATGACTTACATTCAAATTCGATCAGGCCTAACACCGTTTTGAAAATGCAACAAATAATTACACATAACCAGCCCCAAAATAGAGAAATAGTTATGTATTGAAAATAAAATATTACTTGCTGTAATATTGGAATTGTTTGTGGCATTATTTATACATGTTTTGTTGTTGTATTGTTTGTACATTGTTGTGTTTAATTAAAATGTGTGTGACTGTCCTTGTCTATCACTGTTTCAGTGTTTTGTACATGTTGTGAGTTTTTTTGGACCCCCGGAAGTAGCGCTAACGCCTCTGCAAAAGCTAATGGAGATCCTAATACACAAACAAATGAGACAATTGTCATGTTGTGAGTAGGCTGCTCTGTCCGTTGTTCTAGTCCACACCGTTTGGACACATAGCCTACAGAAAATGCAACGTAAACTTATTATTAAAGCAAAGCACACAACTCTGTAGTCCATGAAATCCAGGACTATGATTTATCAGACTAGTGTGCATCATGTCATAAGATCAAAAAATATATATATATAATTTAGGTATTTTGGAGTATTAATCAACGCTCAATATTTTCTTGGGAAAACTAGGCTACGAAGAAATATGAAACTACATTACAGGAGTCTAATAGCCACATTGTAGCAGTCTCTCGTTCATGATAGTTACACGTGCTTTGGGTCTGTAAAGACAGAGGACAGTGTCCACAAATAGGCGTTAGAATATTGTATCGTGTAGGTTTTAGCGTGATTCGGCTGGGGATTGTATTCTGGTGCATTCTATTGTAGAGTTTCAGTTACTGTGCCTGGACCTGTGCTTGGACCATATGACGTGGACACATCGAACATTCTCTCCCTGGTCATATGACGTGGACACATCGAACATTCTCTCCCTGGTCATATGACGTGGACACATCGAACATTCTCTCCCTGGTCATATGGCGTGGACATTCTCTCCCTGGTCATATGGCGTGGACATTCTCTCCCTGGTCATATGGCGTGGACATTCTCTCCCTGGTCAAATGGGGTTGAAGGGAAATTCTCTCTCCTCTAGCTTCCATGGCCTACCGACTGTTTCTTCTCCCCACTAGGGGTTAGTTAAAGGATAGACCTGCGTTATGAAATGTTCAATTCCAGTATTGTCTATTATCATCATGCTCAAAGAATGGTGCAATTCTACATTAGAAAATAATAGGGAGATTTTGAAAACTGTAGGCCTACGAATATGTGATTCGAAACCAACCAACCTTGAGGTCTCATCCAGAGGAGAGTCTGTGGAAGAGCCGGAGAATTCATTTAGGCGCTCTGCTAGTTCGCTAGTATTTACCACCGGGTCGATTTATTTTCAGGGTATTGCTGCAGCTCGGTCTCTTGCGGTGTTGTAAAGTCCTGCTGTCTCTGTAAGTTATCGTATCTATAAAATTTAGAGCAGTCCCTATGACACGTAATTCTACAAGGATTCGGTTCATAACTTGCGCGCGCTGCTACCATGATTATACAAGTATTATACTTGAGCAGAGTGCTGCTATAGACCCAGCAGACAGGCTTGTGGAATGGCTGAATTGTAAGCTACACGAAACGCCTTTTCTGTTTGTAGACCTAATGACAATAGAAAGACTCGAAATAAGAACTAATTTCTGCCTAATGTTTAGGACTATTCCGACGGTTCACTGGTGACTGGGGTATGTTTGTCATCCAGCAGTCTTATGGTTGGCGTAGTGTTCAGGAAACAGTCGACTGCTGAACATTGATCAAGCACACCTAGACACATTTGCCATTTATTTTGATCACAAAGATCGTGAAAGGAACGCTCACAGATAACCAAAAAAAACACAGTAGAAAATAAACCTACCACATTTAAGGTCATGAGATATGCTATGATATAATCACATATAGGAGCTAAAAATCTAACAAATCCAACAACAGCTAACATCCGTTAACATCCGTCAACATCCGTTAACAACCGTGAATAATGCTGAAAACACAAATGAAAAGTGGAGTGAATTCAGTCTTGTCTTTTTCCCATGAAGGAAAACACTGTCAATATTTTCATACGTGCCCTTTCCTTTCCATTGATCTTCTGTATTCACTAACATATCCAGGGCATTGCTGTAAAAAAAAACAAGCAGCAATATATACATAATAATAATAGTAATAATAACCATCAGAATAATTATATTGATGATGATGATGATAATAATTATTATTATAGTAATAATAATAAATATTACACCCAATTGCTCTAATGTAAAAGCATATTTTTAACTGTTTTCTGTTATCAACAGGTATAAGCTAATTACTTTGTTAGTCATTATATTTACGCGTTAATAAAATACAAAATCTACAGTCAACAACAGACTGAAGAAGAATTTTAGCAGAATCTGAAATAGCTACAATAGCCCTCAATGTGTTATTGGGCCTTATAGGTCAACATATTCCATATACCGATAAAAGCGATGCAACAAAGCCCCTCGTCAATGTTTACAAAATATATGTTTCATTAATTCATTGAACATCGTCGCTGAAAAATCTTTATGGCCCTTCGCCTTCAACCCATCGCCCACTATTGAGATGCGGTCTTCTATCGAACAACGTCGCCCTCTAGCGCTCCTGATTTCCAACAAAATGATTTCCTAGTGGCCTATATAATAAGTTGTCTCTTCATTAGTAAATACTATCTAGTAGGATACTTTATCAACGCTTGGAGAATATACCATTACTATGTGTCAATCATCATCATTTATGTTTTTACCAAACTAACCAAAATGATCACAAGCATTCATTCAAATCCAACAGTTTTTTTTTTTACACAGAATAGAAATGACTTGACATATTTCAATGTATTTCAGAAACAGGGTTTAAATCCACCCTTCCGGTACCAATAGAATCACCACTGTACCAATAGAATCACCACTGTACCAATAGAATCCCCACTGTACCAATAGAATCACCACTGTACCAATAGAATCCCCACTGTACCAATAGAATCACCACTGTACCAATAGAATCCCCACTGTAAACGGCCTTTTACACAGCAGTCAACGTGAAGTTTTTGCCCTCTCAGTAGGAAATGTAGATGGTGAATAAACATGACTTTCTTTACATTAGGGGGGCTGATTTCCTCTCAGTCACGAAGACAAACAATTTATCGACCAGACACCCTGTAGAAAAAGTGTCTGCATTTTTGTTTGTCAGCAAAAGACTCAAACACCCAAAAGGGTTTGAAGGGAGAGAGTTACCCTGGCTCATAAAGTAATTTAGACCAGACGTCTAGCCATCGATATAGCTTTATGGGACCACTGTTCTTCCTGCTTTAAAGCAATTATACGTACAGGTTGGACAATAAATTGGAGATCAGTGCAACACCTCTCCCAATCATAAATACTTTATTACCTCTTTAAACAATGCATCATTCTCCTATTCAAGTGAAATCCAACCACCTTGTAAGCCACATTCATATTATGAAAACAATTCTACAATGTGAGGTCAGTATACCAAATGGCACTTTACGTTGTTTAATTCTGCTGACCTTAAAAAAATAAAAATACAACGAAATATCTAATCATTGAATCTCTCATACAGATTAACCAAATGCATTTATTTAAGAGAACGATATTTTCTCATTAGTCCTACTTTCCTAGTCACCAAATAGTTATAATTTAAGTTTTGCAATAAGGCGTTATTAGTCCTACCTCTCAATTCTGCAAACTACTGCATTAGTGCAAGGGAACCTTAAATACAGCTTGAATTGGATTCGGAGAATGCAGGAATATGCTAAGATTAAGGCTACGCCCAATCATGTCTATTTTCAAAACTAACCTCAGGGGAAAAAACACCGTGAAAATATTATAAATACTAAAAAAGATGATCATTTAATTTTAAATTCTAGTCCTAGCCTTCCAACATAATCAGTCAGCCTCTACCTTTTAAGTAAGTTATATATTTTCCAATTTGCGTGATGGGTCTTTCACTGAATTAGGCCTACAATATTCACTGAAAATATTAGCACAAATGTATCCTCTGAAAACATGACATTGTTCAAATACACCACGAAGAAAACGATTCGCAAGCACATTCCCGTGGGCCCATACTGGGCATAAATACTCGAGTTGTGGAGTAATTCGTTTAAGACTCGACATGAACTTTGATTCAAACCAACAAAAGAAAGAAAGCACGTTTTATTCCAAGTAATCACAACAATATGGTACATCAAAAGGCGAGCGATTACACATCCACTCTAGCATGGGCTATAAGCGATCCTTACTGCTCCGCTCTCTGTTCATCTTTTTCATTTTCATTCTTCTGTTCTGGAACCAGATTTTGATCTGCCTTTCAGTTAAATTGAGATTTCGAGCCATTTCGTTTCGTCGATCTCGTGTCAAATACATGTTGTAAAGGAATTCTTTTTCCAGTTCTAGTGTCTGATATTTTGTATATGGACATCGCTTCTTCCTTGTCGAACGTGCATGAATCCAGTTTGCTGCAGGGTTGTCTGGAGAACAGAGGAAAAAGTTGAAACTCACATGAGAAATAGCATGAAAATGAAATAAACAAACAATGAATGTGGCAAATACAAGCATGAGAATCAATAACTGTATATTTGTAAAAAATAAATAAAAGAATAATAATATTACTGAATTTGTTGACGCATTTATCATCACACGCTTGTGTTAAATACACACTTTACATCCGTAGGCAGTGTTTTGCGGTCCGTGGTATAAACTAGACACTTTTATAGGTTAGTAAAACCTCCAATTTTACACACCCAGCTCGTACAGTTCTTAAAGTTGTAAATCAGGAAGCAATTTCGTTGACTTACTTGGGTCAAGTTGTTGTTTCTCTTCTTTAGGCTCGCTGTGATTCGAAGTATCACTGCCAACGCTCTCTTTGGCCACATTTTTCGGGCATTCGGACAATCCACAAGCATAACCAGGGCCAGGGACAACCACCGGAGTCTCTGTCTCAAAAGTGGCACTCTCAGTCCTTTTCAGTGGTAAACTTTCGGGCTTGGTTCCATTTGTTCCATAATGCCGGCTGTTATAGTGAAACCCGGAGAAAGAAACGTTGTTAGATATTGGGTCTATCCACGACCGCACATATCTGCTGTCTGCTGCGGAGAGGTGGGACTGAACGTAAGGATGGTAAATCCCTGACACTGCGGCGGTGGACTGCGTGTGAACCGAGGACCAAGACCCTGGGAAAACGGCTGACTTGGGTGCAAAACTGCAGGAGGAAAAATCTGCATTGTCCCCAACACCTGGTGGCATTGAGGTCGTACTGTTCGGAGACTGGACAAAGCGTGGCCTGTACACGTCCTCCGCTTCATGCCCCATTATAGAGTCCACATAATAGTTACTTAGAGTGCTACTGGTCGACATTTTTGGATCCCTTCGTAGTCATATAAAAGGTTACACTGTTATGGAAACCTTTCCACTGAACAATCACAGTATTTTTGCTGGCTTCATTCTTCAGGGATTGGTTACATGAATCACGTGATCATATTTACCAACGCAGTGAGTAAATCAGTCCGCTGTAATGGTATAGGCCTATGTTTAATTTGCCTTTTTATTTAAAGAATGCCATAGAAACCGAATGGTTAAGGAGAAAGAATGTCAAACTTTAAGTAATGGTGTGTTAGTGGACGTTCTGAATGTGCTCACGGTTTAAGGTGGTGCAGGTCTGTTTGTTTTACGTATAGATTAACCTCATGCACACATTTATTTCACAGCCACCACTCAACATTGACGCCACACCATATTATGTGTGTAAACTCTCTCACAAGATATCGCCATAAAGTATATCATACACTCAATGCTTGTAAAACATTTTATAGAGTACTAGTTGTAAGTCCTCGTTAAATAAATGTAATAACATGCTGTAAAACAAGGATCATTTTTTTGCACCGACTCTGTTTTGAATTGTTAGCTTTTATTAAACTAGTCACTTTCACTAGTTTGGTTGGTCTTGTAAGTTTGAACTAGGAAGTGTTATTTGTATACTGATTGTATTTATCTAGAGGAGAGCAATAATTATTTTATGTGTATCTATAAAATATTTATGAGGTGCGTTTTCATACATTCATGTACCCACAATAAAACGGACTATTGGCGCAACGAAGTGGATCTGCGCAGAGTGATGTCTAAAGGTCTGGATTTAAGATTTTGAGATGTTTTGAGAACACTTGACTTCTTGATTAGGCAAACAGCCTACTTTTGTAAACTCTCAACAAGAGATGAATACAAACGTAAATAATATCTGTCAACTGATTTATTTCAAATACATTTCCACGATGGAACAAAAACAACGAGAAAGAAGGAACATAACTGATTATCACACAAATGTTCACATGGGGACAAACAACATGGCGGTGACCTGCCAATGAATTTGTGCTTGAACATCATTAGGCCCAGACAGGCACTAGGGACCCGATTTTTCTGCAGAAAGTGAACATTGCATTAGTTTGAGCTAGGCAACATATTATAAGCCTTGTTAGACGACATTATAAAGGCTCACAAATGTTTATAACACGTCATAGAGCATTATACCTTACTGCTTTAACTAGTGTTGTAAAAATAATGACGTGGCCAAGCAGGCCATTGATAAATAAAACCATGCAATCTGTTGTTTGTGTGTGTGTGTGTGTGTGTGTGTGTGTGTGTGTGTGTGTGTGTGTGTGTGTGTGTGTGTGTGTGTGTGTGTGTGTGTGTGTGTGTGTGTGTGTGTGTGTGTGTGTGTGTGTGTGTGTGTGTGTGTGTGTGTGTGTGTGTGTGTGTCTGTTTTTGTTTCAGCGTCCATTCGTCTGGACATGGGGTTGTGCAATTCGTGTGTAAAAGAGAGGCAGAGGAAAGAGGAAAATAGTGTGTACCGAATTCAAATAGTCTACCCGGATAGAGTTATAAACTTGGCTTGGACTTCTATACACAGGGGCAGCAGATACGTCTACTACTGGGCAAAGCGATCTGCCAGTATAAGCCTACAAAAAAAGCCTTCTCATGACATTTAACCACATCAACATAAATACCAACCTAATATCTGATATTTTGAATCATGACAGAATGTTTGGCCAATATGTAATCAATGAAATGTATTTTAATGATTACGGTTTTAACCCGAAGTAAAACACATTATTGGAGTCCTTATATATGATAAGAGGTTGCTGTTTAGGTGATAGCCTATTGGATGTATCAATGTTGTGATAAGAAAAGTATTTCATATATTCTTCTAGGCCTATTCCTTGCTCTTTTTATTTTTTATTATTTTTTATTTAACCTTTATTTAACTAGGTAAGTCAGTTAATAACACATTCTTATTTACAATGACGGCCTACACTAGTAGAATAAACGGTTCTGTAACCTCTTTGGGAACTCTAATGAACCCGTTTTTCTAAGAAGTTCCTATATCCGGACCCCAATGGCTGTTTTTGTAGGTAGTTGGGAACCTTCCCAGATCCGTGTAAATATAATAAAATGTTTAGGTTCATGGCATGAATAGGATACGAGGCTTGTTTTTGTGTGTTTGAATAGAACTATTAGTGTGTTTTTTTGTGTGTTTGAATAAAAGTATTCATGTGTATTTTGTGTATTTTAATAGATGTATTAGTGTGTATATTGATTATTTAAATAAGTGTCCTACAGTCTCTGAACGCTCCAAGTAGCTCCTTGCACAAAGCCTGACATCAAAGTTCAGGGAATTAAACATGTAGTAGGCCAGGGGTATTCAACTCTTACCCACGAAGCTTGGCTCGCTGAATTTCTGTTCCACCTGATAATTCATTGCACACACCTGCTAACCCACGTCTAAATCAGTCCCTGATTAGAGATTAGAGGGGAACAATGAAAAAAAGCTGTGGCACTGGCTTCGAGGTCCAGAGTTGAGGTTGTAGGCTATACATATATATATATATATATATATATATGTGTGTGTGTGTGTGTGTGTGTGTGTGTGTGTGTGTGTGTGTGTGTGTGTGTGTGTGTGTGTGTGTGTTTGTGTGTGTGTGTGTGTGTGTGTTTGTGTGTGTGTGTGTGTGTGTGTGTGTGTGTGTGTGTGTGTGTGTGTGTGTGTGTGTGTGTGTGTGTGTGTGTGTGTGTGTGTGTACACCACATATTGGCCTTAGAAACCAATTGGATAGCTTATTCACAAAACAACTCAACTACACAAGCTATTTTCAAATACAGACATGTTTCTGAATGCTAATTGACAATAGGTCGAGCAATGAACTAATAATAAGAGTCATAATTAGTTAATTGGTCAATAGATAGCCTGGGCCTGTTAGTCCTTGAATGGCATAGGCCAACGCTCAAATAGGGATGTTTGTGAAATTGATGTTGCACCTACATGAGATATGACGTATTACCGCAATGAGACTTGTTGTGAGTATTCGTTTTCTTAATTTGATTGGTTCACATAACAATGTGAAACTACGGCCAGTCACTAATAATTCTAGCGGAACTAAAATAACGTTATTGCGGGCTCCTACAAATTTCTGAAATAGTTCTCTGTTTTGTTACATTTATTTATACATCTGATATACATGAATGCATAATTGTAAGTCCTCTTGATAGGAGAATTTGCTAAGCGACTAAAATGTAAAATCTGTCTTAATGAAAAAGCCTATGTCTACTGCAAGACAAAGCACTGAAATAGGAAATGACATTTGACAATCAATTTATTGCTCGATACATGCCACAAACATGCGTAAGATTTACACTCATTAACATTGCTCATCACATTTATGCTACATAAATGTTTATATGATTACGATTCAGCTAAAGAGTTAGCGCTTAATTCTAAACGAATGTATAACTTTGGATCCACTATCGATAAATGTGTTTTCATGTCCGAAAAATTAGCTTCCAAACAAGTCAGACTCAATCAAACCAAACCGTTAATAATGGATACATAGTACATTTGAATAATTTAAGACGTTATTAATGTACCCTGTGATAAAACATATTCAAAATACACAATGCGTCACCATGTAAACATGAAAATAAAATAGCAGTCAGTCACAGTTTCGGTGAAAAACCCCCCAAAGTCCGATGCTACCATACCACCGCTTAGAGGAAAAAGACAATAAATCAAGCTTTCCGTAAGCAAACTCACGAAAAGGTGAGATTTGAGGTAAGTTCCCGAATTCGGTTTTCACTGTTCATTTTCTTAAGCTTCATCCTGCGGTTTTGAAACCAGATCTTGACTTGCCTGTCGGAGAGATTGACGCCTCTACTGATCTCTAGACGGCGCTCTCGAGTCAGGTACATGTTGAATAAAAACTCCTTTTCCAATTCAAGCGTCTGGTGCTTTGTGTAAGGGCATCTTTTCTTCCTGCCGCTTGTTGCAGTCAACCAATTGCTCGTTGGAGGGTCCGTTTTAATGTCTGAAATGTAATCAAATCAACAAATGTTTTAACATGACAAAATATGAACATATCACTCAGATTTTTCACTACATTTAAATATGTTTTCACTAGTCACACAGCTCTGGTCAGAAGGATATCATGTTTACATTTATATTGATATCGTGTTATATGAGTATTATTAGTTGGTAGTCGTGGATCAAACGTGTTCAGAATAGTATAGGCATAAATAACAACATATTCTCTAAATTACACGACTAAGTTTTTTGACCGAATTCATATTTTAAACCAACTAAAATACACATTTGTGAGAGACGGTTTCTGTATCATCACAACACCGAGGAGGAACATACAAAACAGACTACAGGCATTATTTCTCCTAGGTGTTAATATACACATATATATATATATTTCCCCCAAAAAATAAATGAACGTTCTATTACTATCAACAAAGAAACAAATCAATTAAGAAAACCTAAATATAAAATTGTAATTGATGCAGACATGTCTGGTACGTGGTTGAACCGTTTCCTGTAAAAAGCGTTTTACTGCAACCTGAATAAGGCTCTCATTAAACATTACGACTTTAGGGCTGTTTGTGTTTTATATTGGCTTTTATGATACCGCCATACGAGTCATCCTTTTAATGTACCTACCTTTAGTTTCTCTTTGTGTCAACTCTGGGCTGGAGACTGAAGATTCAGTGGAGCAGTTCTCCTCCCGTTGCGCGGTGGACGTAGGATCCGGGATTTCCGCGGGGATGGGTGTCTGGCTGGTCTCCGGGTTATGCGGTATCTCGGCCGTTTTCCTTTCCAGTTCGACAAAAAAGGAAGACAACTGCGGTTTTGGAGTAGCTCTGTTGAGCTGCATGAATGTGATGTTTGGACTTGTCTTCTCGTGGCCATAGTCCTGGTCTTTCCCAGTCGAGTAGGTTTGGTTTAATCTGAAATACCCTGGGACAGGGATCTCGGGGCAGTCAACTGAACACGATTCGGGGATTATATTAGCATATACAGGGACATCGGACGAGTTGACCTTTGCTCTCTTGTCGGAATACATGCAGAAATTACTCTCCTCCTTAATGTTTTGTGAAAATGTGCAATTGGGCATTTGGTTGGATGGTTGCTCTATTCCGCAAGGTCTACTGGGATCTGTCCAGTTATCAATTTGAGGCATGTAAGGGTGGAAATTCATGCCCATATTTTGGTGGTTGACGTCCCCTCGTTTACCGAGAGACGGCAAGAGTCCACAGGTTTGCATTCCGTAAATTCCCATTTCTGCACCGGACGGCATGTACATGTTGCTGCTGGAGTAAAAACGGTCAGTCCTGCAAGCGCCAATCAACGAATCAACTACAAAAGTATTCGTAACAGGAGAGCTGTTGGGAAAGGACATTTTGGAGAAGTTTTAAAAGGAGAGAGATGACGTTTGTAGGCTGACATATCTAGCAAAACAATGTCCGTGTTGCTTAGGATGCCTCTCTGCCACATGACAACCTCACCAATGAAATGTGAAAATGGCCTTGAGACGCAGACTCTTTTCCCATCACATGGAAACATTGACTCATAGGGAAGCAGACGTGGTCAACAGCGACACCTAGAACACAGACTTGAAATTGATTCAAACTGACTGACAAAGGACATCTTGAACACTTAGCTTGTCTTCTTTGCTTGATATGAAGAACAAAAAGTCTAAACTAAGGATGAACATGGATAGGCCGACGATATGCTTCTGTTAAAGCCAGAAAATGTGTTAAGAATCAGTGTGCCGGCAGCGTGTTGTTTTTGAACTGCAGGAACACAGCATTTAACGAAATCATCCAGCTATTCAGACGGGTATTATAAGGGATTTAATAACCAAGCAAATCATTTAGTAAAATGCGTGAACCGGAAAAATATGCATGCTTTTGAAGGTACTCTTCGGGTTCCGTTTTAATTAAGGTATCAAACCAACCCTGGTCTACTCAACATCTACTCAACATTTTAGGGTTTACACTTTTAGAGATCACATTTTTTTGTAAATAATTTTACACTATCAGGGAATATGGATTGAAAGTAAGACAACATATTTATTAGACAAGGCCAAATGGTCGTCCAAATCAAAATAACTAGTCTAATGCATCCGGGCGGCAGGTAGCCTAGTGGTTAGAGCGTTGGACTAGTAACCGAAAGGTTGCAAGTCCGAATCCCCGAGCTGACAAGGTATACATATGTCGTTCTGCCCCTGAACAAGGCAGGGGAAAGTCAGCTAAGAACATATTCTTATTTTCCATTGTTCCTAGGCCGTCATTGAAAATAAGAATATGTTCTTAGCTGACTTGCCTAGTTAAATAAAAAAACATGCACACGTCGATTGAGGCCTTATAAAGTAACTATTTTTTTGATTACTTCAGGGTTTCAACTGAAATTAAGTTTAACCCAGTAATATCTCAAGTCATGTCCATAACAACAAATGACCAAAGATCATGCAAATCTATCGTTTAAACTTGGGCTTGGTGTCTCCATTGGAGGCTGGTGGGAGGAGCTATAGGAGGACGAGCTCATTGTAATGGCTGGAATGGAATGAATGGAACGAAGTTGAACATGTGGTTTCCATATGTTTGATGTGTTTGATACCATTCCATTAATTCCATTCCAGCCATTACAATGAGCCTACAGCTCCTCCCACCACGGCTGTGTATATATGTGTACATATCCACATAGTTAAAGCTAATGTTTAATCAACTTTAAAATGGTGGTGTTAGGCTACTACTTCTTAGAAACAGTGATGGTGTCCCTTTGATTGCAATGCATGGAATGCATTAACTAAACGCAGTCTGCTTGGGCTATTATGTTAAAAAAAAAGCTATTTCCCAAGTCACCTCAAAAGTTGAGATCACCGAACGTAGGCTATATTCTCTCATCAAACCCCAAACAAAAACATTAGCAGCTTTTCAATAGTTTTCCAGATCAGTTGTAAGTACCTACACGTGTGTTTTCATGAACAAACTCCAAATGTGCTACACGTCTGCCCTCGTGTGGTTAGAATGGGAACGAGGAGTTCACTGGCAGTGTCTGCACAATAGTTCCCGACCCGACAATTTCCTAAACCAAAAACCTAATAAAATATGCCAACCATCGCAAGACTGACTGACATGTGTGTTTGTGATTGATTTCCAAACATATCTTATATTACTGATTTCCTACGGCTACATTTCGAATGATCAGATGCGCTAACATTATCTCAGCGAAAATAATAACCAAAACCTACTACCGGTATGCTAAAAGTGGTCATTCCCCTGCCTCAAAAAATACATATTTAGGTTTATTCAGGATTATATTAATTAACTGTTTCACTTTTAGTTACCTGACTGCCTTTATTTGTTCATGTCTGCTATAATACACGAGGGACTCACACGCTGCTTGGAATTAAACCATTGATTCAAAAAATTGTTTTGGTTTTCCATGTTGGTACAAAAGCTAAACTATAATGTTGTTACAAAAGCTAAACTATAATATACTATTGTTGTATGACTATAACGTCGTGCGTAATGCTGGCACATCAGAAGCTTGCGCGTGATTTGACGTATATTGCATTACATTTAATGCAACATCTCAATTGGTTAGTATAGGAGACAGGTATATCAACTTCAAACACGAAACTGTATCGCTGGATCTGATTGCTTTTCATACAAGAAAAATCACTGCTTCGCAGCCATATTGGAATCCCGCTGCAGTGCAGATATTATTCAGGCGTCGGTTGTCAAGGAGAAGAGCCAAAAGGCGCCTCTACTTTTTCAAAGGTGAGAGGTGACGACCTTGACATTATACTAGAAGTTCAAAGGCATCAAATAACGTTTGTAAATGAAATTAACAATATTTGATCGTTAGTAGGCTACTGACAACATTACAAATAAAAACACCACTGTTTTTTTTAAAGCTGCCAAACCAAACATAGTCATTTTACGCACGGGAGTTATTCCCTTTTAAAAATTGCATGCCATTTCAAGTTAAATATAAAAAATATATACTAAACATATATATAGATTTGGTCATTGCCTATACATTTAGATTTTCTACATGTATAACTCAATAGCTTGACAAGTAAGAAAGGACTGCATCTGTCTCGACTATTTGGGAGTAGGGCCGCATTTGGAGTGGCCAGAGGGTCCAATAGCCTCCAATTTACACATTTACAGCTAGTTTTTATTATGCTGTCTAGACGGTTCAAGGTTTAGTAAACAGCCGTAGTGGAAGACAACATAAAGGGATAAAAGGTCTAGTCTAAACTTTGAAGTTGAAGCGAATAAGAGGCGCTTCTGCTTGGAAACAAACGGCTAATAAGAAGATATTCGCTCTATGGTCTATTCACATAACCACCAGCTTCAGTGCTAGTACTTAGTACGTTATAAAATCAACAATATCAGATTGCTTTGGTATGAGCATCCCTATAGGAGATTATAAAAACCTTGTTGAATTGTAGAAAATGATGCATCATTTTATCCCTATGCCAAATGTGGATCCTGACCAAAGCGGAAGGAGTTCGAGATTGCAATAATTTGAGGTAACGCATAACTACATTTGCCATGTGTACTTTATTTGATACCACAATATACATAACATATGTCTATTAAATGCATACACAATTCTACTATTGTAAATTACTTATTACACTCGTTGATTACTGTAATCAAAGTACGCGTTGCTTACTGCAATGTTTGTGAGTTCACCAAAGCACATTATCGTGTACATTTAAATAAGTACAAAGGTAAGGTATAGGCCTACATAGCCTAGATATTACAATTCATTATCGTAATAATATGCAAAGGAACATCATGTCGATGTCTCCTGAATGATTTCGTCACTGGATTGAATCTTATATGAAATAACAGGATTCATGTGTTCATTGAGGTAAGTATTTAAGTGGCAGATACAAAAAGAGTTACATAGATAGATTCAGCCTGTTTGCAATGTTCCGTTTTGTTGTGCGGTGTTTCACCTGTTGTTTGTATAGATTGTGAGATGTACCAACAACAAAAACAAAGGTTTGGGAAGCACTTATGGCTCCTCTAAATGCTAAAGATCAGTATAAAGGATTTCCAGTGAAATACCGAAACCGGTCCCGGTTTAACTTTTTCTCTTTCATTCTTCTGTTCTGGAACCAAATCTTCACTTGTCGATCTGTCAGGTTTAACTTCCTTGTCAACTGGAGCCGCTTCTCCTTGTTTATGTACACGTTGAAGAAGAATTCTCGTTCAAGTTCTCGGATCTGGAATTTGGAGTAGGGGCATCTCTTTTTTCTGGACTTTGAAGAACCTAAACCGGACAAACACTTGTTTTACCACACAGATGTAGTACAATGTAGGTCAGATCAGAAGTTGGTACAATACAAGTGTTAGTACAGAACATATAATTAACAACGTAGCTGAATAAACTAAATGATCTTCCCGCGCGCAGCCGCTAACCGCTAACTCACACAGACAGAGATGCGGGAGCGAGTGCGAGTGAGCGCGCACATACACACGTAGAAACTATTTTATTTGACTGTCTTATACGGTTCGTTTCGACGTTATCGGTAAAATATTATTATGCAGCTGACGATAACCCCTTCACATTTATGTGTCATGTATCTCGAACATTAGCATATCCTACCTCCCTGGTTATATCATTTCTTTGTTACTTTGTAAATTCACTATCATAAACAAATACGACTGATAAACATGGCTGCATTGTAATTTACACAGTGCACGAGAGTCAGACGACTTCTATTCAGATAAATACATCAGAAGTATTGCAGCATGGCTCACCTAAACTGGTTTCCCATCGTAAATATTTTTACAACAGTAAAGTAAATCTTATTGGGGTATATAAAACCGTTGTATGCTTATAAAGGGGCACATAAAATCGGACCGATTAAGTTGTGGACTTACTATAACCCATGTAATGCTTGTACCTACTTGGGCTGCTGTTCTGGTCCCCGGGGCAGTTTGATATAGAAGAATCATGGTCGTCTATGTCCTCAGTTGGGACTGAAGTCTGTTTATTACACGCAGCATCTCCGGGGAGACTGAAGTCTGCCTTCCGTTTTGAGTGTTCGGGCCCAGAGTTGGGCTTTTCAGAGTTAACAGTCTGCAAGAACTGATCGAACCCTTGTGGAAGAACCCCATTTCGGCCGACATTGGTGAATAAATTGCATGGCGAGTTCATACCGCCGTGATGCCCGTACAAGGAATCATTTTTTAATATAATTTCCGCCCTGTTTGATGACGGGATTAGGGGTCCGTGCATTATCTCGTCCGTTGAGTAGTAAGACGCGTAATTGCCCCTGTAATGCCATTTGCTTGGGTGATCCAGTCCCCAGTCCCTGAAAGCCACTCCTCGAACAGGTCGGACTTGAGCTATGTTGGAAGAATAAGGACAATTATTTTGACACGAAGTAGTCTTGGGTAAAAACGAGGAGATTGATGAAAAATCAGGCGCCGAAACATAATATGTACAACTTGGTAAATACATATTTGACACACAGTTGTTACGCTCATCGTACTCCGACATCTCTCCTCTTCTCTCTTTTGCTATAGCGAAAGGAATTTGTAGCTCGAGTGCGTTAAACTTTGTCCATCTATTGCACCATAGGCGTGTGGAAAGGATCCGCGAGGGAGAAAAAAATCGGAAACGTAGGCTGACGTGCAATTCATCTTGATCGATTTCTGAGGTAGTTTTTCTCATGTGATCCAGTAAAGGAATTACTATATACCAATATCAGTCATTAATAACTAGAGCAACTCATTTGACCGCACACAAAAGTTAGTTCATTGGTTTCCTGGGTTTAGAAACGACTCCTTTGTAAATATGTGCTTGACCTTGTAATATAGACATTAGTGAACAATCCCTGAGAGATTTCATCAATGCAACAGAATTGGAGTTATATAATGGCAAACCCACAACTTTGTCGGTATTTATTTCGTGTACTATATGTGCGCGCTATTAGGGAAGTAGGCGATTTACGCATCATGTTAGTTCAATATATATTACACCAGACATTACATGACCAAAAGTATGTGGACACTTGCTCGTCGTACGTCTCATTCCAAAATCATAGGCATTAATATGGAGTTGGTCCCCCCTGTGCTTCTATAACAGCCTCCACTCTTCTTTGAAGGGTTTCCACTAGATGTTGGAACATTGCTGCGGGGACCTGCTTCCATTCAGCCACAAGAGCATTAGTGAGGTCGAGCACTGATGTTGGGCGATTGGGCCTGGCTTGCAGTCTGTGTTCCAGTTCATCCCAAAGGTGTTCGATGGGGTTGAGGACAGAGCTCTGTGCAGGCCAGTCAAGTTCTTCCACACCGATCTCGACAAACCATTTCTTTAAGGACCTTGTTTTGTGCACGGGGCATTGTCATGCTGAAACAGGAAAGGGCCTTCCCCAACCTCTGCCACAAAGTTGGAAGCACAGAATCGTCTAGAATGTCATTGTATACTGTAGTGAACCTCTTAAGGATCGGCCCCTTTTTTCAATTTTCGCCTAAAATGACATACCCAAATCTAACTGCCTGTAGCTCAGGCCCTGAAGCAAGGATATACATATTATTGGTACCATTGAAAGGAAACACTTTTAACTTTGTGGAAATATGAAAGAAATGTAGGAGAATATACCATCATGTACCATCATCTTTGAAATGCAATACAAAGGCCATAATGTATTATTCCAGCAAAGGTTCAATTTAGATTTTGTCCATTAGATGGCAGCAGTGTATGTGCAGTTTTAGACTGATCCAATGAACCATTGCATTTCTGTTCAAACTGTTGCATCAAGACTGCCCAAATGTGCCTAATATGTTTATTAATAACTTTTCAAGTTCATAACTGTGCACTCTCCTCAAAACAATAACATGGTATTATTTCACTGTAATAGCTACTGTAAATTGGACAGTGCAGTTAGATTAACAAGAATTTAAGCTTTCTGACAATATCAGATATGTCTATGTCCTGGGAAATGTTCTTGTTACTTACAACCTCATGCTAATCGCATTAGCCTACGTTAGCTCAACCGATCCCAGCTAAGATTTCCCTTCACTGCAACTAAGGGGCCTAGCCTGAACCATGAAAAACAGCCCCAGACCATTATTCCTCCTCCACCAAACTGTACAGTTGGCACTATGCATTGGAGCCTGCAGCGTTCTCCTGGCATCTGCCAAACACAGATTTGTCCGTCGGCCGGCCAGATGGTGAAGCATGATTCATCCCTCCACGCATTGTGATCTTAGGCTGGTGAGCGGTTATTCGGCCGTTTCCACTTCAGCCCTTACAGTTGACTGGGGCAGCTCTAGCAGGGCAGAAATTTGACAAACTGACTTGATGGAAAGGTGGCATCCTATGACGGTGCCACGTTGAAAGTCACTGAGCTCTTAAGTAAGGCCATTCTACTGCCAATGTTAGTCAATGGAGAATGCATGGCTATGCGCTCGGTTTTATACACTGTCAGCAACGGGTGTGGCTTAAATAGCCGAATCCCCTAATTTGAAGGGGTGTCCACGTACTTTTGTATATATAGTGTACTTGTTACAATGGAAACATTGTAGTTGACATACCCTTAGAGTTCAAGTTAAAGGCCACAGAATGTTCCCGCATGCACAGTATACTTTGAATCCAAATCTATACACACAAGTTATGTGATTAATAAATTGGACAGATAGACAAAACAAACGTACCTTTCTTTTCAACGCTCTCGTGCTTCAATAATACAAACAAATGCACAAAATGCACCAAACATCCACAAAAAAGATATGTTTTATCATCCACATCAGCTAGCAAAGAAATAGAAGGAAGAGAACAAAAACAAGAAAGAGAGACAACATGATGACCCTTGTTGATTATAGTTCATTACAGAGGAGGATTATGATAGTGGAAGAAAATATTTACAAGGTTTTTCTTACATTTGTTGATTGTCCAGGTCATCTATAGTACTATCGTTTTCCGAGCATCCTTATTTTCCGATTTCAGTAACGTACCCAGGCCTAAAAAAGGGATACACGGAAATTAAATCAGAAAAGTACAACACACACACACACACACACACACACACACACACACACACACACACACACACACACACACACACACACACACACACACACACACACACACACACACACACTCTCTTCTACTCTGTTTATGTATCCTGATTGACTAGTCACTTTCACCCCTACCCACATGTACATACTGTATTACCTCAATTACCTTGTACCCCTGCACATTGACTCGGTACTGGGGCTCGGGCTCCCGAGTAGCGCAGCGGTCTAAGGCACCACAGACCCTGTTTCGATTTCAGGCTGTATCACAACCGGACGTGATTGGGAGTCCAATAGGGCGACGCACATTTGGCCCAGCGTCGTCCGGTTTTGACCGGTGTAGGCCTTCATTGTAAATAAGAATTTGTTCATAACTGACTTGCCTAGTTAAATAAAGGTTAAATATGTTTATAAATACAATTATTTAAAAAAATAATCTCAAATGTAAATAAAAAAGATAAGCATGATTGGCTGAAGGAAGGCTTGGCACCGCCAAGTACAACACATCTCTGCTGGCTTTGACCATCTGGGGTCAGAGACCACGTGCACCAAGCAATCACCAATAGTTCTATTGCACAGACAAAATGGCGGGTTCTAGTTTAAATGTATATTTTAGCTGGTGGAGGAGAAACCCTTTGTTGGGGGACGATTACTTAGTGACCTATAATAACCTATAGTCTATATCCTATCCTACACTTTCAACAGTATTTCAGACGATAGGCCTATATTACTTTCATTTTCAAGTTACTTCATTTGCACTTTACGGATAGAAATATAGGCCTATAAAATAACACAAAAGAACGTGAACGGGAAGTAAATAGGAGAGCATTCACCATAGTGAATACCTAACATATTACGCCTAGAATTGTGGGCCCTTTCTATTTTTTTCCATAGTATTATTGCACCGATTAGGCTATGCCCTTTTGATGGAAAATCTACATAAATGTCCTAGATAAGGCACTTTCATTCGACAGGGCTATGCGTTATTTTTTCGTAGAACAGGAACACAATAGGGCTACTAAATTATTTTTGGGCGACACCTTTGGTAACAAGTTAGAGAACGCTTTATATATATATATATATATATATATATATATATATATATGTGTGTGTGTGTGTGTGTGTGTGTGTGTGTGTGTGTGTGTGTGTGTGTGTGTGTGTGTGTGTGTGTGTGTGTGTGTGTGTGTGTGTGTGTGTGTGTAGACTATTGTTTCATATAATTGCATATAACCTCAGTTGGGTCTGAAATGTTTGATCGTTGCTATTTTGACAAAATAACTAGAACCAAATTAAAATGTTATCCCGAAATGCGTTGAGCCCGTGTTGTTTTTCTATATAGTGTACTACAATGAAAAATCCCCAATCACAATCACAATAACCACACAATAAATGTGAAAAATATTCCATTAAATTATCATTGTTTATATTAACCTTGCAGTAGAAAATCGTGAAACACACATGGACTACTACAATGTTAAAACGTCATTACGCACAAGACATGCCCAAAACGAAAAGTAAACGACAACAGACGGTATAGTAGAGGGGGGAAAAAATGTTTTATTTCAACCCATGTACTAAAACAACAATATCTAGTCCTATACTACCAATAATATCGTATGCAAAATAATTGCTATTGGCAATGAACACAGATTGACAAAGACAAGATGAGTAAACTGCAAAACAGTTGTTGTTGACCAAATGGTCGAGTTCAGGCCTTGTTTTCAGGCCTTGTTTTCAGGCCTTGTTCTCAGGCCCGTCTCATGGATGTGTCATCAAATAGATAAATTCCTTGCAAATAACACACAAAGCACACAAAAAAAAATTAAACCATTCGAATGATCAGAATGCAGTATACTATCTGGTTAAAGTTTGTGTAGGTATTTTTTTTTGTGTGTGTAAGATACTAACTTGACCTTAACTTTGTTTTGGCTCCACCACATCTGAAGAGCATGAGCAGACGTCTTCTAGCAGAGTTCTCATAAAAAGACATTTGGAGAACACACCGTTCCCCTTTGATCCCTTCAGATAATGGGATTGTAAACTAACAAATATAATTTCAGAATCATGAGGTAAATAACGGACCATTAAAAAGTTCGAGCTAAACCACTTCGAATAAGCATTTTATTAAGTGAGTGTGTGCTTACTTTTGTAATAATTATAACTTTTTAAAACAAGTATAGCCTATACATTTTAGTCATTTAGCAGACAGCTCTTATCCACAGCGATTTGCAGGAGAAATTGGGGTTATGTGCCTTGGAATTGTATGAATTGATGTAAATGTTTAACTTTTCTAGAAAAGTGTATCTATATATATATATATATATCACACATGATACTAACATTGAGCCAGTAAACTGTTCAAATTAGTCCTACTCATTAACTGGACCCCCAAGGCAGTTTTACTTGAATATAGAGAGAACGCTGTAGCTTACCCAAGAGCTCTCATTCGATTGCAGCGCCAACAGCGGAAGGCATTATAAAGCCTATGATTACGCATACATTAAAAATAAGACAAAAACACATTTACACACAATTATTATATCCATGAGATAGACATGCAAACACTTAAAAAATAAATAATCCAAAACACTTTTTCATGGTTCATTAAACCACCGACAAATACGAACTTGAGCTTGGACGAGCAATTCCTGTAGGCCCAGTTTGATTTCAGGCAGGACTGACCCGTTCAATCAGATATGTGCAATATCCATTTCTAACCATATAATCAATTTTTATTTCGTCAATACAATACGACGTATCCTACACAATTTATACATGTAGGCTACAGAGATTAAAATATAAATAACATTCATTTTGATACTGCATAAATACAAAAATAAACTATTGCATAGCTATGTTAAACGTTCTATATATAACCACAATAAACCCCTTTTTTTCCAAGAGCGTACCTTATCACTGAGTTATACGCTCAGAAATACTAAGTGTGGTCATTGAACAAAATAATTTGATGTATCCCATTAACCTAAATCGCATGCTTTACAAAACACAAGTTTCATTTTGTGCCTTTCTGAAAATGAATAGAGTTTGAGGTTTGAAGTGTTTGTTCTTGTCTGAACAGAATCCACACGAGGTCACTTTCAGGACCCAAGGCTCTCAGTACATGGAGAACGCATGCCCGCGCATCACGAGTCTCTTCTTTTTCATTCTGCGGTTCTGAAACCATATTTTGACTTGTTGATCACTCAACTCCAGTCTGTCAGAAAGTTCCTTCCGTTTTTGCCTGTTTATGAATTCGTTCATCGTGAATTCGTTCTCAAGTTCAGCAAGCTGTGGCTTTGTGTATGGTTTTCTCTTCTTTCTCCGTTTCGCCTGTGAAGAGCACCAGGGTGCGCCTGGAGAACGGAAAAACTGTCCTTAGCAACTTGTGGATCTCCAGGTATAAAAACCAATATGACATGCTGAAGAATCCAGAAGCAGGCATGGTCTGCAATTATCATCGCGTAAACATCAAATATAACAATAACTATGATTTGGAGGTGACGTTATTAAATTAAGAAATAAATAGTCTAGACATACAGAGCAGTTTAATTTTAAAATAACAAAAATCGTTAGATGCTTACCATCAGAAAAAGCCGTTCTGGCACATGCATTACTTGTAGATGGTTGAATTCGGGGATTTGAATTGGCCGACTGCTTGATGCCGGCGGCAATTGCCTGGTTGGTGTAATTCAGTTCGTGTTGTGCACCGGAATTATCTGACCGTCTGTCCAAGCTCGAAAATGCATATTTCGAGCTATCGAAAGTGATAACTCCATGTTCACCAGAAAAGGCCTGCGCGTGTCTAGCAGGTTCTTCTGGTTTGTGGTTAACATCCTGAAAGTAGTATTTACTGGACTCGTCAAATGGTCCCTTGTTGTGGTCGTTGGGATGAGTATTTACAGGCACTGAATTGGGTAGAAACGGCGGAGAGTAGCCACTAATGGCGCGGCTCTGAGGCGGAGATGTGCACGAATTTGGGGAAGTCCACGGGAGCGAGCACACCTCTCGCCTGTTGTAGGAAATCTGATGCAGCTGGGGGAGATGAGCTCCATTGCTCCGCAAGTTGGAAAAACATAACGACTCCGGGATGGGGAAATTCAGAGAACCAACATAGCTAGAATTCAGAAGATTTTGCTCACACATTTCCATGAAGCTCTCTCAAACGCTTCTTACAACCCTTTTAGCGACTGCTAACAATAAAGGAAAATGAATTGTTGATTTGTTAATGCAGTGTCACGTGATATGCAAAACATGTTGTTCAGTCCTACCATTGGCCATAATACTGCACGGAAATATATTCCATAAGGTAATGTGATGTTAAGAGAGAAATACAAGTACATGTATAGGCTTATATGAAAAATACAAATGGGACATTTTTTTTTAACTAAAAGGTGTTTGTTAGATGGTTAAATCGAATCGAAGATGTTTCGTATTAGTATAATGCATTGTTGCTAGTTAGCTATAGCCTACCATTTATTGTTATAATTTAAACAAAATATTTGTTCAGTGCAAGACAATGTAATTTACACAAAATATGCTCAAGTTAAGAGAGAATGTAGCTATTTTTCCTTATTTAGATAAAAGTATAAAAAAAACGTTTTGGATATCGTAAGACTATTCCTAACACGGCTCACAAGTCCAAGACCTTACTAGCAAGTCAGTCAAGAACACGTTCACTTTTAATGAAGGCCTAGGAACAGTGGGTTAAGTGCCTTGTTCAGGGGAAGGAGGACAGATTTTTAGCTTGTCAGCTCGGGGTTTCGACCTTGCCCCCATTCGGTTACTGGTCCAATGCTCTAACCACTAGGCTACCTGCCGCCCCGTTAAGCATATTATGCTGTATTACTGTTCATACAATTTCAACGCAATAATACTAGCTAATCCTACTAACAAATGTTGAGTATTACATACATCCTAAATCGTATTCTTCCTCTTTTCACAGCTCATGGATATAGGCCTACATATACCTCAAACGACTGAACATAGTTTTCTTATTCGAGAAATTGTGATTCCCCACTACTGTGACTGTTTTATCAGGCATTTAGAAATGAACGCATTATTGGATTAAGTATATAGACAAATGTGCCTGTAATTGTCAAACGAACAACACGGTAGCCTTGCATACCTTCAAATGAATTTTGTTATCATGTTATCATTACCTTCAAATTCATTTGAAGGTAATGATAACATGATAACAAAATGATAACAAATGAGTAACCATATGGGAAGAAAATAGATATTATAGCCTACTCCTGTTCATTCTACCTTTTGTGCCATTTGAAAAATACCAATCCCGTTCAGGCCTATGGCTATGGTTCATTTGTTATTCAATTATACATCAACGTATTTTCTTTCCTTCACACGTTTAAATAGTACTATCTCTTGACATATATAGTAAAGAAATGTCCTCTTTTGATACGTTTCATTAGCAAACCTGGTTATAAATATATTAGCAGCTGGATTAGACAACATACAAATATATATTTCTTAATCTATTTCACAACATAAATTGCTAGGTTCTGGATTTCTATAATATCGATATTAGCATTGTCTACTCTCAACACTTTTTTTCATACTGACCCTTGACATATCTCCATTAGTCATTTTACGTTCTCCTTTAGTTTCCGCAGCAAATCTAGACTGGATCCTCGAGAAAATGACCATTGTAAACTCTCCGTCTCCGGAAAGAAAGGCGACAGCCTGGCCTCCCATCTTTTACGAGTCTAGTAAACTTAAGAATACATTAAAACGACATTATTTGAGCCATTGATACACAGAAAACGATGCTCCAAAATATGTTATATGGATATTACAAAAGCCAACGTTTTACTTACTGAAAGCGTGTAATATCGGTATAGTTCAACGTCAAAGTCCAGAGAGCTCCGATTCATCAAAAACAGGTCGAAGTAGACTGACTACATGTTTAGTGTGGTTTCTTCTACAGACGACTGTTCACTTGTTAGAACAAAGAAATTGCCTCTGGTTGCCATTCTAGAAAATATCATGCATACAACTTTTGATGTGGGTTGATCACTAGTAAGATAATAGATAATAGCCAACACCCTGACAATTTAAACCCAGGCGTGTGTCTCATATGAACTGTTGCTGTTTTCTGAGACTGGGTGGGTGGGTGGGTGTTGTTGTAATGAAACAGGCACATCTCGAAGCCTTAATCTTCTGACCCGAAGTCCAGCGCGCTATCGACTATGCCCCAAAAGCATGCTCGAGTGGCAGAGTCGATATCCGCACTTATAAACCCAGGGTCTTTACAGTATATTTTGCGCTGACATTAAATAGCAGGTTTTTATATTTTCATAGAAAACGTCACCAAACCGATTATGATTTTTCTTAATATAGAATATAGCGATTTTCCACCAACTCTGATAATTTTATTGGCAATATAAATGTATTTTAATTGTGTTTTTCGAAAGAAAGTGCCCTCTTGTGGAGCAATTGCGTGCTGAATCCAGTAGATGGTGTCACGTTCCTGACCTGTTTTCTGTTGTTTTTGTATGTGTTTAGTTCGTCAGGGCGTGAGTTGGGGTGGGCATTCTATGTTATGTGTTTCTATGTTGGGTTAAATGTGTGGCCTGATATGGTTCTCAATTAGAGGCAGGTGTTTGACGTTTCCTCTGATTGAGAACCATATTAAGGTAGGCTGTTCTCACTGTTTGTTTGTGGGTGATTATCGCTGTGTCTGTGTTTTGTTGCGCCACACGTTACTGTCTCGTTCGTTCATTCGTTTTTCCTGTTCGTGCATTCTTCGTTATATGTAGTTCTCATGTTCAGGTCAGTCTACTTCGTTTGTTTGTTATTTTGTAAATTATCAAGTGTAGTTCGTGTCAGTGTTCGTCTTGCCTATTAATTTCATTATGTCTACATACTTCGCTGCGTGTTGGTCCGATCCACGAGGAGGAGAACGAATATGACGACCGTTACAGATGGCGAAAATTGACCATGAATAGTTGCCATTTTATTATTAATTCCTGTGATGAGATCATAGTCTGTACATGTATTATAAGGTCAGAAAGAAAACATTTATATAACATTTTTATAAACAAAGACTATGAACATTTTTAGATTGATAGATTACATTGATTGATCGCAAAACTAAAAACGTGGACCTACGTGCAAGTAGGCTACAAGTCTCAGCGTAGACTTTCTACATACCTTCACAACCACATCGCAAAAGGTGTGTGTTGTTAGACCATAGTCTAAGATACACAATTAATGTTTAATAAGAACTGACCTGATACGTCTTAGAAATATGCGAACATTTGGTTGTGTGAACATTTGTATTTTATTCACCCAATCATACCAAATTCCCTCTTTGCTTTGGCTAAATGTTACCTTATGAAAACAAATTAGCGTAATTGTAAATGTGTGGTGACGTATTCAAGCAGACCCATGTCCATCCATAAAAAGAAAAAGTATAAAATAATAATAAAATAAATGTGAATAGATTTTAAGGGGCGGTTTCCCGGACACAGAAGCCTAGCCCTGGACTAAAAGGCCCTTTTAATGGAGATACTCCATTGAGAATGATTTTTTGTCTTTTTCTGGGTAAAACCTACCCCAAATGTATGCCCCTCGTCTAAATCTAGGTGATATGATATTATTACAATATACTTGAAATGTGGCCTGAATAACCCAACCATAAACAAGGCCTACAATGTCAACAACAGTAACAACAAAAACATCTCAGAAATGTATACTGTATACAATTTAAACATAAATATATGATTTAATATAAACAATAGACAGTGACTCAACCTATAAATTAGCAGGGATTACAACACATTAATATAAATATTTACCAAAATAACTGATAGCTGAGACAATAATGATAATGGACACGACGATTTTGAAACCATATTGTTACTTGTCTCTCAGAAAGTTTGGTGGAAGAAGCTATCCGTAGTTTTTTCTCTTTGGTAATAAACTCTCGTAGTTCCTTGAGCTGTAGTTTCGTGAAGGGCACCCGTTATTTCTCAAACGTCTGTATAATGGGCTGACACATTGTTTTTACTCCACACAGGTATGGAAAAAGAATACATGTTACATGTTTTCGAGAAGAGGAAAATAATTTTGACATGTTATTACCACAACCGTAAATGTCAGTTAGTAGTGTGGTCTTGTGTGTTTTCAGGCTAAAAGACGGTTTATTCATTCTTCTGGAACCCTCGTGTAGGCAAACTAATTTAAAAAATATTTTAAACTACCAAAGCCATTGTAAGTGGGTGAAATAATAGTTCAAAAGAGGTCAAAGAAGATATAACCGACCTGTGAGAGATGACTTGCAGAATTGCGAGCCCTTGGTCTATTCTCTGGTATAAAACAGTGGACTGCACCAACTATTAGCCCAGATCCATTGATGATAGTCCTCGATAGGTAAAACACGCTCATGCCTCCGATCTCCAGGACCAGCCCTGGTTACAACAGATACAGCATGATATCCAGCGATTCTTGGGTAGCGTTGGAAAACATCACCAACATCTTTTCAGTCTGGACTGCATTTTTACTGCAGTGTAGGAACTTTTTTTTTTAAACTCAAAAACAAAGAAGAAATGCATTGGTTTATCTGTGAAGTATGCAGATAGAATTAAAATTAGAATTAACAAAAAATTTACAAAAAAACAGAGCAAACTAGAATGCTATTTGGCCCTAAACAGAGAGTACACAGTGGCAGAATACCTGACCACTGTGACTGACCCAAACTTAAGGAAAGCTTTGACTATGTACAGACTCAGTGAGCATAGCCTTGCTATTGAGAAAGGCCGCCGTAGGCAGACATGGCTCTCAAGAGAAGACAGGCTATGTGCACATTGCCCACAAAATGAGGTGGAAACCGAGCTGCACTTCCTAACCTCCTGCCCAATGTATGACCATATTAGAGACACATATTTCCCTCAGATCACACAGATCCACAAAGAATTCGAAAACAAATCCAATTTTGATAAACTCCCATATCGACTGGGTGAAATTCCACAGTGTGCCATCACAGCAGCAAGATTTGTGACCTGTTGCCACAAGAAAAGGGCAACCAGTGAAGAACAAACACCATTGTAAATACAACCCATATTTATGCTTACTTATTTTAACTTGTGTGCTTTAACCATTTGTACATTGTTACAACACTGTATATATTTAATATGACACTCATAATGTCTTTATTGTTTTGAAACTTCTGTATGTGTAATGTTTACTGTTAATTCGTTTTGTTTGTTTCACTTTTGTGTATTGTCTACCTCATTTGCTTTGGCAATGTTAACACATGTTTCCCATGCCAATAAAGCCCCTTGAATTGAATTGAATTGAATTGATAGAGACGCCAGGGACGTTGATTTCATTACACCCTGTTGTAATATATTACTGTCAGGGAATTTGCAACCAAAGTAACTACTCGCGAAATGACAGCCAAAAGTAAGTGATGGATTTGCAGTTGCTGTAGACAGGTCGGTTGCTTATGGTTGAAGAGATTCTGAGCCAAGCCAGTTCGGTTTGACTTAAATTGTGTATACCGTTAGTCCTGAAGCAGACCTGCTTGGGTGAGAGCCGCGAGCAGATTAATAAAAACTACGATTAACAGAGGAGATGTTATCTACCAATAACTTCATTTCAGTTTTGAAGAACAGCCACCGCCATTTCTCTCCGTGGAAAACCTCATATAGTCCTCTCAGATCCACAAGGTACTGCATTGCAGCGCGTGAAACCAAACCAAGGATGAAGACAAATAAGCCTTTATATATGTTTCGCTTGACTAATTACAGAACACTGACAACTAAATGTGGTTGGTCGGTTGCTTTCACGTGACATGCATATACACCATGGATAATAGCTAATCTGAGTACTAGGCTATTGTGGTATTGTTTTTGGCAAGAATAATAGTAAAATAAGGAAAATGTTAATTAAATAGTACTCAGGTTTCCAAAACTATAAAACGTAAAAACTGCAAAACATTTGAATATTAAATAGGCCTATGCTTAAGCCTATAGAATCAGAAAGTGACTTCATAAGAGACTTCATACGTGACTCCATAAGTGACTTCATAAGTGACTTCACAAGTGACTTCATAAGTGACTTCATAAGAGACTTCATAAGAGACTTCATAAGAGACTTCATAAGTGACTTCATAAGAGACTTCATAAGTGACTCCATAACAATGTTTTTGTATTGTCAACAAATGTATCAAAAGCCTATTTTATTCATCACTGACAGCTTTTATTTAACTGAATAAATACAGGTTAACTTAGCCTATAACGTTTTCGTTGCCAACTTCGCCAAGACTTTCTCACGGCTGAACCTATCTGAACTGCAACCAACTACTGAAACAGCCTATTCAAAAGAGCCTATGGTAAAAATACATCCTGAACTGAACAAACAAACAAAAAATCAGAACAGAAAAAAGAAGGTTATTGTCTGAAAATGGGAAAAAACATGAATACTTGTTAAACGTGGGAAGCAGCTAATAGCACTTTTAAAAACTGTTGCATGCTTTGTGTCGACTTCATTAGTTATTCTTAAAATATTTATATCAAACTAGTTATGCAATTGTAATGAGAAAAGTCACAATGGTATATTCAAAATAATTCCATTATATAGCAATATAGAAATCAACATGTTTTTAACTTCGTGTTATAAACAATGAATGCATGTTGCGTTGCGTCACATATACACATTTGTACCGTTAACAATATTTTTTAAGTGGCTTTTGGGATCTTTTTTTTTCGTTGGGAATACACAAACCACTGTGCTAGCATTTGATTGGAATAGGAGTCCACACCACTATTCGAATATTTTTTGTCCTAGAAAAAATATTTTAAACTATTATTCAAGCCTTATACATCCATTGGCATCGATGTCACTATAGAATCAATAATCCAAACATTGTTCAAAGTCATAGAATAGAATTTAGGCCATATGAAATTTCAGTAGGATCTCCTGTGAGGGTTTACTCTGCTCAAGCTTACGCCAAATACTAAATAGTCAACTACAATAAAAACAGACAATTGAGGCTGCTTTGCGTGATGTATTGTTGTCTCTACCTTCTTGCCCTTTGTGCTGTTTGTTGTCAATAATGTTTGTACCATGTTTTGTGCTGTTACCATGTTGTGTTGCTACCATGTTGTTGTCATCTTGTGTTGCTACCATGCTGTGTTGTCATGTGTTGCTGCCTTGCTACGTTGCTGTCTTAGGTCGCTCATTATGTAGTGTTGTGTTGTCTCTCTTGTCGTGATGTGTGTTTTGTCCTATATTTGTATATTTCATTTTGTATTTTTAATCCCAGCCCCCGTCCCCGGAGGAGAATTTTTGTCTTTTGGTAGGCCGTCATGGTAAAATAAGATTTTGTTCTTATCTGACTTAGATAAATAAAGGTTCAACTTAAAAATAGCACGACATGGAAACACTATCGCACTTGAACATCACACTTGAACTTTGCTGTCTGTACTTAACGATATAATAGCCCCCCCCCCCCCCCCCCCCCCAAAAAATAAAAAAATAAAAATAAAATAAAGGCCTGTTGTCAATAAAAAGTTGTGTTCCTCAAATAAAATAAACTAAAGATCGAAAACAGGGAGCATACAACACAATGCGTAGCTGCACATCAAAACTGATGAAAGCTACAGTGAATTCGGAAACTATTCAGACCCCTTGACGTTTTACACATTTTGTTACATTACAGCCTTAATCTAAAATGGATTAAATTGTGCCCCCCCCCCCCCCCCCCCCATCAATCTACATACAGTACCCCATGATCACGAAGCAAAAAATGTTTTTTAGAAATGTTTGCAAATGTATAAAGTAAATAAATGGAAATATCACATTTACATAAGTATTCAGACCCTTTACTCAGTACTTTGTTGAAGCACCTTTGGCAGCGATTACAGCCTCGAGTCTTCTTGGGTATGATGATCCTACAAGCTTTGCTCACCTATATTTGGGCAGTGTCTCCCATTTTTCTCTGCTGATCCTCTCAAGCTCTGTCAGGTTGGATGGGGAGCGTCGCTGCACAGCTATTTTCAGGTCTCTCCAGAGATGCTTGATCGGATTCAAATCCGGGCTCTGGCCACTCTAGGACATTCTGGGACTTGTCCCGAAGCCACTCCTGTGTTGTCTTGGCTGTGTGCTTAGGGTCATTGTCCTGTTGGAAGGTGAACCTTCTCCCCAGTCTGAGGTCCTGAGAGCTCTGGAGCAGGTTTTCATCGAGGATTTCTCTGTACTTTGCTCCGTTCATCTTTCCCTTGATCCTAACTAGTCTCCCAGTCCCTGCTACTGAAGAACATCCCCACAGCATGATGCCGCCACCACCATGCTTCACCATAGGGATAGGGCCAGGTTTCCTCCAGACGTGACACTTGGCATTCAGGCCAAAGAGTTCAATTTTGGTTTCATCAGACCAGAGAATCTTGTTTCTCATGGTCTGAGAGTCTTTAGGTGCCTTTTGGCAAACTCCAAGCGGGCTGTCATGTGCCTTTTATTGAGGAGTGGCTTCCGTCTGGACACTCTACCGTAAAGGCCTGATTGTTGGAGTGCTGCAGAGATGTTTGACCTTCTGGAAGGTTCTCCCATCTCCACAGAGGAACTCTAGAGATGAGTCACCTCCCTGACCAAGGCCCTTCTCCCCCCATTGCTCAGTTTGGCTGGGCAGACAGCTCTAGGAAGAGTCTTATTTCTTGGGGAAATTCAATGCTGCAGACATTTCTTGGTACCCTTTTCCAAATCTGTGCCTCTACAAAATCCTGTCTCAGCACTCTACGGACAATTCCTTCGACCTCATGGCTTGGTTTTTGCTCTGACATGCACTGTCAACTTTGGGACCTTATATAGACAGGTGCGTGCCCTCTCCAAATCATGTCCAATCAATTGAATTTACCACAGTTGGACTCCAATCAAGTTTTATTTTTTCTCCAATCAATTTCTATTGTGTTATTGACTGTACGCTTGTTTATTCCATGTGTAACACTGTGTTATTGTTTGTGTCGAACTGCTTTGCTTTATCTTGGCCAGGTCGCAGGTGTAAATGAGAACTTGTTCTCAACTAGCCTAACTAGTTAAATAAAGGTGAAATAAAAATAAATAAAATAAAAAGTTGTAGAAATATCTCAAAGATGATCAATGGAAAGGGTCTGAATATTTAAGTAAATAATGTATTTCTTTTTTTTAATATAAATTTGAAAACATTTCTAACAACTTGTTTTCGCTTTGTCATTATGTGGTGTTGTATGTAGATTGTTTAGCATTTTAATTTATATAATCCATTTTAGAATAAGGCTGTAACATAACAAAATGTGGACAAAGTCAAGGGGTCTGAATACTTTCCGAAGGCGCTGTATATTTCCTTTATAGTTCCTATATTTTTAACGGCCATAACAGTGGCACACACAGAATAGACGTTCTTATACGTTCATAACTAGTTGAATTCCTAAGGTCGAATCAGTCGGTGTACAGCGAGTGTAACCTTTCGCTGTGAGTACAGTTTGGGGCATAATACTTGCAATTGAAGATTCTGTTGAAACTAATGAATAGAGTAAACCTTCTAGCACAAATCTATTGTCTAAAAGGGTGGCAGCCTGCAATGGTAGAAAGTTATCACTAGATGGCTCTATCAGTTTACATTGAGAAGGGATTCATCAATTGTGGAGACTACAGTAGCTGAATATCCATCACAGTCCAACGCAAGTCCTACACCTGTGGGCTTAAATTACTTCCTAACGAGTACAATTTGAAAAGTCGAAAAACAAAACCAGACAATCGATTTGTGCTCTACAACCTGCTGTTTTGTCTTTGACTTCTACTCAAACGAGTGTCTTAAAAAAGTTGTTGACAGACTGCACACTGTTGTAAAACTTGAGGGAAGTGAGACAGCGGAACGTGTCCACCTTTGGCACACTAACGTCAAAGACCTCATCAGTGAGTCACAAGTGCAACAATTAGACTTGATGAAGTGCTTTGGGCATAGGTTCTTAATTAAAGTGAACTAAATGATTCTAAAATGAAATAGATATAAAATAACACTGAACTGTTCCAATGATAGAACCTAAGTATCACGGCTAATTTAAACCATCTACAATTAATCTGACACAGAGTATGCCTATTTATTTAGATATAAATATGAATTCAAACACTACATAGTACGAATCAACCAATAATGATACTATTTGTTTCATGTATTTCATAAATACATACATTTTATATTTAAGTATTGTTGGCTGTTTTTGGGAATAGCCTACAAAAGTTGACTAGTTTTACTGATAAACGACAGCTATAGTAACCTATATCACGTGACATAATAGTCTATTCATGCATCATAAGGGGAAAACACCTACATGTTTTGTTTACTCACAAAATGACAGCTAACTTATATATCAGTTGACATACTAGTCTATACATGCATCACAAGGAGCCAATTTCCCAAATAATTTAAATTTTCATGCTAATATCCCATTGTGACATCATAATTGTGACAATGTATGTAACATCCATTTGTGACGTCACAATACAAATTGACACTTCCCTAAGCCCCGCCCCACTTGGTTACTGTTGCAACAGAGGACAACATTTTCCCAGTGCTTTCCAATTCCTCATTCAACAACTGGCAAACTATTATTTAACCTTTATTTAACTAGGCAAGTCAGATAAGAACAAATTCTTATTTACAATGACGGCCTACCAGAAGGCAAAACGCCTCCTGCGGGATGGGGGCTGGGATTAAAAATGAAATATAAAATACAAATATAGGACAAAACACACATCACGACAAGAGAGACACCACAACACTACATAAAGAGAGACTTAAGGCAACAACATAGCATGGCAGCAACACATGAAAACACAGCATGGTAGCAACACAACATGACAACAACATGGTAGCAACACAACATGACAGCAGCACAACATGATCGCAGCACAAAACATGGTACAAACATTATTGGGCACAGACAACAGCACAAAGAGCAAGAAGGTGGGGACAACAATACGTCACGCGAAGCAGCCACAACTGTCACTAAGAGTGTCCATGATTGAGTCTTTGAATGAAGAGATGGAGATAAAACGGTCCAGTTTGTGTGTTTTTTGCAGCTCGTTCCAGTCGCTAGCCTCTAAAAAGAGGAGCGACCCAGGGATGTGTGTGCTTTGGGGACCTTTAACAGCATGTGACTAGCAGAACAGGTGTTGTATGTGGAGGATGAGGGCTGCACTTGCAACGGGTATACAGAGATGGCCAGTTTACAGAGGAGCATTGGTGGCAAATCTGATGGCCGAATGGTAAAGTACATCTAGCCGCTCGAGAGCACCCTTACCTGCCGATCTATAAATTACGTCTGTATGAGTTGACTACCTCAATCTCTAAACCCTCAGAGGTAGTAATCACACCGGTGGGGAGAAGGGCATTCTTCTTACCAAACCACATGACCTTTGTTTTGGAGGTGTTCAGAACAATGTTAAGGGCAGAGAAAGCTTGTTGGACAATAAGAAAGCTTTGTTGTAGTGTTTAACACAAAATCAGGAGGTGCCAGCTGAGTATAAGACTGTATCATCTGCATATAAATGGATGAGAGCTTCCTACTGCTTGAGCTATGTTGATGATGTAAATTGAGAAGAGCATGGGACCTAGGATCGAGCATGGCAGAATCAAATGGGAATCCTAACTTAATGAAGTGGTGGTTAAAGAGCTCAGCCACGTGCTCCTTGTCAGTAACAACCACATCATCAGGGGACACAGGCCATTGTGAGGAGGAGGGTTTATTCTCCAGGTCTTTAACCGTTTTCCAGAACTTCTAGGGCTTAGACCCACAGAGACAGAACTTCTCCTTAAAGTAACTAACTTAGGCCTTCCGGATAGCCTGAGTGCACTTCGTATGCTTCTGCAGAGCGATTTGCCAAATGGAATTCTTGAGGTAGAGTAACGCTGCAAGATAACAGTTTAACCAGAGGCTGAACCGGTTTCTATTTCTCAATTTGTTAACAATACCACTGAAAAAAATCTAAATAGAAGGTCCAAGCATCTTCGAAAGAGGGGACCAAGCTGATTCTATACCAATTTACAGAGGCCAGGTCATGAAGGAAGGCTTGCTCATTAAAGTTTTTTAGCAAGTGTCTATGACAAATGGCCAAACAATATATTCTCAAGACATCCCCTAAAAAATGTTAACGAATGCAGTAATTCCCATTCCACTTTGTAAAAACACTAGGAAAATCAGCTCCAAGTGATTTTACATTTCCAAAGTATTCCCACGCATGATAGAGATGGTGCCGGAAGAGATGGCTGCTATTGTGTGTGTTTTTTCACAGCATTTGTAACTTACTCTGTACATAATGTTTCTGCCACAGTCTCTTATGACCGAAAAGAGCTTCTGATGCCGGCACTAAGACGATACTCAACGAGCTGTATCCATGAGCAAACAAGAAAATGCTCATCCAGAGGCGTTGCCGATGACTTTAATGCAGGGAAACTTATATCCGCTTCACCTAATTTCTATCAGCATGTTAAATGTGCAACCAGAGGAAAAAAAACTCTAGGCCATCTTTACTCCACACACAGAGACGGATACAAAGCTCTCCCTCGCCCTCCATTTGGCAAATCTGACCATAACTCTATCCTCCTGATTCCTGTTTACAATAAAAAACTAAAGCAGGAAGCACCAGCGACTCACTCAATAAGGAAGTGGTCAGATGACGCAGATGCTAAGCTACAGGACTGTTTTGCTAGCACAGACTGGAATATGTTCCGGGATTCTTCCGATGGCCTTGAGGAGTACATCACATCAGTCACTGGCTTAATCAATAAGTGCATTGATGACATTGTCCCCACAGTGACCATACGTACAGTTGAAGTCAGAAGTTTACATACACTTAGGTTGGAGTCATTAAAACTCGTTTTTCAACCAGTCCACAAATTTCTTGTTAACACACTGTTGTTTTAGCAAGTCGGTTAGGACATCTACTTTGTGCATGACACAAGTCATTTTTCCAACAATTGTTTACAGACAGATTATTTCACTTATAATTCACTGTATCACAATTCCAGTGGGTCAGAGGTTTACATACACTAAGTTTACTGTGCCTTTAAACAGCTTGCAAAATTCCAGAAAATTATGTCATGGCTTTAGAAGCTTCTGATAGGTGAATTGATATTATTTGAGTTCTGAGTTCTGGAGACGCACAGGAAGCCTGGTGCGTGGTGTAGGCACTGGTGTTACTGGGCTGGGGCGAGGAGGTGGTGCCGGATATACCGGACCGTGAAGGCGTACAGGAGCTCTTAAGCACCGAGCCTGCCCAACCTTACCTGGTTTAATGCTCCCCGTAGCCAGGCCAGTGCGGCGAGGTGGAATAGCCCGCACTGGGCTGTGCTGGCGAACCGGGGACACCATGCGTAAGGCTGGTGCCATGTACACCGGCCCGAGGAGACGTACTGGAGACCAGATATGTTTAGCTGGCTTCATGGCACCTGGCTCGATGCCCACTCTAGCCCGGCCGATACGTGGAGCTGGGATGTACCGCACCGGGCTATACACGCGTATAGGAAACACCGTGCGCCTTTCCGCACAACACGGTGTCTGCCCGTACTCTCGCTCTCCACGGCAAGCCCGGGAAGTTGGCACCTGACTTCGCCACACTCCCCTTTATCCCCCCCCCCCCCTGGGGTTTCCTCTCGGGCTTCCGGGCCAGCCGTGTTCCCTCATAACACCGGTTCCCCTTCGCGGCTGCTTCCGCTCTCCTAGCTGCCTCCACCTGTTCCCATGGAAGGCGATCCTTACCAGCCAGGATCTCCTCCCATGTGTAGCAACCCTTTCCGTCCAACACTTCTTCCCAAGTCCATTCCTCCTGGTACCGCTGCTGCTGCTGCTGCCGCTGCTGCCCGTTGCTACGCTGCTTGGTCCGAGATTGGTGGGTGGTTCTGTAACGGCAGCCTTCCCTCTCTTCACGAGAAGAGAGGGTGTAACAGGGATCGGACCAACACGCAGCGTAGCCAGTGCTCAACATGTTTAATTAAACGATAAACAGTGAACACTTAACACGATACAAAATAACAAATGTGGCAAACCGATACAGCCCTATCTGGTGCAGAGAAAACACAAAGACAGGAAACAACAACCCACAATCCCCAACACAAAACAAGCCACCTATATATGATTCACAATCAGAGACAACACAAAACACCTGCCTCTGATTGAGAACCATATGAGGCCAAACATAGAAACAGACAAACTAGACACACAACATAGAATGCTCACCCAGCTCACGTCCTGACCAACACTAAAACAAGCACAACACACAAGAACTATGGTCAGAACGTGACATCAACTGTAGATATTGTCTTGTTCATCACAGGATGGCCTTCCTACTCACAGAAAATGGCATTGTGATAATCCAGGGAAACTCTGGGGGGCGCCAAAGGATGGATACACGACGTTCCTCCCCGCTTTGTTCCATTCTGTCACCGAATATATGATGCATTCACCGTTAACCTTACCGTTAGGAGCCATTCTCCCTCTGAATCTGACACCATTTAGGAGACAGAGCAATACCTGGATGTATTATGTTCCAAACAATATTACAATATACCTTATAGTTCATGTTGCCTTAAAGATCTAGAAGCAACACATCGGGAGACATGCTACTAACTCATCACAATATTAACACCACAATATTTGATAACAGAAAAAACTATGTGATTGCAACCTGTGTAACCTATATATTTTGAGATACCGGTAGTAACCTGTGTAACCTATACATTTTGAGATACAGGTAGTATAGTTCTAAAATATGCACGTCACCAAATCATATACAATACAGGTCTGATTATAATACAACTCCAAACCTGTGTAAAAATAGGTCATATTTCACGAGGAGGAGTTTTGATTGAGCTCAATAAAACATAATTATTCCAGGCTTGAAAATGACAAAAATAAAGAAGAAATTAGTCTTCGTTAGGTCCAATTTCTTATTAATTGTAATTCATTCTAAAACACAGTATTGTTCGAGAAGTAATGGAGACAATAGGCTACTAATAATAAGCGAAACTGCCAGTGTCACAAGCATTGTTTGCATTGGTTATACCATACTGGATCTGACATACATTGTTTAAATTATAGATATAATATAATGATGCTCTCAAAATGTGTTTTTACATGTGTGCAGTGTAAAACACAAACATGACAAAAACGCAAAAGACAACTTCAAATGATCATAAAAAAGTGAAACAGTTATATTCACAATCATAACTCGCATTTAAATGTTTAAATGCTGTTAAATGGATCTCACAAAATAACTATATCAGTAATAATGTATCATTCAAAAATCCCTCTATGGAAATGATCGATGGAGAAAGAGAAGCAGACGGAAGGGCAGAGAGAAGAGAAGGGAGAAACAACAGAGAATCAAAGCATAATGATATTCCAAAAAGAAGAGGGAGATGTTGCGGCGCACATTTTATTAATCAGGCTGTCAATTTCAGGCGAGGCCAAACCCACGGGCAATCTAAAGCAGACTCGGATCAGTCCAGGAACACACACTCACTCCACTCCTCACTTCTCCTCTTCCGCTCCACGTGTATATACATTCATCTGACCGCAGGCCGCATCCATCATCAAATGAACGCCATCTCGTATTTATTTGGTTATTAAACCTGTTACAATATATGATCATTCGAGCAGCTTCACGCGTACCTTTACATTTTGGGCAAAAAATGATTCACGGGTCATTTTGAACGGTCATTCGTTGCTCGCATTGGCATTCTATTTATTTTTACGTCTCTCTCTCACAAAAAAGGTGTTATATTATTTAGAGACAGTTTGCTGATCTGAATGCGGATGAACTCCGCCACAACTCATCGGAGCACCAGCCCCGGAAATAGTTTTTTTCCCTACAAGGCTTAATGATGGAGAGAAGAAGAAAATAGATGATTCTGATGGAGAGAGGTCTACACAGTCCCGTGTCTGGCAAAAGGCTCTCAAACCTGTCAGACTCCGTGTTGAGAAATTCCGTGTTGGAGGCCCTCGAAAATGCTCAGCACGGTGATCGACTAAACCCGAAAATAACTTCCGCCTCGCTTCATGGAAGTCTCGGGGATATTCCAACCAAAGGCAAATTCGAGACGGACAGACTTTTCGGTGCCCACCACAACAGCGAGAAAAACTCCTCAGCGGAGATTTCATTGTCAGAAAGCAGAAAAAAAATCCATTTATACCCTGAAGTTTCTCAAGACTCAGACATGAACAGTGATGTGGAGGTGGGATGCCAATCGTATCGTTCCCCGAGCCAACACAAGGAAAACAACAGCAAAGGTAATATTCACTTGGACCTCAAATGTAACGATCGAAATAAATCATGAAAGATAAATAAATAAATGTATTTGATACCTTAAAACGGATAATGGATAACAATATCAATATTATAATAATATAACAATATTATAAATAATAATAATAGGCCTAATAATAATAAGTAATAAAGAATAAATGTGTCTTTCATTTTCAAATATTTCACAGCTATTGCTACAAAAATGATGTATTATTTAGCGTATAGGTATCATCTCATGTGATATCATAAGAATATATAATAGCCAATATACACAACAACATTGCCTATAAAGCTTAGATGAGACTATCGAATAATAATTGCATATTTCTTTCCTAAAGGTTTTTCTGACAATAATACTGGAGGCTCCAACACAAATTCATCCTTCCTTTCCAATTTGAACGGGAATGGAATGTGTTCAAACATGTCAAATGCGGATCAGGTGAGAAGGTACCGGACTGCATTCACCAGAGAACAAATAGGAAGACTGGAGAAAGAGTTTTACAGGGAAAATTATGTCTCAAGACCAAGAAGATGTGAACTTGCCGCATCACTCAATCTACCTGAAACTACAATAAAGGTAGGCCTGGGTTCTGTTATATGCGTACAGGGGCTCACGAGTGGTGCAGCGGTCTAAGGCACTGCATCCCAGTGCTAGAGGCGTCACTACAGACCCTGGTTTGATTCCAGGCTGTATCACAACCTGCCGTGATTGGGAGTACCATAAGGCGGCGCACAATTGGCCCAGCGTCGTCCGGGTTAGGGGTTGGCCGTCATTGTAAAATAAGAAATTATTCTTAACTGACTTGCATAGTTAAATTAAGGTTCAATCTTTTTTTTTTTTTTTTTTTAATACATGACATAATAATGTAGGTTACATCACAAATAGTTAGGAATGTATATGCTACAATTATATTACACACTCCACTAAAACACACGCTGGTCAACATGCATACATCGGAAAACACACGCACACACACACACACACACACACACACACAAACACACACAGAGAGAGCAAACACATACACACAGAGAGCAAACCTATGACCGAATACGTTTTGTATAATTCACAATGTGAGCAAGACAATGGTCTACTCGAATCTATTCCAGAAATGAATCTGAATCTGAAATGAAGTAATTAATTAATTAATCTGAAATGAATACATGAAAAAAAAGTCACTATAAAAAAAAGTCTACACATTTCTTCAACTTGCTGATTTGTTTAATTAATGGTCCCTAAAAATAACTATTCACAAATACATGTATACTGGCCTATTCGTTTTAAACTCTTAAATTTGTCAAACTTGCATTAGCAATGTTCACGAAGTAAATATTGTTATAGGCACACGCATGTCCTGAACACTGGAAAAATGCATGCGAGTCGACCCGATATTTTTTAATGCTTCAATGCCACAATGCGGGTTGGATTGAATAGGGTCTTAAAGTAAACATGAATGATGATTCTCTGTCTGTAGGTATGGTTCCAGAACAGGCGGATGAAGGATAAGAGGCAACGTTTGGCGATGTCTTGGCCCCATCCAGCAGATCCAAGCTTTTACACCTACATGATGACGCACGCGGCAGCCACCGGAAGTCTACCATACCCTTTCCATTCCCACATGCCTCTTCACTATTACCCGCATGTTGGTGTCACAGCAGCTGCCGCTGCCGCAGCTGCGTCTGGTGTTGCATCGTCACCTTTCACTACCTCCATTCGCCCTCTCGATACTTTCCGTGCACTCTCCCATCCTTACTCACGCCCAGAGCTTCTCTGTGGCTTCAGGCACCCAGGACTTTATCAGTCACCCGCAGGCCTCAATAGCTCGGCGGCAGCAGCAGCGGCAGCAGCAGCATGTGCAGCTGCGGTCAGCGCACCATCGGCTACTGGGCTATGCTCGTGCCTCAGTTGTCGCAGCAGCCAGGCGGCCAGCGCGCTAGGCTCCAGAAGTACCAACACTGACTTCACCTGCACCGCATCCGGGCAGAGGTCCGAAAGTGGATTTTTTCCGTATTCTGCAGCTGTCCTGAGCAAAACCTCGGTTCCATCACCAGACCAGAGAGAGGAATCTTTACTAAACAGATAACTTCATCACTGGAAGATCTAAATCAAGTGCAGTTGGTTCTGTTTTATGCTTTGCTATTAGTTTATACATAGGCCTACATCTACGACTCCAATATTTGGGGGACAAATAAAGGTAATTTCAAAACAATTAGCATATTATTATTTATTTTTTAAAGAAGCCAAAAGTGTTAACATTGGTAAGTGCTAAATTGACAGTAATTTAAAGGACCATTTTGTAGTGCGTTGGTGATGAAGCTTTATTTTTCTTACTTCACACCTGGATTCCTGTGCCTTAAAACCAAGACATAACTATCAAATTCAGTGATAGGCCCACACTACTCGTGATTTATCCACTTATATCAAATATATTTTCCATCAATTCAATCTTCTTTTCAAATTTCCCAGTTGTATTTTGGTATTAATTTAAGGCACTGTAAAAGTAAGCAATTTTTTTATTTTATTATTGTTCTCTGCACTTATCAAATCAATGCTGGGCATTGCTTTTCTCTATGAAATATTGTTACGTGTAGATTCGTTATTAGTGTAGGTTATGGTGAGAATCATATTTAAGATATGTGCCACAACAACTACTACTGAATAATGACCTGTACAGCTCAAGGGATATTCCTAATCTTCAAGTAAGGTGCATAGAATTTTGCACCGCTTTGAACTTGTCAGTAATGATGTTAAGAATAGAGGATTATGGCGAAAATTGCCAATCCTGTACCTTCACTCCTCGTTCTGAGACCCGCTGTCAGGTGCTATAATATATAGGCGTGTATGATCTCCGGTGTATACTGATTTAAATTGAAGAAACATTCAACAAGTCACATAACTTATGTAAAAATATATATATATATTTTAAATAATTTATGTGACTTGTTGAATGTTTATTCAATTTAAATCAGAATACACTGGAGATCTTACACGCCTATTTCACCATTATTTTTGACTATTATATTGTAAGGTAAACATGGTTCTATGGCAACTACAAACCAAATAAGTCTTATGTCATGCAAAAAAACATGTTAGAAGTCCATACATGTAAAAGGCGAGAGTTCATTTAAACAAGGCCTCCGAGGGCTGATAAACGATAAGTGAAAGCTGTTTAAAGGATTGAAATAATGAAATACTAGTTATGTCCCCAGGGTCTCTGAGATAAATGGATCTGTATATTATATCTCTGTATTTAAAATATTACCAACTGTATGAATTAAACACATTTTAACTTGAGAAAAAATTTGCAATATCTTTATGTAAATCATGTAATTTATTGATGATGTTTTGTTCTTGGGAAATAAATATTTAAAAAATCGTCAAAACGTTTTCCTATCTTTGTTTGAGATATATGAATAAATGTCTATATTATTGTCAAAATCACAGGTTTGAAGAGGTATGATAAAAGTGAGATCATCTTTGGTTATGGATGTCATGTGTTTACATTTCGTGCAATATGTTTATTATGCGCTTTATCTATTTACAGGTTTAATCAATAGGTTCTCAACTGACTTGCCTAGATAAATAAAGGTTAAATAAAATAAAATCAATAGGGAAGCTGTATCTGTAGCATATATGAAGCAGGGTCATACTGGCCGGCTACTTGGGTACGCTGACACTATTTTCTCTCCGGAAAGTCTGTCTGGCATTAATTAATAAGACGCAGAAAACTATTGGGAATATGAAGACTGCTATCACGGGTCATTCCGAACCTAAAATGTACCATTATTTTTTACATTTGACCTCTAAATTATACAAGCTGATAGTGTCGTTAATTACAGTTGGTTAAATATATACCAGAGTGCCTTCAAGGGACTTTGAGAAAGGTGACATTTTTTGAACGTCCCCATTAAAGAAATAAGATTAGGGCAGCAGCAGATTTAGGCGTGATATATCGCCATGTTTCCATGGCGAAGGTTTCAACCTATACAACAAAGGCATTGAGTTAGATGGCGATATAAACAGGAAAAGACAGCGGAAAAACATTGCCCACAATAACACGATCAGTTTTGTATCCAATGTGCAGACTGAAAAAATAATGAATCATAAAATGCAAAAAAACTGTCACCTTTGCCGAATTGCTTTTGACAAGAAAATGAATCTGTGAGTTGTTTAATATATTGTATACTTTCTTTATTTCGGTGCTAATAGAAAACAACGAATTAAATGTCCACCAGAGAATGAAATACAAAGATCGATGATCCTGCCCCTACTGTCCAACCACCCCTATTTAATTGACTGTATTTTATGGGTAATTGAACTGCTTGTTGTAAATTGAAGATGTTATAGAAACGACACGAACACTACATTTACTGACATTCATCGCATTTTTTGACATTGACTATCTGATCAGCCCGTCATGCTAACCTCCAATTCTTCATTACATACAGTTTACGATCTGTTACAGAAAAACTTGCTTGTTCCAGAGTGATTGATTGCCTTGTTAACTCGTGTTCTTGTAAGTGTGACCGAACTGATTACGATGCATATGTTTAGAATAATGTTTCATTTAGCTGACTGCAAGTAATAGGGTGACAGCTGCTGCGGGAGGACAAAAACCTAAACTACAGGGAGCAAGTGGGACCAAAACACTCCACCGTTAAGGTGGAAATACAAAATAAGAAACTGACCCGACTGCTCCATCTATGGATTTGGAAATTGTTTAAACATGTTATTGCTGAAGTTATTGAATAATGCGTTATGTTGCCTTCTGCATCAGTACTGAGACTTCTGATAGTAATTTGGTTGTAATAGCGTGGTAAAATAGACCTCTATCACCACAGTAATATAGATCTATCTAAATAACAGAAAATCTACATTTTTTTTGTTGCATTTTTGCATTTTGGCATCCAACTCATTTACAAACATGACCTCACATAAACAGACACATGACAACTTGACTTAAATCAGATTTGGAGAGCCTTCTCTAGCATCATGTTAGGAACACATTGTCCTTATTTCAGTCTGATGCTGTAAACAGTCCAATGACATGCTAGATGTTGCCATATTTGCCGTGCAGGCTAAATGTATAATTGCAGGCCTATCATGGCTTTCAAAAAGGGAGATTTATGCTATTATTAGCCCACTGAAGTAAAATGATCTCCACCCCTGTTTGTCTCAAATGAATGCTTCTGTTCAAATGTTACTTTCACATATTACATGATATAAATGTAGCTATAACCTATTATAGACAGAATTAAATAGTTAAATTAACTTATCAGGCCATAATGATGATGAATGAGATATTAATTCAGATTCAAGCCTGGCAATTTGACGCATTTTGACGCATTTTGATAGTTCTTAAATAACATTTAGAATAGCAAGTCATCCCCTCAATCAATATAAGCATGCAATTCGGTCTCTCGTAAAATATATATATATATTTTTCATGAATATGTATTGAAACATGTTCGCAATTATCTTTGGAAATAACCTTCACTGGATTAAACATAAATTCTTGCACGGTCTTTCTTGCTGGAGACTATTAAAGTGTTATGATCCACAAAGCATTGTTTTTAACGTGACTTTGTTCTTCTACCGCCGACACCAAACGCCCGTTTGCCAATATATAATTTTATTTTCGTAAAGGATTTGCCAATATTAGCATACATCTCAGGTTTGCGTTTCAACTCTGTTCATGCAATCAACATTACACGTTTTTCTTCGTAAATGCATTTGGAAATCCATTTGATTGAAATACAGAACTATCCCTGTGCTTTAAAATGTGTAGTGTAGCCTATACACTATGGCCTACTGAACTTCACACAGCTTATCGGATACACCTTTCTTCCGGATTCACATACACAGTCGGAAGTTTACATACACCTTAGCCTAATACATTTAAACTCAGATTTTCACAATTCCTGACAATTAATCCTAGTAAAAATTCCCTGTCTTAGGTCAGTTAGGATCACCACTTAATTTTAAGAATGTGAAATGTCAGAATAATAGTAGAGATAATTATTTATTTAAGCTTTTATTTCTTACATCACATTCCCAGTGGGTCAGAAGTTTACATACACTCAACTAGTATTTGGTAGTATTTTCTTTAAAATTGTTTAACTTGGGTCAAACGTTTCGGGTAGCCTTTCACAAGCTTCCCACAATAAGTTGGGTGAATTTTGGCCCATTCCTCCTGACAGAGCTGGTGTAACTGAGTCAGGTTTGTAGGCTTTCTTGCTCACACACGCTATTTTAGTCCTGCCCACAAATTTTCTATAGGACTGAGTTCAGGGCTTTGTGATGGCCACTCCAATACCTTGACTTTGTTGGCCTTAAGCCATTGTGCCACAACTTTGGAAGTGTACTTGGGGTCATTGTCCATTTGGAAGACCCATTTGCAACCAAGCTTTAACTTCCTGACTGATGTCTTGAGATGTTGCTCCAATATATCCACATCATTTTCCTGCCCTATGATGCCATCTATTTTGTGAAGTGCACCAGTCCCTCATGCAGCAAAGCACCCCCACAACATGATGCTGCCACCCCCGTGCTTCACGGTTGGGATGGTGTTCTTCGGCTTGCAAGCATCCCCCTTTTCCCTCCAAACATAACGATGGTCATTATGGCCAAACAGTTCTATTTTTGTTTCATCAGACCAAAGGACATTTCTCCAAAAAGTACGATCTTTGTCCCCATGTGCAGTTCCAAACCGTAGTCAGGCTTTTTTTATGGCGGTTTTTGAGCGGTGGCTTCTTCCTTGATGAGTGGCCTTTCAGATTATGTCGATATAGGACTCGTTTTACTCTGGATATAGATACATTTGTACCTGTTTCCTCCAGCATCTTCACAAGGTCCTTTGCTGTTGTTCTGGGATTGATTTGCACTTTTCGCACCAAAGTACGTTCATCTCTAGGAGACCGAACGTGTCTCCTTCCTGAGCGGTATGACGGCTGCGTGGTCCCATGGTGCTTATACTTGCGTACTACTGTTGGTACAGATGAACGTGGTACCTTCAGGTGTTTGGAAATTGCTCCCAAGGATGAACCAGACTTGTGGAGGTCTACATTTTTTAATCTGAGGTCTTGGCTGATTTCTTTTGATTTTTTCCATGATGTCAAGCAAAGAGGCACTGAGTTCGAAGGTAGGCCTTGAAATACATCCACAGGTACACCTCCAATTGACTCAAATTATATCAATTAGCCTATCAGAAGCTTCTGAAGCCATGACATAATTTTCTGGAATCTTCCAAGCTGTTTAAAGGCACAGTCAACTTAGTGTATGTAAACTTCTGACCCACTGGAATTGTGATACAGTGAAATAATCTGTCTGTAAACAACTGTTTTAAAAATTACTTGTGTCATGCAGAAAGTAGAAGTAGACTTGCCAAAACTATAGTTTGTTAACAAGAATTTTGTGGAGTGGTTGAAAAATTAGTTAGTGACTCAAAACTAAGTGTATGTAAACTTCCAACTTCATCTGTACATACGGTGTGTGTAAACTCTAGCCTATGAGCCTCTCAATCCAGGATAGTTGCCACAGAATAATCCAAAGCACATAAGAACTAGGCAATAAAAAAGAAAGTACTCTGTGTCCTAAGAAAACTCATAGTGCAATTAACTTGTGACATGCACGGTTATAGTGACAATATCAGGAACATACCTATTGGAAATATGCATTACATTCACTATTGCTTGAACATAACTATCTGCAATGAGGCAGGAAAAGGAGCTGACCAGTGCTGAAACGGACTGGTTTCTACTGTGTCCCGTCAATATATACAAGGGGTGAAAGTTGTGACTATTGTCAATCACATAATGTAATTGTACAGTGCCATATATTTAAGTAATAAGGCCAAAGGGGGTGTGGTTACGGTGTATTGGCCATATAGCATAAACCCGAGGTGCCTTATTGCTATTATAAACTGGTATTATATTATAAACAAGTATTTTTGCGTCATTCTGTGGTATATTGTCTGATATACACAGTGGTGTAAAGCACTTGGGTAAAAATACATTTAAGTACTACTTAAGTAGTTTTTTGAGGTATCTGTACTTTACTATTTATATTTTGGACACCTTTTACTTTTACTCCACTACATTCCTAAAGAAAATTAGGAACTTTTTACTGCTTACATTTTCCATGACACCCAAAAGTAGTCGTTACATTTTGAATGCTTAGCAGGACAGAAAAATATTGAATGCTTAGCTGGACAGGAAAATTGTCGAATTCACGCACTTATCAGGAGAACATCCCTGGTTATCCCTACTGCCTGTGATCTGGTGGACTCACTAAACACAAATGCTTCGTTTGTAAATTGTCTGAGTGTTGAACTGTGCCCCTGGATATCCGCAAATAAAAAAATCAAGAACATTCTATCGTCTGGTTTGCTCAATATAAGACATTTTAAATGATTTATACTTTCACTTTTGATACTTAAGTACATTTAAAACCAAATACTTTTAGAATTTTACTCAAGTAGTATTTTACTGGGTGACTTTCACTTTTACTTGAGTCATTTTTTGTATGAAATTTGGGTACTTTTTCCACAACTGAATATAAGAGCGGATGAAATGCTGTTTCAGCCAATCAGCAACCAGGACCCAAACTACAACTATATTTAAGAAATCATGCACGAGGGGGTGTGGTATATAACCAATATACCACGGCTAAGGGCTGTTCTTATGCACGACGCAAAGCGGATACAACCCTTAGCTGTTGTATATTGGCCATATACAACAAACCCCTGAGGTGCCTTATTGCTATTATAAACTGGTTACCAACGTAATTAGAGCAGTAAAAATAAATGTTTTGTCATACCCGTGGTATACTGGTCTGACATACCACGGCTGTCAGCCAATCAGCATTCAGGGTTCGAACCACCCAGTTTATAATATTCAATAAACCATTAAAAAGCTTAGTTTAAGATTTTCCTGAGAAGGCAGTTTTCTTCATTTAAAATTGACTATTTTTCTGTATAACCAATCCAAGCTGACAATATTGGAGAGGTTAAACCACTTGTTTTTCTTATAAACAGAGAACATCTTTCGGACTTTGCAGCAAAACGCACACAGCATTAATCTGAAGGAAATCAAACAAACCCAATGTAACTCAGAACTCAAATCTCAGTCTTGTTTCCATCTTATGGAGTTGATTGTTGATGGGGTGGCAGGAAGTCACTCTTTAATCTAAGGACCAAACCTGTTCTAGGAGACATGAAACATAATTGATATATAATATTATGGTTTTGTTATTGATGTTGGACACTGCACTCCATTTGGTAGGACCATGACAGAAATGTGATTAGGCTACTATAAAAGTAATATGCTTTTCTTTGGAATAGCCCATTTACTTCATGTATCTACACATTTCTCTGCAGTGTTGAAAAATACATGCTGCTGATTGAAAATTGCTTTGGAATGCCACTAATGCAATGCAGCAAATGTTAACGAATATGGAGCCACATAGCATGAACTGTGTCAATTGTATGGGCTATGGGTTCATATTATGTTAGCTGAGGGTTACAGGTTTTTACTGCATGAAGGTCTACACATGTGTGACTAAGGCCAAGCTGCTTGCTTAGCAAGTAGGCCTATTACTTATTCCTGTAAGACTAACTGTAAGTCGCTCTGGATAAGAGTGTCTGCTAACTGAGTAAACTGTAGGAGAATGATTAACATATACTCTTTCTCTATGCATTCACATGTAATAGCGATCCTAATGTTGGGCCTAAGCTTTCATGGTTAGCCATCTTGCAATTCGTGTTTGGTGAGGCAATTGGTTATAAAAGAGATTAAATACAACAACAACAAAAAACACTCGGAATGCATCAGATCACCTATCCCATTGTGTGATGTTTGTGTAGAGTTTGCTCCTTGTTTGCACATTGATAAGGGATATAGATAAATTGTAATTTGGTTTAGCACTTGCTCCTTGTAATTCTAGTAATCAATTAATTATTAAACAAACGGGTATAATGTTTAGAATCGAACATATTTGTTATTTACTTAAGACTTGTTGTACTAGCACAATTTATTTTTGAACTCAGTGATAATTTATTGGCGGCGGCGCATTTCAGGAAGTGGCTTGATCAAGACCGTGCTTCTGCGACTCTACTGTATTCAACAGCTTTCCAAGCAGGAGTGAGTAGCTTGGCAAAAGGTGAGTATCTCCTTTAAAACCATACAACCACTAGCATGTTATTTACCTACTTGGTAACCTACACGGTATACAGTTATCAAGTGCCCTTTATAAAAATAATGACAACTTTCAGCACAAGAATAGCAAGGACATTAGCCACTATGTTACATGCTAGCTAGCTGGTTAGCACCGCACACACACCATGTTAAAATGGCAATTTGGTTAAATTAAAATCTGATATTTGATTACGTTTGGCAAATAGTATTTTACTATATCAGTTTAAAATCGGATTACTTGTGCAAGTCTGCTACGTGTACTGTAGTATAATTGTAGTTAAACTTGATGTCATCATGCTGTTAAATAGTACCGCTCTAGCCAGCAGTACATATGGTGCCAACTTGCAGACATGCTGACTCACTTGTCAATTGTTTGATATCCTGTTTAACAGTAATGTTAGCTACCTACAAAGCAAACTGTTGCTACTGTAGCTATGCTTGTAGTTATTATTACTATTAGATTGGGTGGTAAGGAGCTGTTATCAGTTTATTTTACTATTGTGATTGTATTCAGTGACTTGCTAGCCAAACATGAGATATAGGCATGTGTATCTAAGTAAATTATCCAGGCTATGTTGTGGCATTTAGCTAGTATGCTGTTATCTAGCATAGTGCTAAACTAGCATCGCTCTATCTAGCATGGTGTTGGTTAGAACCGTTAGGACACGTGGTCGGAATTGCACATGTGCTGGTTAGTTAAAGTGCGTTTAGTTAGCATGGAGCTAGATAGCACGTGGTCGGAATTGCACATGTGCTGGTAAAGTGCGTTTAGTTAGCATGGAGCTAGATAGCACGTGGTCGGAATTGCACATGTGCTGGTAAAGTGCGTTTAGTTAGCATGGATCTAGATAGCACGTGGTCGGAATTGCACATGTGCTGGTAAAGTGCGTTTAGTTAGCATGGATCTAGATAGCACGTGGTCGGGATTGCACATGTGCTGGTAAAGTGCGTTTAGTTAGCATGGATATAGATAGCAAGTGGTCGGAATTGCACATGTGCTGATAAAAGCTGCTTGTTGGCTAGCTTGGAAATAGTTTGATAACCTGCATAATAGTAGAAAGTAAAGATGTTTGCTAGCCATGCTTCTAATTTGTATTGGATTTTAAACCCTTATTTTTTCCAAAACATATGATTTAAAAACCTAAGAATATTCTATGGATTAATTAGCCTAATCTTGCAAGTAGTAATGTTAGTACATATTTTGTTATTTTACAACTGTTAGTTTGGGTGTAATGAGATATTATGTTAAACAAACCATGTTATAAAAATGAATTTTGCAGTTAGTAAACAGGTTTACCTAGACAACACCTATATATATATATTTTTTTTTTTCAATTTCAGAATAATTTGTTAATAATTAACATATTAACTAAAGTGAATAAAACATGTTTATGTAAACATTCTTTTTTAGATTCTTGGAAATCCAAAAGCGTTTTTCCGTCAATGGATAAAGTGGAACTGTAAGTACTATAGATTTGACACATCAAATCAACACATCCTAATTAGACATTACAAATTGAAGCATGGACGTTATACAAGAACCTGTCCATTACCATGTATCCATCAAGAACCTGTCCATTACCATGTATCCATCAAGACCTGTCCATTACCATGTATCCATCAAGACCTGTCCATTACCATGTATCCATCAAGACCTGTCCATTACCATGTATCCATCAAGAACCTGTCCATTACCATGTATCCATCAAGAACCTGTCCATTACCATGTATCCATCAAGACCTGTCCATTACCATGTATCCATCAAGAACCTGTCCATTACCATGTATCCATCAAGAACCTGTCCATTACCATGTATCCATCAAGAACCTGTCCATTACCATGTATCCATCAAGAACCTGTCCATTACCATGTATCCATCAAGAACCTGTCCATTACCATGTATCCATCAAGAACCTGTCCATTACCATGTATCCATCAAGACCTGTCCATTACCATGTATCCATCAAGACCTGTCCATTACCATGTATCCATCAAGAACCTGTCCATTACCATGTATCCATCAAGAACCTGTCCATTACCATGTATCCATCAAGACCCAGTCAAAACTGTTCGCTGCTCTGGCACCCCAATGGTGGAACAAACTCCCTCACGACGCCAGGACAGCGGAGTCAATCACCACCTTCCGGAGACACCTGAAACCCCACCTCTTCAAGGAATACCTAGGATAGGATAAAGCAATCCTTCTGCCCCCCCCCCCCCTCTTAAAAGATCTAGATGCACTATTGTAAAGTGGCTGTTCCACTGGATGTCATAAGGTGAATGCACCAATTTGTAAGTCGCTCTGGATAAGAGCGTCTGCTAAATGACTTAAATGTAAATGTAAATGTAAGACCTGTCCGTGCACCTTTTAAAACAGAAATAGCACTCAAGAAGCATTTGACTAAACACCGAAGAAATGTCCATGAAACAGTTACTGCTTGTATAAAATGTGACTGTAATTTTTTCTGAGCCCTGTAATGTTAAGCAGTTCTTTTCTCATTTGAGAAGTCATTTCAACAATAAGGATTATATGAAAGAAGAGATTCAGAAAAGAAGTCCTGACAGGGTAACTGTTGATACAGCAATGATGACTACTTTCTCATTCTCACTAGCTCCACTCCTATTCCCCAGGCGCTCTCTTTTGATGACTTCTGTAACTGTAATAGCCTTGGTTTCATGCATGTTAACATTAGAAGCCTCCTCCCTAAATGTCACATTCTGACCTTAGTTTAGTTGTTATGTCTTTGTTTTAGTTTGGTCAGGGCGTGAGTTGGGTGGGTAGTCTATGTTCCTTTTTCTATGTTATTCTGTTTCTATGTGTTTGGCCTAATATGATTCTCAATCAGAGGCAGGTGTCAGTCGTTGTCTCTGATTGGGAGCCATATTTAGGTAGCCTGTTTGTTATTGTGGGTTGTGGGTGATTGTTCCTGTGTCTGTGTTTTTCACCATTACGGGACTGTTTCGTTTTCGTTCGTTCACTTTGGTGTTTTTCTTCAGTGTTCTATTTCTTTATTAAAATATGGACACTTACCACGCTGCACATTGGTCCTCCGATCTTTCCTACTACTCCTCCTCAGAAGAGGAGGAAGACGAGCGTTACACTAAATTTGTTTTATTCACTGCTTTAGCACACTCTGCCAACCCGGATGTTCTAGCCGTGTCTGAATCCTGGCTTAGGAAGACCACCAAAAATTCTGAAATCTCCATTCCTAACTACAACATTTTCAGACAAGATAGAACGGCCAAAGGGGGCGGTGTTGCAATCTACTGCAAAGATAGCCTGCAGAGTTCTGTCCGACTATCCAGGTCTGTACCCAAGCAATTTGAACTTCTACTTTTAAAAATCCACCTGTCTAAAAACAAGTCTCTCACCGTTGACGCCTGCTATAGACCACCCTCTGCCCCCAGCTGTGCTCTGGACACCATATGTGAACTGATTGCCCTCCATCTATCTTCAGAGCTCGTGCTGCTAGGCGACCTAAACTGGAACATGCTTAACACCCCAGCCATCCTACAATCTAAGCTTGATGCCCTCAATCTCACACAAATGATCAATGAACCTACCAGGTACCACCTCAAAGCCGTAAACACGGGCACCCTCATAGATGTCATCCTAACCAACTTGCCCTCTAAATACACCTCTGCGGTTTTCAACCAAGATCACTGCCTCATTGCCTGCATCCGTAATGGGTCAGCGGTCAAACAACCTCCACTCATCACTGTCAAACGCTCCCTGAAACACTTCAGCGAGCAGGCCTTTCTAATCGACCTGGCCGGGGTATCCTGGAAGGATATTGATCTCATCCCGTCAGTAGAGGATGCCTGGTTATTTTTTTTAAATGGCTTCCTCACCATCTTAAATAAGCATGCCCCATTCAAGAAATGTAGAACCAGGAACAGATATAGCCCTTTATTCTCTCCAGACCTGACTGCCCTTAACCAACACAAAAACATCCTATGGCGTTCTGCATTAGCATCGAACAGCCCCCGTGATATGCAACTTTTCATGGAAGCTAGAAACCAACAGGCAGTTAGAAAAGCCAAGGCTAGCTTTTTCAAGCAGAAATTTGCTTCCTGCAACACAAACTCAAAAAAGTTCTGGGACACTGTAAAGTCCATGGAGAATAAGAACACCTCCTCCCAGCTGCCCACTGCACTGAGGACAGGAAACACTGTCACCACTGATAAATCCACTATAATTGATAATTTCAAGAAGCATTTTTCTACGGCTGGCCATGCTTTCCACCTGGCTACCTCTACCCCGGTCAACAGCACTGCACCCCCCACAGCAACTCGCCCAAGCCTTTCCCATGTCTCCTTCTCCCAAATCTAGTCAGCTGATGTTCTGAAAGAGCTGCAAAATTTGGACCTCTACAAATCAGCCGGGCTAGACAATCTGGACCCTTTCTAAAATTATCTGCCGAAATTGTTGCAACCCCTATTACTAGCCTGTTCAACCTCTCTTTCGTGTCGTCTGAGATTCCCAAAGATTGGAAAGCAGATGCGGTCATCCCCCTCTTTCGTTCAAATATTTTTATTGAACACACACAGGAATGGTGTATAGGTATGAAAGGCAGGTATACAATTTTTAACTAAACATAAAAGAGCAGACAGAAATAAAAAGATCCAGAGTTCTGGGTACAAAACAATTATTACAAAACAAGACATACAAAACAAGGACAGGTAGAAAGAAAGAGGGTGGGTGTCACCCCCCCTTATTCCCCCCCTTTATCCCCCCCCCCCCCTTATCCCTTCCCCTTATACCCCTCCCCGCTGCTCGGGTGGCGGTGCCAGCACGTGCTGCCCAGAGGTGGATTAAAATATTACAATGGAGAGTGCGTTAAAAAGTACAAATTCACAGCGCCGAATGGTCCAAGTAAGAGAGGAAAGGCTGCCAGATCTGATCAAATGTTAATAATTTATTGTTCAGAATATATCTAATCCTTTCTAAGTGTACAGTGTTTGCCAATTCGCTGAGCCATAATTTGGTAGTGGGCGCTTCCCTCTTTTTCCAGAACAACAAGATTAGTTTTTTTGCCGAAATGAGACTGTAAGAGATGAGTTGTTTTTGGGGGTTGGTTAGTCCGATTAGGGAATCAGACACTCCCAGGATTATCAGAAGCGGGTCTGGGTCAATTGAAGTCTCCAGAACTTCAGAGAGGATCCTAAAAATTCCACACCAGTAACCATGCAAGCTAGAGCATAGGGCAAAGCAGTGGAGAAGTGTACCCTGTGCAGCCTGACATTTATCACACAAAGGGGATGTATCAGGAAATATCCTATGCAGTTTGGTTTTGGAATAGTGTAATCTGTGTAATACCTTGAATTGTATGAGCCGATGTCTGGAGTTAATGGAGCAGGTGTGGATATACTCCAAGCTATCTTCCCAGTCTGCCATCGAAATGTCAGTCCCTAGTTCTTCCTCCCATTTTGCCTTAATGGCCTCTGTAGAGGGTGTGCTAACCGATTGAAAAGAGTCATATAAACGAGATATCAGTTTGTCTGAGGTGGGGGATGTTTTTATGCATCCGTCAAACATGGAAGGCTTAGCGTTCCCAAATGTTGGGAGGTGTTTCCTAACATAGTCTCTGATTTGTAGGTATCTGAAAAAGTTATTTCTGGGAAGATTATAAGTTTCCCTCAGCAACTCAAATGAAGCAAAGGTCCCTTCTATATATAAATCCCCTATGGTACTTATCCCCAACTCTCCCCATTGCTCAAAGGTGTTATCAAGGTTGGAGGGGGCAAAGGAGGGGTTCCTGGCAACAGGGAGCATGAATGACATTGGTCTAAGCTCAAAGTGGGTTTTAATTTGCTTCCAGATTCGGACTGTGCTATGTATAATAGGATTGTTACGATAAAGTGACCTCTCCAGATTGACAGGCGACAAAATCACAGCACCAATAGAGAAGGGGTGACACTCCTCACGCTCCATACTAAGCCAGGTGGGTGACGGACGTGCGTCATCCAGCAAAAACGTAACCGCACGGAGGTTAGCGGCCCAATAATAAAATATACAATTTGGGAGAGACAGTCCTCCTTCCATCTTGGATTTGCAGAGGTGTTTTTTACCTATCCTGTGTGTTTTATAATCCCAGATGAAAGGATTGATAATTGAGTCCAGTTGTTTATGAAAGGATTTAGGTATGAATACTGGGATGTTCTGGTATAGGTAGAGCAGTTGTGGGAGGAAGACCATTTTAATGGCATTAATTCTTCTGAGCAGAGAAATTGGGAGAGTTCTCCAAAATTGTATGTTTGTTTTTAGTTTTTGCATCAGCGAGGGGAAATTCTCTTTAAATAGTAAGGAATATTGTTTGGTAACTACAATTCCTAGATAGGTACATTTTTCTGAAGATAACTTAAGTGGAAGATGTTCTAGCCAGGAGGTGTTTTGTAACCGTATGGGCATTAATTCACTCTTGTTCCAATTTATTCTGTATCCCGAGAAGGTACCAAACAAATTAATCACATCAAGAATAGCTGGAATACTAGCTTGGGGTTCTGTTACATAGAGGAGAATGTCATCTGCGTATAGGGAAATCTTATTTAGAGTATCTTTAGTATTATAGCCGTGTATTGCTGCATCAGATCTAATCGTCTGAGCGAGAGGTTCAATGATTAGGGCGAAGAGCATCGGCGACAGCGCACAACCCTGCCTTGTCCCTCTGTAGAGGTTAAATCGGGGCGACAATGATTGGTTAGTGAGTATTCTCGCACAGGGGTTCCTATATAAAAGCTGGATCCAATTTATGAACCCATCTCCAATATTAAATTTATGTAGGACTTTGAATAGATAGGACCACTCAACTTGGTCAAAAGCCTTCTCGGCGTCAAGAGATATAACGGCAAGGTCCATGTTTGGTAACCTCTGAGAATACATAATGTTGAAGAGGCGCCTGAGATTGAAGAATGAGTTTCTGTTCGGGATAAAGCCGGTCTGGTCCGAATGGACCAGTTTGCCAATTAAAGTGCTAAGCCTGTTAGCCAGGGTTTTTGCTAAAATCTTTTGGTCTGTATTGAGGAGGGATATTGGTCTGTATGACCCTACCTCTTCCGGATCTTTACCCTTCTTATGTATAACTGTAATGAATGCTTCATCCAAAGTAGATGGGAGAGCTCCATCCTCTCTGGACTGAACCAACATTTTGTGCAGGTAGGGAGAGAGCATGTTGCTGAATGTTTTATAGAATTCACCCGGGTATCCATCTGGGCCCGGGGTCTTGCCACTCTTTAGAGTTTTGATTGTTTCTCGAATTTCTTCAAGAGATATTTCCTTATTCAGGAAGTTAGAATCTTCCTGGTTCAGGGCAGGAAGATTACAGTCATCCAAAAAGTTTTGCATAATTAAGGGGTTAGAATCGGCTTTAGATGTATATAGAGTCTCATAAAACTGACGGAATCTGTCATTGATGTCTTTGGGGGAAGAGAGTAATTCCCCAGATGCAGACTTAACTTTGTGAATCATTCGGTCACTCACAATTTTTCGAAGTTGTCTGGCGAGTAATTTGTGTGGTTTGTCACCAAACTCAAAATATTTTTGCTTGGCGTAGAGAAAAGATTTAGCAATTTTAGCTGAGAGAGTCTGATTATATTCAAATTTTAAAGAGGTAATTTTTTTATGTTTCTCCATAGATGGATGTCTAGCATTCTCCCTATCCAGTAAGTGAATTTGTCCCTCCAGTACTACCAATTTTCCCTTGTTTTGCCTACTCCTGGCAGTCTGATAGGAGATGATACAGCCTCTCAAATAAGCCTTAAGTGTTTCCCACAGTAATGCTGGGGAAGTCTCTGTGTTGTCGTTGGTATCAAAGAAAAATGTTATTTGGTCTTTAAGATGTTCACAGAATGTTGGTTCTGTGAGGAGCTGAGGATTTAACCTCCAGACCCTCTCGTTTGGTACCATGTCACCCAATCTCAGGGAGAAGGTGAGTGGACTGTGGTCCGAGATTATAATATCATGATACTTCACATTACAGGTATAGGGGAGTAGTTTAGCATCAACCAAAAAGTAGTCAATTCGAGTATAAACATTGTGAACATGAGAGTGAAAGGAGTATTCCCTGCCCGTAGGGTTAGTGATCCTCCATATATCAAATAAGTTAGAATTCTTTATGTAGGTATTCAAGAATTCACTTGAATAGGAGGTGGGGGTTCGCCGGGTAGAGGATCTGTCCAAATATTGGTCTAGCACGCAGTTAAGGTCCCCTCCAATGATCAGGTTAGTATGGGAGATATCTGGAATCAGGGCAGTCATCCCCCTCTTCAAAGGGAAGGACACTCTTGACCCAAACTGCTACAGACCTATATCTATCCTACCCTGCCTTTCTAAGGTCTTCGAAAGCCAAGTCAACAAACAGATTACCGACCATTTCGAATCCCACCATACCTTCTCCGCTATGCAATCTGGTTTCAGAGCTGGTCATGGGTGCACCTCAGCCACGCTCAAGGTCCTAAACGATATCCTAACCACCATCGATAAGAAACAATACTGTGCAGCCGTATTCATTGACCTGGCCAAGGCTTTCGACTCTGTCAATCACCACATCCTCATCGGCAGACTCGATAGGCTTGGTTTCTCAAATGATCACCTCGTCTGGTTCACCAACTACTTCTCAGACAGAGTTCAGTGTGTCAAATCGGAGGGCCTGTTGTCCGGGCCTCTGGCAGTCTCTATGGGGGTGCCACAGGGTTAAATTCTTGGACCGACTCTCTTCTCTGTATACATCAATGATGTCGCTCTTGCTGCTGGTGAGGCTCTGATCCACCTCTACGCAGACGACACCATTCTGTATACTTCTGGCCCTTCTTTGGACACTGTGTTACCCTCCAGACGAGCTTCAATGCCATACAACTCTCCTTCCGTGGACTCCAATTGCTCTTAAATACAAGTTAAACTAAATGCATGCTCTTCAACCAATCGCTGCCTGCACTTGACCGCCCGCCCAACATCACTACTCTGGGCAGTTCTGACTTAGAATATGTAGACAACTACAAATACCTAGGTGTCTGGTTAGACTGTAAACTCTCCTTCCAGACTCACATCAAACATCTCCAATCTAAAGTTAAATCTAGAATTGGCTTCCTATTTCGCAACAAAGCATCCTTCACTCATGCTGCCAAACATACCCTTGTAAAACTGACCATCCTACCAATCCTCGACTTCGGCGATGTCATTTACAAAATAGCCTCCAATACCCTACTCAATAAATTGGATGCAGTCAATCACAGTGCCATCCGTTTTGTCAAAAAAAGCGACCTGTACGCTTTCGTTGGCTGGCCCTCGCTTCATACTCGTCGCCAAACCCACTGGCTCTAGGTCATCTACAAGACCCTGCTAGGTAAAGTCCCCCCTTATCTCAGCTCGCTGGTCACCATAGCAGCACCCACCTGTAGCACGAGCTCCAACAGGTATATCTCTCTGGTCACCCCCAAAACCAATTCTTCCTTTGGCCGCCTCTCCTTCCAGTTCTCTGCTGCCAATGACTGGAATGAGCTACAAAAATCTCTGAAACTGGAAACACTTCTCTCCCTCACTAGCTTTATGCACCAGCTGTCAGAGCTACACCTGTACATAGACCATCTATAATTTAGCCCAAACAACTACCTCTCCCCCTACTGTATTTATTTATTTATTTTGCTCCTTTGCACCCCATTATTTCTATCTCTACTTTGCACATTCTTCCACTGCAAATCTACCATTCCAGTGTTTTACTTGCTATATTGTATTTACTTCGCCACCATGGCCTTTTTTTTTTTGCATTTACCTCCCTTATCTCACCTCATTTGCTCACATTGTATATATACTTAATTTTCTACTGTATTATTGACTGTATGTTTGTTTTACTCCATGTGTAACTCTGTGTTGTGTCGGAAGACTTTAATGTCTGTACAGAAGACTTTAATGTCTGTACAGAAGACTTTAATGTCAATATAATGGAACATACGTATTTGTCAAGACTGCTCATAAGGTGTTTTAGTTCCATCCCTCCACCACTCTTGGCCCAGTAGAATTCAAGGAGCTTGGAAAGATGACTGTGCTGCTGCTCCAGTTTCAGCTGTTCTGCCTGCGGCTATGGAACCCTGACCTGTTCACCGGACGTGCTACCTGTCCCAGACCTGCCGTTTTCAACTCTCTGGAGACAGCAGGAGCGGTAGAGATACTCTCAATGATCGGCTATGAAAAGCCAACTGACATTTACTCCTGAGGTGCTGACTTGTTGCACCCTCGACAACTACTGTGATTATTATTATTTGACCATGCTGGTCATTTATGAACATTTGAACATCTTGGCCATGTTCTGTTATAATCTCCACCCGGCACAGCCAGAAGAGGACTGGCCACCCCTCATAGCCTGGTTCCATCTCCAGGTTTCCTCCTAGGTTTTGGCCTTTCTAGGGAGTTTTTCCTAGCCACCGTGCTTCTACATCTGCATTGCTTGCTGTTTGGGGTTTTATGCTGGGTTTCTGTACAGCACTTTGAGATATCAGCTGATGTAAGAAGGGCTATATAAATACATTTGATTTGATTAACAATGTAGTAAAACAGTAAATTGTGCAGGTAGCCTAGTGGTTAGAGTGTTGGACTTGTAAACGAAAGGTTGCAAAATCAAATCCCTGAGCTGACATCGTAAAAAGTTGTCGTTCAAGAAGGGCAGCAAAGAAGCCACTTCTCTCCAGGAAAAGCATCAGGGACAGACTGATATTCTGAAAAAGGTACAGGGATTGGACTGCTGAGGACTGGGGTAAAGTAATTTTCTCTGAATCCCCTTTCCGATTGTTTGGGGCATCTGGAAAAAAGCTTGTCCGGAGAAGTCAAGGTGAGCGCTACCTTCAGTCCTGTGTCATGCCAACAGTAAAGCATCCTGAGACCATTCATGTGTGGGGTTGCTTCTCAGCCAAGGGAGTGGGCTCACTTACAATTTTGCCTAAGAACACAGCCATGAATAAAGAATGGTACCAACACATACGCCGAGAGCAACTTCTCCCAACCATCCAGGAACAGTTTGGTGACGAACAATGCCTTTTCCAGCATGATAGAGGACCTTGCCATAAGGTAAAAGTGATAACTAAGTGGCTCGGGGAACAAAACTTCGATATTTTGGGTCCATGGCCAGGAAACTCCCCAGACCTTAATCCCATTCAGAACCTGTGGTCAATCCTCAAGAGGTGGGTGAACAAACAAAAACCCACAAATTCTGACAAACTCCAAGCATTGATTATGCAAGAATGGGCTGCCATCAGTCAGGATGTGGCCCAGAAGTTAATTGACAGCATACCAGGGTGGATTGCAGAGGTCTTGAAAAAGAAAGGACAACACTGCCAATATTGACTCTTTGCATCAACTTCATGTAATTGTAAATAAAATCCTTTGACACTTATGAAATGCTTGTAATTTTACTTCAGTATTCCATAGTAACATCTGACAAAATTATCTAAAGACACAGAAGCAGCAGATTGTGAAAATTAATATTTGTGTCATTCTCAACTTCTGGCCACAACTGTTTATAAAGACGTCTCTTTTAGCAATGTTTTATTTTTTTTATTCTTACTCAACCCTGTCACGCCCTGACCTTCAGAGATCCTTTTTATGTCTCTATTTTGGTTTGATTGGGGTGGGTATTCTATGTTCTATTATTTGTATTTCTGTTTTGGCTGGGTAGGGTTCTCAATCAGGGACAGCTGTCTATCGTTGTCTCTGATTGAGAACCATACTTAGGTATCCCTTTTTCCCACCTGTCTTTGTGGGAAGTTGACTTTGTTTATGGCACATAGCCTTAAGCTTCACGGTTTGTATTGTATTGTTTATTGCTTTGTCGGCATCATTTCTAATAAAGAAGTAAATGTACGCTCACCACGCTGCACCTTGGTCTACTTCATTCAACAGCCGTGACACAACCTTTCTCCCTTGCTAGACATTCAGTTGAGAATAGTGATTTAGCATGCTTTTTGTCCAGAAGAAACTACATCTTTATCTTGGATAACTTTATCTTGGACTGCAAAGCAAAACATCTTGGACCATACATTAAACACAATACTAGGTTTGGGCGATAATACCTAACTACCATGTAAACAACTATTGATAGCTGTTGTCGACGGTTGTGAAATGTATGTATGCTCAAGTTTTTAGCATATTTGAACGTATCACACATTCCTGGTGTATGGCAGCACACAATACCGCAGTGCCCTTAGTGATATGTCAAATTCCCTATTGTTAGACTAATAACAGAATTAAAGTGGTGCTGTGAGGAATTCCAAATTCAATACAAAAGCTGTAAAAACAATATTTATTGTTATTTAAAAAGTGCTTTTGATAGGATAATGAATCACTACACCATGCAGTGCTGATTTTGCCATTTGAACAGGAATTGCAATCAGTTTTGCTTCAACATTGTTTGTTTGTCAGTGGGATCGCGCCGGCCCGTCTTCAATATAAACTTAGCATTTTAGCCTGTGCTTTTGTGTAACAAATTAATTGCTTCTTGTAGGGAATCAATGTCCTATCTAAACTTTTTTTAAATATCTAGAAATATAGTTTTTTGCCACTGGTCATTTAAAAAGAAAGTAGTATCAAATCAAATGTATTCATATAGCCCTTCTTACATCAGCTGATATCTCAAAGTGCTGTACAGAAACCCAGCCTAAAACCCCAAACAGCAAGCAATGCAGGTGAAGAAGCACGGTAGAGGCGGAATTCCACACAGTGCACCTTTTTAATATAATGAATGTTGTAGAAAGAGCTCATTGCCAAAACAGCACTGAATGACAGATGAGGCTTTACATGGTTCCCCCCCTCATTTTCAGTGTTGTGTGACCATGGGCCTTTGTGGGTGCTATAGCGGACAATCAATAGTTTTTTGCAAATAGGAAAAGAACAGACATGTTTTACCTCAACTAAGAACGCGTTCTACCTAGACCTGGGAGCAATCATGGTTGACTGACGTGATTAAGGACCATGCTTGTTTACTGATGCAACACTCCTGACCACTAGGCTACCTGACACCCCACTTGCCTGCATCAATATGCAACAGTACATCTGTAGACAGTTTCACAGAACATTTGTATTGGAGGATATTTTGTAGGGCAATGCCTCTAATCTTTGCCTATTTTTAGTATTTTTATTTTTTATTTTCTGTTTTTCAGAAGACAACTGATTCTGAGAAAGTCACCCGGCGGAGTGAAAATCGGTATCCTTGTCGCTGTGGATGGAGCTGCAGCAGATGACCCAATGCCAGCTGACGATGTGGACGTTGCCCCTTCTCGTCGCTGTGGATGGAGCTGCAGCAGATGACCCAATGCCAGCTGACGATGTGGACGTTGCCCCTTCTCGTCGCTGTGGATGGAGCTGCAGCAGATGACCCAATGCCAGCTGACGATGTGGACGTTGCCCTTCCTCGTCGCTGTGGATGGAGCTGCAGCAGATGACCCAATGCCAGCTGACGATGTGGACGTTGCCCTTGTGATTGAAGAGCAGCTGATCATACATGAGCTTCACAATGTCCCAAATGCCTTTGCCACTTTGATTGGACTTGTTTTCTGAACATGGATTACCCAAAAGGTTTGAGGTACACTTTTGAGGTAGTTCAGAAAATGTTCTTGAAGATTGGTGCCGAAAACTACTGCAAAAGTCAATGGGCTGAAGAACCGTCTTCTTCATTAAGACAACTAATTGGTGTGTTTTTTTGTTTTACTCGTAGTAGTTGAGTTAATTCCTCGGGACAACGATGCTGTTATTTGCCTTAATCTTACAGATCTCAGTTTTGGGAAGACTTAAGTTACCCTATTGTGACTTTCAGTCTACAAACTACAACCGTCATTTGACCATTGATTTGCTATCATCTCTTCCCATTAACTACAGTGCATTCCATAAAACAATGTTTCAATGGTGCCATTTACAAATGTGTATGGGTTTATTGGACAGTGGAATGGGGGGGGGGGGGGGATTTGTTTGACAAAAAGTTTATCTTTAGAAAAAAAAAATTCTCAGCTGATATTGGTTAAAGTACCAATTAGTGACAGCAGAATTTGGCTGCCCGTTTAAATGCACTCAAAGACATTAATCTAAAAATATGCATTATTAAAAATCTATTTTAATGACATTAGAAATGCATTCTAGGGAGCAATACATTGTTGCAAATGTATTTGTTTGTTAATACATGTTCTGAAATGCACAAAAGGACTATTTTGTTGTCATTACAAGCTAGATGGAATTAATTGATTTGAATGTAAGTTGTTGATTTGATCAATGTACCCTTGATAGTAAATTAATCATTGTAAATATAAAGTCATTTTAAAATGAAGAAGCTTTACTAAATTTGAACTTTGTTCAACTGTACATAATGGGTTATATTAAATGTACATTTTTTTATTAGTCAAAGTCATGTTGTTGAGTTAGAACAGTGGTCCTCTACGTGCAGCCTGTGGCAAGCTTGTCTGTTGTGTCATTAATAGTATAGTTATTTATTTATGTGTGGCCTGCTTGACTTGCTCGTAGCCACGGTATAGCACCACCGGCCTAACAGGTTGAGAACTGTGTTACAATAACTGAATATGAAGTAGGCTTGACTTAAGTGCATGTCAATTGAACAAGGATTGTAAATGGTTAACTCTTTTAAATGTGGCTTTAGATCAGATAACTCACACTTTAAGGTTGTTTCAACTTGTTATTTCCAGTCATCTAGTTGCGTGGCCTTTTTCAAGCTCAGAGCACTTAACATGTTATTCTAGCTTAGACAATTTTGTTGCGTAAACTTTAAATGTAGTAATCATAACTGTGTTACTAATTATGATAACTTTATTAAGTTGACATGACAAAATTGGAAAAAGATTAAACTCAGAATAGTAAGTTATAATGGCAAATGGTTAACTCTTTTATAAATTAAGTAACTGGCTTTAGTTCAGATAACCTCTAGCTTTAAGGTTGTTTGAACTTGTTATTTCCAGTCATCTAGTTGCGTGGCCTTTTTCAAGCTCAGAGCACTTAACCGTGTCACGTAATCCTTGCACAGACCGTTTTGTTACGTAAACTTTAAATGTAGTTATGATAACTGTATTACTAGTTACAGTAACTTAATTGAAAGTTGACTTAACAAAATGTGAAATTAATTCCACAAAAAATGGTTGGTTATGATGTGGACTTAAGTGTTTTTTATTTGTCAACATAAATGTTGCTTTAGCTATGAGAATTCAACATTTATTGTTGACGTAATAAAGGTTTTAAGTTGATTCAAATGAGAATAGTAAGTTGCACTGAAATGAAGCAGTGGACTTAACTGTCATATTTGTCAACAATAGTGTAGCTTTAGTTATTAGAACTCCACATTTATTGTTAACATAAAGGTTTAAGTTGATTAAAGTAATATCAAATGAACAAACATCAAATGAACCATTAATTGTTAGTTAAAATACATGTTTAAAAAGCTAGGATAACGTGAAATGCAAAGTACTCTGAGCTTGAAAAAGGCCACGCAACTAGATCACTGGAAAAAATAAGTTGAAACAACAAATATTTCACAGTGTGGACTCTATTCACATATACTACACTGACACTACAACATACACACACAGACTACAAACAACTACATACGCTCACACACACAAAACACACACACACATGCATATTGACACTATACACTCACACATAGACACCCTTTCACACTCTTCTACTGTTTATGTATCCTGATTGCCTAGTCACTTTCACCCCTACCCACATGTACATACTGTATTACCTCGTACCTCGTATCCCTGCACATTGACACGGTACTGGGGCTCCCGACTGGCGCAGCGGTCTAAGGCACCACAGGCCCTGGTTCGATTCCAGGCTGTATCACAACCGGCCGTGATTGGGAGTCCCATAGGGCGGCACACAATTGGCCCGGGTTTGGCCGGGGTAGGTGTCATTGTAAATAAGAGTTTGTTCTTATCTGACTTGCCTAGTTAAATAAAGGTAAAATAAATAGTCTCGTTATTCTATTGTTACTATTTCCTTTTTTTGTGTGCAAATTTGTCATACTTCTAAACTCTGCATTGTTGGGAAAGGGCTCATAAGTAAGCATATCACGGTAAAGTCTACACCTGTTGTATTCGGCGCATAGAACAAATACAATTTGTTCAGCTTTTCATGGTCAGTGGCCACTTTAAAATGGAATTGAATAATAAACAACTCTTGCAAAAGATAGATGTTAATTATTTAGGCTACCAATATGGGAAATTCAAATGAAGTCAAAACTTGTCAGTCATTCGATCAGATTTGCCACCAATGCTCCTTATAGACACATCACTGCACTCTATACTCCTCCGTAAACTGGTCATCTCTGTATACACGTCACAAGACCCACTGGTTAATGCTTATTTATAAAACCCTCTTATGGGGGAGTGAGGCCTATCAGAGATTTACTGCAGCCCTCATCCTCCACATACAACACCCGTTCTGCCAGTCACATTCTGTTAAAGGTCCCCAAAGCACACACATCCCTGGGTCGCTCGTCTTTTCAGTTCGCTGCAGCTAGTGACTGGAACGAGCTACAACAAACACTCAAACTGGACAGTTTTATCTCCATCTCTTCATTCAAAGACTCAATCATGGACACTCTTATTGACAGTTGTGGTTGTTTTGTGTGCGGTATTGTTGTTTCTTCCTTCTTCCCTTTGTGCTGTTGTCTGTGCCCAATAATGTGTGTACCATGTTTTGTGCTGCTACCATGTTTTGCTGCTGCCATGTTGTGTTGCTGCCATGTTGTGTTGCTACCGTGTTGTTGTGTTGCTGCTATGCTATGTTGTCTTAGAGTGCCTTGCAAAAGTTTTTTTCTATTTTGTTGCATTACAACCTGTAATTTAAATTGATTTTTATTTGGATTTGATGTAATGGACATACACAAAATAGTCCAAATTGGGGAAGTGAAATTAAAAAAATTACTTGTTATCTTCTTTTTTTTTAAAGTAAAGTTTTTTTAAAGTATTCACCCCCTTTGCTATGAAGCCCCTACAAAAGATCTGGTGCAGCCAATTACCTTCAGAAGTCACATAATTACTTAAATAAAGTCCACCTATGTGCAATCAAAGTCACATGATCTGTCACATGTTCCCAGTATATATACACCTGTTCTGAAAGGCCCCAGAGTCTGCAACACCACTAAGCAAGGGGCATCACCAAGCAAGCACCAAGCACCATGAAGACCAAGGAGCTCTCCAAACAGGTCAGGGACAGAGTAGTGGTGAAGTACAGATCAGGGTTGAGTTATAAAAAAATATCAGAAATTTTGAACATCCCACGGAGCACCATTAAATGTATTATTAAAAAATTCAAAGAATATGGCACCACAACAAACCTGCCAAAGAGAGGGCCGCCCACCAAAACTCACGGACCAGGCAAGGAGGGCATTAATCAGAGAGGCAACAAAGAGACCAAAGATAACCCTGAAGGAGCTGCAAAGCACCACCTTAAGCCGTACACTCCACAGTGCTGGGCTTTACGGAAGAGTGGCCAGAAGAAAGCCATTGCTTAAATAAGCAAACACATTTGGTGTTTGCCAAAAGACATGTGGGAGACTCCCCAAACATATGGAGAAGGTACTCTGGTCAGATGAGACTAAAATTTAGCTATTTGGCCATTAAGGAAAACGCTATGTCTGGCGCAAACCCAACACCTCTCATAACACCGAGAACACCATCCCCACAGTGAAGCATGGTAGTGGGCTGGGAAACTGGTCAGAATTGAAGGAATGATGGATGAAGCTAAATACAGGGAAATTCTTGAGGGAAACCTGTTTCAGTCTTCCAGAGATTTGAGACTGGGACGGAGGTTCACCTTCCAGCAGGACAATGACCCTAAGCATACTGCTAAAGCAACACTCGAGTGATTTAAGGAGAAACATTTGAATGTCTTGGAATGGTCTAGTCAAAGCCCAGACCTCAATCCAATTGAGAATCTGTGGTATGACATAAAGATTGTTTTACACCAGCGGAACCCATCCAACTTGAAGGAGCTGGAGCTGGAGCAGTTTTGCCTTGAAGAATGGGCAAAAATCCCAGTGGCTAGATATGCCAAGCTTATAGAGACATACCCCAAGAGACTTGCAGCTGTAATTGCTGCAAAAGTTGGCTCTACAAAGTATTGACTTTGGAGGGGTGAATAGTTATCCACGCTCAGTTTTTTTTGTCTTATTTGTTGTCTGTTTCACAATGGAAAATATTTTGCATCTTCAGAGTGGTAGGCATGTGGTGTAATTCAAATGATACTACCCCCCCCAAAAAATCGATTTTAATTCCAGGTTGTAAGGCAAAAAAATAGGGAAAATGCCAAGGGGGGTGAATACTTTCGCAAGCCACTGTAGGTCTCTCTTTATGTAGTGTTTTGTCCTATATTATTATTATTATTATTATTATTGTATTTTTTATCCCAGCTCCAGTCCTCGCAGGAGGCCTTCGTCATTGTAAATAATAATTTGTTCTTAACTGACTTGGCCAGTTAAATAAAGGTAAATTAAATAAAATGAAAATACCCATCCATTTCAGGTTCAGATTAATGAAGAACATCCTGAAGTGGCCTAGGGGCAAACGCTCCACGTAAGCGCGGCTTCTGACGTCAAAAGGGGGTTGCTGTTTCGTAAATAAATCATAAACACTTTTGGTCTTCATTTAAGGTTAGTGTTAGGCATATGGTCAAGGTTAGGTTTAAAATCTAATTTTAAGATAAATTGTAAAAATAATCGGCGTATATGACTTTGTCTGTGGTATCTCATGACGGTCGTGCCACGCCTCTGCTTCACCCCTAATATAACCAACATAGAGGAAATGCTGTTTCTGTATGAGAGGAACTTCGGACTCAAATACTGTCCAGGTAAATTGCTAAAAAAAAGAGTTGTAAACGCTAATGCTAGCAGATTTGTTGTGTTTTCGCTGATATTGAATCGCGTTTCCGATGAAGTGGCTAGCTAGAAAGTGGCTGCAGTTCTAGCGTGAAGTTGCAGGAAGCTAAATAAAGTTGTCTGGCTAGCCTAGCACGCTGCAACTTGTCAGAACTGTTTGGTTGTTAAATTTAGTCGCTAGGTTGCCCCTTTTCTCTGCAAAAATGTGAAATTGGTTTCCAAGTTTACAGTCGCTTGACGCTGAACACGTTTTATGGCCTTCCTATTATTAGTCATAGTTAGTTACCGTAGCTAGCGAAAGCTAACTATTTAACATAGTTGGTTTGCTAGCCAGCTAGTTAGCTAACTATAAGATACTTCATGCACACGTTTGGTAGATAGTAGCACAGGGTGCATTTGCTTGTTTTTCTGCAGAATGTGAATGTCACCGTAATACCAATTTAGTCTGTATGATAATGAATAAACATGTTCAGCAACACGCTGTGGTCAAGCGAAGTTCAAAAGTCAGTGGTGCATCTGTTTCAATTGAACTTATTGGACGCTTAGCTAGCTAGCAAGCCTAGACAGCCCATAATAGCAAAGTGTTGTTAAACTGTGAATTTGTGTACACTCAAACTGTCGCTTGCTCCTTTCATTTCATAAACGACACAAGTTTTGATAGCTAAATCCTTGCCAGGTCAATTGGTAAACATGCATCATGGTACCCACTTTGGATTTAGCTAGCTAATGTAGTTATATCATGTGTCAATCAATAATGCTTTCGCGGTAGCTACGATTTTGGTCTTGAGTCCCACACTCATTTACTGTCAGTAGTTGGACCCAAACATGCAGTGTCATCATAACTAACTTCCTTGCACAAGAATGGTTTGGTAATCTTTTTGTTTTAATAGATCATCCCAGTATGCATTATTAACACAACGTTTTTGTCAACAGGTGGAGAGATATTTCACTGAGGGACTTGACAAGTCGGAGGCGTTTAAAAATACCTACTTTATTTGGACCTCAATATGGGGGTTATAATATCCCGGTTTAGGGTATGTATTGCATAACCTGTTCATTTTAGTGGTCCTGTATGGTTGTTGGTAGAGCATGGGGGGTTTTATTCCTAGGGCCACCCATACAAACTGTATGCACCAGTGTTTCCCCTAGAAAAACACTTATGCAGCATTAGAAAAGTTAGGTTGTGGCCAATGGCATGGTTTTATATAGCACAACATATAACAGATGCCCAAAATTGTTCAAATGCACAAATAGCTTATTTGAGAATTTGGCAGTATGTCCAACTGCAGACCATGTGTATGGCATTTGTGTGGTCTAGCGGTTTGCTGATAAAATTGTTGTGAACAGTGCCCCATGGTGGGAGTATGGGCAGGCATAAGCTACGGACAACGAACACAACTGCATTTTTAAGGATGACAATTTGAATGCACCGAGATACCGTGACGAGATCTTGAGGCCCATTGTCGTGCCATTCATTCGCCGCCATCACATTGTGTTTCAGCATGATAATGCACTGCCCCATGTTGGATGATCATGTTGGATGATGATGAAAATGATCCAGTTCCCCCATGGCCTGTATAGTCACCAGACATGTTACCCATTGAGCATGTTTGGGATGCTATGGATCAATGCGTTTGACAGCGTGTTCCAGTTCCCGCCAATTTCCAGCAACTTCGCAAAGCCATTGAAGAACAACACAATCAACAGCCTGATCAACTCTATGTGAAGGAGATGTCGCTCTGCATAAGGCAAATGGTGGTCACACCAGATACTGACTGGTTTTCTGCTATCTGTGATCAACAGATGGGTTTCTGTATTCCCAGTCATGTGAAATCCATAGATTAGTGCCTAATTTATTTCAATTGATTTATTTCCTTATGAACTATGACTTTGAAATTGTTCCATGTTGTGTTTAATTATTAATACACACGATACGCAAAGTATTCAGACCCCTTCCCCATTCCGAGGAAGTACAAAACTAAAACATATTAAATACTTAAAAAAAAATCTATACACTACCCCATAATGACAAAGCAAAAACAGGTTTTTAGAAATGTTTGCAAAAAACAGATAGCTTATTTACCTAATTATTCAGACCCTTTTACTATGAGACTCGAAATTGAGCTAAGGTGTATCCTGTTTCCATTGATCATCCTTTATGATGCTACAACTATATTGGAGTCCACCTGTGGTAGATTAATTGATTGGACATGATTTGGAAATGTGCAGACCTGTCTAAGGTCCCACAGTTGACAGTACGTGTCAGAGCAAAAACCAAGCCATGAGGTTGACTGAATTGTCCGTAGAGCTCCGAAACAGGATTGTATCTAGGGAAGGGTACCAAAAAAAGTGTCTGGAGTGTTGAAGGTCCCCAACAACAGTGGCCTCCATCATTCTTAAATGGAAGAAATTTGGAACCACCAAGACTTCCTAGAGCTGGCCGCCTGGCCAAACTGAGCAATCAGCGAGGTGACCAAGAATCTTAAGGTCACTCTGACAGCTCCAGAGTTCCTATGTCGAGATGGTTGTCCTTCTGGAAGGTTCTCCCATCTCTGCAGCACTCCACCAATCAGGCTTTTATGGTAGTGGCCAGACGGAATACACTCCTCAGTAAAAGGCACATGTCAGCCTGCTTGGAGTCTGCAAAAATGGACCCAAAGGACTGTCAGACAAGATTCTCTGGTCTGATGAAACCTAGATTGAACTCTTTGGCCTGAATGCCAAGTGCTACGTCTGGAGGAAACCTGGCACCATCCCTACGATGAAGCATGGTGGTGGCAGTATCATGCTGTGGGGATGTTTTTCAAAGATGAATGGAGCATAGTACAGAGATCTTTGATGATAAACCTGCTCCAGAGCGCTCAGGACCTCAGACTAGGGCGAAGGTTCACCTTCCAACAGGACAACAACCCTAAGCACACAGCCAAGACAATGCAGGAGTGGCTTCGGGACAAGTCTCTGAATGTCCTTGAGTGGCCCAGCCAGAGCCCGGAACCTGATCAAACATCTCTGAAGAGACCTGAAATAGCTGTTCAGCGACGCTCCCCATCCAACCTGACAGAGCTTGAGAGGATCTGCAGAGAAGAATGGTAGAAACTCCCCCAAATACAGGTGTCAAGCTTGTATCGTCATACCCAATAAGACTCGAGGCTGTGATTGATGCCAAAAATGCTTCAACAAGGTACTGAGTAAAGTGTCTGAATACTTATCTAAATGTGATATTTTTTTTTCTATACATTTGCAAAAAATACTTACTGTTTTTGCTTTGTCATTATGGGGGAGGGCTTTTCAGTCCCTGGCCTACACACAATAACCTATAATGTCATATAGGAATTATGTTTTGAGATTTGTATTAATTCAATTAAAATCTGAAATGTCTCACTCTCACAGCTGTAATCCCTACCGAAGGTAATTTCTTCTAACTTGTAGTGACTCGGGGGTGAATACTTTTTGTACATTAAAGTTCTATATTTCATTTTCAATAAATTAGCAAAACATTTCTAAACATGTTTACACTCTGTCATTATGAGGTTGTGTGAGGAAGAGGGGGGGGGGGGGGGGAGTGTATATTTAATCAATTTTGGATTCAGGCTGTAACGCAACAAAATGTGGAATAAGTATGAATCATTTTTGAAGGCGCTGTGTGTATATATAATATATATATATTTATTTATTTATTTGTCACGGGCGGCAGAAGTATGCGGCGAACCTCTAAATTCCAGAGAATAGTCCTGTGCTCTGCTACTCCTAGCCTATGGATAGTTCCCAGCTTTCTAAACTCAAAGCAAGTCTTCATTCTCTGATACATTTAACTTGTTCTTTTGACAGACTAAGCCATCAACTGTAGAGGTTTTGGAAGGAATTGATAAGGTATGTTTTTTGTTTTTTTTAGGGGGGGGGGGGGTTGTGTCAAGATGGTGTTGAGCAGGAGTGTTTTGGCATGTCGCTCTAGAGATTGACCTGGTTACACTATACAGCCCATCTCGAGCTTGAGGTCACTCTAGGCAATGTCCAGCAGTGACGGATGTATGTTTCCTAGCATCAGCAGAGGATAGGTCACTACACTGTCCACCAACTGATATTTTTGGGGTTTGGCTAATCGCACGAAGAACCAAAGGGTGTTTTCTTCCCCTCTTAATAAAAAGGATTGAAGTTGGTAATGCACCCGGGACATTGAATAAATAGGCGTTTGTCAAGATTACAAGAGGGAGGCATGGAGAAGTCATATGATGTGTCTCTGGGATTGAACATTGATGTGGCTCTTTGCTGGTTGTTTATTTATTATACACAAGGTACAGTACTATTACATGTATCTATAGGGTTATGTCGGGCTAACTTAAAGTTACATTATTAGTAAGAAAATTGTGGAATACGAAACGTCTTTTCTCATTATAGAGAGAGTAAGTTTGGCTATATTCAATGTGTCAGTTTTTTTATTTTTATATTAATGGTTAATATTCTATTTACAGGATATACAGACTGGTGAGGAATGTAGAGCACTGTATCAAAGACAGTTGAAGCAATGGCTATGGAGACTACTGCTGTACTCATCTCTTCTGTACCTGATGGCCAGCATCATTGTGTATCTCTGGTACCTCCCTGAACAGACGATTGGGAAGGTCATATTGGCTCTTCCGTGTGTGATATTTCCACTGTTGTAAGTATATATTTCTCTTTCTCTCTAGAGAGAGGGATCGCTATGTCTATTTGTAGTTTGTTGCTTAACTGTCTGTTCTAATTGTTCTTTCCACAGTGTATGGCTCCTTCGAAAGGGGCTGATTGCTCTTTTTAAAAGAAGAACAGAAAATAACAGTATGTGCTTTAGCCTGCCTCATCATGACATGCTGCTTTCATTTGGTGTAGTCAGTCAAATGTATTTTCTTCTTTTTTTTAGATGAAAAATTGGACGATCTCAAATCACAAAAACGAAAAATTGTAAGTTAACATTTTCAGTGGTTGTCTTTTGATTGGGAGAACATTGACTGGGCTGCTTTAGAATCCGCCATAGCTGTTAGAATCCGCCATAGCTGTTAGAATCCGCCATAGCTGTTAGAATCCGCCATAGCTGTTAGAATCCGCCATAGCCGTTAGAATCTGCCATAGCCGTTAGAATCTGCCATAGCCGTTAGAATCTGCCATAGCCGTTAGAATCTGCCATAGCCGTTAGAATCCGCCATAGTTGCCCCCTTATACCTGGATAAGGGTGAACATAATGTGGATCCCCCTAATCATTCATGAAGGGGTCAAATGAAAGCGCTGAGAAGTCAGCGCTTTATATACTGTCCTTGTACCTTTTTTTTTTACACCCCGTTACTAATTTGTAAATAGACTTAATCTGCCATTTTGAGCCATTTACCTCATTGAGATGAACACTTTTACAAGGTGGCGTACTGACGATATGCTGGAGTCTTCATGCCCTGTTCTGCTATTATCGAGCTTTTACAGCACTTTGCTTAGATAATTGCTACTCCTAATAAATAATCTAAAATCTATGCAGACAGCTGTTAATTGGCCTAAAGACTTTACTTGGTGAAGCACTCTGCTGACGTCTCTTAAACTAATAGCGTTTAGTGCTAGAAGGAAATAAATCTGAGTAATTGCTTGTCATGTCTAATAACTTTCAATAATTATGGCTGATGGATTTTCACACTCCATTATGGAAGTAGTGCATGTATTTATTATTCTCATTATGTCTAAACAATAAGCTATTTCCCTTTAAATTAAGTTTCTACAAAAAAAAAACGAATTGAAGGATGTGTAGACCTACTACATCTGCTTTTATTGTGAAAACCTTTTTAATATCTCATTGATGGTAGAATGTGGGTCTGGCTGTCAGTTGACTTTTTGTAGGTAGATGGTCTTTATAGTGTTTCATTAGAACAGAGAAGAAACATCTAGTTGAGAATATCAGTTTTGACTTTAAACACCAACATAGTAGTTCACAATTCGAGTTTCTGTGCAGTTTTATTGAGTAGTTGTATCATATTGATGTGGTGTTGAAGACTTTTTAGCACGTATTGTAAAGATACAAGGAAGTCTGTGCGGTCGTAGGACCCACCTGTTAAAGCAGTTAATTATTCCAGTCACTTAATTGGTTGTTCACTTGCTCTCTTTTTCAATTTGATTAATCACGATGTGGAAGATACGACATTGCTTATCATTGTCTCATTACGGTCATTGGATTTGAACAGAATTACTTGTGTGGAATGGTGACATGTCATATCAACATCATTAGTGAATTAACAGATCAATCAAACATAAGCTATTAGAACAGAACCCTGCATACTCAACGGAGTGTTCTGGAAGACCAATACTATGGCACTTGACTGATGAAGTAACTTCTACTGAAGTACTGAATCAACCTGACTTTCAATTTGTCCCATTTCATTTCTTTAACATTTAAAAAAAATATGAACTGCTCTTGTCCAACAGCTGTTAGAGGTGATGGAAACTGAAACCTATAAAACTGCAAAAATGATTCTGGAGAGATTTGATCCTGACTCAAAAGCAAAGGTGAGAATTTTTATTTTACTTTTTCATTTAATTGGGCAAGTTAGTTAAGAAGAAATTCTTATTTTCAATGAGGGCCAGTGGGTTAGTAATAGGAACAGTGGGTTAACTGCCTTGTTCAGGGGCAGAACAACACATTTTCACCTTGGGGATTTGATCTTGCAACCTTTCGGTTACTAGTCCAGCGCTCTAACCACTATGCTACCCTGCCGCCCCAAGTACATCTGCCTATGAGCCCAGTAGTTCTGTGAATTAACCTTGAAAGTACATCTGTCTTTTCAATTTGAAGGTGCCAGAATCCCTTCCAAATGAAATGCCTATGACTCCAAAACCTCAACAGGGTAATGTAGTTGCTCAGCTATCTTTATTTTGTATTTATTTAAAGGCCTTTCATGTGCTTGCATGGCTTACCATTGATAAACATCCCTGCATGGTGTCCTCCGTTAGAACTCCGTCAGCGTCATGTCACTCCTCGGCCCCCGGTGGCGTTGACTCCTGCTGCAGCCCGTACTCCTCGTCCCCCGGTGGCGGTGACTCCTGCCGCAGCCAGTCTTCTTCTGGCCCCGGGGGCCACCCATGCAGGGCCGCCCCTCCACTCCGCTCCTGGAGGACCCCCAGAGAAGATCCTGTCTGAGGCTGCTCAGCAGAGCTTGATGAAGAGGCCCATGACCCCTGGCACACTTGTTCCAGGAGTGGGTGAGTGGCTGCACACAGGGACCATATCATTTTTTTTGCCATGCATGTCTCCTAGTCTCACCAGTCCTTCACGGATGGGACTTTTCTATACATTTTTTAATTTTACGAAATTTTTGCAGGAATAATGGTTTGTTTTACAGGTGGTAGTTCTGGCTAATTGAGTGTAGTATTTGTATCCATTATGGTAGGGGTTGCCTTAAAACAAACTGAAGGTCAAGTTTGCTCCAGAGAAGAGATGATCAGTAACTAAGTAAAAAAAATAATAATAATAGAAGTTAGTGAATTTGGTGAAAAGAAATATAATTATTTTCACCAAGATTTCTCACCATACAACCTTTGACCAAGACTGTTTCAAAAATATGATGCTTACACTGTCAGTGAGTAGTGTACGTTTACTCTTATGTCAATCGTCTGGCCTTGGCCACATCATAGGAAATGCAAACAGACATTCTCCCAGAACAAGCAACATGGTGTAATTACCACGTGAGGTATAACAAGAACCAGGATAAGTTGAACCATGATTAATTAGGGAAGGCCTGCATTTGTTCTCTGGCATTGGTACTGAAAACGTAATAAATGTCTTTCTAATGCCGGGAAACATTTGTCATGGGTTCACCTTGCAAATGTTTCATATGGCTTGATACTATCAGACACTTTTGTAAAAATACATTTTGATAGTCACTACAGTTTCCATATGTTGGTATATGAATAAACAGTAGGAAATGCTTTCTGTTAGTGCATATTAATTACCGCTCAGTAACACAGCATGGGTTCTTGTATACGTGCTGTGCAAGTGAGATCCATTTCCAAGTCATTATTAAAATGTGTCCATTTCAAACATGTTATAGTGGACCTCTTCAGCAAACTGTAGATTTGGGTCTTGCTGTTTTTTATTTTTATGAAGCTTCTCGTCCTCAGTGTGATTGGTATTAGAGACCTGTCTGTGCAGCTAATGTTTACGTGTGTTCTGCACCCCCCACAGGCCCTCCCCTGGCCAGACCTGTCCTCCCCCGGGATCGCGGCACCATGGACAGGGTTATTGAGTACCTTGTCGGCGATGGCCCTCAGAATAGGTAGAGTAGCATCTTGGCGGTGATGTCTTGTCACCTACACAGGTGTGATTTGAACCGATGTCAGCACTATTGTTTTTTACACTGGCAATGTATTGCTACTGTGATCATTTTTTCAATCCTCGGCAAAAATGATCTTCTGATTTTCATTGCATGTATGCAACATATATTATTTTCTCCCTCCAGATATGCCCTCATATGTCAGCAGTGTCTCACCCATAACGGCATGGCATTAAAAGAGGAATTTGAATATATTGGTAAGATTTTGAGGAACACAACTGTCACTCTCCATCAAACACTATGCCCTTCATTTGCTCTCTAGCGTTTGCCAGCACTGTGTATCATCAGGCTCTTTAAAGCCTCTGTCACTACTGGCCTCTGTAAGCAGAAAGAAAGCATCTAGATTGAATATACAAATAAGTGCAACCCATTGATCTGATGCGTTTATGCAATTATTTTTGGAATATCATTGGTTTCATCTTCACATTAATCTGTTTACATGGAAATATATGCCAGTCATACAGTTGACAGTGCACTTAGACCATGGTGGGTTTGCCTCGTTTCAGCCTTTAGATGTGCATATTGTTGTTTCCTGAACCCTGCGAGAAAGATAAGACCCCAAGCCCCCCGACTCCCTGAGATCAGTGCCGAGACGAAGATCCTCACCGACGCAACACCACCTGAAGCTGATGAGAGCCCCGTTGCTGCAGGTATGTCTCTGCTAACCCAAGTTTAAATTTTTTTTCCAACAAGCAGTGGAATAATCACATTGTCCAAGTTGCTTACTTACTTGAATGCCTGTTAAACCTGATATGTTGATCCTGTCATGTTCAGTTGAGGAGAAATGGCCTTCTCCCCCAGCTGAAGAGGAGAACCAGGAGTTGGCAGTTACTCCAACAGAGGGTGTCCCTGAAACAAAAGGGTCAGAAACCCCAGGCTGTCTGGGAGCCACCCCAGGCTGTCTGGGAGCCACCCCAGGCTGTCTGGGAGCCACCCCAGGCTGTCTGGGAGCCACCCCAGAGAAGTCCGATGAAGAGCTGGATATGTCAGACATGGCGGTTCAATAGGATGTTTCAACATCATTTTAGGCTAGGGAGCTATGTTGTTTTTAGTTATTTTTCTCAGTTTTTAAAGTAAACTTTAATAACATCAATGCTGTGAGTAAGAATCGCAGAATGACAGGCTAAGGGTTTGGTATGAACTTAAATTGATTTATTTTTCTTGTCTGTTATAGTGATTAGCATATAAACTGAATCCTGATGGTAGGGGATAATGGACAGGCAATACTTTTGGGATTTGACATGATGTCAATACGTTCATTCACTATTCCAGCACTATCCATGAATCAAGAGTAGGTTTGCTAGCAAAGTATTTGGTGTTGATGCACATCTGTAGAATGTTTATATATATGTATTTTTTCCTTTAGTGTTTTGTTTTAAATATTAAGCGGATAAGCAATTTGCCACATGAATATATTGTCTGTTTTGTGTGACAATGTCTGTCCATGTTGTCTACAGACAGGTAAAGATGCTAATGCATGCTACTACTACTTAATAATAATAATAATGATAATGATAATAATGCAGAGGCTAAATGTAGCTACGCAGTTGGTCTGTAGAATTACGTTTTCTTCTGTTTGTTTTTGCGTGAGTTTATTTGCTACATTGTCACTGTATTTGTTTGTTTTTTTGAGTGTCTGGCCATGTTTACAGAAATGCAAAAAATATTCTGTCCGGTGTTCTATGAAATCTGTATATTTATAGGTGATGATATTTATAGATACTACAGTATTGGGACACAGTGCCTTTTGATCAGTATTGAATAGGTTTTGGATACTTCAAGCACAATGTGGCTAACCACATGTTTACACAGTAACGGTACTATCAGGAGTGCTTATTTATTGCTTAAAAGGAGAAAGATGTTCTGCTGTTCTCTGCACCCGAGTGCCTTGGTGCGTTGTGCGTTTGTACTTTGAAATAAAGACAGTCATTTTCAGTAAGCTGCATGTGTTCGCTTGGCATTATGAAAATGCCAGTTTCAGAATGTGACTGAGTTGAGTCTTTGACATTCTCCTCAGCAGCCAAACCAACCAGAGGTCGACCGATTTATGATTTTTCAACGCCAAGACCGATTTATTGGAGAACCAAAAAAAGCTGATACCGATTAATCGTCTTTTAAAAATATTTGTTTAAATATATTTATAAAAATGTCAATTACACCAATACTGAATGAACACGTATTTTAACTTTATATAATAAATAAAGTCAATTTAGTCTCAAATAAATAATTAAACATGTTTAAATAATGCAAAAACAGTGTTGGAGAATAAAGTAAAAGTGCAATATGTGCCATGTGAAAAAGCTAACGTTTAAGTTCCTTGCTCAGAACATGAGAACATATGAAAGCTGGTGGTTTAGTATTCACAGTTCTTCAATATTCCCAGTTAAGAAGTTTTAGGTTGTAGTTATTATAGGAATTATGACTTTCTCTATACCACTTGTATTTCATATACCTTTTGACAATTGGATGTTCTTATAGGCACTATAGTATTGCCTGCCTAATCTCAGGAGTTGATAGGCTTGAAGTCATAAACAGCGCAATGCTTGAAGCACAGCGAAGAGCTGCTGGCAAACGCAGGAAAGTGCTGTTTGAAATAATGCTCTATCAAATCAGACTTCATTATAATATAATAAACACACAGAAATATGCGCCTTAGTTTCCGGATTTGACCATATTAATGACCTATAATTTCGAAAACAAAACATTTATTCTTTCAGTGAAATACGGAACCGGTCCGTATTTAACGGGTGGCATCCCTAATTCTAAATATTGCTGTTACATTGCACAACTTTCAATGTTATGTCATAATTATGTAAAATTCTGGCAAATGAATTACGGTCTTTGTTAGGAAGAAATGGTCTTCACACAGTTCGCAACGAGCCAGGCGGCCAAAACTGCTGCATATACCCTGATTCTGCTTGCACAGAATGCAAGAGAAGTGACACAATTTCCCTAGTTAAAAGAAATTCATTTTTTTCAGGCAATATTAACTAAATATGCAGCTTTTAAAAAATATACTTGTGTATTGATTTGTTGTTAGGTACACATTGGTGCAACTGTTTTTCAACTTTTTCCCCGAATGCGCTTGTTAAATTATCCGTTTGGCGAAGTAGGCTGTGATTCAATGAGAAATTAACAGGCACCGCATTGATTATATGAAACGCAGGACAAGCTAGTTAACCTAGTAATATCATCAACCATGTGTAGTTAACTAGTGATTATGTTAAGATTGATTGTTTTTTATAAGATGCGTTTAATGCTAGCTAGCAACTTACATTGGCTCCTTGCTGCACTCGCGTAACAGGTGGTCAGCCTGCCACGCAGGCTCCTCGTGGAGCGCAATGTAATCGGCCATAATCTGCATCCAAAAATACCGATTTGTTATGAAAACTTGAAATCAGCCGACCTCTAATACCAACCCTACCTCCCGCTGATGCAGACAATGCTGCTACGGGTACGTCTTTGCTCACTCAGTTCAAACTTCAAGGTACAGAAACGACAGTTGTAGAGCAAGTATTTATTTACTATAACTTACTTATCTGGATCATGGTGAGCCGAAAGGAGAATCACTGACTGACTGCCTTGTAAAAACTGTGGATAATGATCCTCATTTTCATTTGAGACCAAGCAGCCTGCTCCCCCAGCTAAAGGGGAGATCCAGGAACCCCCCAGAGAATTCAAATGGTGTGTTGGATGTCCCTGTTTTAGAAATGTGTATTGCATGTCACTACATCTTAGACAAAAACAGGTGAAATTATAGTCCCAACTTTGTTGAAATGAGCTACTGTGAGCTGTTAGTTTGCTGGTTTGACAACCACCTTGCCACTGTTCCAATTCACCTGTCACCATTGAACGTTTAGAAGAACACAGTAAAACAGTCAATGTTCATTAGCAAGCTTATTTTAGCTCGTTGATCATTTCAGACAGCGTAAGAGAATGGTGTTAACAACCTCAGCCAATCTTGATGGCTTGACAGTCATCACTGCAACAAAGTTGCCCACTCCCTTTTTTGTGACCCTTTCCCCCCGAAGATTCAGCGTCAACTGTTGGTGGAGTCAACATCACACGTTTTTTTCCCCTTTGAGTTTTGATCATGTACGTTTACAGAGACGTGACCTTCCGTGTTTAGTAATGCATTAATGTGACACAAACAGTAACGCCTGATTCCACCACATGCTGCTTGAGGTTGACCTCTGACAGGAGCCATACAGGAAAAATAGGACATCAATAGAACAGTGTTTTAATCTTTCTTTCACCATATATACACTGAACAATAAGTGTTCAGTGTATAAGATCCCAGAATTGTGTCATACGCACAAATTTGTTTACATCCCTGTTAGTGAGCATTTCTCTTTTGCCAAGATAATTCATCCACCTGACGGGTGTGGCATATTAAGAAGCTGATTAAACAGCATGATCATTACACAGGTGCATCTTGTGATGGGGACAATAAAAGGCCACTTCAAAATGTGCAGTTTTGTCACAACACAATGTCAGAAATGTCTCAAGTTGAGGGAACGTGCAATTGCCAGAGAATAATATTCCATTTTCTTCTACCATAAGCTGCCTCCAGCATAATGTTAGAGAATTTGGCAGTATGTCCAAACGGCCTCACAACCACAGGCCACGAGTAACCACATGGGTGGTCTTTTCTCCCAAGTGGATGGGCTTATGTCCTCCCAGGCCAACCCATGGCTGCACCCCTGCCCTGTCATGTAAAATCCATAGATTAGGGCCTGATTTATTTCAATTGACTGATTTCCTTATATGAACTGTAACTCAGTAAAATCGTTAATTGTTGCATGTCGCGTTTATATTTTTGTTCAGTATAGACACTGTATGTGTATTGCCACCAAGGGTGTGCATATAAATTCAATCTGGCTATCTACTCGTGTAACGGATGTGAAATGGCTATTTCACATTCCATTCCATTTCACATCCGTTACACTCGGATTTCAGAACACTCTTCTGAGTGTGCCAGAGTGCAAAATAAGAAACGACAACACCCAATGAATATGATCGGTGTTAATGTCGGCCAAAAAACCTAATTGTTGCCAGCAGCACAGTTACAGTGCATTCGGACAGTATTCAGACCCCCTGATTTTTTATCCACATTTTGTTACATTACAGGCTTATTCTAAAATAGATTAAAATGTTTTTTCCCCTCATCAATCTACATACAATATCCCATAATGAAAAAGCCTAAAATAGTATTCAGACCCTTTACTCAGTACTTTGTTGAAGCACCTTTGACAGTGATTAGAGCCTTGAGTCTTCTTGGGTATTACGCTACAAGCTTGGCACACCTGTATTTGGGGAGTTTCTCCCGTTCTTCTCTGCAGATCCTCTCAAGCTCTGTCAGGTTGGATGGGGAGCGTCGCTGCACAGCTATTTTCAGGTCTCTCCAGAGATGTTCGATCGAGTTCAAGTCCGGGCTCTGGCTGGGCCACTCAAGGACATTCAGAAGACTTGTCCCGAAGCCATTTATGTGTTGTCTTGGCTGTGTCCTTAGGGTCGTTGTCCTGTTGGAAGGTTGAACCTTTGCCCCAGTCTGAGGTCCTGAGCACTCTGGTGCAGGTTTTCATCAAGGATCTCTCATAACTTTGCTTCGTTCATCTTTCCCCCCATCCTGACTAGTCTGCCAGTCCCTGCTGCTGAAAAACATCCCCACAGCATGATGCTGCCACCACCATGCTTCACCATAGGCATGGTGCAAGGTTTCCTCCAAACGTGCGACTTGGGAACCTTCAATGCTGCAGAAATGTTTTTGTACCCTTCCCAAGATCTGTGTCTCTACACAATCCTGTCTCTGAGCTCTATGGACAATTCATTTGACCTAATGGCTTGGTTTCTGCTCTGACATGTAGACAGGTGTGTGCATTTACAAATCATGTCCAATCAATTGAATTTACCACAGGTGGACTCCAATCAAGTTGTAGAAACATCTCAAGAATGATCAATGGAAACAGGATGCACCTGAGCTCAATTTCGAGTCTCATAGCAAAGGGGCTGAATACCTATGTAAATAAGCTATTTACGTTTTTTAAAATATATATATACATTTGCTAAAATTGCTAAAAACCTGTTTTCACTTTATCATTGTGGGGTATTGTGTGTAGATTGGTGAGAGAAAAATGTAGTTAATCAATTTTAGAATAAGGCTGTAAAGTAACAATGTGGAAAAATTCAAGGGGTCTGAATCCTTTCCCGAATGCCCTGTATGCTGTGTTTAGATGGTACAAGGTAGATGGTAAACGGCAAACCGGATGCCATTGTTTTCAATGAGAGCACAACGGTAAATGCCATTGAGTCTGGCGGTGAATGCAGTCAGCCGCCACAGTAGAAGGGACTTGCTGCCAGAGTTCAAATATTTAAACTTTGGCCATCTGCCCTAGCGTTATTTTCTACTGGATGTTGATTTACACGGATTGCTTACTGAAATCACCAAGGCAACGCATACTTTCTTGCTGGCTTGATTTAGCGGTCACCTTTTTTGCTTTCTTGTCCCGCTATTCCGACTGGTATGGCGGTTTTAGCGTGCCTTGTCTAAACGCAGCATTACAGTCACCAACACTAGATAACATTAAAACAGCCTAACCAGCTCTGATAGGGAGAGTAAAATGGTCAGAGTGAGATGTTCTCTCAACTTTAGCCAGTTAGCTTTGGTGCTCGACTGCCGTTGTGAAATCAGAATTCTCGGATAAACCCTACTCCTCCGTCAGAGCGTCCAGTGTGTGCTCTGATCGCTCCAAGAGCGAAACGCACTGAATTTATGAATGGACAATCTGACAAAACCCTGACTTTATGAACGCCTAGCCTCTGGCACTCCAGAGTGAATTTAAGAACACACCCTAAGGTTCCAGAGAGAGTACCATGTTAAATACCGTAACTCTACATTTTACATTCAGTGAGCGTGTCATGTTGAATACTGTAAATCTACATTTCACATTCAGGGAGCGTGGCATGTTGAATACCGTAACTCTACATTTCACATTCAGAGTAGAACACTGAACATTAATTTTGTGTTCCTACCTGCTGCATTACATTATATACATCACTGTCACTTCTGACTGCACAGTCAGTAAAATTACTATCTGTGTAGAATGCGTTTTGAATGCGCATCAGTTTCAGTGATAGTTTCTCCTTTACGGAAGATTTCACCTCGGGAACATCGGTCAGAGAACAGATAGAGATTTGAACAAATCCACCCTTACCACTATTTCAAAACACATTAGATAATAAAACATAACCTTGCATATGACAATAATGTCTAAAAACCTTAAAAATAGAGAAAATATATGAATGACTTTCTCTTACCACTTACAGTTGAATGGATTTATGCTCCTGATGGGCATTCTCTGTAGGTTTAATGAATGACTCGGACCACCATACAAGTCACAGCCTATCAGCTGGTTGAAAATAATAATTGTCTGCAACTGACCTCAAGGGCAAACTCTTTCACATGTTATGTAAGCAACTCCAAGCAATAGATATACATAGTGTATGGAGGCTTTGTGTGTCCATTTGTCCACAGCTCTATGATATCAGTGAGCCACTAATTGATTTTCAAGGATGACAAATGACATACAAGGCCCCGGTGCCAAGGTTAATTCCTCTGCCGCGCGAAACAAAATGTAGTCCTGCAGCAGGCTGTATCAAAGTCTACAGCTATTTTCATACTCATCGCTCACACGGGCATTCCGATCCAATTGACTCAAATTTATACTGATCTTTTATTTGTACCCTGAAAAAAAAATTGCAGATAAGAAACATACGTTTTCTTGATATTGCGTTTTGTCATATCTAGCAGCCAGAGATTGAAATCCTGCGGAACAATTTTCGGACAAAATGAAAGAGCGTGGCCTCCTGAACCCTGGAGGAAAATAACCTCGCTGGTTGATGTAGAATATTAAACAGAGGCACAGAACAAGTCACCTAGACACGTGCATCATGGCTTGTCACTTTTCCAATGCTGCCCCTGAATGTGAGCAATTCATAATATTCCTCATCTCAAAAAAATACCTTTATCGTTATCCATCTATCCACTGTACTGAATACAAAAAAAATACCTTTATCGTTATCCATCTATCTACTGTACTGAATACAAAAAAATACCTTTATCGTTATCCATCTATCCACTGTACTGAATACCAAAAAATACCATACTGTGTCACAAAATGATAATACAAAATTGACTTTTAAACATACACTATGTTTCTGTCCATCATAACGTAGATCATACAGATATATAAATATACTTATGAATGATTCTATATTTTTTTTCATCCAAGAGTGTATGTGAGACAATGTGAAAAAGAAAAGGGGAAGACGAGTGTCACAAAAGCAATTAACATGCCCGAAATATTACAGATCGACATTGGGTTGTTGACAGCAGCATCGTTACACTGTAATATCAGCGCCATCTCCTTCAGAGAAGCATTCAAATCAAATTAGAATATGATACAAGAGCTTGTCTTGATGGTTTATAATATGAGATTGTTTCTGAACAGTTGATTTTTGCCCAATAGTTATTGTCTACTTGGACTTTAAATGCTACTTGACAAATACATTTGACAAAAGGTCATCACCATCTTAGAAATACAATTATCATTTGAAACCACAAAATACAATTAGGTAACCACACTTCTATTTTTTCTCCATATTTCATGTATTAGTGAATGCATCTCATACAGTGCATTGCATAAGCAATAAACTACTGGCAACTATTTTATACAAAAGAATGACTTTCAGGGATAAGGCTTTTTCGAAACGGAGACTCTCCATTCTAAATTCTACCCCCAACAACTCATATGGAAGCTTAGACTGCCTAGTCAGTTACATTATGAAGGTTAAATGCTATATTTAGGGCCTCCCATTCAAAAACATGATAAAGATTTTCTTAACAGAAGTTTTCCGGCATTTTCAACACCAGTGGCGGTCGGTGACGTTTAAGATGGAGGACAATTTTTTTTTTCATGAACATGGCCTTATTTCTATTACATCATATTGGATGACTGTCATTCATATTCCACTCACCTAGCTCAATGTAACATCGATAGATTTAGGCTACTACATGATACAACATTTTTCCCTATTCTCATCATGAGGTTGTTATGACCTAGTCTATGAATGAAAGTTTACAACGTAGGTGCAGACAGGTCGAGAGAATGTTTTGAGGTGACAGACATTGACATATTCAATACCGCCTTGCACACTTGCCTGCATCTAGCTGATCTAGGGTGTAATCATTAGTCCAACAGTTGCAAATTAGAGTTTCTGTTGGACAAAGTCAGGTATGTTTATCCCTGTTTCGTTCCGTTTGCTTCCGTTTAAGAAACGCTTTCAACAGAATCTGCGGAATGAATACACCCCTGATCACGCGTAAACATAGTTCATTTTCATAGCATGCCACGTTGTATTCCTTCTCGCCTCTATGCACTATCCTCCTCTCACCTTTTCCCTTCGCTTGTGGACTTCAATTAACAACACATCAGCTGTATGTGACCAGGCGAAAAAACCTTTCCAAACCATATCATAACCGCTACACACAGCCTACATCGTTATCACCATATTAGCTAAAGTAACGTCATAGTCAACATAGCTAATAGAACTAATGCGCTCGTAAACCCGCTACAATCATGCAGTACAGTGTACAGTCAGTAAGAAGTTTAGCACTTACACCGGCGGGTACCGGTGTCAATAAATTAGTCAAACCAAAAGCTTACCTTGACTTGTGTAAGAGGTGCGTAACTGGCTGCAGGGAAGTCACGCGCAGGAGAGCATAAATGGGTAACAACCAGAGCAGTTTAATGCGGCAAAACAAACTGCACCCAGAACAACAAAATACGGGTTGAAATAACCCGTCGCAAACCAGTCTGAAGTGCACAAACACATTACAACAAATAATTCCACACACAGACATGGGGGGGAACAGAGGGTTATATGCACGTCAAGTAATGAGGGAATGTAAACCACGTGTGCGGGAAAACAAGACAAAACAAATGGAAAATGAAAGGTGGATCGGCGATGGCTAGAAGACCGGTGACGTCGCCCGCCGCCCGAACAAGGAGAGGAACTGACTTCGGCGGAAGTCGTGACAACTTGGAAGAGTTCCAGAGTTCGTTCACACACACCACGGAGGGGGTTTCTACCCAATACTTATACTGTAGCTAGAAAAGTGGTTAAAACACACACAACTATAATGCCCTGATAAAACAAAGGATAAATCAACAAAAATAGCCCATTGTAAACAGAGGCCAATGAACGGAATAGATCTATATCCCTTAACAAGGGATGAAGTAGCGTTTAGCATCGCACTGCAAACAAATGTCTACTCTTAAACTTCAATGGCTCATACAATTGTTGGAAAATTGTAATTTAACTATTTTTGTTCTTGCAAATCACCCAAAATGCTGCCACCAACGCAAACCCTGGCAGCAACAACAACAAAGTAATAAACAACAACAACAGATGGTTCAGTTGGAACTTGGTAAACATGTGTTGGATAGTCATAGCCAGCTAGCTAACATAGCATCCCTCTGTTTTGAGTAGGCTAAACTAGCTGCATTTGCTAAACCAGGACGTATTGGGTTTAAGGTAAGTGGTACGCTGTTCATCTAGAATGGTGTACAAATCTTTAATCAAGGACAATATGATTACATTTAACATGATCACTTAGTACGGACTTTTCAATGTGACCTCACCTGGGATTTGAACTCACAACTATTGGATTTGGGGTATGCTGATATATGAGATGCCAAAGTGCCTTCATGTGCTCTATAATTGTAATAATTATAGCACATACAAACAATTGTAATTTCCAGACTGTTCTACCCAAGATACTTTTTTTTATGGCCAAATCTCCTGTTGTGCTCCAGAATCAGACAGCACAGATCTCAAGGTTCTGGAAGGGAATGGAGAATGGTTGGCCTGTAGTAACACACAGCGCTGACAGTACTTCCTGTGGAAATCACACAAAGCATCCTTCAGGCAGCAAGTTCATTTCATGGCTTCATCTATTACCACACTGTCATTGTTAATTGTCTTATTTTTTTTTTATTTTTTTTTTACCTCTGCAGGATTCTCCAAAATGGCCCTATCGAATGTGACAGGAGGAAGATCATTAAGCATCTAACAAGATGATATCTAAGTTCAATGTCCTACTCCTCTTCTGATTTATCCCTGCAGCAGATCCTTTTCCTTTCTGTCATAAAGACCTCTATAAATCAGTGGTGCTTATGGAAGTGCTACATAACAGGCTCCTTGGATTTGTATCCCCTGTGTTAGCTATTAGGAAGCCATTACTGACACATGTTCTTCCTAACAAACAAACAATAAAAAAAAAAAAATCTAATACCAGCAAGATTAAGGAGACTATGAGAAAACGAATTAGTAACGATTCAACATGAGCCCCTATCTGAACAATATATGGTAAACGAAATACCAACCCCATAATCCATTGCTGTGTCATTGGTATAAATCTGTAATACATGTGATATTTCCTCTAAAATCAAAGGGAACAGTAACTGCTCCATCTCCTAAAGGCCCTGGGACTAGCTGGCTATAAACTCACTCAAGTGTGCTGGCGGTTATACTGTGTTTTACCAGACCTTTGCTCCTCTCCCCTTAGAAGACAAACTGCCATGGTTTGAGCTGAAATGATTTCAAATAGATTTTCCAAAATGTCTGTCACTAGATTGCTTCCATACATTATTTCTCTTGAATGGGCAGAAAAATAGAGGGTGTAAATCAACAAATGAATCACAACAGCCGCTTTACCAGATGGAAACAAAAAAAGCTTTCCTTCAGTGTGTGTGTGTGTGAGATGTGTGTGTGTGTGTGGTGTGTGTGTGTGTGTGTGTGTGTGTGTGTGTGTGTGTGTGTGTGTGTTATAGCTTTATAAATCATCAGAGACCGTTATGGGGTTTGGAGGGTCCTGTCTATTCTATTTTACATGTCTCACTCACCTTGGGACACAGTTGAGCTAGGATAGCTGCTTGCCATGGGTAAGTGCTCCTTTGCAATACTGCACTTAACAATGGCATACTGTAATGTGCACTGTACTGGTATTTCTGTCATTAGATGTGAACAACATGTACAATCCATTTATTAAAGAAAAATAATTCCAATCTGATGTGCCTTTATTTCACATTTAGGATGGAAACAATGAATTATGTTTTTTCCACAATTCACAATTTGATTATTTGACAATGTGCTTTGCGTATCCCTCGACAATATTTTTCAGGAACTTGAGTTTGAATCAGGATAGGCGGAAAAATGTTACATTTCAAACCACAGCGTTTGTAATTTCAGTCCCAGACACGGTGGCTACAAACTCTAGATGGGGTTGTTCCATTACAGAGAGCAGCTGTACAGATTAACACACTGTGCTGCAATTCAGCATGATAGTCATGCACATGTGCAACATTGTCCTGAATGACTCAATCCATCTCTGTTTGTTGCAGACAGATTTTATGAGATAAAGATATAGAAAAGAAGTGACACAAATGTGCAGAAATTGTGCTGAATTGTACCAACAGATAAATTAAAGAGCTGCTTCCCTGATTTTCATTTCCCAAATGAAAGAATTACAGCTTGTTATTGTTCTTTATCCCCACAGTGGCATTTAGAGCAGCAGGTAGCCTAGTGGTTAAGAGCATTGGTCTCGTAACTGAACGAACTCTGGTTCTAATCCCCAAGCTGACTACGGGAAGATCCTGTAGATGTGCACTGGTATAAGAATGTCTGCTAAAATGTCAACATACAAGTTTCACCTTTCAGGTAATCAGGAACCAATATAATTGAGTCCATTGCTTGTGTCCTTGACCTTTGGTTGAACTGCTTCAAGTATAATGTCTACTGTAGAAAACAGGCCACTGTATTGATTGAACTTGTGTAACGGTTTTGAAATGGCTAGCTAGTTAGCGGGTACGCGCTACTAGCGTTTCAATCAGTTACGTCACTTGCTCTGAAACCTAGAAGTAGTGTTGCACCTTGCTCTGCAAGGGCCGTGGCCTTTGTGGAGCGATGGGTAACGATGCTTCGTGGGCGACCGTTGTTGATGTGTGCAGAGGGTCCCTGGTTCGCCCCCGGGTATGGGCGAGGGGACGGTTTAAAGTTATACTGTAACACTTGTTAAACATTTAAACGGTGGTCTGCAATGTGACTTTGCTTCTAACTGCACATACTGTACTGTACACTACTGCTCTGAACATGTGATCACTGTTGTGTTTCTTACTACAGTGTGATGGCCCCAAGACAGCATTCATTAAGGTAATTATGTCAATAAAGCTTCAATGGGGAAACAATTTAATGTCTTCATGGACATTAACTCTGTGCTGCCTTGCTACTAATTGCTATGAATACTTGCCAGGTAGTTCTTTACAGACATTGCCAAACATAATTAATAATTTAACAGGCTTTGAGGCCATAATGCTCATCAGTTATTAATCATAAATGCATTTTGCTGAATAAATAAAGCTTATGATTAATGATGGAACATGTAATTGGGCTGTGAGAGTATTACTCTGGGGAGAGCCTTCACTTGAAGGTATATTCAATAAATACCTCACTGAAACAGCAACTCTTGTCACGATAGTCAATTCATAGCCAGCCTACTGTCCTACAAAGGCTAAGTGCAGTAACAACAATTTTGGTCAACGTTTTTTGATCTGTTGTAATGGCCTGGTGTAAAATCTGACAAATGTGGTATTTCTTTTTCCCAAATATAGTATTGTAACGACCCTGGGTTTATAAGTGAGGAAATCGACCCTGCCGCACGAGCATGCTTTTGCGGCACAGTCGATAGCGCGCTGGACTTCGGGCTAGAAGGTCGAGGGTTCGAGACCTGCTCCCTGCTGTTTCATTACAGATATCATGAACCACCAAAATTTACTTGGAAGTTAGATTTTGCAGTTAATTATTTGATATGGATACTGCATTGAAACGGAACTAACATTACTCACAGTGTGTTGACACAAGTATCTAGCCAGCAGCATACCACCCTGCATACCACTGCTGGCTTGCTTCTGAAGCTAAGCAGGGTTGGTCCTGGTCAGTCCCTGGATGGGAGACCAGATGCTGCTGGAAGTGGTGTTTGAGGGCCAGTAGGAGGCACTCTTTCCTCTGGTCTAAAAAATATCCCAGGGCAGTGATTGGGGACACTGCCCTGTGTAGGGTGCAGTCTTTCGGATGGGATGTTAAACGGGTGTCCTGACTCTCTGAGGTCATTGAAGATCCCATGGCACTTATTGTAAGAGTAGGGGGTGTTAACCCCGGTGTCCTGGCTAAATTCCCAATCTGGCCCTCAAACCATCATGGTCACCTAATAATCCCCAGTTTACAATTGGCTCATTCATCCCCCTCCTCTCCCCTGTAACTATTCCCCAGGTCGTTGCTGCAAATGAGAACGTGTTCTCAGTCAACTTACCTGGTAAAATAACGGTAAAATAAAATAAATAAATCTAGCTAGCTGGCTAGCTATCGTTAACATGCTACGTGTCTCACGTAATACTCTTGGGTAACGGATAACGTTAGTTGATTCGCCCAAAAAAATACCAGCTAACGTTTGCTATGCTAACGCTAGCTAACTACCTATGCTAAATCATCCAGAATTCATTTACCCAAAAAAGCAGAACAAGTTGAATGGAAAACGTACTTTCTCTGTCATGTGTTTATATTTTTGATCTACAACACTTTGTTTCTTATGCAGCAATCTTTTATGTATTGTATTTTGCACACTGCTATTCTTCACGACTTTCATTGCGCACTGTTTCATGTCAGGTAGTTGTTATTTCAAACGTTGTGCAGATGGACATATCTTGACATGATGCCTTGATCCCTGGGATAAATAAATAATTGCACCAATGCATCCCACCCAAAATGAGGAATGTTCCTCAACAGTGAAAGCCTTGCAAGGTTGTATGATGGAATAAGGGTTTGTTTTATGACCAATTTAAGTGCATTTATAAACCATTATTCAACCAAGCTTAATAGGCTTACAATTTGACAAGCCCGAATGACTCACAATTTCAACCATAACTTTTTTATTAATGTGTCTAAAAATGCTAATCGATTGTTAAACGAAATGCAAATGCATCGTTAAATGATTTAACAATTTAAACTATTCATTGATGTGAACCGTTTGTGAAGCCGTTTTTGCCATTGGGCCTGAGCATCAGACTCCAGACCCCTTTATTGCAGAATTGTGTCAATGAGGTGGTCGGTTTTCAATTGGATAACAATTATGTGATTTGTGCAGGCTGAAATATGGTGCGTTGGGATGCTATCAGAAACGTTATTTGTAACAAGCATGGTAACAAGCAATCGTTGTTACACCCCAGTAATTGCAGCGTGCAATTACCACCAATTAATTAAATGTTGTTATTACAGTGTAGCTATGAATTATTATAATTAATTACAGTACTTGTTACAGTAATATCGACCCCTTAAAATGAAGTGTTACCCTTTTTTGCCCTTCACTTTATTAACAGAAGCTCTCCGCTAAACAGAATCAAGATGCTCTGTCTTACCTTCACTACCGACCGTTTCAGAACGAAGTTAACTACAAATACAAAGTTGCAAAAGTATTTGCAATTGTTACAAACAAGTGAATAATACAATTATGCTTCAAATGAAAACCGAGATTACTTCATTAAAAGATACATAGGCTACATGGGCCTATATAGGCTATTTCAATCATATTTCATGTTCCATCAACTGAGTTCCATTTTGCGACTATAGTCTACTGTCTGTAATTTTTTTGTTCCAGTGTGTTTCATGATGTGTGAATACATGTGCGCAATGATGTGGCAAATCTGTGATTTAGTACATTATTATTGGGTAAAGCATAAACTAATAAGCCGCATCAAATGCCTATTTGCATTCATAGGTGGTAATATCTCGTTAAGAGCTGATCCGTCGTCAGTATTGTGGAATAATTATAATATTAAAGTGAGATTTGAATAGAGAAAGCTGGTCCGAGAGCAGCGCTGCGTTTCTTTACATAGCCTACGCTCAGTATCGATACATGGCCTAACAACGCACTCAGCGAGAGTTCTCGCCACATGCTTGTTTGGGAAACACTTATAAAGCTGTCTGGTAAATAAAGATACACCTGGTAAGATCGTTAAGTTACATCGCTGCTGGGAAACGAGGCGCTGAACATGTATTATTAAAACTGTGGAAATGCATTCCAGTAGTCCAGGGCCGGTTTCCCGATAGAGATGGAATAGACTTTCCTACAACGGCCGAAGCAGTAACATGCGTTCCCCAAAACACGAGGCAGAGAGAACGGTCGATGCGTTGTGTTTCGATACTGATACGATCGGAAAAAAAGGGCGCGCTGCTCTCGGATCAGTGTTGTCCATTCAAATCTTATCTTAACATTACAATTATTTCACAATACTGACGAAGGATCAGCTCCCTGAGATATTGCTACCTTTGTCTGTAAATAGGCCTGCACCTCGATGAACTTCGCCTTAAGAAGCTTTTGGAAAACCAAGCCCTTGGACATGCAACTCTAGTCATTGGGGGCCGGAGTGGTGTCACACTTTCCCCCCATCCCTAGCAAACACAGCTGATTAAGAGACAATTTATGCTCGATCCGAAAATGTGGTTGTAGGCGCGGTATAGATGGTGGGAAGAAATTGCTGTGCCTTGGACAGCACGCAGAGGCCAAATTGAGATCAGTTACACATGGCCATGCGCCTCTCAAATGTTGTGACAGTGCAGAGGGCTCCCTCCACACAGCTCCGCATTGACATGATTGGTTGGCGGTAGGTGAGGGTGCGAGCTTTTGTATAAACACAGACTCACTTCCTTGACAACTTCCTTCAGAACAGCTCTGCACTGCTCGGTGAAGCTCAAGAAGTGTGAATGCCCTGTCAACAATCAGGTACCCCCCAGGACTGGAGTTTTCCATCCTGTAGCCTACAGTAGACACTAGACAGGGACACAATTGCACGGGCTAGTTTGGACCGGTAAATCTGACTTATTCTTATGACTTGCCTAGTTAAATAAAGGTTACATATATTTTTTTTAATAAATAAAAAATAATAATGTGGACAAGACTTTGGCGTACTGGACAATGTTTGGCTCTCAATTATTGTTAAATGTGTCAGTGCGTGCAACATCCTACCCGAAAATCACTCCCCTGCTCCAGGCATCCATGCGTGCATGTAGGTAATGTTGGCATGATGTTTTTAAAAGCTATTATTCTGCACTTACCTTATCACAAAAACACCTACTCCGTACACCTATTCCAGAGTTTGTAATAATTGTACACCGTGAATAGAGGGGTTCGGGAGCCTTGCTAATGCGATTATTAAAGCACCCGTGTGTTTGTGTGAACTTCATGTGATATCATGCTTAATATTTGCATCAAAAGGCACAACTGCAAAGCATAGCTAATCGCAGTGGTGTAAAGTACTTAAGTAAAAATGATTTCAAGTACTATTTAAGTCGTTTTTTAGGGTATCTGTTTACTATTTATATTTTTGACAACTTATACTTTTATTTTACTACATTCCTAAAGAAAATAGTTCACTTTTTACTCCATACATTTTCCCTGACACCCAGAGATACTCATTACATTTTGAATGCTTAGGAGGACAGGAAAAGGGTAAAATTCATACAATTATCAAGTGAACATCCCTGGTCATCCCTACTGCCTCTGATCTGGCAGACTCACTAAACACACATGCTTCGTTTGTAAATGATGTCTGAGTGTTGGAGTGTGCCCCTGGTTTTCTGTGAAAAACAAAATAAAAAGTAAGTGGTGCCATCTGGTTTCCTTATTATAAGGAATTTTAAATGATTTGTACTTTTACTTTTACATTTGATACTTACGTATATTTTTTAGCAATTACATTTACTTTTGATACTTAAGTAGTATTTAAAACCCAAATACTTTTAGGCTTTTACTCAAGTAGTATTTTACTGGGTGACTTTCACTTTTACTTGAGTCATTTTCTCTTAAGGTGTCTTGACTTTTTATCTCAAGTATGACAATATAGTTGCTAAGTTACAAAATGATCTCGGGGCCCTACTCTGCATGGTGCACACTTTTTAAAAAATATGACGGGGAGAACTGTGAAAACTCAAAGCCATCTATGTCTAACTACTGATTTTACACAGAAGATCTGAGTGATGAAAAGCTTTTTGATATATCTCCCTGCTTCACCAAGTCCCTTGGTGTGTTGAGCGATAAAAAAAAACCTGTCAATATACACCTATTAGAGTGACCAACATCCCTTCCTATCAGCACTTAGTGGAACATAATGGTGTAGACTTGTTAGTCAAGTGTTGTGATATTTAATGGTAAATGGGCTCATGAAATAACGATTGCTTGTCGTACATTTCTTTGCCTAATTAATGATTGAATCCCAGTAGTAAGGGGCCAGCTGTGACATGGTGAGCCTTAGCAATAAATAGCAAACTGATGGGGTAACCTCACCAAGCTTAGAACCATCGCTGGTCCATTTTCACCTGTCACCCAGACAGTCAGGGAGTGAGCAATAGCAACCCTCTAAGGACTACCCTGCTTAGCGCTTTCTGCCTTGTTAGCAATGTATAATGGTGATCAAAACGTAAACAGTGGAGAATCAAGACAACTGTCTGCCCACTACCTAATTGGCCTATTGTTCTCTTTCTGATAAATGGTTCATGACTATTAGAGTTTTTTTGGGATTTCAGCTCCTTATTAACAGGCCACAGTAACTACATTTACCAACCAACAGATACTGGGGTCTCAAAAGGAGATGGGGAGAAAAAATGTTTAATTAATATCAATAAAGGCCAATGATTAGCTTGACAGAGGGTTCCAAGCTAACTGTGTGTTCTGTCTGAGCTAACTTGAAGGGAATAACACTGGCAAATTAGCATAACTCTGTATTCACACTCCATGGAGGTGGCCAGCAAACATCTGTTATGTTAGAAATTCAAATAGAATTCCTGTTAGTAACACTGGCTGTGGTTGTATAATCAGCCATTCTTCTCTGGTCATTTTGAAGCCACTAACAATGCCCCAGTGGCTTGGCGGAACGCCTCCCTCTGGGCTTTCCAATCAGATCTGGCCCCATGTGGACCTGGTCCTAACAACAGGCAAGTTAAAGTGGACTCTATGAGGGGGGCTTGGCTTTGTGCTGCCCAGGCTCATTCTCCTCAGACAAGACACTCTGCTGGAGATGGGCAAACTTTTTTTTACAAATATATATATTTTTATATATACAGCAGACGAATGAATTGTAAAACACAAGTGAGTGGATTTTTCACATGCTGGCATACAGCCACTTATTCTGCTGCTCACCATGTGGTTTAATGTCCCATGCTAACCAGAGGTTCCTTTCAGGGTTGGTTGAATGTTTAGGAAGAAGTGATTTATGCCACACATTCTCTGTCAAAAGTGAATATCTGCATGAAATCAGACAGGACAGAGAAGAGGGGTTTCCTATTGCGTTGAAAAGGTTTAATAAACCATCTCAACTAAACACACTGGACCCAATAGCTACTTTTACATTAACTATTACCTACACTGCACTCATGGAACACCAATATTGAGCTTTATTAGTTAACTTAGGGCTGGATTCAATCCTTATTCGCGGAAGATCCGCATTAAAATGTAAAGGCAATTTCCAAGTGAGCCGACATATGCTGTGTTTATAATGAATGCAGTCTGCGTGAATGCTGGAACATTGCCTGTACATTTCTATAGAGCTATAATGCGGATCTTCCGCTATACAGATTTAATTGAGCCCTTATATATATATTTTTTTTTTGTGAGGAAAAACTTACTTGAAACGTACAGTACTCCTCTGTCATGACCTGCTGATTTATGACAAAACCAGTGAAGTAACATGTGACATCTATGATAATATTGGCCAAAACAACTTTACAATATTAACTCTATGTAAAGCCCTGTAGAGGTTTCCTGTTGTCTTAGAGTAGTTATGACAGCCGTGTGTAAAGATCCTTTCCTGGCTGTTGTCTGATTTCAAGAGTCGTCATGTGCACCATACACACAGGTCGGAGCATGTGACCTAGACAGCCCTAGTGTTCTCAGAAAGGTCATGCTGAAGAGGATCTCTTTGACCTCATCTAGACCTGACATTTAAATGCAAGCTTGTTTATCCTATAAATGTCTCGATACGCAAAATAAACATTTTGTTTACTGATATTGTTCAGGTTGGGCTGATCACCTATTGTGGTGGACTAGGCCTATCCAGTTGTGTTACTGATGTTATTCTGGTGTGTTTTACCACCTCTGGAGGTGGACTAGGCCTTTCCAGTTGTGTTACTGATATTATTCTGGTGTGTTTTACCACCTCTGGAGCTGGACTAGGCCTTTCCAGTTGTGTTACTGATATTGTTCAGGTTGGGCTGATCACCTATTGTGGTGGACTAGGCCTATCCAGTTGTGTTACTGATGTTATTCTGGTGTGTTTTACCACCTCTGGAGGTGGACTAGGCCTTTCCAGTTGTGTTACTGATATTATTCTGGTGTGTTTTACCACCTATTGTGGTGGACTAGGCCTTTCCAGTTGTGTTATTGATATCAATTCAGTTTTGTAATGATCTTGATTTGGCTAACTTCCACTTTCTTGTTAATTTCAAAGGACTGTTATAATAACTTTAATTTGTTAATCCAACTTTTGCCAAGTCTATGTTAATGATCATAATGTAGAATCCATTATCCTATATGACAGAAAATGAGCCTGGGCTTATTATTGAAATTGAGAAAATTGAGAACTTGCATCGCAGTGCTTGAGGCGTCACTACAGACCCGGGTTCGATCTCAGGCTGGCTGTGACCGGGAGACCGATGAGGCGGCAAAAAAAATTGGCCCAGTGTCCTCCGGGTTAGGAGAGGGGTTGACCGGACGGGATTTGCTTGTCCCATCGCGCTCTAGCAACTCCTTGTGGCGGGCCCGGGCGTCTGCAAGCTGACTTCGGTCGCCAGATGGACAGTGTTTCCTCTGACACATTGGTGCGACTGGGTTAAAAAAGGAGTGTGTCAAGAAGCAGTGCGGCTTGGCAGGGTCGTGTTTCAGAGGACGCATGGCTCTTCACCTTCGCTTATCCCGAGTCCGTAGGGGAGTTGCAGCGATGGGACAAGACTGTAACCACCAATTTGATACCATGAAAAGGGGTAAAAAAAGAAAAGGAAAACTTCAGGGAACATTTATAATATAACGTTTTTTTTGTAACCCAAGAAAATCAAAGCAAAGCATATGGACCATCAAATTAAAAAACAACATAAATAGCAATGCCATTGAGAAGGTACTTAACAGTTTAATTTTAATCAGGCAGGAAAATATCATTCAATTTGGAGATCATAGAATGTCGGAGGGCAGATTAAATAAAGACTATTGTTTTCAGTTTGGTGTCAATGCACTAATTCCTTAAGCAATACTACCCTTGCTAACCACCACCGCTCATGCGAGACTGCCTTTATGACTTACAACAGCACTGTGACCTTCTCTATTATCATTTAAAGGTATTATTCCCCGTAGTGGAATGTCAAGTTTGATCAGGGCAGGGGCGTTACCTCTGCTTGTAGTGTCCTGATCTCAGCTGTTCACAGAAGGAGGCGTGGCCAGTCAAATGAACTCCAAGTTCACCTGGAAACCACACTGATGATGTCAGCATGTTGCTATACGATGTTTCTACAGCAGTTGCCGACTATCTGAAAGGGTTTGAGCGTGCACTGAAATATGGATTACAGCAAGTGGACGGGCAATTCATCTAGTGTCATTAGATCAACCTAACACTGGAAAATGTTCTCTTGTAGATCTCTTGCTATAACCCATCAAAATCTAAATTAATATTGAGAAGCTGTAAAAAAAAATATGTGCTTGTAAGGGAAAATATACAGTATGTACATTTTTTTATCACACTCTAAATGGGGTTAAGTATTTATTTTGTCTAAACTAAGGCTTTCCTCTCAAATGTAAATGTATTTCAGTCTGCTGCACCAATTTCATAGCCATTAAGAAACAGCATATGTTTGGTGCACTTTGTTGCATTCAACAGATTTTGGTGGCAGTATACATGATTGGTGACTCCATGGCTGTGATATGGCTTCTTCTTTCTGCTCTCCTTCACTCTGGGACCTCCATTGTAGAAATGTATTTGATAGGTTTTGTTTATCTTTCTTAATTCATTGCAGTCGGGTTCCTCTTTGATGCAGTTCTCTTGTCCCCCAAACAATTGAAGTGTAGACAATGGAGGCATAATGATATATCTATGTACCTAGCATCTGGAAGAGAAGCTGCATCTGTAGGCCGTCATTGTGAATAAGAATTTGTTCTTAACCTCTCTAGGGTATGTGGGACGGTAGCGTCCCACCTCGTCAACAGCCAGTGAAACTGCAGGGCGCCAAATTCAAAACAACAGAAATCCCATAATTTAAATTCCTCAAACATACAAGTATTTTACACCATTTTAAAGATACACTTGTTGTAAATCCAGCCAGAGTGTCCGATTTCAAAAAGGTACGACGAAAGCACACCAAACGATTATGTTAGGTCAGAGCCAAGTCACAGAAAAAGACAGCCATTTTTCCAGACAAAAAGAGGAGTAACAAAAAGCAGAAATAGAGATACAATTAATCACTAACCTTTCATGATCTTCATCAGATGATACTCATAGGACTTCATGTTACACAATACATGTATGTTTTGTTCGGTAAAGTTCATATTTATATCCAAAAATCTGAGTTTAGGTGGGACGCTACTGTCTCACTTGGCCAAAAGCCAGAGAAAATGCAGAGCGCCAAATTCAAATAAATTACTATAAAAATCTAACTTTCATTAAATCACACATGAAAGACACCAAATTAAAGCTACACTGGTTGTGAATCCAGCCAACATGTCAGAATTCAAATAGGGTTTTCGGCGAAAGCAAACGATCCTATTATCTGAGGATAGCACCATAGTAAACAAAGAGAGAGAAGCTTATTTCAACCCTGCAGGCGTGACACAAAACGCATAAATAAAAATATAATTCATGCCTTACCTTTGACAAGCTTCTTTTGTTGGCACTCAAATATGTCCCATAAACATCACAAATGGTCCTTTTGTTCGATTAATTCCGTCGATATATATCCAAAATGTCCATTTGTTTGGCGCGTTTGATCCAGAAACACACCGGTTCCAACTTGTGAAACGTGACTACAAAATATCTCAAAGGTTACCTGTAAACTTTGCCAAAACATTTCAAACTACTTTTGTAATACAACTTTAGGTCTTTTTTTACGTAAATAATCGATAAAATTGATGACGGGATGATCTGTGTTCAATACAGGATTAAAACAAACTGTAGCTAGCTTTCTGGTCACGTGCCTCTAACAAACAGGACACTTTGAGTGACCCTCGTTCAAGATGGCCGTAAAGACTGTTGACTGTTGACATCCAGTGAAAGCGGTAGGAACTCCAAGAAGGTCCCTTAGAAATCTGGATTCCCAATGAAAATCCATTGAAAAGAGAGTGACCTCAAAAAAAACTAATCTGAATGGCTTGTCCTCGGGGTTTCGCCTGCTAAATAAATTCTGTTATACTCACAGACATGATTCAAACAGTTTATGAAACTTCAGAGTGTTTTCTATAAAAATCTACTAATAATATGCATATCTTATCTTCTGGGGATGAGTAGCTGGCAGTTTAATTTGGGAATGCTTTTCATACAAAATTCCGAATGCTGGAGAGAGAAGTACCCTAGAGAAGTTAACTGACTTGCCGAGTTAAATAAAGGTAAAATAAATAAAATAAATAAATAAATCTGTACAATATGCTGGAGCGGAGAGCCTCGGTAATCCCGGGGCAGGGATCCTCGGTAATCTGGAGCAAGGAGCCTCTGTAACCTTGATCGGGGAGCCTTGGTAATCTGGAGCGGGGAGCCTCGGTAATCTGTAGCGGGGCGCCTCGGTAATCTGGAGCGGGGCGCCTCGGTAATCTGGAGCGGGGAGCCTCGGTAATCTGGAGTGGGGAGCATCAGTAATATGGAGTGGGGAGCATCAGTAATCTGGATAAGGGAGCCTCAGTAATCTGGAGTGGGGAGCCTCTGTAATCTGGAGTGGGAAACTTCGGTAATCTGGAGCGGGGAGCCGTGGTAATCTGGAGCCTCAGTAATCTGGAGTGGGGAACCTCAGTTATTTGGAGCAAGGAGCCTCAGTAATCATGAGCGGGGAGCCTTGGTAATCTGGAGTGTGGAGCCTTGGGAATCTGGGGCAGGGAACCTTGGTAATCTGGAGCCTCAGAAATCTGGAGTGGGGAGCTTCAGTAACCTGGAATGGGGATCCTCTGTAATTTGGAGCAGGGAGCCTCTGTAATCATGAGCGGGGAGCCTTGGTAATCTGGAGTGGGGAGCCTCGGTAATCTGGAACGGGGAGCCTCGGTAATCTGGAGTGGGGTGTAATCTGGATTTAGGAACCTCTGTAATCTGGAGTGGTGAGCCTCATTAATCTGGAGCCGGTAGCCTCTGTAATCTAGAGCGGGAGCCTCGGTAATCTGGAGTGGGAAGCATCAGTAATCTGGAGCGGGGAGCCTCGGTAATCTGGAGTGGGGAGCATCAGTAACATGGAGTGGGGAGCATCAGTAATATGGAGTGGGGAGCCTTGCTAATCTGGAGGTAAAGTAATTTTGATGGGGGAGACTCAGTAATCTGTAGTGGGGAGCCTCTTTAATCTGGGGTGGGGAGCCTCGGTAATCTGGAGTGGGGAGCCTATGTAATCTGGAGTGTGGAGCCTCTGTATTCTGGAGTGGGGAGCCTTGGAAATCTGGAACCTAAATAATCTGGAGTGGGGAGCCTTGGTAATCTGGAGTGGGGAGCCTTGGTAATCTGGAGTGGGGAGCCTTGGTAATCTGGAGCGGGGAGCCTCGGTAATCTGGAGCCTCACTAATCTGGAGCTGGGAGCCTCCAGGAGTCTGGAGCCTCAGTAATCTGAAACAGGGAGCCTCAGTAATCTGCATAATAAACAGAGGATTTATCTCAGTCTAGTTTGATCACAAGCAATCGATGCACTTCATTCCCTCACTCTGACTGGTTAGAAAAAACAACAAAGTTTCAGTACGCCTGCCGGCTGTATCCTGCAGACATGTGGGGGTCACAGTGTAGTGCCGAGATGTTGATTTAGCTTGGAGCTACACATTTACACTGCACTCAATTTCATATTCATGACAACCATAATTAGGACACTCTGGGTTATCCTTTTGCGGGAGGATTTTGCTCATGTAATGTTAGATTCATCCTCATAGGAGGACACAAGGCAGCATCAGCGTTCAGGACCGTGCCAGACCTTTCAGGGGACAGGTTCTCAAAATGAAAATAGGGCTGCCCTTGGCAGTACTGTTAATATGTAAACTAGGCAGCTAGCTACACACACTAGCCTGGTGACCACATTTCTCAAGCCATGCATGTTTTGGATACCGGGCGTGTGCAATCACTGTACCTGACAGACTGGGAAAAAGGCAACAGGGTGTGCTCGAGCTTCATACAGGGCAGAACAACAGGCACAACCAACGGACGGGGTGGTGGGGTGGCGAACTTGACAACGACTGTGTTGTCAAGTGTGTTGGTGGCTTTCGAACAACAATTACAAAAAATCTAAACAACCAAAATTATACCACCACCTGAAGGGCACTTTGGAGACAGGAAGGGCAAAGGGGCATGTGCTCTGCACAGGTAGAGCCCTATGTATCTACATCTTGGCCATGTTCTGTTATAATCTCCACCCGGCACAGCCAGAAGGGGACAGGCACCCCTCATAGCCTGGTTCATTTTTAGGTTTCTTCCTAGGTTTTGTCCTTTCTAGGGAGTTTTTCCCAGCCACTCTGCTTCTACACCTGCATTGCTTGCTGTTTGGGGTTTTAGGCTGGGTTTCTGTACAGCACTTTGAGATATCAGCTGATGTAAGAAGGGCTATATAAATACATTTGATTTGATTTGATTTGATATCTATGCACGTACCTGTCAGCATTACACACTGACATGTGGTGGACCTAGTTTGGCAGGTTCTTACCTCATAATCAATAGCGTCCCACCAGATAGACTAGAGGATTGGTAACCATCAGATAGTTTAGAGCAGTGGTTCCCAAACTTTTTGTAGTCCCGTTCCCCTTCAAACATTCAACCTCCAGCTACCGTACCCCTTCTAGCACCAGGGTCAGCGTACACTCAAATGTTGTTTTTTGCCATCATTGTAAGTCTGGCACACACAAGCTATACGATACATTTATTAAACATAAGAATGAGTGTGAGTTTTTGTCACAACCCGGCTCGTGGGAAGTGACAAAGAGCTCTTACAGGACCAGGGCACAAATAATAATATAATAATAATCAATAATTTCGCTCTTTACTTAGCCATTTTACATATAAAATCTTATTTTTTCAGCAAAAATTGTGAATAATTTACCCCAGGTTAATGAGAACAGTGTGCCTGTGTTGTATTGGAGAGAGTCTCAGTCTTAAATCATTTTCCACACACAGTCTGTGCCTGTATTTAGTTTTCATGCTAGTGAGGGCCGAGAATCCACTCTCACATAGGTATGTAGTTGCAAAGGGCATCAGTGTCTTAACAGAATGATTTGCCAAGGCAGGAAACTCTGAGCGCACCCCTATCCAGAAATCTGGCACTGGCTTCTGATTAAATAAAATTTTCACAGAACTGCTTGTTGCAATTTCGATGAGTCTCTCTTGTTCAGATATCTGTAAGTGGACTGGAGGCAGGGCATGAAAGGGATAACGAATCCAATTGTTTGTGTCGTCCGTTTCGGGAAAGTACCTGCATAATTGCGCACCCGACTCACTCAGGTGCTTTGCTATATCACATTTGACATTGTCCGTAAGCTTGAGTTCATTTGCACACAAAAAAATCATACAATGATGGAAAGTCCTGTGTTTTGTCCTTGTTAATGCAGACAGAAAAGAGCTCTAAAAAACCTGAATAAAAACCGTTAGTTGACATGGGCTAGTTGATCTGGAACTTTCTAACAAGTTATACAGTACAGCTCTCTAAGGTATGCAATGACTAACATGATTGAGAAACTGATGATGCACTACCCAATTTCAAAATTGCACCTTGTGCATTCTACTGGTACAACTTTCAAGGGTAAGTTTAAAGCCGGACTGAGTTCCTTAAAAAAAACACACAAAAAAAAACCCAGCGCCTCTCGCATCCGCCCTGCAGACCTATAGTCACATACTAAGAGGGGAAGAAAACCCTTTTTGTTTTTATGATTTTTCTCACATCTTCATTTGGTTATTTTTCAGGAATGAGGAATGTGGAGGAATGTGGAATAAGGCACAGCTTTTGATGACACACCCAACAAGTAGAACACATTTTACCTCTGAAAGAATAAATAATAGAAATACTAATATTAATGTAAGGTATGTGTGCTATCTTATCTTGTACATAGCTCAGTGTTTTAGCACTGTCCAGTGTTTTAGTAGCCTGAATATTACATCTGTGTATTAGTAGCCTGAATATTACATCTGTGTTTTAGTAGCCTGAATATTTCATCTGTGTTTTAGTAGCCTGAATATTACATCTGTGTATTAGTAGCCTGAATATTACATCTGTGTATTATTAGCCTGAATATTACATCTGTGTTTAAGTAGCCTGAATATTACATCTGTGTTTTAGTAGCCTGAATATTGCATCTGTGTTTTAGTAGCCTGAATATTGCATCTGTGTATTAGTAGCCTGAATATTACATCTGTGTATTATTAGCCTGAATATTACATCTGTGTTTAAGTAGCCTGAATATTACATCTGTGTATTAGTAGCCTGAATATTGCATCTGTGTTTTAGTAGCCTGAATATTACATCTGTGTATTAGTAGCCTGAATATTACATCTGTGTATTAGTAGCCTGAATATTACATCTGTGTATTAGTAGCCTGAATATTACATCTGTGTATTAGTAGCCTGAATATTACATCTGTGTTTTAGTAGCCTGAATATTACATCTGTGTTTTAGTAGCCTGAATATTACATCTGTGTATTAGTAGCCTGAATATTACATCTGTGTATTAGTAGCCTGAATATTACATCTGTGTATTAGTAGCCTGAATATTACATCTGTGTTTTAGTAGCCTGAATATTTCATCTGTGTTTTAGTAGCCTGAATATTACATCTGTGTATTAGTAGCCTGAATATTACATCTGTGTATTATTAGCCTGAATATTACATCTGTGTTTAAGTAGCCTGAATATTACATCTGTGTATTAGTAGCCTGAATATTGCATCTGTGTATTAGTAGCCTGAATATTACATCTGTGTATTATTAGCCTGAATATTACATCTGTGTTTAAGTAGCCTGAATATTACATCTGTGTATTAGTAGCCTGAATATTGCATCTGTGTTTTAGTAGCCTGAATATTACATCTATGTTTTAGTAGCCTGAATATTACATCCGTTTTTTAGTAGCCTGAATATTACATCCGTTTTTTTAGTAGCCTGAATATTACATCCTTTTTTTAGTAGCCTGAAAATTACATCTGTGTATTAGTAGCCTGAATATTACATCTGTGTTTTAGTAGCCTGAAAATTACATCTGTGTATTAGTAGCCTGAATATTACATCTGTGTTTTAGTAGCCTGAATATTACATCTGTGTACTAGTAGCCTGCATATTACATCTGTGTATTAGTAGCCTGAATATTACATCTGTGTATTAGTAGCCTGAATATTACATATGTGTTTTAGTAGCCTGAATATTACATCTGTGTACTAGTAGCCTGCATATTACATCTGTGTATTAGTAGCCTGAATATTACATCTGTGTATTAGTAGCCTGAATATTACATCCATGTTTCAGTAGCCTGAATATTACATCTGTGTTTTAGTAGCCTGAATATTACATCTGTGTTTTAGTAGCCTGAATATTACATCTGTGTTTTAGTAGCCTGAATATTACATCTGTGTATTAGTAGCCTGAAAATTACATCCGTGTTTTAGTAGCCTGAATATTACATCTGTGTTTTAGTAGCCTGAATTTTACATCTGTGTTTTAGTAGCCTGAATATTACATCTGTGTATTAGTAGCCTGAATATTACATCTGTGTTTTAGTAGCCTGAATATTACATCTGTGTTTTAGTAGCCTGAATATTACATCTGTGTTTTAGTAGCCTGAATATTACATCTGTTTTTTATTAGCCTGAATATTACATCTGTGTTTTAGTAGCCTGAATATTACATCTGTGTTTTAGTAGCCTGAATATTACATCTGTCTTTTAGTAGCCTGAATATTACATCCGTGTTTTAGTAGCCTGAATATTACATCCGTGTTTTAGTAGCCTGAATATTACATCTGTCTTTTAGTAGCCTGAATATTACATCCGTGTCTAACCTTAACCTTAACCACAATGCAAACCCCAATGCTTAACCCTAACCTTAAATGAAGACCAAAAGTTAATTTTTGTTTTCATGAATTTTTACCGTATATATAGCCTGTTTTTACATGCAGCTGGGTCATCTAGTGGAAATCATCCCGATCCGCCTCCAGGGCAAGATTCATGACAATAAACGTCAATTTCCTTATCATACAACGCCAATTGCTTGATATGAAATGCCTGCTTTCCTGTGGAATTTTGGAGAGCACTGCACAACTTTGAATCAGCCAGTGTGTCTCCATGAGCATGTAAAATGTTATGGAGATTTACAGGAAGGTTTTCATGTTAGACTCCATCCCAGGCACCATCTCATAAACAAGCAATGTTTGCTTGAGGTTAAATTATACTCTGAGGTCCTGATTTACAGTGCTGTCAAGGATCCATTTGTTGTTCCAGTTCTGCAGCGCCTCTGTGATTGGTCATCCGTGTGTTCCAAATTTGGGCTCAGCTATTCAGTTTAGGAGCTTGAGGATTTCTAAATGAACAAATGCATAAATAATGGTGGCTTTATTCAGAGTTAACAAGATCAAGAGAAATTAACTTTTCACAGATTCAAATGGCTCTTAGATTTAAGTAAACCCCCAGACTCCTCTTGATTTGACGGTAAAAGACTAGCCAGCACCAATCTTATTTTCCTGCCTTTTTTAAGGGAACTCATTGGGGTATTGGTTCACCACATGGATTCCTAAGAGAGCTGATTAAAGGGAAATCCCTCAACGTTTTACCCTCACTTTTTCCACCAATGAATTAGTTGCACATTGCAAATGCCTATACTCGCCTCACATCCCCATTACTTGTCACAGGAGGTAGAGACCTGTCTCTGAAGGCAGGGATAGATGCTGAAAAGACAAATTATATATATGTTTTAATCCCTTTGTGACATTCCTCATATTAACTATGTGTTCTATTCCATAAGGCACAGTGGTTCTACATCCCCACCCAATCAGCTCCATGAGGTCAGTTGTTTTACAAAGTAGAAGTTTTGATTCAGCCGTAGCCAGACAGACTTCTCTAGAATGGTCTCATTTAACCAATCATGTCTTCTAGAAGAGGCTATAGATCTGGCACACAAAGATACGTTTGTTTAGGTGAACTGAGAGGAATTACTAAAATAACAGTGCATCTGCTAACTCAAGTTAGTTGAACTCTACTAACATTGCCAACTCTACTAAAAATATCTTTCCAATGGACATTTTCTGGGGTAATATGTAGGTGCGTTTCGACTCTAATTTCAGTCAGTCTTTTCCCAGTGCATTCTCCCTGGTCCTGTATATTCATAACGTACATAAAAGGTAAATCTCTAAACTGGAAAAAAAAAAGATTGCACAAGCATTTGCCATTACTGCACACAGTGATTATTGGTCAGAATGAGCTATCTTTGTAAACCAGCCCCTTAAGTTGAGATTTGAATTAGATAGTACATGTACAAGTAATATCTTAATTAATGATCAATGTCTAATCAATGATGACCACAGTCAGATTCAGAGGGGAAACATAATGTTTGCTGACTTGAAATAATGCATTTTACTCTCTAAGTAGGCCTATTGGATGAAGTAGTTTGGTCCCAAGACAATGCCTATTGGATGAAGTAGTTTGGTCCCAAGACAATGCCTATTGGATGAAGTAGTTTGGTCCCAAGACAATGCCTATTGGATGAAGTAGTTTGGTCCCAAGACAATGCCTATTGGATGTAAATAGTTTTTTGTTTGGATTTGAATTAACATGGACTCACAGTCACAACCCAAGCTGTTAGCTCTGGTGGTCCAAGCTCATATACCCGACTTCATTTGGCAGTATTTCTGGAGAAGAGCGAGCTCATTTTAAATTCATGACACACACAGTGTTTACATGTTCTTGGTGTATGACATAAACTACTGTAGCTTGTATAGTAACCAGTGAGTTAAGCTGTAATGATAGCATTATGTTCTATTAACGAACAAAAAAAATCATGGATCATTTGCCGTATCAGGCTTGCTTAAAAAGTACCATTAATTGAATAGTTACCTGAGAGTGGTGACAATTCATTGAGAGTTCTGGACAGTTTGTTTTTATACAGTTGCCTATACAGAAATGCCAAAGTGTTGGCTTGATACTTAGCTATTGGACTGTGCTTTCTGTTCAGGACATGACACACAGTGTACACAGGCCTGTTGTGGACAGTGACAGTCTGGGTGGGGCCCCTGAGTTCCTCAGAGGATTTCACAGAGCCTCTGCTTGGCATGAACGTAGCTATATTGAACTATGTATCCTCTCTTGTTTCAGTATACATTAAAGGAAAAGGGGATAACTAGTCAGTTGTACAACTGAATGCCTTGAACTGAAAATGTGTCTGGCGCTTTAAACCCTCTGAATCAGAGATGTGCGGGGGGCTGCCTTAATCAACATCAGTGTCTTCGGCACCCAGGGAACAGTGGGTGCCTGAACTGTCTTGTTCAGGGGAAGAACGACAGATTTTCACCTTGTCAGTTCAAGGATTCAATCCAGCAACCCTTTCGGTTACTGGGCCTTCGCTCTAACCACTAGGCTACCTGGCGCATCCATTAACCAATCTCTCTGTAGAGAGAGCTTACCCTTTGAAACGTCAAATCACAGAGATATACCTATTTTTGGCTGGGTTTGCTTTAGTGGCAGATGAGGATCGAGGTCAAAGTTAAACACCAACATGAATAGATGACCAATCCTCGAAAGCTTTTTGGCAACCAAAACAAATGCTATAGTTCAAATCTAATACACATCATGGTTAGCTTTCGTTTTGTTCAGCATTTAGAGGGTGGGTACTGAGGAGGCCTTGACATTGCCTGTTCAGATTATCGAGGCATTAAATTGTGCTCTCATTCACAGCTGCTGAGAAATGAGTTGGAGATTAAAGGCCCCTGATGTCAGTAATTACTGCTTCGGTTGTTACATGGTCATTTATGAACCATTAAGCTCTGCACTAAATGGACAGTAAAATTATAATGGAGGAGCCAACAGACAACAAATTTTGCGGGAATTAAATGTATGTTAGATGTATGTCTGTTGCTTATTTTATACAGTATTTTTTGTTCATCTTTGTCAAGGGTGGCAATGATTTCAGAGGTGAATGTAGGTTAGAGGGCAAGCTTAGAAACAAGGAAGTAGATTTCCTATCAGATCAAAATGGGAAAATAAGATGTTCGGAGACGAAAGGTTAAAGTATGTTAAAGGATATCTTCACGTCTTATAGACTTCCCTTGAGACTTGTCACCTACCCTGAAAACGATTTATGTGGCCAGGAGAGACGGTCATCCATGCCTAAGATTTTTGTTTAAAAAGCCACCACACCTTTAAAGGACAGTACAATTGTAACATGATTATTTGGTAGACTGCAGTGACTTCAACATGTCATTAGAAATACTAAGCACACTATTTTTGTCCATTAGTAACGTGCTAAAAAAATGGAAAGGTTTTGCTCATGTAGTCCGTCCACATTGGGCATTGGGCCTTGATCCAATTAGAGGAGGTGGTTCCCAAAACACAGCACTTTGTGATATCAGCTGGTTAATCCTCTTCCCCTAGTGATTTCATTGGTTCATTCAGGAGGGTCTGTTGACATTCCCCCTGCCCTGTTAAAAAAGGCGACTGCATCTCAAGTGAAATGGAGTGTTTTTTTGCCCAGGCGGGGAGCCCCATGTGGCTGCTGGCTCCCAGAGGGCCTGTGATTTTCCTGCTTTAAGTGGCTGCTGTCAACACTAATTTGTCCCACTCCTCCTCCGCCCCATCCAGAGGGGGACACACTCCTAAAGTTTTAATAAAATATCAGACATAACACCCTGTTTGTTTTCTGGGGAGGACCCTGAAGTTTTAAAGCCACAAAGGCCATTAGATGCCAGGTAATGATTACGAGTCCAGAACAAAAGCACATCCCAATACCACATACTGTGTTACACAACACTGGAAGTGTATGTTTCCACTAGCAACCAGCAGCAGGCCATGTATCCACTAGCAACCAGCAGCAGGCCATGTAGGCCACGCCTCCCGGGTGGCGCAGTGGTCTAGGGCACTGCATCGCAGTGCTAACTGCGCCACCAGAGTCTCTGGGTTCGCGCCCAGGCTGGGCTGGGTTCGCGCCCAGGCTCTGTCGCAACCGGCCGCAACCGGGAGGTCCGTGGGGCGACGCACTATTGGCATAGCGTCGTCCGGGTTAGGGAGGGTTTGGCCGGTAGGGATATCCTTGTCTCAGTATGTAAAATGTAATAAAAAAGAATGCACTCTACTGTAAGTCGCTCTGGATAAGAGCGTCTGCTAAATGACTAAAATGTAAATGTAAAAATATATGTATCCACTAGCAACCAGCAGCAGGCCATGTATCCACTAGCAACCAGCAGCAGGCCATGTATCCACTAGCAACCAGCAGCAGGCCATGTATCCACTAGCAACCAGCAGCAGGCCATGTATCTACTAGCAACCAGCAGCAGGCCATGTATCTACAAGCAACCAGCAGCAGGCCATGTATCCACTAGCAACCAGCAGCAGGCCATATATCCACTAGCAACCAGCAGCAGGCCATGTATCCACTAGCAACCAACAGCAGACCATGTATCCACTAGCAACCAGCAGCAGGCCATGTATCAACTAGCAACCAGCAGCAGGCCATGTATCCACTAGTAACCAGCAGCAGGCCATGTGTCCACTAGCAACCAGCAGCAGGCCATGTATCCATTAACAACCAGCAGCAGGCCATGTATCTACTAACAAGCAGCAGTAGGTTATGGCTCCACTAACAACCAGCAGCAGGTTATGGCTCCACTAACAACCAGCAGCATGTTATAGCTCCACTAGCAACCAGCAGCAGGTTATGGCTCGACTAGCAACCAGCAGCAGGTTATGGCTCCACTAGCAACCAGCAGCAGGTTATGGCTCCACTAGCAACCAGCAGCAGGTTATGGCTCCACTAACAACCAGCAGCAGGTTATGGCTCCACTAGCAATCAGCAGCAGGTTATGGCTCCACTAGCAACCAGCAGCAGGTTATGGCTCCACTAGCAACTAGCAGCAGGTTATAGCTCCACTAGCAACCAGCAGCAGGTTATGGATCCACTAGCAACCAGCAGCAGGCCATGTATCCACTAGCAACCAGCAGCAGGCCATGTATCCACTAGCAACCAGCAGCAGGCCATGGATCCACTAGCAACCAGCAGCAGGCCATGTTTCCATTAACAACCAGCAGCAGGCCATGTTTCCATTAACAACCAGCAGTAGGTTATGGCTCCACTAGCAACCAGCAGCAGGCCATGTATCCACTAGCAACCAGCAGCAGGTTATGGCTCCACTAGTAACCAGCAGCAGGTTATGGCTCCACTAGCAACCAGCAGCAGGTTATAGCTCCACTAACAACCAGCAGTAGGTTATAGCTCCACTAGCAACCAGCAGCAGGTTATGACTCCACTAACAACCAGCGGCAGGCTATAGCTCCACTAACAACCAGCAGCAGGTTATGGCTCCACTAGCAACCAGCAGCAGGTTATGGCTCCACTAACAACCAGCAGCAGGTTATGGCTCCACTAGCAACCAGCAGCAGGCCATGTTTCCACTAACAACCAGCAGCAGGTTTTGGCTCCACTAGCAACCAGCAGTAGGTTATGGCTCCACTAACAACCAGCAGCAGGTTATGGCTCCACTAGCAACCAGCAGCAGGCCATGTTTCCACTAACAACCAGCAGTAGGTTATAGCTCCACTAGCAACCAGCAGTAGGTTATGGCTCCACTAGCAACCAGCAGCAGGTTATGGCTCCACTAGTAACCAGCAGTAGGTTATGGCTCCACTAAAAACCAGCAGTAGGTTTTGGCTCCACTAACAACCAGCAGCAGTTATGGCTCCACTAACAACCAGCAGCAGGCTATAGCTCCACTAACAACCAGCAGCAGGTTATGGCTCCACTAGCAACCAGCAGCAGGTTATGGCTCCACTAGCAACCAGCAGAAGGTTATAGCTCCACTAGCAACCAGCAGTAGGTTATGGCTCCACTAACAACCAGCAGCAGGTTATGGCTCCACTAGCAACCAGCAACAGGCCATGTATCCACTAGCAACCAGCAGTAGGCCATGTATCCACTAGCAACCAGCACCAGGCCATGTATCCACTAGCAACCAGCAGTAGGTTATGGCTCCACTAACAACTCGCAGCAGGTTATAGCTCCACTAACAACCAACAGCAGGTTATAGCTCCACTAGCAACCAGTAGCAGGTTATAGCTCCACTAGCAACCAGCAGCAGGTTATGGCTCCACTAACAACCAGCAGCAGGTTATGACTCCACTAACAACCAACAGCAGGTTATAGCTCCACTAGCAACCAGTAGCAGGTTATAGCTCCACTAGCAACCAGCAGCAGGTTATGGATCCACTAGCAACCAGCAGCAGGCCATGTATCCACTAGCAACCAGCAGCAGGCCATGTATCCACTGGCAACCAGCAGCAGGCCATGGATCCACTAGCAACCAGCAGCAGGCCATGGATCCACTAGCAACCAGCAGCAGGCCATGTTTCCATTAACAACCAGCAGCAGGCCATGTTTCCATTAACAACCAGCAGTAGGTTATGGCTCCACTAGCAACCAGCAGCAGGCCATGTATCCACTAGCAACCAGCAGCAGGTTATGGCTCCACTAGTAACCAGCAGCAGGTTATGGCTCCACTAGCAACCAGCAGCAGGTTATAGCTCCACTAACAACCAGCAGTAGGTTATAGCTCCACTAGCAACCAGCAGCAGGTTATGACTCCACTAACAACCAGCGGCAGGCTATAGCTCCACTAACAACCAGCAGCAGGTTATGGCTCCACTAGCAACCAGCAGCAGGTTATGGCTCCACTAACAACCAGCAGCAGGTTATGGCTCCACTAGCAACCAGCAGCAGGCCATGTTTCCACTAACAACCAGCAGCAGGTTTTGGCTCCACTAGCAACCAGCAGTAGGTTATGGCTCCACTAACAACCAGCAGCAGGTTATGGCTCCACTAGCAACCAGCAGCAGGCCATGTTTCCACTAACAACCAGCAGTAGGTTATAGCTCCACTAGCAACCAGCAGTAGGTTATGGCTCCACTAGCAACCAGCAGCAGGTTATGGCTCCACTAGTAACCAGCAGTAGGTTATGGCTCCACTAAAAACCAGCAGTAGGTTTTGGCTCCACTAACAACCAGCAGCAGTTATGGCTCCACTAACAACCAGCAGCAGGCTATAGCTCCACTAACAACCAGCAGCAGGTTATGGCTCCACTAGCAACCAGCAGCAGGTTATGGCTCCACTAGCAACCAGCAGAAGGTTATAGCTCCACTAGCAACCAGCAGTAGGTTATGGCTCCACTAACAACCAGCAGCAGGTTATGGCTCCACTAGCAACCAGCAACAGGCCATGTATCCACTAGCAACCAGCAGTAGGCCATGTATCCACTAGCAACCAGCACCAGGCCATGTATCCACTAGCAACCAGCAGTAGGTTATGGCTCCACTAACAACTCGCAGCAGGTTATAGCTCCACTAACAACCAACAGCAGGTTATAGCTCCACTAGCAACCAGTAGCAGGTTATAGCTCCACTAGCAACCAGCAGCAGGTTATGGCTCCACTAACAACCAGCAGCAGGTTATGACTCCACTAACAACCAACAGCAGGTTATAGCTCCACTAGCAACCAGTAGCAGGTTATAGCTCCACTAGCAACCAGCAGCAGGTTATGGCTCCACTAACAACCAGCAGCAGGTTATGACTCCACTAACAACCAGCAGCAGGTTATAGCTCCACTAGCAACCAGCAGCAGGTTATGGCTCCACTAGCAACCAGCAGCAGGTTATGGCTCCACTAGAAACCAGCAGCAGGTTATTGCTCCACTAACAACCAGCAGCAGGTTATGGCTCCACTAGCAACCAGCAGCAGGCCATGTGTCCACTAGCAACCAGCAGTATGTTATGGCTCCACTAGCAACCAGCAGCAGGTTATGGCTCCACTAGCAACCAGCAGCAGGTTATGGCTCCACTAGCAACCAGCAGCAGGCCATGTTTCCACTAGCAACCAGCAGCAGACCATGTATCCACTAGCAACCAGCAGCAGGTTATGGCTCCACTAGCAACAAGCAGCAGGCCATGTATCCACTAGCAACCAGCAGCAGGCCATGTATCCACTAGCAACCAGCAGCAGGTTATAGCTCCACTAGCAACCAGCAGCAGGTTATAGCTCCACTAGCAACCAGCAGCAGGTTATGACTAAACTAGCAACCAGCAGCAGGTTATGGCTCCACTAACAACCAGCAGTAGGTTATGACTAAACTAGCAACCAGCAGCAGGTTATGGCTCCACTAACAACCAGCAGCAGGTTATGACTAAACTAGCAACCAGCAGCAGGTTATGGCTCCACTAGTAACCAGCAGTAGGTTATGGCTCCACTAACAACCAGCAGTAGGTTAAGGCTCCACTAACAACCAGCAGCAGGTTATGGCTCCACTAACAACCAGCAGCAGGTTATGGCTCCACTAGCAACCAGCAGCAGGTTATGGCTCCACTAACAACCAGCAGCAGGTTATGGCTCCACTAGCAACCAGCAGCAGGCCATGTTTCCACTAACAACCAGCAGCAGGTTATGGCTCCACTAGTAACCAGCAGCAGGTTATGGCTCCAATAGCAACCAGCAGCAGGTTATAGCTCCACTAGCAACCAGCAGTAGGTTATGGCTCCACTAACAACCAGCAGCAGGTTATGGCTCCACTAACAACCAGCAGCATGTTATGGCTCCATTAACAACCAGCAGCAGGCTATAGCTCCACTAAGAACCAGCAGCAGGTTATGGCTCCACTAACAACCATCAGCAGGTTATGGCTCCACTAACAACCAGCAGCAGGTTATAGCTCCACTAGCAACCAGCAGCAGGTTATGGCTCCACTAACAACCAACAGCAGGTTATGGCTCCACTAACAACCAGCAGCAGGTTATGGCTCCACTAGCAACCAGCAGCAGGTTATGGCTCCACTAGCAACCAGCAGCAGGTTATGACTCCACTAACAACCATCAGCAGGTTATGGCTCCAATAGCAACCAGCAGCAGATTATGGCTCAACTAACAACCAGTAGCAGGTTATGGCTCCACCAGCAACCAACAGCAGGCCATGTATCCACTAGCAACCAACAGCAGGCCATGTATCCACCAGCAACCAGCAGCAGGTTATGGCTCCACTAGCAACAAGCAGCAGGCCATGTATCCACTAGCAACCAGCAGCAGGCCATGTATCCACTAGCAACCAGCAGCAGGTTATAGCTCCACTAGCAACCAGCAGCAGGTTATAGCTCCACTAGCAACCAGCAGCAGGTTATGACTAAACTAGCAACCAGCAGCAGGTTATGGCTCCACTAACAACCAGCAGTAGGTTATGACTAAACTAGCAACCAGCAGCAGGTTATGGCTCCACTAACAACCAGCAGCAGGTTATGACTAAACTAGCAACCAGCAGCAGGTTATGGCTCCACTAGTAACCAGCAGTAGGTTATGGCTCCACTAACAACCAGCAGTAGGTTATGGCTCCACTAACAACCAGCAGCAGGTTATGGCTCCACTAACAACCAGCAGCAGGTTATGGCTCCACTAGCAACCAGCAGCAGGTTATGGCTCCACTAACAACCAGCAGCAGGTTATGGCTCCACTAGCAACCAGCAGCAGGCCATGTTTCCACTAACAACCAGCAGCAGGTTATGGCTCCACTAGTAACCAGCAGCAGGTTATGGCTCCAATAGCAACCAGCAGCAGGTTATAGCTCCACTAGCAACCAGCAGCAGGTTATGACTCCACTAACAACCAGCAGCAGGTTATGGCTCCAATAGCAACCAGCAGCAGATTATGGCTCCACTAACAACCAGTAGCAGGTTATGGCTCCACCAGCAACCAACAGCAGGCCATGTATCCACTAGCAACCAGCAGCAGACCATGTATCCACTAGCAACCAGCAGCAGGTTATGGCTCCACTAGCAACAAGCAGCAGGCCATGTATCCACTAGCAACCAGCAGCAGGCCATGTATCCACTAGCAACCAGCAGCAGGTTATAGCTCCACTAGCAACCAGCAGCAGGTTATAGCTCCACTAGCAACCAGCAGCAGGTTATGACTAAACTAGCAACCAGCAGCAGGTTATGGCTCCACTAACAACCAGCAGTAGGTTATGACTAAACTAGCAACCAGCAGCAGGTTATGGCTCCACTAACAACCAGCAGCAGGTTATGACTAAACTAGCAACCAGCAGCAGGTTATGGCTCCACTAGTAACCAGCAGTAGGTTATGGCTCCACTAACAACCAGCAGTAGGTTTTGGCTCCACTATCAACCAGCAGCAGGTTATGGCTCCACTAACAACCAGCAGCAGGTTATGGCTCCACTAGCAACCAGCAGCAGGTTATGGCTCCACTAACAACCAGCAGCAGGTTATGGCTCCACTAGCAACCAGCAGCAGGCCATGTTTCCACTAACAACCAGCAGCAGGTTATGGCTCCACTAGTAACCAGCAGCAGGTTATGGCTCCAATAGCAACCAGCAGCAGGTTATAGCTCCACTAGCAACCAGCAGTAGGTTATGGCTCCACTAACAACCAGCAACAGGTTATGGCTCCACTAACAACCAGCAGCAGGTTATGGCTCCATTAACAACCAGCAGCAGGCTATAGCTCCACTAAGAACCAGCAGCAGGTTATGGCTCCACTAACAACCATCAGCAGGTTATGGCTCCACTAACAACCAGCAGCAGGTTATAGCTCCACTAGCAACCAGCAGCAGGTTATGGCTCCACTAACAACCAGCAGCAGGTTATGGCTCCACTAACAACCAGCAGCAGGTTATGGCTCCACTAGCAACCAGCAGCAGGTTATGGCTCCACTAGCAACCAGCAGCAGGTTATGACTCCACTAACAACCAGCAGCAGGTTATGGCTCAAATAGCAACCAGCAGCAGATTATGGCTCCACTAACAACCAGTAGCAGGTTATGGCTCCACCAGCAACCAACAGCAGGCCATGTATCCACTAGCAACCAACAGCAGGCCATGTATCCACCAGCAACCAGCAGCAAGCCATGTATCCACTAGCAACCAGCAGCAGGCCACGTATCCACTAGAAACCAGCAGCAGGCCATTTATCTACTAGCAACCAGCAGCAGGCCATGTTTCCACTAGCAACCAGCAGCAGGCCATGTATCCACTAGCAACCAGCAGTAGGTTATGACTCCACTAACAACCAGCAGCAGGTTATGGCTCCACTAGCAACCAGCAGCAGGCAATGTATCCACTAGCAACCAGTAGCAGGCCATGTTTCCACTACCAACCAGCAGCAGGCCATGTATCGCTAGCAACCAGCAGCAGGCCATGTATCCACTAGCAACCAGCAGCAGGCCATGTATCCACTAGCAACCAGCAGCAGGCCATTTATCTACTAGCAACCAGCAGCAGGCCATGTATCCACTAGCAACCAGCAGCAGGCCATGTATCTACTAACAACCAGCAGCAGGTTATGGCTCCACTAACAACCAGCAGTAGGTTATGGCTCCACTAACAACCAGCAGCAGGTTATGGCTCCACTAACAACCAGCAGCAGGTTATGGTTCCATTAACAACCAGCAGCAGGCTATAGCTCCACTAACAACCAGCAGCAGGTTATGGCTCCACTAACAACCAGCAGCAGGTCATGGCTCCACTAACAACCAGCAGCAGGTTATGACTAAACTAGCAACCAGCAGCAGGTTATGGCTCCACTAACAACCAGCAGTAGGTTATGACTAAACTAGCAACCAGCAGCAGGTTATGGCTCCACTAACAACCAGCAGCAGGTTATGACTAAACTAGCAACCAGCAGCAGGTTATGGCTCCACTAGTAACCAGCAGTAGGTTATGGCTCCACTAACAACCAGCAGTAGGTTATGGCTCCACTAACAACCAGCAGCAGGTTATGGCTCCACTAACAACCAGCAGCAGGTTATGGCTCCACTAGCAACCAGCAGCAGGTTATGGCTCCACTAACAACCAGCAGCAGGTTATGGCTCCACTAGCAACCAGCAGCAGGCCATGTTTCCACTAACAACCAGCAGCAGGTTATGGCTCCACTAGTAACCAGCAGCAGGTTATGGCTCCAATAGCAACCAGCAGCAGGTTATAGCTCCACTAGCAACCAGCAGTAGGTTATGGCTCCACTAACAACCAGCAGCAGGTTATGGCTCCACTAACAACCAGCAGCAGGTTATGGCTCCATTAACAACCAGCAGCAGGCTATAGCTCCACTAAGAACCAGCAGCAGGTTATGGCTCCACTAACAACCATCAGCAGGTTATGGCTCCACTAACAACCAGCAGCAGGTTATAGCTCCACTAGCAACCAGCAGCAGGTTATGGCTCCACTAACAACCAGCAGCAGGTTATGGCTCCACTAACAACCAGCAGCAGGTTATGGCTCCACTAGCAACCAGCAGCAGGTTATGGCTCCACTAGCAACCAGCAGCAGGTTATGACTCCACTAACAACCAGCAGCAGGTTATGGCTCCAATAGCAACCAGCAGCAGATTATGGCTCCACTAGCAACCAACAGCAGGCCATGTATCCACCAGAACCCAGCAGCAAGCCATGTATCCACTAGCAACCAGCAGCAGGCCACGTATCCACTAGAAACCAGCAGCAGGCCATTTATCTACTAGCAACCAGCAGCAGGCCATGTTTCCACTAGCAACCAGCAGCAGGCCATGTATCCACTAGCAACCAGCAGTAGGTTATGACTCCACTAACAACCAGCAGCAGGTTATGGCTCCACTAGCAACCAGCAGCAGGCCATGTATCCACTAGCAACCAGCAGCAGGCCATGTTTCCACTACCAACCAGCAGCAGGCCATGTATACGCTAGCAACCAGCAGCAGGCCATGTATCCACTAGCAACCAGCAGCAGGCCATGTATCCACTAGCAACCAGCAGCAGGCCATGTATCCACTAGCAACCAGCAGCAGGCCATGTATCTACTAGCAACCAGCAGCAGGCCATGTATCTACTAACAACCAGCAGCAGGTTATGGCTCCACTAACAACCAGCAGCAGGTTATGGCTCCACTAACAACCAGCAGCAGGTTATGGCTCCATTAACAACCAGCAGCAGGCTATAGCTCCACTAACAGCCAGCAGCAGGTTATGGCTCCACTAACAACCAGCAGCAGGTTATGGCTCCACTAACAACCAGCAGCAGGTTATAGCTCCACTAGCAACCAGCAGTAGGTTATGGCTCCACTAACAACCAGCAGTAGGTTATGGCTCCACTAGCAACCAGCAGCAGGTTTTGGCTCCACTAGCAACCAGCAGCAGGTTATGGCTCCACTAGTAACCAGCAGCAGGTTATGACTCCACTAACAACCAGCAGCAGGTTATGGCTCCACTAGCAACCAGCAGCAGGTTATGGCTCCACTAGCAACCAGCAGCAGGTTATGGCTTCACTAGCAACCAGCAGCAGGTTATGGCTCCACTAACAACCAGCAGCAAGTTATGGCTCCACTAGTAACCAGCAGCAGGTTATGACTCCACTAACAACCAGCAGCAGGTTATGGCTTCACTAGCAACCAGCAGCAGGTTATGGCTCCACTAGCAACCAGCAGCAGGTTATGGCTCCAATAGCAACCAGCAGCAGGTTATGGCTCCACTAGCAACCAGCAGCAGGTTATGACTCCACTAACAACCAGCAGCAGGTTATGGCTCCACTAACAACCAGTAGCAGGTTATGGCTCCACTAGCAACCAGCAGCAGGCCATGTATCCACTAGCAACCAGCAACAGGCCATATATCCACCAGCAACCAGCAGCAAGCCATGTATCCACTAGCAACCAGCAGCAGGCCATGTATCCACTAGAAACCAGCAGCAGGCCATGTATCTACTAGCAACCAGCAGCAGGCCATGTTTCCACTAGCAACCAGCAGCAGGCCATGTATCCACTAGCAACCAGCAGTAGGTTATGACTCCATTAACAACCAGCAGCAGGTTATGGCTCCACTAGCAAACAGCAGCAGGCCATGTATCCACTAGCAACCAGCAGCAGGCCATGTTTCCACTACCAACCAGCAGCAGGCCATGTATCCACTAGCAACCAGCAGCAGGCCATGTATCCACTACCAACCAGCAGCAGGCCATGTATCCACTACCAACCAGCAGCAGGCCATGTATCCACTACCAACCAGCAGCAGGCCATGTATCCACTAGCAACCAGCAGCAGGCCATGTATCCACTACCAACCAGCAGCAGGCCATGTATCCACTAGCAACAAGCAGCAGGCCATGTATCCACTAGCAACTAGCAGCAGGCCATTTATCCACTAGCAACCAGCAGCAGGCCATTTATCTACTAGCAACCAGCAGCAGGCCATGTATCCACTAGCAACCAACAGCAGGCCATGTATCTACTAACAACCAGCAGCAGGTTATAGCTCCACTAACAACCAGCAGCAGGCCATGTATCCACTAACAACCAGCAGCAGGCCATGTTTCCATTGACAACCAGCAGCAGGTTATGGCTCCACTAGCAACCAGCAGCAGGTTATAGCTCCACTAGCAACCAGCAGCAGGTTATAGCTCCACTAGCAACCAGCAGCAGGATATGACTCCACTAACAACTAGCAGCAGGTAATGACTCCACTAACAACCATCAGCAGGTTATGGCTCCACTAGCAACCAGCAGCAGGTTATAGCTCCACTAGCAACCAGCAGCAGGTTATAGCTCCACTAGCAACCAGCAGCAGGTTATGACTCCACTAGCAACCAGCAGCGGGCCATGTATCCATTAACAACCAGCAGCAGGTTATGGCTCCACTAGCAACCAGCAGCAGGTTATAGCTCCACTAGCAACCAGCAGCAGGTTATGGCTCCACTAGCAACCAGCAGCAGGTTATAGCTCCACTAGCAACCAGCAGCAGGTTATGGCTCCATTAACAACCAGCAGCAGGCTATAGCTGCACTAAGAACCAGCAGCAGGTTATGGCTCCACTAACAACCAGCAGCAGGTTATGGCTCCACTAGCAACCAGCAGCAGGTTATAGCTCCAATAGCAACCAGCAGTAGGTTATGCACCACTAACAACCAGCAGCAGGTTATGGCTCCACTTGCAACCAGCAGCAGGTTATGGCTCCACTAGCAACCAGCAGCAGGTTATGGCTTCACTAGCAACCAGCAGCAGGTTATGGCTCCACTAACAACCAGCAGCAAGTTATGGCTCCACTAGTAACCAGCAGCAGGTTATGACTCCACTAACAACCAGCAGCAGGTTATGGCTTCACTAGCAACCAGCAGCAGGTTATGGCTCCACTAGCAACCAGCAGCAGGTTATGGCTCCAATAGCAACCAGCAGCAGGTTATGGCTCCACTAGCAACCAGCAGCAGGTTATGACTCCACTAACAACCAGCAGCAGGTTATGGCTCCACTAGCAACCAGCAGCAGGTTATGGCTCCACTAACAACCAGTAGCAGGTTATGGCTCCACTAGCAACCAGCAGCAGGCCATGTATCCACTAGCAACCAGCAGCAGGCCATATATCCACCAGCAACCAGCAGCAAGCCATGTATCCACTAGCAACCAGCAGCAGGCCATGTATCCACTAGAAACCAGCAGCAGGCCATGTATCTACTAGCAACCAGCAGCAGGCCATGTTTCCACTAGCAACCAGCAGCAGGCCATGTATCCACTAGCAACCAGCAGTAGGTTATGACTCCATTAACAACCAGCAGCAGGTTATGGCTCCACTAGCAAACAGCAGCAGGCCATGTATCCACTAGCAACCAGCAGCAGGCCATGTTTCCACTACCAACCAGCAGCAGGCCATGTATCCACTAGCAACCAGCAGCAGGCCATGTATCCACTACCAACCAGCAGCAGGCCATGTATCCACTACCAACCAGCAGCAGGCCATGTATCCACTACCAACCAGCAGCAGGCCATGTATCCACTAGCAACCAGCAGCAGGCCATGTATCCACTACCAACCAGCAGCAGGCCATGTATCCACTAGCAACAAGCAGCAGGCCATGTATCCACTAGCAACTAGCAGCAGGCCATTTATCCACTAGCAACCAGCAGCAGGCCATTTATCTACTAGCAACCAGCAGCAGGCCATGTATCCACTAGCAACCAACAGCAGGCCATGTATCTACTAACAACCAGCAGCAGGTTATAGCTCCACTAACAACCAGCAGCAGGCCATGTATCCACTAACAACCAGCAGCAGGCCATGTTTCCATTGACAACCAGCAGCAGGTTATGGCTCCACTAGCAACCAGCAGCAGGTTATAGCTCCACTAGCAACCAGCAGCAGGTTATAGCTCCACTAGCAACAAGCAGCAGGATATGACTCCACTAACAACTAGCAGCAGGTTATGACTCCACTAACAACCAGCAGCAGGTTATGGCTCCACTAGCAACCAGCAGCAGGTTATAGCTCCACTAGCAACCAGCAGCAGGTTATAGCTCCACTAGCAACCAGCAGCAGGATATGACTCCACTAGCAACCAGCAGCGGGCCATGTATCCATTAACAACCAGCAGCAGGTTATGGCTCCACTAGCAACCAGCAGCAGGTTATAGCTCCACTAGCAAACAGCAGCAGGTTATGGCTCCACTAGCAACCAGCAGCAGGTTATAGCTCCACTAGCAACCAGCAGCAGGTTATGGCTCCATTAACAACCAGCAGCAGGCTTTAGCTGCACTAAGAACCAGCAGCAGGTTATGGCTCCACTAACAACCAGCAGCAGGTTATGGCTCCACTAGCAACCAGCAGCAGGTTATAGCTCCAATAGCAACCAGCAGTAGGTTATGCACCACTAACAACCAGCAGCAGGTTATGGCTCCACTTGCAACCAGCAGCAGGTTATGGCTCCACTAGCAACCAGCAGCAGGTTATGGCTCCACTAGCAACCAGCAGCAGGTTATGGCTCCACTAGTAACCAGCAGCAGGTTATGACTCCACTAACAACCAGCAGCAGGTTATGGCTCCACTAGCAACCAGCAGCAGTTTATGGCTCCACTAGCAACCAGCAGCAGGTTATGACTCCACTAACAACCAGCAGCAGGTTATGGCTCCACTAACAACCAGCAGCAGGTTATGGCTCCACTAGTAACCAGCAGCAGGTTATGGCTCCACTAACAACCAGCAGCAGGTTATGGCTCCACTAACAACCAGCAGCAGGTTATGACTCCACTAACAACCAGCAGCAGGTTATGGCTCCACTAGCAACATGCAGCAGGTTATGGCTCCACTAGCAACCAGCAGCAGGTTATGGCTCCAATAGCAACCAGCAGCAGGTTATGGCTCCACTAGCAACCAGCAGCAGGTTATGACTCCACTAACAACCAGCAGCAGGTGATGGCTCCACTAGCAACCAGCAGCAGGTTATGGCTCCACTAACAACCAGTAGCAGGTTATGGCTCCACTAGCAACCAGCAGCAGGCCATGTATCCACTAGCAACCAGCAGCAGGCCATGTATCCACCAGCAACCAGCAGCAGGCCATGTATCCACTAGCAACCAGCAGCAGGCCATGTATCCACTAGAAACCAGCAGCAGGCCATGTATCTACTAGCAACCAGCAGCAGGCCATGTTTCCACTAGCATCCAGCAGCAGGCCATGTATCCACTAGCAACCAGCAGTAGGTTATGACTCGACTAACAACCAGCAGCAGGTTATGGCTCCACTAGCAACCAGCAGCAGGACATGTATCCACTAGCAACCAGCAGCAGGCCATCTTTCCACTACCAACCAGCAGCAGGCCATGTATCCACTACCAACCAGCAGCAGGCCATGTATCCACTAGCAACCAGCAGCAGGCCATGTATCCACTAGCAACCAGCAGCAGGCCATGTATATACTAGCAACCAGCAGCAGGCCATTTATCTACTAGCAACCAGCAGCAGGCCATGTATCCACTATTAACCAGCAGCAGGCCATGTATCTACTAACAACCAGCAGCAGGTTATAGCTCCACTAACAACCAGCAGCAGGCCATGTATCCACTAACAACCAGCAGCAGGCCATTTATCTACTAGCAACCAGCAGCAGGCCATGTATCCACTATTAACCAGCAGCAGGCCATGTATCTACTAACAACCAGCAGCAGGTTATAGCTCCACTAACAACCAGCAGCAGGCCATGTATCCACTAACAACCAGCAGCAGGCCATTTATCTACTAGCAACCAGCAGCAGGCCATGTATCCACTATTAACCAGCAGCAGGCCATGTATCCACTAACAACCAGCAGCAGGCCATTTATCTACTAGCAACCAGCAGCAGGCCATGTATCCACTATTAACCAGCAGCAGGCCATGTATCTACTAACAACCAGCAGCAGGTTATAGCTCCACTAACAACCAGCAGCAGGTTATGGCTCCACTAGTAACCAGCAGCACGTTATGGCTCCACTAGCAACCAGCAGCAGGTTATAGCTCCACTAGCAACCAGCAGCAGGTTATGGTTCCACTAACAACCAGCAGCAGGTTATGGCTCCACTAACAACCAGCAGTAGGTTATGGCTCCACTAACAACCAGCAGCAGGTTATGGCTCCACTAACAACCAGCAGCAGGTTATGGCTCCATTAACAACCAGCAGCAGGCTATAGCTCCACTAACAACCAGCAGCAGGTTATGGCTCCACTAGCAACCAGCAGCAGGCCATGTATCCACTAGCAACCAGCAGCAGGCCATATATCCACCAGCAACCAGCAGCAGGCCATGTATCCACTAGCAACCAGCAGCAGGCCATGTATCCACTAGAAACCAGCAGCAGGCCATGTATCTATTAGCAACCAGCAGCAGGCCATGTTTCCACTAGCAACCAGCAGCAGGCCATGTATCCACTAGCAACCAGCAGTAGGTTATGACTCCATTAACAACCAGCAACAGGTTATGGCTCCACTAGCAACCAGCAGCAGGTTATGGCTCCACTAACAACCAGCAGCAGGCTATAGCTCCAATAACAACCAGCAGTAGGTTATGGCTCCACTAACAACCAGCAGCAGGTTATAGCTCCACTAGCAACCAGCAGCAGGTTATGGCTCCACTAGCAACCAGCATCAGGCTATAGCTCCACTAGCAACCAGCAGCAGGTTATGGCTCCACTAGCAACCAGCAGCAGGCCATGTATCCACTAGCAACCAGCAGCAGGCCATGTATCCACTAGCAACCAGCATCAGGCCATGTTTCCATTAACAACCAGCAGCAGGTTATGGCTCCACTAGCAACCAGCAGCAGGCCATGTATCCACTTGCAAACAGCAGCAGGCCATGTATCCACTAGCAACCAGCAGCAGGCCATGTATCCACTAGCAACCAGCAGCAGGTTATGGCTCCACTAGCAACCAGCAGCAGGCCATGTATCCACTAGCAACCAGCAGCAGGCCATGTATCCACTAGCAACCAGCAGCAGGCCATGTTTCCATTAACAACCAGCAGCAGGTTATGGCTCCACTAGCAACCAGCAGCAGGTTATAGATCTTCTAGCAACCAGCAGCAGGTTATAGCTCCACTAGCAACCAGCAGTAGGTTATAGATCTTCTAGCAACCAGCAGCAGGTTATAGCTCCACTAGCAACCAGTAGTAGGTTATGGCTCCACTAGCAACCAGCAGCAGGTTATAGATCTTCTAGCAACCAGCAGCAGGTTATAGCTCCACTAGCAACCAGTAGTAGGTTATGACTCCACTAACAACCAGCAGCAGGTTATAGCTCCACTAGCAACCAGCAGCAGGCCATGTATGCACTAACAACCAGCAGCAGGCCATGTATGCACTAACAACCAGCAGCAGGCCGTGTTTCCACTATCAACCAGCAGCAGGTTATAGCTCCTCTAGCACACAGCAGCAGGCGGCCCTCAATGGCTTAAAAATGGAACTGAAACCTGAAACAGAATACATATTATGCTGTACTGCACTCCACCAATCAGGTCTTTATGGTATAGTGGCCAGACGGAAGCCACTCCTCAGTTAAAGGCATATGACAGCCCGCTAGGAGTTTGCCAACATGCAGGATCGAGGCAAAGATTAACTGAGCAAAGTACAGAGAGATCCTTGATGAAAACCTGCTCCAGAGCACTCAGGACCTCAGACTGGGGTGAAGGTTCACCTTTCAACAGGACAGCGACCCTAAGCACACAGCCAAGACAACGCAGGAGTGGCTTCGGGACAAGTCTCTGTATGTCTTTGAGTGGTCCAGCCAGAGCCCAGACTTGAACCCGATCAAAAATCTCTGGAGAGACCTGAAGATAGCTGTTTAGCAAAGCTCCCCATCTAATCTGACTAAGCTTGAGAGGATCTGCAGAGAAGAATGGAAGAAACTCCCCAAATGCAGGTGTGCCAAGCTTGTAGCGTCATCATACTCACGAAGACTCGAGGCTGTAATCGCTGCCAAAGGTGCTTCAACAAAGTACTGAGTAAAGGGGTCTGAATACTTAGGTAAATGTAATATTTCCGTTTTAAATTTGTAATAAATTAGCTAAAATCTCTAAAAACCTGTTTTTGCTTTGTCATTATGGGATATTGTGATGTCATTATGGGGTATTGTGATGTCATTATGGGGTATTGTGATGTCATTATGGGGTATTGTGATGTCATTATGAGGTATTGTGTGTAGATTGATGTGGGGGGGGGGGGAAACTATTTAATCAATATTAGAATAAGGCTGTAACCTAACAAAATTTGGAAAAAGTCAAGGGGTCTGAATACTTTCCTAAGACACTGTGTAATGTGTAATAGAATGTGGTCGGCTTTCAGCCAATCAGCTTTCAGGGCTCGAACCACCCAGTTTATAATGTGTAATAGAATGTGGTCGGCTTTCAAACAAGACCTTTAGAATCATGAATGTGTTGGACCCCCCCAGATAGAGAATAGATGATGTGCTTACAGATGTAATACGTGTACATATTCAAATCAAATCAAATTGTATTGGTCACATACACGTGATTAGCAGATGTTATTGCGGGTGTTTAGCGAAATGCTTGTGCTTCTATCTCCGTAATATCTAACAAATTACACAACATATACCCAATACACACAAATCTAAGTAGGAATGAATTAAGACTATATAAATATGGACAAGGGATGTCAGAGCGGAATGGACTAAGATACCGTAGAATAGTATAGAATACAGTGTATACATATGAGATGAGTAATGATTGTGTATGCTTCTATGGTATATTTACTCTCCTCCCCCTGTACTGAAGCAGGACGTTTTTTTTTTTTTACCCACAGCTAAGGGTTTTGGCACCATAATACGAACTCAAAATGCATTGCCTTTCTGTAAATTGCCTTTTGAGTACTCTCGTTCATTCGTTTCCACTCCTGATTAATAAGAGCTGCATGATTGCAATACATTTTTTTTCCTGACATGTTGTTCAGCCTATCAGATGTATCCGCCTTCGGTTTCTGAAGGAAAGTCCAATTCCCATCCACCTCAACGATACGCTTCTGTGAAAGCAGCCAGGAGACTTTTCTTTTCACTTATCCCCGCCACTTGCATTCTGTACAAGGGCTGGATGTGGACATGCAAACCTCGTGGACTGCTGTGTTGTTATTGAACAAGCTATTTCTTCCTAGGTTTTGGCCTTTCGAGGGAGTTTTTCCCTAGCCACCGTGCTTCTACACCTGCATTGCTTGCTGTTTGGTGGTTTTAGGCTGGGTTTCTGTACAGCACTTCGAGATATTAGCTGATGTACGAAGGGCTATATAAAATAAACTTGATTTGATTTGATTTAAATACAATTTCACATCTGAGGTGGCCAAGAACCATGTGGGAAATTGTTCCATAGATTCGGATGCAGGCCAATTTCAAATGCATTGTTTTGTGGTACATGCTATTGCAGCGGTAGGGTATAATAAGATGCATAATTCATACACTTTGGGCCCTTCTTCATTCTACTGTCCTGCCTGTTCATCTGAAGCTGAATTAATGCTACATTGACCATTAGGCAGCTATAGCACAGGGCAATACTGTCACTTTATGTGAACTGAAATCTCAGGAGGCAAAGAAGCTTTTTTACATTTTTTACTATGCTTAAGCAAGTATTGGTTTGCGATTGTCACTCTGGTCCAAGGTTGCCTCAAATTTTTGATTTCCTCCTCTCTTGGCTATAGATCATATTGTTTTACAGAATCAAATTACATATATATATATGTTAATATATATATACATATATATTGCTTCCATATTAGCATTGTATTGTCGTTGTCTATATTTCTGTAACAAAAATGACACTTTAATTTGAGTTCTGAGGTTTGTCAGAGCAGAGACCACGGTCCGAGCACAGAGTGTTGGACAGAGTTTATAATCCTCACCAGGGTTCACTTAGAGAGGCCCCTGGACTACTGTAATGGTGACCTTCATAAGGCCCCGTCTCCCTGCTGGGAACATGCATACCAGACACATCCACTCCACAGCCGACACTCATTGGGTCATGATGGGGCTAAGCAAGCCCATTAAGGCATGTTCATCTAGGCTGGGATCACGTACACAATGCATAGGGTTTGGAACATCAAGGCTAGCTTCTTGGCCCTTTAGAGTCTAAAGTACTTATAGAAAAGTGGTATATAAATGCAGTCCATTATTATTACTATTATATATATTTTTTTATTTAACCTTTATTTAACCAGGTAGGCAAATTGAGAACACGTTCTCATTTACAATTGCGACCTGGCCAAGATAAAGCAAAGCAGTTCGACACATACAACAACACATAGTTACACATGGAGTAAAAACAAACATATAGTCAATAATACAGTGAAAAAAAATAAGTCTATATACAATGTGAGCAAGTGAGGTGAGATAAGGGAGGTGAAGGCAAACAGATATATGTATAAATAAATAAAAATATAAAAAGGCCATGGAGGCGAAGTGAGTACAACACAGCAAGTAAAATAAAAACTAAAAAAACACTGGAATGGTTGGTTTGCATTGGAAGAAAGTGCAAAGTAGAGACAGAAATAATGGGGTGCAAAGGAGCAAAATAAATTAATAAATAAATACAGTAGGTAAAGAGGTAGTTGTTTGGGCTAAATTGTAGATGGGTTATGTACAGGTGCAGTAATCTATGAGCTGCTCTGACAGCTGGTGCTTAAAGCTAGTGAGGGAGATAGGTGTTTCCAGTTTCAGAGATTTTTGTAGTTCGTTCCAGTCATTGGCAGCAGAGAACTGGAAGGAGAGGCGTCCAAAGGAAGAATTGGTTTTGGGGGTGACTAGAGAGATATACCTGCTGGAGCGCGTGCTACAGGTAGGTGCTGCTATGGTGACCAGCGAGCTGAGATAAGGGGGGACTTTACCTAGCAGGGTCTTGTAGATGACCTGGAACCAGTGGGTTTGGCGACGAGTATGAAGCGAGGGCCAGCCAACGAGAGTGTACAGGTCGCAGTGGTGGGTAGTATATGGGGCTTTGGTGACAAAACGGATGGCACTGTGATAGACTGCATCCAATTTATTGAGTAGGGTTTTGGAGGCTATTTTGTAAATTACATCACCGAAGTCGAGGATTGGTAGGATGGTCAGTTTTACAAGGGTATGTTTGGCAGCATGAGTAAAGGATGCTTTCTTGCGGAATAGGAAGCCAATTCTAGATTTGACTTTGGATTGGAGATGTTTGATGTGGGTCTGGAAGGAGAGTTTACAGTCTAATCAGACACCTAGGTATTTGTAGTTGTCCACATATTCTAAGTCAGAGCCGTCCAAAGTAGTGATGTTGGACAGGCGGGCAGGAGCAGGCAGCGATCGGTTGAAGAGCATGCATTTGGTTTTACTTGTATTTAAGAGCAGTTGGAGGCCACGGAAGGAGAGTTGTATGGCATTGAAGCTCGCCTGGAGGGTAGTTAACACAGTGTCAAAAGAAGGGCCAGAAGTATACAGAATAGTGTCGTCTGCGTAGAGGTGGATCAGAGAATCACCAGCAGCAAGAGCGACATCATTGATGTAAACAGAGAAGAGAGTCGGTCCAAGAATTGAACCCTGTGGCACCCCCATAGAGACTGCCAGAGGCCCGGACAACAGACCCTCCGATTTGACACACTGAACTCTATCAGAGAAGTAGTTGGTGAACCAGGCGAGGCAATCATTAGAGAAACCAAGGCTGTCGAGTCTGCCAATGAGGATGTGGTGATTGACAGAGTCAAAAGCCTTGGCCAGGTCAATGAATACGGCTGCACAGTATTGTTTCCTATCGATGGCGGTTACGATATCGTTTATGACCTTGAGCGTGGCTGAGGTGCACCCATGACCAGCTCTGAAACCAGATTGCATAGCGGAGAAGGTGTGGTGTGATTCGAAATGGTCGGTAATCTGTTTGTTGACTTGGCTTTCGAAGACCTTAGAAAGGCAGGGTAGGATAGATATAGGTCTGTAGCAGTTAGGGTCAAGGGTGTCCCCCCCTTTGAAGAGGGGGATAACCGCAGCTGCTTTCCAATCTTTGGGGATCTCAGACGACACGAAAGAGAGGTTGAAGAGGCTAGTAATAGGGGTGGCAACAATTTCAGCAGATAGTTTTAGAAAGAAAGGGTCCAGATTATCTAGCCCGGCTGATTTGTAAGGGTCCAGATTTTGCAGCTCATTAAGAACATCAGCTGACTGTATTTGGGAGAAAGAGAAATGGGGAAGGCTTGGGCGAGTAGCAGAGGGGAGGGCAGTGCTGTTGTCCGGGGTAGGGGTAGCCAGGTGGAAAGCATGGCCAGCCGTAGAAAAATGCTTATTGAAATTCTCAAATTATAGTGGATTTGTCGGTGGTGACAGTGTTTCCTATCTTCAGAGCGGTTGGAAGCTGGGAGGAGGTGTTCTTATTCTCCATGGACTTTACGGTGTCCCAGAACTTTTTTGAATTTGTGTTGCAGGAAGCAAATTTCTGCTTGAAAAAGCTAGCCTTGGCTGTTCTAACTGCCTGTGTATATTGGTTTCTGGCATCCCTGAAAAGTTGCATATCACGGGGGCTGTTCGATGCTAATGCAGAACGCCATAGGATGTTTTTCTGTTGGTTATGGGCAGTCAGGTCAGGAGAGAACCAAGGGCTATATCTGTTCCTGGTTCTAAATTTCTTGAATGGGGCATGCTTATTCAAGATGGTGAGGAAGGCATTTAAAAAAAATGACCAGGCATCCTCTACTGACGGGATGAGATCAATATCCTTCCAGGATACCCCGGCCAGGTCGATTAGGAAGGCCTGCTCGCTGAAGTGTTTCAGGGAGCGTTTGACAGTGATGAGTGGAGGTCGTTTGACCGCTGACCCATTACGGATGCAGGCAATGAGGCAGTGATCGCTGAGATCTTGGTTGAAAACAGCAGAGGTGTATTTGGAGGGCAAGTTTGTTAGGATGATATCTATGAGGGTACCCGTGTTTACGGAATTGGGGTGGTACCTGGTAGGTTCATTGATAATTTGTGTGAGATTGAGGGCATCAAGCTTAGATTGTAGGGTGGCTGGGGTGTTGAGCATGTTCAAATTTAGGTCGCCTAGCAGCACGAGCTCTGAAGATAGATGGGGGGCAATCAGTTCACATATAGTGTCCAGAGCACAGCTGGGGGCAGAGGGTGGTCTATAGCAGGCGGCAACGGTGAGAGACTTGTTTTTAGAGAGGTGGATTTTTAAAAGTAGAAGTTCAAATTGTTTGGGAACAGACCTGGATAGTATAACAGAACTCTGCAGGCAGTCTTTGCAGTAGATTGCAACACCGCCCCCTTTGGCCGTTCTATCTTGTCTGAAAATATTGTAATTGGGGATAAAAATGTCTGAATTTTTGGTGGTCTTTCTAAGCCAGGATTCAGACACGGCTAAAACATCCGGGTTGGTAGAGTGTGCTAAAGCAGTGAACAAAACAAACTTAGGGAGGAGGCTTCTAATGTTAACATGCATGAAGCCAAGGCTATTACGGTTACAGAAGTCATCAAAAGAGAGCGCCTGGGGAATAGGAGTGGAGCCAGGTACTGCAGGGCCTGGATTCACCTCTACATCACCAGAGGAACAGAGGAGAAGTACAATAAGGGTACGGCTAAAAGCTATGAGAATTGGTCGCCTAGAGCTACTAGAGCAGAGAGTAAAAGGAAGTTTCTGGGGGCGATAAAATAGTTTAAAGGAATTATGTACAGACAAAGGTATGGTAGGATGTGAATACAGTGGAGGTAAACCTAGGTATTGAGTGATGATGAGAGAGATCTTGTCTCTAGAAACATCATTGAAACCAGGTGATGTCATCGCATATGTGGGTGGTGGAACTGAGAGGTTGGATATGGTATAGAGAGCAGGGCTAGAATCTCTACAGTGAAATAAGCCAATAAACACTAACCAGAACAGCAATGGACAAGGCATATTTACATTAAGGAGAGGCATGCTTAATCGAGTGATCAATAAGGGTCCAGTGAGTAGAGGTTGGTTGGGGTCGTGGCGATCCAGACAGCTGGCCGGGTATATGGCTATCGGTAGCAGCATAGGATGGAGGTCTGTTTGTAGATACCTCGTGCGTTTCCGTCGGTGGGTTCCGTGTGGTGGGGTTTTGTTCAGATAGCAGCCGATAAGACAGCTAACGATTAGCGGGCCTCGGATGAGCATTCAGGTAACGTCGGGACGGAGGTGCCGGTTGGATAAATCCCTCGGGCAGATAACGTCGGCAGTCAGTCGTGAAGGCCCGGTGGGGTTCCGTATCTGCAGCAGCAACAAAAGAAACGGGTCCGGATGGTGATGGAACTCCTCAGCTGGCTAGCTCCAGCATGATTTGAGTTTGCTCCGGGGTCGACGTAAGCCAATAGTCACACGTTATGCAGCTAGCTAGCTGCGAAATCAAGGTGCAAGTGTCCAGAGCCTGCGGTTGGAATCCGGGGAAACTGAGAGAAAAAAAAAGTCCCGGAATGCTCCGGGATGCAGTCCATTATTGCCAGGCTACTGCTTTCTTCCTACTCTCAAGATGCTCTTCTCAGGATCTCTGGAGTGTGCTATCAGTGAATTCTAAATTCGTTTAGCAGACATGCAGTGGTCAGTTTAATGATCATTATGTGGGGGGGGGGAATAAGGTGAATCAATGATCTAATCTGTAACGTTGGTTGATTCATGGATAGCCCTTGGATCAATGAGCAGCATATTGACCCTCAGGACAACCCTTTTGAAATAAAGACTGTTAGTAGCAAGGAGAAACCAGAAATGAGGCCTTGAAAATATGTTTAGTTATCATTTCGGTGCCTTCACAGTGCCTGAATGACCTACTAGTAAAGTCTTGTTGTTATAAATGTATAATGAAAATAATTCCAGTTTTTGATGAAACAATACTTTTATTTGAGTCTATGAAGCCCTATGTAGCTTCATACTGCAGGTGTAAGTCTCCACCCTCAGATCTCGTTTTTGAAATTCCAACAGCAACTCTAGTATTTCAATATTTGATCATTTAAATCAAATCGAATAATCTTCTCGCGCGTGTGTGTTTGTGTGTGTGTGTGTGTGTGTGTGTGTGAAACGTCAGTTTTGTGTCTCTCCTTTAGAACACAGGCATGTATAATAGCAGGCAGAGGATCTGTCTTTGATTCTGAGAGACAGGGGCAACGTTCACCTAAGTGTAGTGAAGCAGGGGAATAATGGTATCCTACTCTGCTGGTGAAAAACAATAGGAGAAGTAAAGGAGTTTCACGTTAAAAGTGCCTCTGTAGGTAGCTGACATGACGCGTCTAGTCAGACGTAAATAATGACAGACGGAAACTATCATGAGGTCTGTGAAGCATCCACACGCTGTGTCACGCCCTGGCCTTAGTATTCTTTGTTTTCTTTATTATTTTAGTTAGGTCAGGGTGTGACATGGGGAATGTTTGTGTTTTGTTGGTTTTGGGTGTTTTTATGGTAAAGGGGTTGTTGGGTATAGTATATGGGTTTGTGTGGAGTACATGTGTCTAGTGTTGTCTATGTATGTTTAGTGGTCTAGGAGAGTCTATGGTTACCGGAATGAGTTCCCGATTAGAGACAGCTGATTTCGGTTGTCTCTGATTGGGAGCCTTATTTAGGGTAGCCATAGGCTTTCATTTGTTGTGAGTAGTTGTCTATGTGATACGTTTGTACGTTTGTAGCCAGTGTGTGCACATCGTTATTTAGCGGTATAATTCACGATCGTTTCTTGTTTTGTTTAGTGTTAAGTGTTTTTTGTTTCGTTTGCCTTCTTCGTCAAATAAAAAGGAGATGGCTTATTTTCCAAATGCTGCGTTTTGGTCCGTCAATCCACCACACGATCGTGACACGCTGCCATGATTTTGTGTCTAACCTTTGCATTGCCAGCATCTCACAGCCCTTCCCAGCCCTGGAGAGCACTGAAAAACCCAGGGATTAATTGTGCTGCCATTGTCAGGCCCTGACCGTAGAGAGCTTTTTATGTCTCTGTTTTGGTTTGGTCAGGGTGGGATTTGGGTGGGCATTCTATGTTCCCTTTTCCATGTTTTGTATTTCTTTGTGTTTGGCCGGGTATGGTTCTCAATCAGAGGCAGCTGTCTATCGTTGTCTCTGATTGAGAACCATACTTAGGTAGCTTTTTCCCACATGGTTTTTGTGGGTAGTTGTTTTCTGTTTTGTGTTTCTGCACCTGACAGAACTGTTCGTTGTCGTTTTGCTCTTTGGTTATTTTGTTCAAGTGTTTTGTTTGAAATAAATCATGAACACTTACCACGCTGCGCTTTGGTCCACACCTTCTTCAACAGACGACCGTTACAGCCAGGCCTAACACCAGTCTGGTGGATTTGCATGAGTTTAGATCAGTTCAGGCCTAACACCAGTCTGGTGGATCTGCGTGAGTTTAGATCAGTTCAGGCCTAACACCAGTCTGGTGGATCTGCATGAGTTTAGATCAGTTTAGGCCTAACACCAGTCTGGTGAATCTGCATGAGTTTAGATCAGTTCAGGCCTAACACCAGTCTGGTGGATCTGCGGGAGTTTAGATCAGTTTAGGCCAAACACCAGTCTGGTGAATCTGCATGAGTTTAGATCAGTTCAGGCCTAACACCAGTCTGGTGGATCTGCGTGAGTTTAGATCAGTTTAGGCCTAACACCAGTCTGGTGGATCTGCATGAGTTTAGATCAGTTTAGGCCTAACACCAGTCTGGTGGATCTGCATGAGTTTAGATCAGTTTAGGCCTAACACCAGTCTGGTGGATCTGCGTGAGTTTAGATCAGTTTAAAGAGATCAAGGTGGCTGCCATTGCTGCATCTTAAAGGCTGACTTCTGCATCCATTTCAAGACCATCCATTTTTCCTTTTACTGTTTGAGGAGTTTGTACTCTTCCCTTTGTGTGCCTTTTTACCATACGTCACTGTTGATGACAGTGTTATTGATCTCAAACTTAATGTGTGAATCTATCACTTTAAAAAAAACAAGGGTGAAATTAAGATACAAGAGGAGAAAAATGTCAATTCATGTAACGATTCGGTCTTCAGATGGGCACGTTCTTAATCGGCTCCAATTCAAGACATGGAGGTCATATTTTAAATCAAATGTTTGTTTATTTACGAAGCAGAGAATAATTAAGAAAGATGGGCTTTGTTTGTTGATGTGTTAATTAATGTGTTGCAGTATGAAGGTCACATGGTCAGGGAATCTGGTATAATAACTAACCCCTTCATAATCTGGTATAATAACTAACCCCTTTCATAATCTAGTATAATAACTAACCCCTTAATAATCTGGTATAATAACTAACCCATTAATAATCTAGTATAATAACTAACCCCTTAATAATCTGGTATAATAACTAACCCATTAATAATCTGGAATAACAACTAACCCCTTCATAATCTAGTATAATAACTAACCCCTTCATAATCTGGAATAATAACTAACCCCTTCATAATCTAGTATAATAATTTACCCGTTCCTAATCTGGTATAATAACTAACCCCTTCATAATCTGGAATAACAACTAACCCCTTCATAATCTGGTATAATAACTAACCCCTTCATAATCTGGTATAATAACTAATCCCTTCATAATCTGGAATAATAACTAACCCTTTCATAATCTGGTATAATAACTAACCCCTTCATAATCTAGTATAATAACTAACCCCTTCATAATCTGGTATAATAACTAACCCCTTCATAATCTAGTATAATAACTAACCCCTTCATAATCTGGAATAATAACTAACCCCTTCATAATCTGGTATAATAACTAACCCCTTCATAATCTGGTATAATAACTAACCCCTTCATAATCTGGTATAATAACTAACCCCTTCATAATCTAGTATAATAACGAACCCCTTCATAATCTGGTATAATAACTAACCCCTTCATAATCTGGAATAATAACTAACCCCTTCATAATCTGGTATAATAACTAATCCCTTCATAATCTGGTATAATAACTAACCCCTTCATAATCTGGTATAATAACTAACCCCTTCATAATCTGGTATAATAACTAACCCCTTCATAATCTGGTATAATAACTAACCCCTTCATAATCTGGTATAATAACTAACCCCTTTAATAATCTGGTATAATAACTAACCCCTTTCATAATCTAGTATAATAACTAACCCCTTCATAATCTGGTATAATAACTAACCCCTTTATAATCTGGTATAATAACTAACCCATTAATAATCTGGTATAATAACTAACCCCTTTCATAATCTAGTATAATAACTAACCCCTTTCATAATCTAGTATAATAACTAACCCCTTCATAATCTGGTATAATAACTAATCACTTTGTAATCTGGTATAATAACTAACCCCATTATAATCTGGTATATTAACTAATCTCTTTATAATCTGGTATAATAACTAATAACTTTATAATCTGGTATAATAACGAATTTCTTTATAATCCGGTATAATAACTAATCCCTTTATAACGTGGTATAATAATTAACCCCTTAATAATCTGGTATAATAACTAACCCCTTCATAATCTGGTATAATAACTAACCCCTGCATAATCTGGTATAATAACTAACCCCTTCATAATCTGGTATAATAACTAACCCCTTCATAATCTGGTATAATAACTAACCCCTTTCATAATCTAGTATAATAACTAACCCCTTCATAATCGGGTATAATAACTAACCCCTTCATAATCTGGTATAATAACTAACCCCTTCATAATCTGGTACAATAACTAACCCCTTCATAATCTGGTACAATAACTAACCCCTTCATAATCTAGTTTAATAACTAACCCTTTAATAATCTGGTATTATAACTAACCCCTTAATAATCTGGTATAATAACTAACCCCTTTAGTAATCTGGTATAATAACTAACCCCTTTCATAATCTAGTATAATAACTAACCCCTTCATAATCTGGTATAATAACTAACCCATTAATAATCTGTTATAATAACTAACCCCATTATAATCTGGTATAATAACTAATCTCTTTATAATCTGGTATAATAACGAATTCCTTTATAATCCGGTATAATAACTAATCCCTTTATAATGTGGTATAATAATTAACCTCTTAATAATCTGGTATAATAACTAACCCCATTAGAATCTGGTATAATAACTAATCCCTTCATAAAATCAAGATGGTCAGTTTGAAACAGACATTGAACCTAGTGTCATATCTCCCTCACTTGTGTCATTTTTGGATATAATAGTATACTGTACACATTGGCTGCAATGGTCCTCTTATGTCCTTTGTTACAGCTCCCCAGTCCTGAAACAGAACAGAATAACATGGTCAAACAAGAACCAGCTCTGGTCATTATAATCCTTATTTGGCGGTAGATTCTTGATCAGATCTGAACATTTAAAACCCCCCCAAAAATGACATGGTAATGTATTCGCATAATGCAAGAATGAGTCCCACTCAACCAACGTATTAATGTAGATTCTGGAAAAGCCACGGCTAAGCAACTTGCATACGGTAATTGGCATATTGTGGTTTCCTTCCAGAGGAGAAAGGGAATTGTACATGCATTTATAATAAATAGCATATTTAAGCAGCCAGGAAATCACTGCAAGACATCCATCCTACAACGTTTCATTTATTCTAGTGTGTTTAATTAAAGCCAGGAAACCGCCTAAAATGGGTCTAATGTCCGAGGCTAGTTAATAGATATTACATTGATGCATAATTCAGGCAATTAAGAAAGTAATCACACAAAGTAATGTAATAGAAGTTAATTATTACTGCGTAAGCAAACAGTTCATCAATGCTAGTTAAAGCTGTGACTTCATGCATAATATGCCCACCAAGCAAGCTAATTCCTCTCCCAGAGTCTTTTGATCAGCTGATGAAACATAATGTTGTGCCTTCGGAAAGTATTCAGACCCCTTGACTTTTTCCACATTTTGTTACGTTACAGCCTTAATCTAAAATTTATTACATAAAAAAAATCCTCAGCAATCTACACAAAATACCACATAATGACAAAGCGAAAACAGGTTTTTTGAAAATTGTGCAAATTTATTAAAAATAAAAAAACGAAATACCTTATTTACATAAGTATTCTATGATATGAGACTATATATACGGTACCAGTCAAAAGTTTGGACACACCTATTCATTAAAGAGTTGTATTTTTTTTACTTTGTAGAATAATAGACTTCAAAACTATATAATAACACATATGGAATCATGTAGTAACCAAAAAAAGTGTTAAACAAATCAAAATATATTTTATATTTGAGATTCTTCAAAGTAACCACCCTTTGCCTTTATGACAGCTTTGCATACTCTTGACATTCTCTCAACCAGCTTCATGAGGTAGTCACCTGGAATGCTTTTCCAACAGTCTTGAAGGAGTTCCCACATATGCTGAGCACTTGTTGGCTGCTATTCCTTCACTCTGCAGTCCAACTCATCCTAAACCAACCATCTCAATTGGGTTGAGGTTGGGTGATTGTGGAGGCCAGGTCATCTGATGCAGCACTCCATCACGCTCCTTCTTGATCAAATAGCCCTCCACCAGCACTGATGTAGAGATGGAGCAGCTGCGTGACCAACTCTGCCAGGTTGATAGAAAACCTGACAGCAAAAGTCAGAGGCCTCCAGAGAAAAAGAAAGGAAATAAGAGATGAACTCTCTGAAATGAAGACAGTGACAATGAGAAAAGTAGAGGGGATCAAGGAGGAGATGAAAAGAGAGCTTTTAGAAGTGAGGACACCACACAGGCCCTGAAGGAGAAGAAGAACAGCAAGGACACCACAGAGGCCCTGAAGGAGAAGAAGAAAAGCGAAGACACCGCACAGGCCCTGAAGGAGCAGAAGAACAGCGAGGACACCGCACAAGCCCTGAAGGAGAAGAAGAATAGCAAGGACATCACACAGGCCCTGAAGGAGCAGAAGAACAGCAAGGACACCACACAAGCCCTGAAGGAGAAGAAGAACAGCGAGGACACCACACAGGCCCTGAAGGAGAAGAAGAACAGCGATGACACTACACAGGCCCTGAAGGAGAAGAAGAACAGCGAGGACACTACACAGGCCCTGAAGAAGAAGAAGAACAGCAAGGACACCACACAGGCCCTGAAGGAGAAGCTACCCAGGGTCACTAACCCCAGCCCACCTCCTATCGTGCTCCACCCACTCACCCCTACCAGCTCTCCAGGAGATCCCTCTCCACCCAACACCAACCTGTCTCCTTCAGAAGATCCATTTCCTTCCAACACCAACCCTCCTCCCACAGATCCCTCTCCAACAAATAACAATCTCCCTACCACCTCTGCTAGCTCATCCAAAACGCCCACCCCAGCTCAGCTCCAAGATGAACCTGGGATTGGAGTCATCCTCTGTGACTCCAACGGCAAACATCTACGGGAAAGAGAACTACTACCTGGCATGGAGGTGAGAAAAAATGGTGCCCCATGACACAAAATATTTTCAGAGGACACTTTAATAGAACCGAACACAATAATAATCTACACTGGGAGGATCAACCTAAAGACCATAAGGGGACGTGTGGCCCCAGCTATGGCACAAATAGCCATTATGTCCACAGAGAGATACCCATCTGCAAGAATTATAATTTAATCTCCAGCACTCCACCCAGAGAGAGCAACACTTCCCCCAGAGAGACCAGCACTCCGCCCAGAGAGAGCAACACTTCCCCCAGAGAGAGCAACACTTCCCCCAGAGAGAGCAACACTTCCCCCAGAGAGCCCAGCACTCTGCCCAGAGAGAGCAACACTTCCCCAGAGAGCCCAGCACTCCGCCCAGAGAGAGCAACACTTCCTCCAGAGAGTCCAGCACTCCGCTAAGAGAGAGCAACACTTCCTCCAGAGAGTCCAGCACTCCGCCCAGAGAGAGCAACACTTCCCCCAGATAGACCAGCACTCCGCCCAGAGAGAGCAACACTTCCCCCAGAGAGTCCAGCACTCCGCCCAGAAGGAGCAACACTTCCCCCAGAGAGAGCAACACTTCCCCCAGAGAAACCAGCACTCTGCCCAGAGAGAGCAACACTTCCCCAGAGAGCCCAGCACTCCGCCCAGAGAGAGCAACACTTCCCCCAGAGAGACCAGCACTCTGCCCAGAGAGAGCAACACTTCCTCCAGAGAGTCCAGCACTTCGCTCAGAGAGAGCAACACTTCCTCCAGAGAGTCCAGCACTCCGCCCAGAGAGAGCAACACTTCCCCCAGATAGACCAGCACTCCGCCCAGAGAGAGCAACACTTCCCCCAGAGAGTCCAGCACTCCGCCCAGAAAGAGCCACACTTCCCCCAGATAGACCAGCACTCCGCCCAGAGAGAGCAACACTTCCTTTAGGGAGACCAGCAATCTGCCCAGAGAGAGCAACACTTCCTTTAGGGAGACCAGCAATCTGCCCAGAGAGAGCAACACCTCACCCAGAGTGATGATGCACTCCACCCAGAGAGCCCAGCTCTCCACCCAGAGAGACCAGAACCCCGTCCAGAGGCCAGCAACCCCCCACTCCATTGGCCTCCACTCAATACCCCGCCCCACTACCCCTCACCTTATTACTTCTCACACTCAACCCCTCATGCCAACAGGACAGCATCCCCCTGCACCATTGAGACCAACAGTCCAGCAAGACAGTTATGCTGAAGTGACACGAAGAACAGAGCCCCCTGCTGCAGCCGGGCTAAACCAGATAAGACATCTGCTGACTTCTGCAGCCGAGCTAAACCAGATAAGACATCTGCTGACTGCTGCAGCCGAGCTAAACCAGATAAGACATCTGCTGACTGCTGCAGCCGAGCTAAACCAGATAAGACATCTGCTGACTGCTGCAGCCGAGCTAAACCAGATAAGACATCTGCTGACTGCTGCAGCCGAGCTAAACCAGATAAGACATCTGCTGACTGCTGCAGCCGAGCTAAACCAGATAAGACATCTGCTGACTGCTGCAGCCGAGCTAAACCAGATAAGACATCTGCTGACTGCTGCAGCCGAGCTAAACCAGATAAGACATCTGCTGACTGCTGCAGCCGAGCTAAACCAGATAAGACATCTGCTGACTGCTGCACCTGAGCTAAACCAGATAAGACATCTGCTGACTGCTGCAGCCGAGCTAAACCAGATAAGACATCTGCTGAACGTAATCTTCCCAAAAAATATCTATTAATTCTTGTTAATATCAGAAATAAAATGATTCGAAATACAACATATTATCATTAGGAGGTCCGTTTTGGATAAGCTACCGAAGAAAGGGTTAAAATTAGCTCGTTTAAATATATGTAGCCGCCGAAACAAGAAACAAGTTCAATTGGCTAATCTTAGACAATATTAATATACAATGCCTTAAGAATGTATTCATACCCCTTGACTTATTCCAACTTGTGTTGTTCCAGCATGTTTTCAAAATGGATTGAATGTATTTTTTCTCACCCATCTATACACAATACCCCATAATGACTTAGTGAAACATGTTTCTAGAATCTTTTTGCAAATTTATTGAAAAGGAAATACAGAAATACAGTATCTCATTTACGTACGTATTCATACCCCTGAGTCAATACATGTTAGACTCACCTTTGGCAGTGATTACAGCTATGAGTGTTTCTGGGTAAGTCTCTAAGAGCTGTGAGTCATTCTGGGTAAATTTTTAAGAGCTGTGAGTCTTTCCCGGTAAGTCTCCAAGAGCTGTGAGTCTTTCTGGGTACGTCTCTAAGAGCTGTGAGCCTTTCTGGGTACGTCTCTAAGAGCTGTGAGCCTTTCTGGGTACGTCTCTAAGAGCTGTGAGCCTTTCTGGGTAAGTCTCCAAGAGCTGTGAGTCTTTCTGGGTACGTCTCTAAGAGCTGTGAGCCTTTCTGGGTAAGTCTCTAAGAGCTGTGAGTCTTTCTGGGTAAGTCTCCAAGAGCTGTGAGTCTTTCTGGGTATATCTCTAAGAGCTGTGAGTCTTTCTGGGTAAGTCGCTAAGAGCTGTGAGTCTTTCTGGGTACGTCTCTAAGAGCTGTGAGCCTTTCTGGGTAAGTCTCTAAGAGCTGTGAGTCTTTCTGGGTAAGTCTCCAAGAGCTGTGAGTCTTTCTGGGTATATCTCTAAGAGCTGTGAGTCTTTCTGGGTAAGTCGCTAAGAGCTGTGAGTCTTTCTGGGAAAGTCTCTAAGAGCTTTCCACACCTGGATTGTACAATGTTTGCTCATTTATAATTTTCAACATTCTTCAAGCTCTGTCAAGTTGGTTGCTGATCATTGCTAGACAGCTATTTTCAAGTCTTATCATAGACTTTCAAGTAGATTTAAGTCAAAACTCTAACGCGGCCACTCACTGTGTTCTTGGTAAGCAACTCCAGTGTAGATTTGGCCTTGTTTTTAGGACGTCGTGAAACACACCTTACATTTTTCATTCTTCATTATTTTCCATTATTTTAATTGATTATCCCTTACATGCTCAAAGGGATGTTCAATATCAACTTCTTTTTCTTTTTTTTAACACATCTATCCATATGTACGCTTCTTTGTGAGGCATTGGAAAACCTCCCTGGTCTTTGTGGTTGAATCTGTGTTTGAAATTCACTGCTCGACTGAGGGACCTTACAGATAATTGTATATGTGGGGTACAGAGATGAGGTAGTCATAAAAATCTAATGTTAAACACTATTATTGTGCTCAGAGTGAGTCCATGTGACTTGTTAAGCACATTTTTCCTCCTGAACTTATTTAGGCTTGCCATAACAAAGTGGTTGAATACTTATTGACTCAAGACATTTCAGCTTTTTATTTTTAATACATTTTGTAAAAATGTCTATAAATATATACATTTTCACACTGAGGTTGGAATAATACTGTGACATTGTAAAAACAATGATATCGTCATTTTAGTGTAAAATATCCGGCTGTTTTGGTGGGATGGAGTTTTCACCGGCCTGGTAGTTACTGTATTTTTATTTTTTAGGCTAGTGACAAAAAATCTCTATCTTAAGGCTAGGCATCCAGCTAGTGGGACAACTTCTGGTGAAACTGGAGGGCACGCAATTCAAATAAATAATCACAAAAATGATGGATATTAAACATTTATGTACATACAAGTGTCTTATATCGGTTAAAAGCTTAAACTCTTTTTAATCTAACCGCACTGTCCGATTTACAGCGAAAGCATGCCATGCGATTGTTTGAGGACAGCACCCCACATCAAAATATATTTCCACCGGCACAGGTGTCATAAATTCACAAATAGCGATTAAATATTCACTCAGCACCTTTGATACTGCAGTAAGAATACAAGGATATAACATCCATAGCTAATACAGGAATGTCTACGGGGGAGGTGTTGCTGTATACATTCCAAACCATATTCCTGTAAAGTTCAGGGCGGATCTCATGACAAATGAAGTAGAGGTGCTGTGGTTGCAGGACATTCCAGATTTACATTTTTATTCATTTGTAAACATTTATATACATATGCAGGTTCACCTCTTCTTTTAAGCTTTATGTAACGGATGTGAAATGGCTAGCTAGTTAGCGGGTACGCGCTAGTAGCATTTCAATCAGTTCCGTCACTTGCTCTGAGACTTAAGTAGGGTTTCCCCTTGCTCTGCAAGGGCCGCGGCTTTTGTGGAGCGATGGGTAACGACCGTGCTTCGTGGGCAACCGTTGTTGATGTGTGCAGAGGGTCCCTGGTTCGCGCCCGTGTCGGGGCGAGGGGACGACGTAAAGTTATACTGTGACATTGATGCTGTTGACCCGGATCACTGGTTGCTGCGGAAAAGGAGGAGGTTGAAAGGGGGGTGAGTGTAACGGATGTGAAATGGCTAGCTAGTTAGCGGGTACGCGCTAGTAGCATTTCAATCAGTTACGTCACTTGCTCTGAGACTTAAGTAGGGTTTCCCCTTGCTCTGCAAGGGCCGTGGCCTTTGTGGAGCGATGGGTAACGATGCTTCGTGGGCGACCGTCGTTGATGTGTGCAGAGGGTCCCTGGTTCGCGCCCGTGTCGGAGCGAGGGGACGGTTTAAAGTTATACTGTTACATTTAGACGAGTGCAAACTGTCAGTATCCCTTCTTTTAGGCTTTAGACGAGTGAAAACTGTCAGTATCTCTTCTTTTAGGCTTTAGACGAGTGCAAACTGTCAGTACCTCTTCTTTTAGGCTTTAGACGAGTGCAAACTGTCAGTATCTCTTCTTTTAGGCTTTAGACGAGTGCAAACTGTCAGTACCTCTTCTTTTAGGCTTTAGACGAGTGCAAACTGTCAGTACCTCTTCTTTTAGGCTTTAGACGAGTGCAAACTGTCAGTACCTCTTCTTTTAGGCTTTAGACGAGTGCAAACTGTCAGTACCTCTTCTTTTAGGCTTTAGACGAGTGCAAACTGTCAGTATCTCTTCTTTTAGGCTTTAGACGAGTGCAAACTGTCAGTACCTCTTCTTTTAGGCTTTAGACGAGTGCAAACTGTCAGTACCTCTTCTTTTAGGCTTTAGACGAGTGCAAACTGTCAGTATCTGGAGAATATGTGCGTGATGTTAGATAAGGTCTCTGATGCCAACAGATACATTTATTTTCTTGGTGACTTGAACATTGACTTGTTATCATCTAGTTGTCATGTCAAGAGGAAGCTTCTTACTGTGACTAATGACTGTAACATGACCCAGGTTATAACTCTAACCAACTAGAGTGTATACCAATAGTGTTGGATCTGTGACATGTGACATCCACTTGTATTGATTACATATTCACTAATGCTGCAGAGCTCTGCTCCAAAGCAATATCAGTTCCCATTGGCTGCGGTGACCATAACACTGTGGCAATAACAAGGAAAGCCTAAAGTTATTTATAAGAGGTCATACAAAATGTTTTCTTAGGACTATTTTTTTGAAGATGTAAAACATGTATGTTTGTGTATGAGGAGAATCCAGATGTATTTGTATTTTAACAATAGGGGTGGCAGGTAGCCTAGTGGTTAGAGCGTTGGGCCAGTAACCAAAAGGTTGCTAGATCAAAACCCAGAGGTGACAAGGTACAAATCTGTTGTTCTGAACAAGGCAAACCACTGTTCCTAGGCCGTCACTGAAAATAATAATTTGTTCTTAACTGACTTGCCTAGTTAAATATAAAATAAATAAAAGCATACACCTGTGAAGGAACTAACCCTTAGAGGTCACTGGATTGATGATGAGTTGAAGAATGTTATGGTTCAAAAAGTGACAAACAAGTCAGGCTGCTCAGCTAATTGGTTGAGAAGTTGTGTGACTAAACTTAACACAAAAAAATAGTAAATTATATTACCAAAACAACTATGGAAAAATACTTTGGAGCACCTTAAATGATATCATGGGCAAAAAACAACAATTAATCTCCGTCGTTCGTTTAATTTGATGGGTAATTTTTAACAAAACATTTTGATATAACCAATCATTTCAATGACTATTTCATTGGTAAAATGGACAAACTGAGAAGTGAAATGACAACATTGAACAGTGAACCATCATATGAAGATTCAATAAAGAAATAACAGGATTTCTGTTTTGAATTTGGTAAAGTTTTCTGTGGAAGAGGTACAAAAAACGATTGTTATCCATCAATAATGATAAGCTACCAGGTATAGACAACCTAGATGGAAAACTACTGAGAATGGTAACAGACTATATTGCCACTCCTATTTGCTATATATTTAACCAAACCCTAAAGCAGTGTATACAGGCGTGTTTGGAAGCTAAAGTAATTCCATTGCCTATAAATAGTAAAGCACCCTTTGCAGCCTCTAACAGCCGCTGAATCAGATGACTGATTGGCTAAAATAAATAGATAATAAAATGATAGTTGGAGCTGTATTGTTAGATTTCAGCGCAGCCTTTGATGTTATTGATCATCATTTGTTATTGAAAAAAACTCACTTGTTTTGCCTTTAAATCACCTACCATCACATGGTTGGAGAGTTACTTATCCAATAGTATTCTTCAATGGAAACTTCTCTAACATCAGATATGCACAGTGCGGTATCCCTCAGGGCAGTTGCCTTGGGCCATTACTCTTCTTTATTTTTTACAATTGATTTGCCACTTGTTTTACAAGAAGCTTAAATGACTTCGTATGCTGATGATTGCACAGTCTACACATCAGCACCTCAGCCAGGGAGCTCACTGAGACACTTAGCAAGGAGTTACAGTCAGTGTCAGAATGGGTAATTAACAATAAACTGGTCTTAAATACATCTAAAACCAAAAGCATTGTATTTGGTTAAAAACATTCTCTTAGACCTAAACTTCAACTGGAGTTGTGTATAAAGGGTGTGACCATTGCAGAAATGTAACTCCCAGGAGTAACATCGGATAGTCAGTTATCATGGTCAAGTCATATTGACAAAATTGTTGTGAAAATGGTGAGAGGTACAGCATGTCTGTTTATAAAAAATAAGTTCTGCATTTTTGACACTAAAATCAACTGTACTAGTTGTTCAGGCTCTGGTCTTGTCCCATCTTGATTACTGTCTGGTAATATGGTCAGGTGTAGTGAAGAAAGACCCAGCAAAGCTGCAGCTGGCTCAAAACAAAGCAGCACGCCTTGCCCTTAACTGCCCACTGTAACGCTCTGGGTGTCGGGGGGTGTGAAGTCAAGCGCAGGAACAACAGACAGTTCAAATATGGTGCTTTTAATGCACAACTGGCAAACAATGTCCACACGAATTAACACTGGGTGCAACAAACAAATGTCCCCTACACGGAAGACAAAATACCCAGTCCAAAATACAATTGATGAACGAAACAAACCAACGTTCATCTACTCCCGAATCCAACATACAGCTGAACAATCCCGCACAAAGAACCGTACGGGCTGGCTGACTAATAAAGCCCCACTAATTATAAATCACCTCCACACAGGTGTAACAAATAAAAACATAAGGAGGGGGAGGAAAAAGAGTCAGTGGCAGCTAGTAGGCCGGTGACGACGACCGCCGAGCCCCGCCCGAACGGGAAGGGGAGTCACCTTCGGTCGGAGTCGTGACACCCACACAGAAATAACATAAACAACATGCCCGGTAGTATTTTCATGGTTGAGGGTTGAGGAGAAATGTACTACTTCTCTTCCAGTCTTTTTAAGAAAGATTTGCGTGTTGAAAAAGCCTAACCATTTGTATGATTTCTTTTCATACACTTCAAACATACACACCCCACCAGACACGCTACTATGAGTTTTTTCACGGTACCCAAACCAAAAACAGATTTAATGTGTCACTCAGCCATGTCATCCTGGAATGCTCTGCCACCAGAGGGTACTCAGGCAAAAAGAAGTTGAGCTTAAAAATAAAGATTTAAAAATCATATTGTATCACAGCGATTCTCCTCTTCCTAAATATTAAATATAACTATATATAAGAATAGGATGTATATTTGAATAGTGTGTAAATAGTATTTTTGCTCTCTCTTGTTGTCTTTCCAAAATAGAACTCTTATTTTATAAAATTACTTTTTATCTATTCAATATAATGTCCTTGTCAATAGCAGTTCTGTACTTTGTCATGTATTTGTACTTTGTCATGTATGTTATGTGGACACCAGGAAGAGTGGCTGCTGCATGTGCAGTAGCTAATGGGGATCCTAATAAACTAAACTAAACTCGCATCAAAAGGTTGGAAGATTAACGCAGTTATTGACCTTTCCTGATGTCAGGATGCTTTTGTATTGCCTGACATGTTTCCAAGAGAACCATTTAGCACAGATCCCCTGGGCCTATATATTTATATTTATATATGTATTAAGCTGCAATGAGTTTGATCTGTCTGCTGGAATCGAGGGGACCAATCAGCAGAGGTCACGTCGGCACTAACATATAGATAGACAGACATACAATAGACATATAAAAAACACAAACTGCACAGACGCTTGTCACAAACTCTAATAGTTACCCTTTTTTTCTGTTTTGTTTCTGTCCTCAAATGATTAGCTGTCTTTTCATTAGCACCTCTTGCTAGGTTAGGGTTGCCAGAGTTCTAATATGCAGTTAGACACTCTTTTTTGTTTTCTCAGCTGTTGTCTGAGCAATGTATTGATCCATCTTTGTTCTTTCATCATTGTAAAATTCCCCATAATGCTGGTCATTTTCTTAGACTGATTCTAAGCCCCTGTCTGGTAATCAAGAGATAATTGTCAATTATCAAAAGGAACCATCAGATAAATTACAGCAAAATCAATGCAGCCACTTGAGTGTAGGACTTGTTTCCCCAGCAAAACTAAGGTCTGGATTGGAGTGTTTAAACGGCTGAATATTCAGGAGTACTGTAGTGAAACAACCGGAACGTTTACCATGTTGGGGGGGGGGGGGGGGGGATTCCCTATTGAAACTGTTTTATTAATGTCAGGATAATCTTTTACTGTAATGTTGTTGAAATAGTAATACTATTTTACTGTAATTTTGTTGAAAAAGTAATAATATTTTACTGTAATTTTGTTGAAATAGTAATAATATTTTACTGTAATTTTGTTGAAATAGTAATAATATTTTACTGTAATTTTGTTGAAATAGTAATACTATTTTACTGTAATTTTGTTGAAATAGTAAGGCACCAGATGGTTATATCTGTTGTTCTATAATGTCTAACGGAGACCAAACTCCTGTTATCCATTCAACTGAAGGCATTGTTTTACACCTTTTCCCTTTTATGGGCAGGATAGGAGACTCAATATTCCTTGTGGTTGAAATTACTTTTGTGATGAGAGTTAATGTGTGGGCGTCCTGATAATTCCTAGTCGGTCCAAGATTTCTCTTTCACCTCATGAAGGAGATGCCATCCCTTGAATGTCTTCCAGTGTGTATGGAAACAAATGTCCTGCTGTAATGGCATCACTCATGGAAGCAACGTGATATAGTATCTCCTCAAAGTATTTATTTACACTGAACTTCTCACCAAATTGCGTTGTCATTTTAATGGGGGAAGATTAATCTGTTGCCTCATAGGTTTAGGTGAAAGAGATGGACTTTTCAGCAGCTTTGTTTACACACCAATAAAACTAGTGAACTCTTTTATGCCCAGGCCCTGTAGTGGTTCCCCTGTTCTTTAGAGTAACGGGTTCTCCAATTTTGTCACGTTCTGACCATAGTTCTTTTGTATTTTCTTTGTTTTAGTGTGGTCAGGGCGTGAGATGGGTGGGTTATCTATGTTTTGTGTTTCTATGTTGGGTTTGTCGTTTGGCCTGATATGGTTCTCAATCAGAGGCAGGTGTTTGTCATTGTCTCTGATTGGGAACCATATTTAGGTAGCCTAAATTACAGATTTTTCGTATTTAAACAAACTCAATTGTAATTACATTTATAAGTAAATAATAATTAACTAATCTTACTCAGTCTGTGTGATTTAATAAAATGATTAAAATATAATATGTCCATCACTTGTCTTAATCTGAACAGTATTTGCAGAATCAGGTCTCAAATATGGACATAACCTATCTACCTGACTGTATTCATTATTACTTTTGATTAGGTTGTGTCTGATACTTGCTACATGGATGGTTCTATGTTATCATTGATACTTGCTACATGGATGGTTCTACATTATCATTGATACTTGCTACATGGATGGTTCTATGTTATCATTGATACTTGCTACATGGATGGTTCTACATTATCATTGATACTTGCTACATGGATGGTTCTATGTTATCATTGATACTTGCTACATGGATGGTTCTACATTATCATTGATACTTGCTACATGGATGGTTCTACATTATCATTGATACTTGCTACATGGATGGTTCTATGTTATCATTGATACTTGCTACATGGGTGGTTCTGTGTTATCATTGATACTTGCTACATGGATAGTTCTACGTTATCATTGATACTTGCTACATGGATGGTTCTATGTTATCATTGATACTTGCTACATGGATGGTTCTACATTATCATTGATACTTGCTACATGGATGGCTACAGAATATTCAAGGATACTTTTTTGCTAAAAATACTGAATCATGACAAAGGACAAGGTTATTGAGCAGTAATATATATATTTTTTAAATACATTTGAAATCTAATCCAAAAATAGTGTGCCAAAATCATGTAGGTCAACTTTTATTACCGCCAATCTACTAAATGTAACTTTAACAGTAATCACTGTCAGTGACTGTGATTTAACCTATGTCCAGATGGCTCATATCTCATCCCTCTCTGAAAGAGCCACACATTGAATATAACAGATCTACTGCACCAGAACAAGATAAAACAGAGTGCACTTTGTTCACAGCTATTTATATCAATAGTGCTGAGAGGCACACAATGAGTGTTTAAGATGCTGGGCCCAGATCTCAGTAGCAGGTGGGCAGGCTGCCTGCAGGGCCCACATCTCAGTAGCAGGTTGGCAGGCTGCCTGCAGGGCCCAGATCTCAGTAGCAGGTGGGCAGGCTGCCTGCAGGGCCCAGATCTCAGTAGCAGGTGGGCAGACTGCCTGCAGAGCCCAGATCTCAGTAGCAGGTGGGCAGACTGCCTGCAGGGCCCAGATCTCAGTAGCAGGTGGGCAGACTGCCTGCAGAGCGCAGATCTCAGTAGCAGGTGGGCAGACTGCCTGCAGGGCCCAGATCTCAGTAGCAGGTGGGCAGGCTGCCTGCAGGACCCAGATCTCAGTAGCAGGTGGGCAGGCTGCCTGTGGGTTCCTGGGCGGAGGAGGTGCCCAATCCTTTACAGGTGTTGCCCATCTCTCTGGGCCTCCGCGACTCTGAGAGGGGGAGGGTCAGGACGGGCAGGGAGTGGGACTGCTGGAGGTGCAGGCGTTGGAGAGACAGAGCCTCTTCTCGCTGTCTAGGCCTCTGCAGGTCAGTGTCTCTCCCCAAAGGGACCGTCGAGCGAAACGCCATCAATTCATAAACAAAAGAGCCACTTCACCCGCCACAAAGTAAACATATGTGATAGAGCTGGCGCCCGAGCCGCAGCTCACTGCAATATGTCAGCCTCTCCTAATTAGCTTGGTTAACTCCCTCTGCTGTCTGTCCAACTGAGGCCAGGGGAAGTCATGTGGGCTTTGTGTTTATAACAGCAGTCGCATGGCCTGTTTAATTATGTTCTTGTTGAAATGGACATTATATATCCTTTAGGACCCTACCAAACACAGCTGCCTTGTTATAGATAAAGGTTATTGACGTGCTGTAGATATATCGATCAGTGTCTGGAACAAAGGAGCAAAACCCTGCACTCTCTGTAAGGTTAAACCGAGGGGGCTTCACTTGGCCTTTTATACAGTGTGTGTGTGTGTCTTGTGTTTAAATAAAAACAGCCCCCTCCCCCCCTCCATCTTTATCAGGATGGATTTGCAGTCATTACTGGCTGGCCTTCAGACTGTGGTCCTCCACATGTTACACCATGCAGTCCACGCTGGGTGTCATATTACCACACTGGGTCTCATGTTACCACACTGGGTCTCATGTTACCACACTGGCTCTCATGTTACCACACTGCTGCTTACATACTGGTAGTACAATTTAACCAGGCTGATGACAGGCAGCATGACACCACTCTGAGGGAATGCCCTCTCCACTCCTCATGGGGATGCTGGGTCAGCGGAGGTGAGGAGGCTCTCTCCACTCCTCATGGGTGTGCTGGGTCAGGGGAGGTGAGGAGGCCTTCTCCACTCCTCATGGGGGTGCTGGGTCAGGGGAGGTGAGGAGGCCCTCTCCACTCCTCATGGGGGTGCTGGGTCAGGAGAGGTGAGGAGGCTCTCTCCACTCCTCATGGGTGTGCTGGGTCAGGGGAGGTGAGGAGGCTCTCTCCACTCCTCATGGGGATGCTGGGTCAGCGGAGGTGAGGAGGTTCTCTCCACTCCTCATGGGGATGCTGATTCAGGGGAGATGAGGAGGCTCTCTCCACTCCTCATGGGGGTGCTGGGTCAGGGGATATGCGTCAACTGCAGGGTTTCTGCTCACCTCTCCCAAAACGCAGTTCAAATTGGGCATTTTACATTGTTTGTTTCATTGTTTTTTGAGGAGGATTGTTAGAGCTGTTGAAGTGTGTTACCTTGATGCTTAATATCTCTCATCCTGTGACTACGCTGCAAGTGAAAGTGAGGTAGTAGTCAAACACAGGAAGTTCTTTCCTTGACTTTGTGAAATAAATGAGAGAGGTGTGTATGAATACATTACATTAAGCATTGGACGCCCTCCAGCACAGTGGTATGAATCTTATTAAAATAGCTCGGCCACTGTTTGAGTCCGTCTCTAACTAGTCACATCTGGTAATGAGCTCCACGAGGTAGATCTGACATTTGACAGGTTTAAATCCTTTCTAGCCTTTTTATGTTGCTGTTTATTCCACTTGGTTTAGTTTAAGACGATTTACTTCACGAACAATGCCTTTAAGGGTTTCTTCCAGAACGATGTGAATGCTGAAGAAAAAGGAATACATTTCACAGTGTTTTATGTATAAAAAAAAGGTGTGTGAAAGTGAAACCGTTTCTGGCTCTGACTGCCAAGCAGCGCCATCCAGCCTGAGTAGCACCCAGCTCAGAGCTATATGACCGCTGTTGCCGACTAAACGTCATGATCCCTGGATCTTTGTTCCCTCTTTGACAGAAGTGTTTGAAATTCCTGGGTTGAAAGTTCTCTGAGATGATATCAGAATTCTTTAGTTCTTCTTCACTAGTGGCGCAGCGGTTTAAGACGCTGTATTGCAGTTCTAGACGTGTCACTACCTGACCCTGGTTTGTTCCAGGGTCAGTACAATACAATAAAAAAATGACAGGCATTGCTTTCTAGTGGCTGGCAGAATTCTGTTGTATTTCTCTCTGTTGGCTAGTGTGCTCAACAAAGAATCACATCAATGAAATATCGGGACTGTTATGGCTGTCGCTCTCCTCATCCTCAGACGAGGAGAGGAGAGAAGGATCATCAGACCAAAATGCAGCTTGAGGGAAATAAGCCATCTTTTTTATTTATAACGCTGATGGCAACACGAAAAACAAAACACTTTCAAAAATACAAAACAAGAAAACGACGTAGACGAAACCTGAACATAAACTTACATAACTAACACGTAACACTTACGGACAGGAAACATACTACATCGAAACGAAACGAACAACCGAAACAATCCCGTATGGTGTAAGACATAACACAGACACAGGAGACAATCACCCACAAACAAACAGTGAGAACGCCCTACCTAAATATGACTCTTAATTAGAGGAAAATGCAAACCACCTGCCTCTAATCAAGAGCCATACCAGGCAACCCAAAACCAACATAGAAACAGATAACATAGACTGCCCACCCAAAACACATGCCCTGACCATAAACACATAAAAAACAACATAAAACAGGTCAGGACCGTTACAGAACCCCCCCCCTCAAGGTGCGAACGCCGGGCGCACCAGCACAAAGTCCAGGGGAGGGTCTGGGTGGGCAGTTGACCACGGTGGTGGCTCCGGCTCAGGACGCTGTCCCCACACCACCATAGTCACTCCCTGCTTCTGTCTTCCCCTCCCAATGACCACCCTAAAACTCACATCCCCTAAATAAACGGCCAGCACCAGGAGAAAGGGCAGCACCGGGACAAGGGGCAGCACCGGGACAAGGGGCAGCACCGGGACAAGGGGCAGCACCGGGACAAGGGGCAGCACCAGGATAAGGGGCAGCACCAGGATAAAGACCAGCACCGGGATAAGGGGCAGCACCGGGACAAGGGGCAGCACCGGGATAAGGGGCAGCACCGGGACAAGGGGCAGCACCGGAGCAAGGGGCAGCACCGGAACAAGGGGCAGCACCGGGATAAGGGGCAGCACCGGGACAAGTGGCAGGTCCCGGCTGATATACTCTGGCAGATCCTGGCTGAGGGACTCTGGCAGGTCTATGCAGGCTGACGGCTCTCGACGCTCATGGCAGGCTGACGGCTCTCGACGCTCATGGCAGGCTGACGGCTCTCGACGCTCATGGCAGGCTGACGGCTCTCGACGCTCATGGCAGGCTGACGGCTCTCGACCCTCATGGCAGGCTGACGGCTCTCGACGCTCATGGCAGGCTGACGGCTCTCGACGCTCATGGCTCTCTGACGGCTCTCGACGCTCATGGCTCTCTGACGGCTCTGGCTGCTCATGGCTCTCTGACGGCTCTGGCTGCTCATGGCTCTCTGACGGCTCTAGCTGCTCATGGCTCTCTGACGGCTCTGGCTGCTCATGGCTCGCTGGCGGCTCTGGCAGATCCTGTCTGGTTGGCGGCTCTGGCAGATCCTGTCTGGTTGGCGGCTCTGGCAGATCCTGTCTGGTTGGCGGCTCTGGCAGATCCTGTCTGGCTGACGGCTCTAGCGGCTCCTGTCTGGCTGACGGCTCTGTAGGCTCATGGCAGACGGGCGGCTTTGCAGGCTCATGGCAGACGGGCGGCTTTGCAGGCTCATGGCAGACGGATGGCTCAGATGGCGCTGGGGAGACGGATGGCTCAGATGGCGCTGGGGAGACGGATGGCTCAGATGGCGCTGGGGAGACGGATGGCTCAGATGGCGCTTGGCAGACGGGCAGTTCAGGCATCGCTGTGCAGACGGCAGACTCCTGCCGGCTGAGGCGCACTGTAGGCCTGGTGCGTGGTGCCGGGACTGGTGGCACCGGGCTGGGGACACGCATCTCAGGGCTAGTGCGGGGAGAAGGAACAGGGCATACTGGACCCTGGAGACGCACATTAGGCCTAGTGCGTGGTGCCGGCACTGGTGGTATCGGGCTGGGAACACGCTTCTCAGGGCTAGTGCGGGGAGAAGGAACAGGGCATACTGGACTCTCAAGGCGTACTATAGGCCTTGTGCGTGGTACCGGTACTGGTGGTACCGGGCTGAGGACCCGCACATCAGGACGAGTACGGGGAGAAGGAACAGTGCGTACAGGACTCTGGAGACACACAGAAGGCTTGGTGCGTGGTGTAGGCACTGGTGGTAATGTGCTGGAGACACGCACCACAGGGCTAGTACGTGGAGGAACAGTAACAGGACGCACAGGACTCTGGAGACACACAGGAGGCTTTGTGCGTGCTGTAGGCACTGTCTTAACCAGACGGCTAGCACGCACCTCAGGACGAGTATGGAGAGCTGTTCCCGGTGACATTAACTCACCAACACGCTCATTCGGACGGATGCCGTGCCTCATGCACCAAACCAGTACATCCCTCATAACTCTCTCCTCCAATTTCTCCATTAATTCCTTTACTGTCTCTGCGTCGCTCACTTCCAAATCCGCCCTCACCGGCTCCTTACGGTAAGCAGGAGGAGTTGGCTCACGTCTCCCGACTGACCCAACTAAACTACCCGAGAGCCCTCCCCCAAGAAATTTTTGGGTTTGACTTACGGGGTTCCAGCCTTGTTTCCGTGCTGCCTCCTCATATCGCCGCCTCTCTGCTTTCGCTGCCTCCAGGTCAGCTTTGGGACGGCGATATTCTCCCGACTGTGCCCATGGATCTTCTCCGTCCAATATTTCCTCCCAACTCCAATAATCCTGTGTAGCAGGCCACTGCTCCAATTCACGCTGCTTGATCCTTTGGTGGGTAATTCTGTCCGTAAGTGTTACGTGTTAGTTATGTAAGTTTATGTTCAGGTTTCGTCTACGTCGTTTTCTTGTTTTGTATTTTTGAAAGTGTTTTGTTTTTCGTGTTGCCCATCAGCGTTATAAATAAAAAAGATGGCTTATTTCCCTCAAGCTGCATTCTGTTATGGCTGTCGCTCTCCTCATCCTCAGACGAGGAGAGGAGAGAAGGATCATCAGACCAAAATGCAGCTTGAGGGAAATAAGCCATCTTTTTTATTTATAACGCTGATGGCAACACGAAAAACAAAACACTTTCAAAAATACAAAACAAGAAAACGACGTAGACGAAACCTGAACATAAACTTACATAACTAACACGTAACACTTACGGACAGGAAACATACTACATCGAAACGAAACGAACAACCGAAACAATCCCGTATGGTGTAAGACATAACACAGACACAGGAGACAATCACCCACAAACAAACAGTGAGAACGCCCTACCTAAATATGACTCTTAATTAGAGGAAAATGCAAACCACCTGCCTCTAATCAAGAGCCATACCAGGCAACCCAAAACCAACATAGAAACAGATAACATAGACTGCCCACCCAAAACACATGCCCTGACCATAAACACATAAAAAACAACATAAAACAGGTCAGGACCGTTACAGGGACAAAGATCACATTGCACGTTTATTTTAAATGTAAAAGTGGGATGGTTTTCTAAAAGTAAACCCCTCAACATCAAAACAAAGAAAATGTTGTGATGTCAGTATGATTAAATAGGAATTGTCAACAATTAATTATATTGTGGGAAATAGTTCATAGAAACTGGCATATCCTCATTAGCAACCTGGTCTCAGAGAACTTTGTATTATTCTGTGTGTAAATTCGAGACACTTCATTTAGAATGATGTGTTACGTATGGTACGTATTCATTTGTGGATGTCCCTCACCCATTTCATATTATATGTTACAAATTTGTAAAACGTGCAATATGTTACGAACTTGCTAAACATACATATGTTACGAATATGAAAAACGTATGATATGTTATGAATTTTAGCTAGGTGGCTAAAGTTAGCTAGGCTAGGGGTTAGGGATTAGGGTAAAGGTTAGGGTTAAGTTAAAGGGTTAGTTTAGGAGTTGGATAAAGGGTTAAGGCTAGGGTTAAGGTTAGGGGAAGGGTTAGCAAAAAAGGGTTACGGTTAGGGGGAGGGTTATCTAACATAGTTCCAGTAGTAGCTAAAAAGTAGTAAGTAGTCTAAAAATGGCTAATTAGCTAAAATGCTGAAGTTGTCCGTGATGAGATAACCTTTGGGTTGCTAGAGGTTCACTTTATATGCCCACCCTTCTTTACTGTCTCATGTAACCATACCAAATGTTACATTTCATAATAATTTTAGCGTCCCGGATTTACATTTATTATGTTACGTCGAGTCTATGAGACCAGGCTGACCTTGCTTTTGACAGTATCCTTAATTTTATTGCAATAAAAGAAAAGGTTTATTGACCAGAGTGAATAGTGTCCTACTCTTAGTGCAGGACTGATCCAATACATGTTAAATTCATTACCCATTTGGCTTATACATGATGTGTTGTACCAATGACTGAAAATGTATGTGATTCATTTCCCTTTACTCTTAATTGGGGTTGGGTGTCAACCTTTCCATGAACTTTCCATGACCTATTATGTTGTATCTTTGATCATCCATATGTGTAACTGATCAACTTATACTAACAGAGAATATATAACAAGAAAACTGTATCTTGTAAGATACTGTTGTGTGCAGAAGATGTACGTGATGACACAGGCTGACGTAACCATCCTCCCAGATGACAAAGTTGCTATCTTTTTTTGTTGTTTTTGTGTTGTTGAATTTTACCCCTTTTTCTCCCCAATTTCGTGGTATCCAATTGTTAGTAGTTACTATCTTGTCTCAACGCTACAACTCCTGTACGGGCTCGGGAGAGACGAAGGTCGAAAGCCATGCGTCCTCCGAAACACAACCCAACCAAGCCTCACTCCTTCATAACACAGCGCGCATCCAACCCGGAAGCCAGCCGCACTAATGTGTCGGAGGAAACACCGTGCATCCGGCGACCTGGTCACCGTGCACTGCGCCCGGCCCGCCACAGGAGTCGCTAGTGCGCGATGAGACAAGGATATCCCTACCGGCCAAACCCTCCCTAACCCGGACGACGCTAGGCCAATTGTGCGTCGCCCCACGGATCTCCCGGTTGCGGCAGGCTGCGGCAGAGCCTGGGGGCGAACCCAGAGTCTCTGGTGGCACAGCTAGCACTGCGATGCAGTGGACAAAGATACTATCAACCCACTGCAGTATTTTACTGTCAATGATATAAATCTGCTTGATGATTCAGTGCTTAGATCACAAGAAGATATTAGAATCGAGATGTTTGCACGAAAGAGTAAGAAGAAGCCCTGTAAGAAGCCGCCATGTGACATAAGGGCTACTAGATTACTAGTACTAATGATTTAACAAAGGGCTTTAAGGTAATTTACCCAGCCTATGCCTTTTAGGGAAAGACACCTAGCAGATGTGTATCAAAATATGACATTATTTCCCTGCTAGGTGAAGCATACTGTCCCATGCCTCAGTCACACTCAGGCAGACAGACAGCATGATTCTTTATATTCTTTCTCTAGCACTTAGAATAAAAATCACAAGAACAGTCGTGGAGGAATACCAGAGCAACAGTCTGGAGATGTCTAAGTCAAAAAAGCATTTGTTCCTCTAGGTACAAGCTAGAGAGCAGTGTGCCCTGCTATTTGCATTTCTGAAATGCTTCGCTGCCCAAGCATGCTTGATGTGAGCCGGTTGAAGTGTTTTCATAGCATCATATGACCGTTGTACTGCAGGCTCACTGTTGAACATTACCCAACAAATATGGATTATGTTAAAGTGGACTGTGGATTGACGAGGATATGCTAATATGTCCCAGATGGGCATCTGAGCGGCTGCCGGGTAGGGACATGCAGACAGTAAATGGCAGGACCAGTCTTTGGCAGGCTCATCATTCTGTCATTAAAGGCCACATTATTACTTACAACCAGGTTTGCATGACAATACTAGGACTGAACGCACTCCCTTTGTGTGTGTGTGTGCGTGCGTGCGTGCGTGCGTGCGCAAAGATTTTGTGCTTATATTTGCATGTTCAAAACATCAATGGAGAGGCCATTCAGAGGGATAGGTCATTCATTCATAATCAGTAGCTAATTGTTGGATGGTTATTTAATCAAAGAAGCCATTATGTTCTTATAGGGTTGAAGATGTGATTGACAATACTGTACTCGTCCCTCTTTTACCTTGACAATAGAGGCTAGCACAGATCTATTTTGTGTTTTAGACAACATAGAATTTCCCAGTAGTGTAAAAAACTATTGTGCTATGGACTATTGCGCTAACGTCTCTCTGGAGGGATGGGGGCATATATTATGGTGGGGGGCTGGGGGCCATTGTTAGCAAACATTGCCTCTAGCCCAGGATTTAGGCAGGCCCCCCAGCACATGTGGACTCCATCGTACACACACAAACACACGCACACGCACACATACACTCACTGAGCACCCCCTGTACCCACGCCCAGAAGAGGAAGACTAGATGCCCTAGGACAGTTCAGCTAGTGTGGATTAGTTCACATGAGGCACATTAAGTGGCCAGGGATACATTTGGCATGACAAACACCATCGCTGTATGTAATTAAATCCAGTGGTGCCCCAGGCCTTCTCTCTGTTGTTACGGGTGTGGGCCAACACTACTGGTCTAACGAGAGAACATTTACAGCTCAGATAAACCAGCAGAGAAGAAGAGGGAGAGTGGAGTATGGGGTTTTAGAAGGGCACGATAGAAGGCCACCTAAGATAACAAATAAAACAAATGTACATTTGAATAACAAAATATACCCCTTTAAAGAGATTCTCTGGTCCTTTTGTGTAATTTGTAGCCAGCAGTTCTGAAAGTAGTGCTCACGAGCCAAACGTGGTCCCGGAAAACGGCTTAATATGTCACATGCTGTATGTGCAGACATGTGCACCACGTCATTGTTACTAAAGCACCTTATACGACCCACCACTGCGACCTGTATGCCCTAGTCGGCTGGCCCTCGCTACATGTTCGTCGTCAGACCCACTGGCTCCAGGTCATCTACAAGGCTATGCTAGGTAAAGTGCCGCCTTATCTCAGTTCACTGGTCACGATGGCTACACCCACCCACAGCACGCGCTCCAGCAGGTGTATCTCACTGATCATCCCTAAAGCCAAAACCTCATTTGGACGCCTTTCCTTCCAGTTCTCTGCTGCCTGCGACTGGAACGAATTACAAAAATCTCTGAAGTTGGAGACTTTTATCTCCCTCAACAACTTTAAAAATCTGCTATCCGAGCAGCTAACCGATCGCTGCAGCTGTACATAGTCCATCTGTAAACTACCCACCCAATTTACCTACCTCACCCCCCATACTGCTTTTATTTATTTACTTTTCTGCTCTTTTGCACACCAGTATCTCTTCTTGCACATGATCATCTGATGATTTATCACTCCAGTGTTAATCTGCTAAATTGTAATTATTCGATTTATTGCCTACCTCATGCCTTTTGCACACATTGTATATAGATTCTCTTTTTTTTTCTACCATGTTATTGACTTGTTTATTGTTTACTCCATGTGTAACTCTGTGTTGTCTGTTCACACTGCTATGCTTTATCTTGGCCAGGTCGCAGTTGCAAATGAGAACTTGTTCTCAACTAGCCTACCTGGTTAAATAAAGGTGAAATAAAATACAAATAAATTGCTATTTCGCTCTGCTCTGTCTGCATCTTGCTAGCTGAGAGGCTGAAACTCATTGGCTGGAACTGAATTGCTAGGAGGCTGGCCCACATGGGGGAAAATGTAGGAAAAATTGCACGGCGCAGCTTCCAGAGTTTTCAAACTAGGGATTTCGTTGCTAATTGAGGTAAGACAGTAATTCTGCTCATAGATGCAGGTATGAACTACACATTGACCCATCCAGGCCAAAGCGGGAGATTTCAAAAATACTTACTAGTCGCCAAAGTTCCGGAGCATGTCTTTAAAAGGTGCATTCTGTGTGATTTAATGTTCTGTACATAGGCCTAGGTCTATACTAGGTTTGCTGTGAACATTAAATTAAGTTCAAATTAAATGAAGTTCAGGAAGAAATAACATTTCTTCCTGAACAGCCAGAAAAAATGTAGCCTAACAATGGCACACATTTTTCACACGCATTTTTTATTAGGTTTGTAACGCAGGATGGTTGCTATAAACTAGGTTATTAATTTAGTAGCTTCTTCATATTCTTCCAGAAGTTGATGAATTAGCACCTATCAGTGGAAAGTCTTACAGATTGCACCTTTAATATTTGGTCCAGCTCCTCCTCCTCCTCCGAAACAGTCCTGAAAGGTGCAACAACACAAAACAGGAAACAACTACCCACAAACCACAGGTGAAAAAAAGACTACCTAAGTATGGTTCTCAATCAGAGACAACGATAGACAGCTGCCTCTGATTGGGAACCATACCAGGCCAAACACATAGAAATAGAAAACATAGAAAAAACACATCGAATGCCCACCCCAACTCACGCCCTGACCAAACCAAAATAGAGACATAAACAAGGAACTAAGGTCAGGGCGTGACACCTCCCAACTACTGGTAATGTCTGTGGAGGTATTAATTAACGGCTTGTACATCTCCGTAGTTGTATTAAAGGAGATAATTGGTTAAGGAAAAGAATACCTCAGCACCCACATTAATTAATTTTGATTTCACATTTGAAACTACTTGGTGATCTCCTGAAAGATGCTCTACCATGTGACGCTTCTCTCCTATATCTCTCTCTTTCACTCTCTGCTCTATCTCTCCCCCTCTGTCACTCTCTCCCTCTCTCTTTCACTCTCTGCTCTGTCTCTCTGCCTCTCTCTCTGCTCTCTCTATCTCTCTCATCCTCTCTCTCCATCTCTCTCTCTCTGTCTCTGTCTCTGCTCTTTCTGCTCTCTCTATCTCTCCCTCCCTTGCTCTGTCTCTCTATCTGCCTCTCTTTCTCTCTGCTCTCTCTATCTCTCTCTGCCTCTCTCTGCTCTCTCTCTGATTTCGCTCTCTCTGCTCTCTCTCCTCACAGTGGCCTCCAGCGCCCCTTTGTGAGCCTCCAGCAGGGGGAAACTGAACACACCAATCTGTGTCATTACTCTGTCATTGCATCAAATCACACGAAAAGGGGCAGTGGTGGAGGCCTGCTTGGTGAAGCTCCAAGATTCAGTCCCCTGGTAATGGTCTGATGGTACTGTAATGGAGAGTTGTGTGCTGTCCCCCATGAAGGGCCAAGGATGTGCAATCATTCATCAAACATACTGTCATTTTGAGCTACAGCCATTTTCTTATTTCCTTGAACGTGGAATCATTTGAGAAGGATGAACAGTGTTAGGTTAAGGTTCCCAAAAAAAGAAAAGAAAAGGAATATGTATACAAAGTCAATGGTGTAAATACAGTGCCTTGCAAAAGTATTCACCCCCTTGGCCTTTTTCCTATTTTGTTTCATTACAACCTGTAATTTAAATGGATTTTTATTTCGATTTCATGTAATGGACATACACAAAATAGTCCAAATTGGTGAAGTGAAATGAAAAAAATAACTTCCAAAAAATTATTTAAAAATAAAAAACTGAAAAGTGGTGCGTGCATATGTATTCACCCCTTTGCTATGAAGCCCCTAAATAAGATCTGGTGAAAACAATTACCTTCAGAAGTCACATAATTAGTTAAATAAAGTTCACCTGTGTGCAATCTAAGGGTCACATGATCTGTCACATGATCTCAGTATATATACACCTGTTCTGAAAGGCCCCTGAGTCTGCCACACCACTAAGCAAGGGGCACCACCAAGCAAGAGGCACCATGAAGACCAAGGAGCTCTCAAAACAGGTCAGGGACAAAGTTGTGGAGAAGTACAGATCAGGGTTGGGTTATAAAAAAATATCAGAAACTTTGACCATCCCACGGAGCACCATTTAATCCATTATAAAAAATAATGGACAGAATATGGCACCACAGCAAACCTGCCAAGAGAGGGCAGTCCATCAAAACTCACGGACCAGGCAAGGAGGGCATTAATCAGAGAGGCAACAAAGAGACCAAAGATAACCCTGGAGGAGCTGCAAAGCTCCACAGCGGACATTGGAGTATCTGTCCATAGGACCATTTTAAGCCATACACTCCACAGAGCTGGGCTTTACGGAAGAGTGGCCAGAAAAAAGCCATTGCTTAAAGAAAAAAATAAGCAAACATGTTTGGTGTTCGCCAAAAGGCATGTGGGAGACTCCCCAAACATATGGAAGAAGTTACTCTGGTCAGATGAGACTAAAATTTAGTTTTTTGGCCATCAAGCAAAACGCTGTATCTGGTGCAAACCCAACACCTCCCAGCACCCCCAAATCCCCATCCCCACAGTGAAGCATGGTAGTATCAGCATGTGGGTATGTTTTTCATCGGCAGGTACTGGGAAATTGGTCAGAATTCAAGGTATGATGGATGGCGCTAAATACAGGGAAATTCTTGAGGGAAACCTGTTTGTCTTCCAGAGATTTGAGACTGGGACGGAGGTTCACCTTCCAGCAGGATAATGACCCTAAGCATACTGCTAAAGCAACACTCAGGTGGTTTAAGGGGAAACATTTAAATGTCTTGGAATGGCCTCGTCAAAGACCTCAATCTAATTGAGAATCTGTGGTATGACTTAAAGATTGCTGTACACCAGCGGAACCCATCCAACATTTTTATTTATTTATTTATTTATATTTCATCTTGATTTAACCAGGTAAGCTAGTTGAGAACAAGTTCTCATTTACAACTGCGACCTGGCCAAGATAAAGCAAAGCAGTGCGACACAAACAACAACACAGAGTTACACATGGAATAAACAAGTGTACAATCAATAACACAATAGAAAAAAAAGAAAGTCTATATACAGTGTGTGCAAATGGCGTGAGGAGGTAAGGCAATACATAGGCCATAGTAGCGACGTAATTACAGTTTAGCAAATTTACACTGGTGTGATAGATGAGCAGATGATGATGTGCAAGTAGAAATACTGGTGTGCAAAATAGCAGAAAAGTAAATAAAAACAATATGGGGATGAGGTAGGTAGATTGGGTGGGCTATTTACAGATGGGCTATGTACAGCTACAGCTATTGGTTAGCTGCTCAGATAGCTGATGTTTAAAGTTAGTGAGGGAAATATAAGTCTCCAGATTCAGCGATTTTTGCAATTCGTTCCAGTCATTGGCAGCAGAGAACTGGAAGGAAAGGCGGCCAAAGGAGGTGTTGACTTTGGGGATGACCAGTGAGATATACCTGCTGGAGCGCGTGGGTGTTGTCGTCGAGATCAGTGAGCTGAGATAAGGCGGAGCTTTACCTAGCATAGACTTATAGATGACCTGGAGCCAGTGGGTCTGGCGACGAATATGTAGCGAGGGCCAGCCGACTAGAGCATACAGGTCGCAGTGGTGGGTGGTATAAGGGGCTTTGGTGACAAAACGGATGGCACTGTGATAGACTGCATCCAGTTTGCTGAGCAGAGTATTGGAAGCTATTTCGTAAATGACATCGCCGAAGTCGAGGATCGGTAGGATAGTCAGTTTTACGAGGGTATGTTTGGCGGCGTGAGTGAAGGAGGCTTTGTTGCGAAATAGGAAGCCGATTCTAGATTTCATTTTGGATTGTAGATGTTTAATATGAGTCTGGAAGGAGAGTTTACAGTCTAGCCAGACACCTAGGCATTTGTAGTTGTCCACATATTCTAAGTGAGAACCGTCCAGAGTAGTTTTGCTTGAAGGAGCTGGAGCAGTTTTGCCTTGAAGAATGGGTAAAAATCCCAGTGGCTAGATATGCCAAGCTTATAGAAACATACACCAAGAGACTTGCAACTGTAATTGCTGCAAAAGGTGGTTCTACAAATTATTGACTTTGGGCGAGGGTGAATAGTTATGCACGCTCAAGTTCTGTTTTTTTTTGCTTTATTTCTTGTTTGTTTCACAATAAAAAATATTTTGCATCTTCAAAGTGGTAGTCAGGTTGTGTATATCAAAAGACACAAACCTTCAAAAAATACATTTTAATTCCAGGTTGTAAGGCAACAAAATAGGAACAATGCCAAAGGGGTGAATACTTAAGCAAGCCAATGTACACCATACAGTACAATAGGAAAGTATTCAGACCCCTTGACTTTTTCCACAGTTTGTTACGTTACAGCCTGAATTTAGAATTGATTAAAAATAACAACAACAGGTATTTATGTGTTTTTTTGTAAATACAATAATTTATTAAAACCTGTTTTCGCTTTGTCATGATGAGGTATTGTGTGTAGACTGCTGTGGAATTAAAAAAAATGTAATCCATTTTAGAATAAGACTGTAATGTAACAAAATGTGTGAAAAATCAAGTTGTCTGAATACTTTCCGAAGGCACTGCACATGTACAGTTGAAGTCGGAAGTTTACATACACTTAGGTTCATTAAAGAGTCATTAAAACTCATTTTTCAACCACTCCTCAAATTTCTTGTTCACAAACTATAGTTTTGGCAAGTCGGTCAGGACATCTACTTCGTGCATGACACAAGTCATTTTTCCAACAATTGTTTACAGGCAGATTATTTCACTTATAATTCACTGTATCACAATTCCAGTGGGTCAGAAGTTTACATACACCAAGTTGACTGTGCCTTTAAACAGCTTGGAAAATTCCTGAAAATGATGTCATGGCTTAGAAGCTTCTGATAGGCTAATTGACATAATTTATTCTGACATTTCACATTCTTAAAATAAAGTGGTGATCCGAACTGACCTAAAACAGGGAATTTTTACTAGGATTAAAAGTCAGGAAATGTGAAAAACTGAGTATAAATGTACTTGGCTAAGGTGTATATAAACTTCCGACTTCAACTGTAGGTAGGGCTAAAGGAGCTAGGCAGGCAGGAGTAACAACGGCTCAGCCGTGAAGTGGTAACCCACACAAGCTCACAGAAGGGGACCGCCGAGTGCCGAAGTGCGTAGTGTGAAGGTTGGAACCAAGGTTGGAACCTCCGTTGGAACCAAGCGTCGGCTAGAGTGGTTTAAAACTCTTCGCCATTGGACTTTGGAGCAGTTGAAACGCGTTTTCTGGAGTAATGTTTCACTCTTCACCATCTGGCAGTCCAACAGACAAATCTGAGTTTGGCGGATGCTAGGAGAACGCTACCTGCCCGAATGCATAGTGCCAACTGTAAAGTTTGGTGGATGAAGAATCATGTTCTGGGGCTGTTTTCATGGTTCGGGCTAGGCACCTTAGTTCAAGTGAAGGGAAATCTTAACGCTACAGCATACAATGACATTCTATACAATTCTGTGCTTCCAACTTTGTGGCAACAGTTTGGGGAAGGCCTTTCCTGTTTTAGCATGACAATGCCCCCAAGCACAAAGCGAGGTCCATACAGAAATGGTTTGTCGAGATCGGTGTGGAAGAACTTGACTGGCCTGCACAGAGCCCTGACCTCAACCTCATCGAACACCTTCAGGATGAAATGGAATGCCGACTGTGAGCTAGGCCTAATCGGCAAACATCAGTGCCTGACCTCACTAATGCTCTTGTGGCTGAATGGAAGTCCCTGACGAAATGTTCCAACATCTAGTGGAAAGCCTTCCCAGAAGAGTGGAAGCTGCTTCAAAAGCAAAAGGGGGGTCCAACTCCATTTTAATGCCCATTATTTTGGAATGAGATTTTCGACGAGCATGTGTCCACATACTTTTGGTCATGTAGTGTAGTTTTGGTTAAAAAGTGTAAAAGAAATGAGTTGGCAATTAAATTGGAGAAGGAGTACTTAGGAGCACCTAACATGGCTTTGTGCTTTGTGGCTGGCCAGGCCTGCAGTTTGTCTGCTTTTTTATAATGCAATGGCTCATAATTATCTCACGCTTGCTCATTTTACACTGACACGTGGCTTTCCTAAATGTCAGACGAAGCAGGCAGCCCAACCCAGTTGTCTCTCCACGCAGCAAAGGAGAAAACTCTCCCAGCCCAGCACGCAGCCATGATGACGGCAGTGCTTTAACCCTAAACGTGCAGCCCCCCGTCGGGGAATATCGGTTCAGGGTTCACCTATCGTTGACCTGGCTATTGTTGTATGCGATACTTACGGGTAAACTTTTGCAATCAATATGACATCAGCCTGCGGAGCCCTTGGGAATGAAAACCTGAAACACCGCACTTAATCTTGAAGCTGACCCCTGCTCAATTCTCTGTAGCTCAACTGGGTAGTTGGCCTACTTGATGCGGCATTATTGCAGCAGAGGTCAGATGTAATCTGTCTTGCAGAACGCCTGATGAATGGCTGTTTAAAAAAAAAAAAAATGCCTCTTCGATCCAACAAGAGACATTTAATAATAATGGACAATAACTGCACACAACAAAATCCTTGTAACCTGACGGAGGGGAAAAATCTCTACTGATGCCTCCTCTTCACATGTCAGATACCGAGCAGGTAGCCACACTCATTCCACTTTTGGGCATGTGTTTTATATTGTACAACTCTATGCTCTCTGTATTGTAGAACCCTATGCTCTCTGTACTGTAGAACCCTATGCTCTCTGTACTGTAGAACCCTATGCTCTCTGTACTGTAGAACCCTATGCTCTCTGTACTGTAGAACCCTATGCTCTCTGTACTGTAGAACCCTATGCTCTCTGTATTGTAGAACCATATGCTCTCTGTATTGTAGAACCCTATGCTCTCTGTATTGTAGAACCCTATGCTCTCTATATTGTTTATTGTAGAACCCTATGTTCTCTGTTTTGTAGAATCCTATGCTCTCTGTATTGTAGAATCCTATGCTCTCTGTATTGCATATTGTAGAACCCTATACTATCTGTATTGTAGAACCCTATCGTCTCTGTATTTTATATATTTTAGAATCCTATTATCTGTGTATTGGAGAACCCTATGCTCTCTGTATTGTATAACGCTGTGCCATATTGTATGTGTTTATGGTTTTGCTCGAATTAGTTACAATTACAAAGATATTCACTTTCTTTTCACCGTAACATTACTTTTCACCGTAACATCACCGTAACATTTCTTTTCACCGTAACATCACCGTAACATTACTTTTCACCGTAACATCACCGTAACATTTCTTTTCACCGTAACATTACTTTTCACCGTAACATCACCGTAACATTACTTTTCACCGTAACATCACCGTAACATTACTTTTCACCGTAACATCACCGTAACATTACTTTTCACCGTAACATCACCGTGACATTACTTTTCACCGTAACATCACCGTAACATTACTTTTCACCGTAACATCACCGTAACATTACTTTTCACCGTAACATTACTTTTCACCGTAACATCACCGTAACATTACTTTTCACCGTAACATCACCGTAACATTACTTTTCACCGTAACATCACCGTAACATTACTTTTCACCGTAACATCACCGTAACATTTCTTTTCACCGTAACATTACTTTTCACCGTAACATCACCGTAACATTACTTTTCACCGTAACATCACCGTAACATTACTTTTCACCGTAACATTACTTTTCACCGTAACATCACCGTAACATTACTTTTCACCGTAACATCACCGTAACATTACTTTTCACCGTAACATCACCGTAACATTACTTTTCACCGTAACATCACCGTAACATTACTTTTCACCGTAACATCACCGTAACATTACTTTTCACCGTAACATTACTTTTCACCGTAACATCACCGTAACATTACTTTTCACCGTAACATCACCGTAACATTACTTTTCACCGTAACATTACTTTTCACCGTAACATCACCGTAACATTACTTTTCACCGTAACATCACCGTAACATTACTTTTCACCGTAACATCACCGTAACATTACTTTTCACCGTAACATCACCGTAACATTACTTTTCACCGTAACATCACCGTAACATTACTTTTCACCGTAACATCACCGTAACATTTCTTTTCACCGTAACATCACCGTAACATTACTTTTCACCGTAACATCACCGTAACATTACTTTTCACCGTAACATCACCGTAACATTACTTTTCACCGTAACATCACCGTAACATCACCGTAACATTACTTTTCACCGTAACATTACTTTTCACCGTAACATTACTTTTCACCGTAACATCACCGTAACATTACTTTTCACCGTAACATCACCGTAACATTACTTTTCACCGTAACATCACCGTAACATTTCTTTTCACCGTAACATCACCGTAACATCACCGTAACATTACTTTTCACCGTAACATCACCGTAACATTACTTTTCACCGTAACATCACCGTAACATCACCGTAACATTTCTTTTCACCGTAACATCACCGTAACATCACCGTAACATCACCGTAACATCACCGTAACATTTCTTTTCACCGTAACATCACCGTAACATCACCGTAACATTTCTTTTCACCGTAACATCACCGTAACATCACCGTAACATTACTTTTCACCGTAACATCACCGTAACATTACACAGTTTGTGCAACCCTGTTCATGTAATTCCTGTAATTTGGTGTCTATTTGGAACCAAAAGTAGTTAGTGTTGTTATTTTCCCATACGCATTGTATACTTAGTATACAATTTGTTGGCCATTCACTGTTAATAGAGTGTATTTAGATATTAGAATGCTTATTTGTGATTCATTCAACTAGCTCAGAGGTAAAGAGGTAAAAAGGCGACACCCAGCCATTTTGCAGTCTGTCATCCTGATAATCAATCAAACCAGCATGTAGTTAGTTTAGGTGGCTCTAAATAAAATGCAACCCGTTTAAATGACTATAGAGTTATGAAAGTCATCGAGGGAAATTGAAATGCCATTCTTCAGAAAATAATGCCCAAAGTGAGGAGACAGTGTTGACGTAGACAATGTCTTTAGTGACATGAGTTCATTGGGACCAGAACACATTCTCTCTAAAGGTAAACACCAGTGACTGTATATTCCTCACCATCAGTTAAACCTCAATTTAATCTAAAAATAAACCCAGGACATTGAACAGATGTCCTGGGTTTTGACATCTCTCCATTATGCTTACTCCATTTTAAGTGAATCATAACTTTGCTCTGCAAGAAGGAATTACCATGCGTTTTGAGAAAATGTATTGTGCACCAAGCTATGAATTATGATGCAAAAATCTAAATGAATGTGTAATGCCTGGGAATCATTTATTGGAGATTAAAACAAATAGTAAATGAAGGAAAATGTTCCTCAGTCACTCAGAGCGTGTTTGGATTTCTGAATGGTCCACTCCACAGAGACAGACAGTTAACCTGTTAATTATTATTTTTTAAACCTTTATTTAACTAGGCAAGTCAGTTAAGAACAAACTTATTTTCAATGACGGCCTAGGAACAGTGGGTTAACTGCCTTGTTCAGGGGTAGAACGACAGATTTGTACCTTGTCAGCTTGGGGTTTTGAACTTGCAACTTTTCGGTTACTAGCCCAACACTCTAACCACTAGGCTACCCTGCCGCCCTGTTTACTGAAGCTTGGCACCTTCATTTTGAATGTTCAATATTCAATTATATGGTTATTTATTGATCACAGACATGTGTCAGTCTATGTAACGAATACAGATGAATTCAGAGGAAAAATAAGTGTCAGGGAAGTGTCTGATTTAAGGATTGCTTGTAATCTGTGTGTGAATAAATGGGGTGATAATAAATTACACAAATAAACTTTTATAAAGAAAAGCAACAGCCACAGTGGTCTAAGACACTGCATTGCAGTGCTTGAGGAGTCACTACAGACCCGGGTTCGATCCCGGGAGACCCATGAGGCGGTGCGCACAATTGGCCCAGCGTTGTCTGGGTTAGGGGAGGGTTTGGCCAGGCCGCGTTTGGCCATGCCAGGATGTCCTGTCTTCGGTCGCCAGTTGTACAGTGTTTCCTCTGACACATTGGTGCGGCTGGCTTCCAGGTTAAGCGAGCAGTATCTCAAGAAGCAGTGCGGCTTGGCAGGGTCATGTTTCATAGTACGCATGGATCTCTGAGTCCGTACTGGAGTTGCAGCGATGGGACAAGACTGTAACTATAAATTGGGGGAAAAATTAAAGTGGTATGGCAAACTATGAACTTGTCTTTTCTGGGGCCTGGAGATTTTCCTGATCTCATGACCTGGTCAGGTAAAGCTCTGGGTCCTATTTGCAGGTTATGTCAAAATATGAGTATTGTAGATCGCTTCCCTTTTCTTCTGTTCTATGACTTTATGACTGGGGGTTTTCTTGTCAGTATAAGGGCACAAGACAAGACCCAGATGCAGACACGGGAGGCAGATGGTTTGAGTCTTTGATATTTATTATATTCCAAAAGGGTAGGCAAGAGAATGGTCGTGGACAGGCAAAAGGTCAAAACCAGTTCAGACTCCAGGAGGTATAGTGTGGTAGGCAGCCTCGAGGTCAGGGCAGGCAGAATGGTCAGGCAGGCAGGTACAGAGTCCAGAAACAGACAAGGGTCAACAGACAAGACGAACTGGCACAGAGAGACAGGAAACACAGGGATAAATACACCGGGGAAAATAAGCGACACCTGGAGGCGGTGGAGACAATCACAAGGACAGGTGAAACAGATCAGGGCGTGACAGTCAGGTCACCCTCACCATAGAGACACATCAACCCTCACCATAGAGACACATCAACCCTCATTGTAGAGACACATCAACCCTCACCGTAGATACACATCAACCCTCACCATAGAGACACATCAACCCTCACCGTAGAGACACATCAACCCTCACCATAGAGACACATCAACCCTCACTGTAGATACACATCAACCCTCACTGTAGAGACACATCAACCCTCACTGTAGATATACATCAACCCTCACTGTAGATACACATCACCCCTTACTGTAGAGACACATCAACCCTCACTGTAGATACACATCAACCCTCACCGTAGAGACACATCAACCCTCACTGTAGATACACATCAACCCTCACCGTAGAGACACATCAACCCTCACTGTAGATACACATCAACACTCACTGTAGATACACATCAACACTCACTGTAGATACACATTAACCCTCACTGTAGATGCACATCAACCCTCACTGTATATACACATCAACCCTCACCGTAGAGACACATCAACCCTCACCGTAGATACACATCGACCCTCACTGTAGATACACATCAACCCTCATTGTAGAGACACATCAACCCTCACCGTAGATACACATCAACCCTCACTGTAGATACACATCACCCCTTACTGTGGATACACATCAACCCTCACTGTAGATACACATCAACCCTCACTGTAGATACACATCAACCCTCACTGTAGATACACATCAACCCTCACTGTAGATACACATCAACCCTCACTGTAGATACACATCAACCCTCACTGTAGATACACATCAACCCTCACCATAGAGACACACCAACCCTCACTGTAGATACACATCAACACTCATTGTAGAGACACATCAACCCTCACCGTAGATACACATCAACCCTCACTGTAGATACACATCACCCCTTACTGTGGATACACATCAACCCTCACTGTAGATACACATCAACCCTCACTGTAGATACACATCAACCCTCACTGTAGATACACATCAACCCTCACTGTAGATACACATCAACCCTCACTGTAGAGACACATCAACCCTCACCGTAGAGACACACCAACCTTCACTGTAGATACACATCAACCCTCACCATAGAGACACACCAACCCTCGCTGTAGATACAGATCAACCCTCACTGTAGATACACATCAACCCTCACCATAGATACACATCAACCCTCACTGTAGATACACATCAACCCTCACCATAGAGACACATCAACCCTCACCGTAGAGACACATCAACCCTCACCGTAGATACACATCAACCCTCACCATAGAGACACACCAACCCTCACTGTAGATACACATCAACACTCACTGTAGATACACATCAACACTCACTGTAGAGACACATCAACCCTCACCGTAGAGACACACCAACCTTCACTGTAGATACACATCAACCCTCACCATAGAGACACACCAACCCTCACTGTAGATACACATCAACCCTCACTGTAGATACACATCAACCCTCACCATAGATACACATCAACCCTCACTGTAGATACACATCAACCCTCACCATAGAGACACATCAACCCTCACCGTAGAGACACATCAACCCTCACCGTAGATACACATCAACCCTCACCGTAGATACACATCAACCCTCACTGTATATACACATCAACCCTCACCATATAGACACATCAACCCTCACTGTAGATACACATCAACCCTCACCATAGATACACATCAACCCTCACTGTAGATACACATCAACCCTCACTGTAGATACACATCAACCCTCACCATAGATACACATCAACCCTCACCATAGATACACATCAACCCTCACCGTAGATACACATCAACCCTCACTGTAGATACACATTAACCCTCACTGTAGATACACATCAACCCTCACCAGAGATGGAGCCCTCCAGAGAGATGGAGTCCTCCAGAGAGATGGAGTCCTCCAGAGAGATGGAGTCCTCCAGAGAGATGGAGCCCTCCAGAGTCCTCCAGAGATATGGAGTCCTCCAGAGATATGGAGCCCTCCAGAGTCCTCCAGAGATATGGAGTCCTCCAGAGAGATGGAGCCCTCCAGAGAGATGGAGTCCTCCAGAGATATGGAGCCCTCCAGAGAGATGGAGTCCTCCAGAGAGATGGAGTCCTCCAGAGATATGGAGCCCTCCAGAGAGATGGAGCCCTCCAGAGAGATGGAGCCCTCCAGAGAGATGGAGCCCTCCAGAGAGATGGAGTCCTCCAGAGATATGGAGCCCTCCAGAGAGATGGAGCCCTCCAGAGAGATGGAGCCCTCCAGAGAGATGGAGTCCTCCAGAGAGATGGAGTCCTCCAGAGAGATGGAGTCCTCCAGAGAGATGGAGTCCTCCAGAGAGATGGAGCCCTCCAGAGAGATGGAGCCCTCCAGAGAGATGGAGCCACCAGAGATATGGAGCGTTCCAGAGAGATGGAGCGTTCCAGAGAGATGGAGCCCTCCAGAGAGATGGAGCGTTCCAGAGAGATGGAGCCCTCCAGATAGATGGAGCCCTCCAGAGATATGGAGCCCTCCAGAGAGATGGAGCCCTCCAGAGAGATGGAGTTAACTGTCATTGGAGGAGGCTGAGCCCTGTTAGCTGTCATTGGAGGGGGCTGATCCCTGTTAGCTGTCATTGGAGGGGGCCAAGCACTGTTAGCTGTCATTGGAGGGGGCCAAGCACTGTTAGCTGTCATTGGAGGGGGCCAAGCACTGTTAGCTGTCATTGAAAGGGGTTAAGCCCTGTTAACTGTCATTGGAGGGGGCCAAGACCTCTTACCTCTCATTGGAAGGGGCCAAGACCTGTTACCTGTCACTGTGTCATTGCAGGGGGGTAAGCCCTCTTACCTGTCATTGGAGGGGGCTAAGCCCTGTTATCAGTCATTGGGGGAGGGGGGGGCTAAGAGATGTTACCTGTCATTGGAGGAGGCCAAGACCTGTTACCTGTCATTGGAGGGGGCCAAGACCTGTTACCTGTCATTGCACATGAAATGATTAATGCCATTTTATAAGAAGGGGAAACCCTTCTTATAGTTATTTATTCTGTTTCATTCACATTCTGCTGGAAGGAAAAAGGCTAATGTCTGGGCTAATTTGTAGACCTTAAAATTCCAGACAGAGATTGTTTTTACATATAGATGGGGCTCAGGGCCTCTCTCTCGGCTGCAGCCCCTCACCTCGTCTCCTTCTGGGATTCTTATTAAACCCCACCAATTTACCATCTGAAGCAAAGTTAATTATTTACATGAGTTTGTAACTAGAATGGCTCCAACCAGCAGCTTCATGCACTAAACACTCCCACTTGAATTACCATTGGTGACTCCTGCTCTCGGAAACTGCGCTCCCTCTACTCTACACCTTGGTTAACTCTAGGGTAGAGGACAGGACTATACTGATTCCCCAATGCTGATTCTTAGTGCTCCTTGTTCGGGATCTGTTATTGGGATCTGTGTTTTCCACTCTCTGCTAATAAGCAGCTTACTCTGGCTCCCTCTAGACTTGACCCAATACATTTTAGTTTGATACATTTTACAAGGGGATTTTATTAGGTGCTTTAGGATATGCAAACATAGGCTGAAGGTGAGTCATGCTGTAGCAGCCTTGACACAGAGGACACCTGAATGGCTGCTTATCGTTGCAGACAGATCTCATAACTTTCCTTAAGATTGATGGTGGACAAAAGGGGGGAGAGGGGCGGTGAGGAGAGGGACAAGAGAGAACATTTACCTGTGCTCCTGTAACTAACTATAATAGTTTAGCACTGCAGCTTTCCTCAGGCAGCGCTCCTCATGATCTTTCCTCAGGCAGCGCTCCTCATGATCTTTCCTCAGGCAGCGCTCCTCATGATCTTTCCTCAGGCAGCGCTCCTCATGATCTTTCCTCAGGCAGCTCTCCTCATGATCTTTCCTCAGGCAGCGCTCCTCATGATCTTTCCTCAGGCAGTGCTCCTCATATCTTTCCTCAGGCAGCACATCTAATTATCTTTCCTCAGGTAGCGCTCCTCATTATCTTTCCTCAGACAGTGCTCCTCATTATCTTTCCTCAGACAGTGCTCCTCATTATCTTTCCTCGGGCAGCAAACCTTATTATCTTTCCTCAGGCAGCGCTCCTCATTATCTTTCCTCAGGCAGCACACATCATTATCTTTCCTCAGGCAGCACACCTCATTATCTTTCCTCAGACAGCGCACCTCATTATCTTTCCTCAGGCAGCACACCTCATTATCTTCCTCAGGCAGCACACCTTATTATCTTTCCTCAGGTAGCGCCCCTCATTATCTTTCCTCAGGCAGCACACCTCATTATCTTTCCTCAGGTAGTGCTCCTCATTATCTTTCCTCGGGCAGCAAACCTTATTATCTTTCCTCAGGCAGCGCTCCTCATTATCTTTCCTCAGGCAGCACACCTCATTATCTTTCCTCAGACAGCGCACCTCATTATCTTTCCTCAGGCAGCACACCTCATTATCTTTCCTCAGGCAGCGCACCTCATTATCTTTCCCCAGACAGCACACCTCATTATCTTTCCTCAGGTAGCACACCTCATTATCTTCCCTCAGGTAGCACACCTCATTATCTTTCCTCAGGTAGCACACCTCATTATCTTCCCTCAGGTAGCGCACCTCATTATCTTCCCTCAGGCAGCACACCTTATTATCTTTCCTCAGGCAGCACACCTCATTATCTTTCCTCAGGTAGCACACCTCATTATCTTCCCTCAGGTAGCACACCTCATTATCTTTCCTCAGGTAGCGCACCTCATTATCTTCCCTCAGGTAGCGCACTCATTATCTTCCCTCAGGCAGCACACCTTATTATCTTTCCTCAGGCCACACCTCATTATCTTTCCTCAGACAGCACACCTTATTATCTTCCCTCAGGCAGCACACCTCATTATCTTTCCTCAGACAGCACACCTTATTATCTTAGGAATAGGTGGAAGGCTCTCATCTTTCATCCTCTCTTCCCTTTCTCTCCTCCCTCAACGGGAATCCACCAAGCATGCTTTAGTCCATCACAAAGCTAACATGGCATTGAACTTTTAAACCTGCTTTAGGCTTATGTATCTTGCTCTCCCTCTCTCCTCCTCTCCCCTGCTGGTGGCTAATTCTCCCATCTGGAGGATGTTTGAGAGAAACAAAGAAACAATAAGAGTAAGTTGGGAAAAGGGGGTGTCAGGCTGTCAGTAATCTGACAGCTATGGTAACTACCCTCTAATCCAGATGGCTCCAGCCACATTCTGGCCTGACATCCGAGCCTCTGACTGACAGCTGAAGACTGGCCACATTCCACAGGCAGAAGTGACATCCAGTCTATTAAGGCAGACAAGCACAAAACGTAGATTTGCCCTGACTGCCTGGTACTGAAGCCTACCATGGGGGTGATAGGAGAGGTCCTGGAGAAGGTGTCAGACTCAAGCTCAGATGATAACCATATTGTAATGATGCTGCTGGACCATGAATCACTACGATTGCCCATTCTGACAGAGGAAGTGTACGTCTAGATATCAGGCAGGCAGATCACAGCGGCACGCACACGGTCTCCAGGTCCCACATGCCAGTCAAAGCCTGGCCGCAAGCGGATGCACTTCTTATTCCAACACTAGAGCACAGCAAACACTGATTTCTAATGGACTGACCTGAGGCACGCCATGCTGAGAGAGAGAGAGAGAGAGAGAGAGAGAGAGAGAGAGAGAGAGAGAGAGAGAGAGAGAGAGAGAGAGAGAGAGAGAGAGAGAGAGAGAGAGAGAGAGAGAGAGAGAGGGAGAGAGGGAGAGAGGGAGAGAGAGAGAGAGAGAGAGAGAGAGAGAGAGGAGAGAGAGAGAGAGAGAGAGAGAGAGAGAGAGAGAGAGAGAGAGAGAGAGAGAGAATTCTCCTCTCTAGATATTTGTGCGAGCATAAAGAGACTCCTCAAGACTGATTTCAGCTGCTGCCACAGACAACCACAAAACCCAGCTTAGTTTCTTTATTGGTACACACTCTTAGAGAAAGATATACATGATTTATTTCAAGGGGTTTTGTGATTGGGTTTCAGTTTAGGTTAATTATTTGCGTTGGCAGGTCGTATTGTTGTAAGCCGTTCATTAGAATACACAATGAACGACACAAGGAGCAAATGAGATGTGCTGGTCGTGCTTTGTTGTAGGTTTGTTTTAAAAAGACGCCCAAATCCAAGCCAGGCACTTAATAACGATACTCTCAGCCGCCTATATAATGGAACAAGTTTACATACATCTGGCCACATTATGCAGCAGTAACAGACATGTCAGTAGATTATCTGTTCATATGAGAGCACTTTAACTCATTAGATAAGTTGCAGGGTTTATCCGCTTAAAAAAAAATATATTTTTTGATTCTATTCCCTAGATTCTCTGAAGTGTACAGAATGCCCCAGCCCCTTATGTCCCAGACAATAGCCGGCAGCAGTCCATGTCAAATGCTTTTGATTCAAACTTTTCTTTTACAAAGCTTGATTATGTAATGTTTAGGTTGTAATGTTGTTTGCAATGCCAATGCATTGCTGAGATTTGTATGGTGAAGAGATCAGCTGGAGAGGAGATTTTATTTTGGAAACCTCAAGTATGAAGTAACTAAATCCCTGAAACATGTGTAGCTATGTCCGACATTCCCCCAGTAGAAGTCAGATTAGCCGTGTGAAAGACACCCTCTCTCCTCTGATCAAGCCAATCCTGAAGGGTGTCCTCTCACCCTTAACAGAACATTCAAATGAGTCTGAAATAATTCCGTCCCAGGCGAGTTCACCAAAGGTGGCATTTCCCGTCTCTTTCCCAACCAAAGCCTCCTTGTCTTCCATCTTACTTATCCCCTCTGGATGGAGACTCAGGGTGAACGCCTTGTTAAGTGACGGGGAGTCAAATATACATTCACACTGTCTTGAGCAGCTGGTTAAAGAGAGAGAGAGCAGCTTCGATCTAGTCAGGCAACATGTAGCCCATTCGCACACCCATCAGGCATGATAACTCGTTATCAGTTTCAGTGTTCCCCGGGACATTTTCACATTATTCCTTTACAAAGTCATCTATGTAATAGGCATTCCCCTTCCCTGATTTTAGTGAAGTCGCCTTCTCGGCTCAAGCCATTTTCAGAAACTTGACTGCTGGCCATACAACACATACCCTCTCTCCCTATCAAAGAAAAATTGTGCACAATAGGAATATTCCATATCAATCAATAATTACACACTACATACAATTGATTTGTATTTAACTAGGCAAGTCAGTTAAGAACAAATTCTTATTATACAATGACATCCTACCCGGCCAAACCCTCCCCTAACCCAATTTTGCACCGCCCTATGGGACTCCCGATCACAGCCAGTTGTGATACAACCCAGGATCGAACCAGGTTCTGTAGTGATGCCTCTACCACTGAGATGCAGCGCATTAGACAGCTGCGCCACTCGGGAGCCTGTGTGCATAATGAAAATCTTCATATCCTTTTCGCCGTGGCAGAAAAAAGGACAGGAAGTGAACCGGCGAGGACGACAGGAAGTGAACCGGAAAGGAGGACAGGAAGTGAATGCATTAACATCCTCTTAGTCAGTGTAACAAAGATCCCCGTCTCCCCGTCTCACTGTTAACACTGCAGATTAGCTCAGGCTTTACCCCTCTGAGCTTCTCTCCTGTAAATGACGAGTTTTAATGTGAAACAAGCAACATGTCAAAGCCAGTTAAAAGATGTCGGCATTTTCTGCCATGTCACGGTGACAGGCCGTTGAATATCTGGGCCATTAGGGGCTTATTAGTGAATAAATGACCAGATGGTTCAGTGTTGCTCAGAGACGGACACAACTGGATGGTACTAATCAGCTGTGTCTGTAGCTCGGTGTCAAATCAAACGACATGGGAACCCATGGCAACTGAATACAAGTTAACATTAGCAAGTCAATTTGACATCCTGGTGCTGTAAGCAGACTTCCAAATGTCCCTCCAGTACTCTCTTGGAAGGGAATGGCTGCTCTTTCTGAGGAACACGTCCGCTCTTTCTAAGGAACAAATGTCTGCTCTATCTACGGAACAAATCGCTGATCTTTCCAAGGAACAAATAGAATTTGAAATAGCTTATGTATGTTTTCTCCATCACCTTCCCCCTTGTGCAATACATGATTAATGAGTTTAAATTGTATGTGATTGCTGACACTTATATTTTCAATGTGTTTATTCAAGACTTAGCTAAATGTAAATGCCCCTTTGTTCTGAGTCTTGTAATTTCAATATGTCCTCCAAGCAACCTTTTTGTTTTCCTGGTACATAATCTATAATACTATAACCTATGACACTATAACCTATGACACTATAACCTATGACACAATAACCTATGATACTATAACCTATAATACTATAACATATAATACTATAACATATAATACTATAACCTATGATACTACAACCTATAACATATAATACTATAACCTATAATACTATAACCTATGATACTACAACCTATAACATATAATACTATAACCTATAATACAATAACCTATGATACTACAACCTATAACATATAATACTATAACCTATGATACTACAACCTATAACATATAATACTATAACCTATAATACAATAACCTATGATACTACAACCTATAACATATAATACTTTAACCTATGATACTATATCCTATGATACTACAGTGGCTTGCGAAAGTTTTCGTCCCCTTTAGCATTTTTCCTATTTTGTTGCCTTACAACCTGGAAGTAAAATAGATTTTTGGGGGTTTGTATCATTTGATTTACACAACATGCCTACCAATTTTAAGATGCAAAATAGTTTTTATTGTGAATCAAACAAGAAACAAGTGTCACGCTCTGTCCTTAGTATTCTTTGTTTTCTTAATTATTTTGGTTAGGTCAGGGTGTGACATGGGAAATGTATGTGGTTTTTGTAGTGTCTAGGGTGGTTGTAAGGTTTAGGGGGTTTATTAGAGTAGTTGGGTTTATGTTTAGTATAGTAGTCTAGCTGTGTCTATGGTTGAGTGTAGGTATCTAGGAAAGTCTATGGTTGCCTGAATTGGGTCTCAATTAGAGACAGCTGGTTATTGTTGTCTCTGATTGGGAGCCATATTTAAGGCAACCATAGGCTTTAGCTGTTTGTGGGGAATTGTCTATGCTGAACGTTTGTAGCCTGTGTGTGTGCACTACGTTTATAGCTTCACGGTCGTTTGTTGTTTTTGTATAGTTTGTAATAGTGTTTCATTTCATGTTCATCTTCGTAGAAAAAATAAAAGAAGATGGCTTATTTTCCACATGCTGCGTTTTGGTCCGTCTCTCCTCCACACGATCGTGACAACAAGACAAAAAATTGATAACTTGAGCATGCATAACTATTCACCTCCCCAAAGTTAATACTTTGTAGAGCCACCTTTTGCAGCAATTACAGTTGCAAGTCTCTTGGGGTATGTCTCTATAAGCTTGGCACATCTAGCCACTGGGATTTTTGCCCATTCTTAAAGGCAAAACTGCTCCAGCTCCTTCAAGTTGGATGGATTCCGCTGGTGTACAAAAATCTTTAAGTCATACCACAGATTCTCAATTGGATTGAGGTCTGGGCTTTGACTAGGCCATTCCAAGACATTTACATGTATACTCTTAAATCACTCAAGTGTTGCTGTAGCAGTATGCTTAGGGTCATTTTCCTGCTGGAAGATGCACCTCCGTCCCAGTCTCAAATCTCTGGAAGACTGAAACAGATTTCCCTCAAGAATATCCCTGTATTTAGCATCGTCCATCATTCCTTCGATTCTGACTAATTTCCCAATCCCTGCCGATGAAAAACACCCCCACAGCACGATACTGTCACCACCATGCTTCACTGTGGGGATGATATTTTCGGGGTGATGAGAGGTGTTGGGTTTGCGCCAGAAGTAGTGTTTTCCTAGATGGCCAAAAAGCTACATTTTAGTCTCATCTGACCAGAGTTTCTTCTTCCATATGTTTGGGGAGTCTCCCACATGCCTTTTGGCAAACACCAAACATGTTTGCTTATTTTGTTTTAAAGGGCAATGGCTTTTTTCTGGCCACTCTTCCGTAAAGCCCAGCTCTGTGGAGTGTATAGCTTAAAGTGGTCCTATGGACAGATACTCCAATGTCCACTGTGGAGCTTTGCAGCTCCTTCAGGGTTATCTTTGGTCTCTTTGTTGCCTCTCTGATTAATGCTCTCCGTGGGATGGTCAAAGTTTCGTATATGTTTTTTATAACCCAACCCTGATCTGTACTTCTCCACAACTTTGTCCCTGACCTGTTTGGAGAGCTTGGTCTTCATGGTGCCCCTTGCTTAGTGGTGCTGCAGACTCTGGGGCAAATTTCCGAACTGAGATCATGTGACAGATCATGTGACACTTGGATTTCACACAGGTGGACTTTCTTTAACTAACTGTGTGACTTCTGAAGGTAATTGGTTGCACCAGATCTTATTTAGAGGATTCATTGCAAAGAGGGTGAATACATATGCACGCACCACTTATCCATTTGTTATTATTAAATAACAATTCAAATAAATAATCGTAAAAATTATAGATATTAAACATCTAGGTACATACAAGTGTCTTATAATGGTTAAAAGCTTAAATTATTGTTAATCTAACTGCATTGTCCGATTTACAACAGGCTTTACAGCGAAAGCATGCCATGAAATTGTTTGAGGAGGGCGCCCCACATCAACATATTTTTCAACCAGCACAGGCTTCATAAAATCACAAAAATAATCACTTACTTTAAAAAAATCATCCTCTGATTTGCAATCCAAAGGGTCCCAGCTACAACATGCATTGTCGTTTTGTTAGATAAAATCCTTCTTTATATCTCAAAAAGTCTGTTTAGTTGGAGCCATCGATGAGTTCAACATGCAGACAAAGGAATCCAAAAAGCTACCGCTAAACTTTGTTAAAACAAGTCAAACTATGTTTATATTAAATCCTCAGGTACTCTGAAATGTAATTAAACTATAATATTTCATACGAAAAGATTCAATAGAAAAGTTAAATTAGTGCGAGTTCTCTTCATCGCGCGCCCACAGACTGATTTCCAACTGTGACTCCCAGTAGCAAAACTCAGAATTCTTCCTAGTTTTGGAATAAACAAGCCTGAAACCTTGAACAAAGACTGTTGACATCTAGTGGAAGCCACAGGAATTGCAATCTGGGAGCTGGAATTGCATAGGACCCATAGCTTTCCATTGTAAGAGCATGGGATATAAAAAAAACAACAATCTGGTTGGTTTTTCTTTGGATTTCCTCCTACCATATCAATTGTGTTATAGTCGCATACGTCATTTTAACATTTCTACAAACTTCAAAGTGTTTTATTAGATAGAGGTGTAATGTATAGAAGACTAGATATGTCTTTATTAGATAGAGGTGTAATGTTGAGGAGACTAGATATGTCTTTATTAGAAAGAGGTGTAATATTGAGGAGACTAGATATGTCTTTATTAGATAGAGGTGTAATGTATAGAAGACTAGATATGTCTTTATTAGATAGAGGTGTAATGTTGAGGAGACTAGATATGTCTTTATTAGATAGAGGTGTAATGTTGAGGAGACTAGATATGTCTTTATTAGATAGAGGTGTAATGTTGAGGAGACTAGATATGGCTTTATTAGATAGAGGTGTAATATTGAGGAGACTAGATATGTCTTTATTAGATAGAGGTGTAATGTATAGAATACTAGATATGTCTTTATTAGATAGAGGTGTAATGTTGAGGAGACTAGATATGGCTTTATTAGATAGAGGTGTAATGTTGAGGAGACTAGATATGTCTTTATTAGATAGAGGTGTAATGTTGAGGAGACTAGATATGGCTTTATTAGATAGAGGTGTAATGTTGAGGAGACTAGATATGGCTTTATTAGATAGAGGTGTAATGTTGAGGAGACTAGATATGGCTTTATTAGATAGAGGTGTAATGTTGAGGAGACTAGATATGGCTTTATTAGATAGAGGTGTAATGTTGAGGAGACTAGATATGGCTTTATTAGATAGAGGTGTAATGTTGAGGAGACTAGATATGGCTTTATTAGATAGAGGTGTAATATTGAGGAGACTAGATATGTCTTTATTAGATAGAGGTGTAATGTTGAGGAGACTAGATATGTCTTTATTAGATAGAGGTGTAATGTTGAGGAGACTAGATATGTCTTTATTAGATAGAGGTGTAATGTTGAGGAGACTAGATATGGCTTTATTAGATAGAGGTGTAATGTTGAGGAGACTAGATATGTCTTTATTAGATAGAGGTGTAATGTTGAGGAGACTAGATATGTCTTTATTAGATAGAGGTGTAATGTTGAGGAGACTAGATATGTCTTTATTAGATAGAGGTGTAATGTATAGACTAGATATGTAGATTTGTATCTGGACAGAATATAGGGCAAATATCTAACCTGCACATTTCATGCCACACCTGAACTGTCAGATTATGTTGGCTCAGGTATAACACATTAAAATATTGCCCCAAATATCGACTATAAAAAAGATTATTGTTCTCTACCGATCTCATGTTTTTATCAACTATCAGTTTATGGTATTAAGGCTAATATATCCCTTGTTTAATATGAAATAATGAAATGTGTTTTTTGTTAACCATCTTGTTCTATGTCAATAGTAAACATTCACAGTGTATAGCTTTCTAATACAGAATACTGTTTAGTTTCCACAATGAAATGGGCCCCACAGTGTCAGCAGTGAAACCTCAAGCTTGAAAGTTTATCTCCACAATGTGCCATTCATATGTTAGACATACAGTGGATGCCTCCTACTGTCTCAGGGTTGTTGGTCTCTTAAAGCACTTGAGTTTTTTTTATTTTGTCAATATATTTAATTCAATTTTCTACTTTTGTGGCGCTTTCGTTCGTTTGATTACGAGATGCCCCACCATTTCTTCTTTACGGGAGGTAGCCTACAAACATCCAACCAGCTGTGTTTATTCGTCAATCTAATTGGTGATGTTTTGTTCTGTGACAGATATGAGATATTAAAAGTAGAAAGGGTTGCATTGCAGCCAACACAATAGATGGTGTGCTGTGTTGGAGTTGCATATAAATGTGGAGGTAAACACTCGGATCTTTTTAATTGTATGGTTTGTGATGGTTAGCTCCAGACCTACAGCTGACACAAAAGAGGCAGCTTGTTTAATAGACGAGACGAGCCGTCTAGAGACAGTCTGTCACTTCTGATTGGTAGGCCTGTTCTACGGAATAATTGATCTCTCGTCTGCTAACAACCCACCATTTAACGTGATCTCGTCCTCATTCGATCTAAATGGATAGTCTATCAATTAGAGACCTAGTTTCACACATGACGTAGAGATAGAGATGTAGATGCCCCCATTAGCTGTTCATTTAGGTTGGGGGTTTTGTTTGTAACGGAGAAAACACATTCATAAAGAGGTTAGGCTACTATACGACAATAGTATCGTGCGGTTTACAGAAGCACATTCTCTTCCTAATAAAAGAGAGAACTTGATTATAACGAGTAGCTAATTATTTCCTCTCCCCTTGTATCTTTACAACAGTTAAAGGCTATGGAGATGTTATGATACATTAGGCATTGTGTGTGACGATAGTGTGCTTCCACTTATTAGTAAGGTAAGAGTGATAATACTCAATAAACTCACAATTTTTTGAATAATTTCTTGCACGTATATTGTATCATCTTCCATTATACGTTTGAACAGCAGCGTAGAACCCAAAACACAACTACAGCGAGCGTTATGTAGGGTTGAAACAACGGGATCTCATGTTATTATCTCCCCCCCTCCCATTATATTGAATGGAGGACATTGTTATTATTTGTCATCATGTGCTAATTACACATCATTAATGTTGGAACTTAATGGCCCCAGGAGTGGGTAATAGGCTGTAAAGCTGAGTTGGTTGCTTGCAGAGAATTAGTGTCTGGGGGAAAGAACACATGCTAATGAAGCCGAGACCTTTTATTTTAGCAGATAAAAAAATAAATAAGCGTTTTGACATCTGTAGTTGGAAGAGAAAACAATATTTTGTTCTATTATAGGGAGGAGGAGGCGTAAGGCCGGGTGTTCTAGGGAGCAGGAGGCGTAAGGCCGGGTGTTCTAGGGAGCAGGAGGCTTCAGACCGGGTGTTCTAGGGAGCAGGAGGCGTCAGGCCGGGTGTTCTAGGGAGCAGGAGGCTTCAGACCGGCTGTTTTAGGGAGCAGGAGGCGTCAGGCCGGGTGTTCTAGGGAGCAGGAGGCTTCAGACCGGGTGTTCTAGGGAGCAGGAGGCGACAGGCCGGGTGTTCTAGGGAGCAGGAGGCGACAGGCCGGGTGTTAAAGGGAGCAGGAGGCATCAGCCCGGGTGTTCTAGGGAGCAGGAGGCGTCAGACCGGGTGTTCTAGGGAGCAGGAGGCATCAGGCCGGGTGTTCTAGGGAGCAGGAGGCGTCAGGCCGGGTGTTCTAGGGAGCAGGAGGCGCCAGGCCGGGTGTTCAAGGGAGCAGGAGGCGTCAGGCCGGGTGTTCTAGGGAGCAGGAGGCGTCAGGCCGGGTGTTCTAGGGAGCAGGAGGCGTCAGCCCGGTTGTTCTAGGGAGCAGGAGGCGACAGGCCGGGTGTTAAAGGGAGCAGGAGGCGTCAGCCCGGGTGTTCTAGGGAGCAGGAGGCGTCAGACCGGGTGTTCTAGGGAGCAGGAGGCGTCAGGCCGGGTGTTCTAAGGAGCAGGAGGCGTCAGGCCGGGTGCTGTTATAGGGAGCAGGAGGCGTCAGACCGGATGTTCTAGGGAGCAGGAGGCGTCAGGCAGGGTGCGTCAGCCCGGGTGTTCTAGGGAGCAGGAGGCGTCAGACCGGAAGGTTATTATAGGGAGCAGGAGGCGTCAGGCCAGGTGTTCTAGGGAGCAGGAGGCATCATGCCGGGTGTTCTAGGGAGCAGGAGGCGATCATGCCGGGTGTTCTAGGGAGATGGAGGCGTCAGACCGGGTGTTACAGAGAGAGCTGGTTTTCCCTCAGTGCCTTCAGTCAGTTAGCCAAATGACATCTCACTGCTGCTTTCATTCTTTTAGCTGCACTTAGACAGAAGATGGAGTGAGTCCTCGCTCCTCTACTATTTTCAAATGACCCAGGAGTCTGATCTGGCTGCGTGCATGTGTGCGTTCGGTAGCTTAGCGATGTCAAAAAAATCGATTCAATAGTACGCTGATTCTGAACTATGACCCCACCAGACTGCTCTCAGACTGCTCTCACGTTGTTTACTATACAAAACCCTCTCTTACGTTTCCTCTAGGAGACAACTCCATTACTTTCTATACTCAAGATTGTTCAATATCACTAACTGAGGACCTGTGTATGTGCACATCTGGCGTCCTGCGAAGGGCCTGTCTCAGAGCTGGGAGGAACAGGGAAGTGACAGCTGGTCCAGCATGGCTCCATGTTTGACCCCCAGCACTGTGTGTCCTCCCAGGCGGCCAGCGGCGCTCTGTACACCCACGACATGGATACCATCCCAACACCTGGCGGGAGGTAGCACACCTTGTAGCCCAGGATCAAGCTGTTCCCACTCTGGGTTATGGGTGGAGGGGTAGGGTGAATATGATATCAGGTCTCTGACACCCTAGCCTCTAGGACCTCAATGCTCCAACAGGCTCTGAGATCAGGGGGCCTGCTGTGGTGACTGGCCCAACAGGCTCTGAGACCAGGGGGGCTGCTGTGGTGACTGGCCCAACAGGCTCTGAGACCAGGGGGGCTGCTGTGGTGACTAGCCCAACAGGCTCTGAGACCAGGGGGGCTGCTGTGGTGACTGGCCCAACAGGCTCTGAGACCAGGGGGGCTGCTGTGGTGACTGGCCCAACAGGCTCTGAGACCAGAGGGCCTGCTGTGGTGACTAGCCCAACAGGCTCTGAGACCAGAGGGCCTGCTGTGGTGACTAGCCCAACAGGCTCTGAGACCAGGGGGGCTGCTGTGGTGACTAGCCCAACAGGCTCTGAGACCAGGGGGGCTGCTGTGGTGACTGGCCCAACAGGCTCTGAGACCAGGGGGGCTGCTGTGGTGACTAGCCCAACAGGCTCTGAGACCAGGGGGGCTGCTGTGGTGACTGGCCCAACAGGCTCTGAGACCAGAGGGCCTGCTGTGGTGACTAGCCCAACAGGCTCTGAGACCAGGGGGGCTGCTGTGGTGACTGGCCCAACAGGCTCTGAGACCAGGGGGGCTGCTGTGGTGACTGGCCCAACAGGCTCTGAGACCAGAGGGCCTGCTGTGGTGACTAGCCCAACAGGCTCTGAGACCAGGGGGGCTGCTGTGGTGACTGGCCCAACAGGCTCTGAGACCAGGGGGGCTGCTGTGGTGACTAGCCCAACAGGCTCTGAGACCAGAGGGCCTGCTGTGGTGACTAGCCCAACAGGCTCTGAGACCAGGGGGGCTGCTGTGGTGACTGGCCCAACAGGCTCTGAGACCAGGGGGGCTGCTGTGGTGACTGGCCCAACAGGCTCTGAGACCAGAGGGCCTGCTGTGGTGACTAGCCCAACAGGCTCTGAGACCAGGGGGGCTGCTGTGGTGACTGGCCCAACAGGCTCTGAGACCAGGGGGGCTGCTGTGGTGACTAGCCCAACAGGCTCTGAGACCAGCGGGGATGCTGTGGTGACTAGCCCAACAGGCTCTGAGACCAGGGGGGCTGCTGTGGTGACTAGCCCAACAGGCTCTGAGACCAGGGGGGCTGCTGTGGTGACTGGCCCAACAGGCTCTGAGACCAGGGGGGCTGCTGTGGTGACTGGCCCAACAGGCTCTGAGACCAGGGGGGCTGCTGTGGTGACTAGCCCAACAGGCTCTGAGACCAGGGGGGCTGCTGTGGTGACTAGCCCAACAGGCTCTGAGACCAGGGGGGCTGCTGTGGTGACTAGCCCAACAGGCTCTGAGACCAGGGGGGCTGCTGTGGTGACTGGCCCAACAGGCTCTGAGACCAGGGGGGCTGCTGTGGTGACTGGCCCAACAGGCTCTGAGACCAGGGGGGCTGCTGTGGTGACTAGCCCAACAGGCTCTGAGACCAGCGGGGATGCTGTGGTGACTAGCCCAACAGGCTCTGAGACCAGGGGGGCTGCTGTGGTGACTAGCCCAACAGGCTCTGAGACCAGAGGGCCTGCTGTGGTGACTAGCCCAACAGGCTCTGAGACCAGGGGGCCTGCTGTGGTGATTAGCCCAACAGGCTCTGAGACCAGGGGGCCTGCTCTACAAACGATTTTTAAGTGCTATGCACTTGACTGGCCCCATTCTGTGAGCTTGTGTGGCCTACCACTTTGCGTTGTTGCTTGTGGACGTTTCCACTTCATAATAACTGCACTTACAGTTGATCTGGCAGCTCTAGCAGGGCAGAAATTTGACAAACTGACTTGTTGGAAAGGTGGCATCCTATATCGGAGCCACGTTTAAAGCCACTGAGCTCTTCAGTAAGTCCATTCTACTGCCAATGTTTGTCTATGGAGATTGCATGAATGTGTGCTCGATTTTATACACCTGTCAGCAACGGGTGTGGTTGAAATAGCCGAATCGACTAATTTGAAGGGGTGTCCACATACCTTTGTATCTACAGTGTAAAAAAAAAAAAAAAAAGGTTTCCTGATCTTTCTTATATCTCTCAGATTTAGGACAGACACTTCAGAACAAACTTTAGATTTTTTGGGGGGAACTATCTGTTGTTCCATGTAGTGAATCTATTATGCAATGTGTTTATATTGGCTAATAGCAGTAAGGCCCAATATGTACATAATCTTTCATATATATAATTTATATTTCAAGGGGTCATAAAATTCTAAATCGAATAGCAAAATTATCCTTATTAAAACAATTCCATATAGCTTGTAAATAATACCCAAAATGTACTCATCTTTTCTGTTGTAAATTATACCCAAACGTACTCATCTTTTCTGTGTATATTATACAACTCCTGCATATAGGGTTGTTCTATGCACTGTAGGTAATTACAGAGAAAATGATGGCGCTAAAATGTCAGTTTGTTTAATTGTGGCTAGTTATCACATTTCCCTTTTTTTTTTTTTTTTTTACTTCAACATGTATGTTATATGAGTCCGGAGTGCCTGGAAGAAACGTGAAAGGTCACATGTCACTTTTAATATGACTAGTGAAAACGCTGTTGCAATATGTGTTGAATACGAATGCATTCATTTATTAACCTGTCTTTCACATTTCCGTTGTGCCTGAGCCTTTTTAACAGGGATAATTTGACAGCAGCCCCCAGCCTGGCTCTGACAGCTCTGAGGAGCTGGGGCTCAGCACCTGCGTCCACAACAACCTCAGATCCTGAACCCTCCTCACAAATGAACTGTCAGATCATTACCGCCCGTGACGCAATATGATCTCTCTCAGAATTAGCATTGGCTGGTCCACACAGGCTTTTCTCTCCTCGAAACCAGCCCACTTAGCCCCTTCAGAATGCACCAGTTTGCATCTGGACTGCATTTCCACGAGGGAACACAAGCAGAGAGCAGCTTGTCAGGAGGGAGGGGTCCTTTTGGTTTGGCGTCCCACTTCAGATGCTCTGTCCCATTCGTTCATCACAATTTCATTTCATCAGCTTGACCATGTCCACATGGCATGTGAGTGTGAGGATTTTTGCGCACAAAGGAGCCTCTGGGTAAAGGACTTCAGTGGCTAATCTGTTGATTTTCATACCTCAAAAAGGCTAAAGAGCTCAGGCCCTATTCCCATTACGAGAGATAAAGGAGAGTCTGAGGAGAGGAGTGACCAAAGAGATTTCTACTTTTTAATCCACATTATATCCTAGTCTTGCCTTTCATTGTGGTTGGCAACGCGACATTCTTGGTCAATTGCTCAAATTTACCGTAAATATCATAGTAGCCACTAGCCAGTAAGCACAAACTATGCAACAATCCAAGCAACTTTTCTTCTAAAACATATTACAGTACTGAATAATACAACCAAACCATATTAAACTCTTGAGTAATGCAACAATTCACAAGCACGTGCAGACAAAGGGTTTATTTTCTCGCCCGAGAAACATTCAGTTAGCTGACAATACACAGCTGACTCCTGATAGCTAACTAACAATTGTCTATTGTGTTATTGACTGTACGCTTGTTTATTCCATATGTAACTCTGTGTTGTTGTTTGTGTTGCACTGCTTTGCTTTATCTTGGCCAGGTCACAGTTGTAAATGAGATCTTGTTCTCAACTAGCTTACCTGGTTAAATAAAGGTGAAAAAATGTAAAACATTAAAATAAAACAACATGCTTCATTATCAAGTAACATTAGTATATCAATAATGAACGTTTACCCCTCCCATACAAATCTAAAAGTACAGTAATGTAATACAGTGTCATTCATTAAATAAACGTTTAATAAAAACAAAATAAAAGAATAGTCTAATATAGGCTACACAGCTAGATAACGTTAGCTGGCAAGCTAGCTAGCTAAACAAAACAATTTCTGCATCCTCACATAAACATGCTGGCTGTAGCTGAATGCTGACGTTTAGCTGAACCATAGCTAGATAGGAGCTCTTAGGCTATCACTAGCTACCGTATTAAAGTTACAAAACCATACTGAGAATTGCGACTGAAAACATTGATGTCAAGCCCTGACCTTAGTTCCTTTGTTATGTCTCTATTTTGGTTTGGTCAGGGAGTGAGTTGGGGTGGGCATTCTATGTTTTTGTTCTATGTTTTATATTTCTATGTGTTTGGCCGAGTGTGGTTCTCAATCAGAGGCAGCTGTCTATCGTTGTCTCTGATTGAGAACCATACCTAGGTAGCCTCATCCCACCTGTGTTTTGTGGGTAGTTGTTTTCTGTTTACATTTACATTTACATTTAAGTCATTTAGCAGACGCTCTTATCCAGAGCGACTTACAAATTGGTGCATTCACCTTATGATATCCAGTGGAACAACCACTTTACAATAGTGCATCTAACTCTTTTAAGGGGGGGGGTTAGAAGGATCACTTTATCCTATCCTAGGTATTCCTTAAAGAGGTTTTGTGTATTGCACCTTGCAGAACTGTTCGTTTGTCGCTTTGTTTTTTTTGTTCAAGTGTTCGTATTTATTAAAAGTATTATGAATACTTACCACGCTGCACCTTGGTCCTCTTCTCCTTCTCCCGACGACATTCGTTACAATTGATAATTCCCTGGGGAGTTGCTTCTTGCCTGGACCTCGGTGGGTCATTGCAGTCAAGCAAAAAATTAAACACTTAAGATTTAAACCTACAGCGTCAATTTCTGAATATAAGGCTGTTACTACAATTTCAGGTAAAAACTCAATAAAACAAGTCTCAAAAATAGAGGTAAAAGAGAGGTAGAGAGAGGAGAGAGGAGAGGTAGAGGTAGAGAGCAAGAGAGGAGAGGAAAGGTCAGGGAGAGGAAAGGTCGAGGAGAGGCGAGGTAGAAGGATATGAGAGGTAGAAGGAGAAGGAGAGGAGAGGAGAGATAGAAGGAGAGGAGAGGTAGATAGAGAGGATAGGTAGAAGGAGAGGAGAGGTAGGAGAGGAGAGGTAGAAAGAGATGAGATGTAGAGGAGAGGAGAGGTAGAAGGAGAGGTAGAAGGAGATGAGATGTAGAGGAGAGGAGAGGTAGAGGTAGAAGGAGAGGAGAGGTAGAAGGAGAGGAGAGGTAGAAGGAGAGGAGAAGAGGAGGACAGGTAGAAGGAGAGGAAGAGGGAGAGGTGAGGTTGAGGAGAGGGAGAGGGAGAGGTAGAAGGAGAGGTGAGGTAGAAGGAGATGAGAGGTAGAGGAAAGGGAGAAGACCGGTAGAGGAGAGGTAGAAGGAGATGAGAGGTAAGGTAGAGGAAAGGGAGTGGACCGGTAGAGGAGAGGTAGAAGGAGATGAGAGGTAGAAGGAGAGGAGAGGTAGAAGGAGAGGAGAGAAGAGGAGAGGTAGAGGAAGAGGGAGAGGAGAGGGATAGGGGAGGTAGAAGGAGAGGAGAGGTAGAAGGAGAGGAGAGGTAGAAGGAGAGGTAAGGTAGAGGAAAGGGAGAGGACCGGTAGAGGAGAGGTAGAAGGAGATGAGAGGTAGAAGGAGAGGTAAGGTAGAGGAGAGGAGAGAAGAGGAGCGGTAGAAGGAGAGGTTGAGGAAGAGGGAGAGGAGAGGGATAGGGGAGGTAGAAGGAGATAAGAGGGGAGATAGAAGGAGATGAGAGGTAAGAGGAGAGGAGAGGTAGAAGGAGAGGAGAGGTAGAGGAGAGGAGAGGTAGAAGGAGAGGAGAGGTAGAAGGAGATGAGAGGTAGAAGGAGAGGAGAGGTAGAGGAGAGGAGAGGTAGAGGAGAGCTAGAAGGAGAGGAGAGGTAGAGGAGAGGAGAGCTAGAAGGAGATGAGGTAGAGGAGAGGTAGAGGAGAGGAGAGGTAGAAGGAGAGGAGAGGTAGAGGAGAGGAAATGTAGAAGGAGAGGAGAGGTAGAGGAGAGGAGAGGTAGAGGAGAGCTAGAAGGAGAGGAGAGGTAGAAGGAGAGGAGAGGTAGAGGAGAGGAAATGTAGAAGGAGAGGAGAGGTAGAGGAGAGGAGAGGTAGAGGAGAGCTAGAAGGAGAGGAGAGGTAGAAGGAGAGGAAGAGGGAGAGGGAGTTGAGGGAGAGGGAGAGGGAGTTGAGGGGAGTGTTAGAGGAGAGAGAGAGGTAGAGGAAAGGGAGAGGGAGAGAAGAGGTAGAGAGAGGAGCCCAGATAGACACGCTGCTGTAGGCTGATTAAACTAGCCCCTTTATGAGCACATATACTGTAGAGGCATGCAAAGTGGGCAAATCAAATCCATCAGATAGCCCAGCGGTTAAGAGAGGGAGGATATGCAGGCAGGCTCTGCGACAGACAGGCGGTGTCTGTGGGTTACAGGACAAATACTGGAGTTCAGCTCACCTCAGACACCTCAAGCATAGTGTCTGTCCCTGCCTTACAGAGGACACTAACCTCAGGGTACTTTGTTTGACTATTCTATGATGGAGACAAGCATACGGAAAGATACAAGTATCTGTTTTTCAAAGGAATACAACAAAATGCTCTGCCAAGATGGTATTTGCTACAATGGTATTTGCCAATCTGAATCTGATGTGTGTCCCACATACAATATTTGAAAATGTGAATACCTTATTATCTTATTGTTGCAAAGGTTAACTTCACCAAAGTTATCAGTCATTTCTCTCCCATTCAAGAATATGGAGAAGTAACTGTTGGTCTTTGTCTTCACTCAGGGCGGTTAGTAGCTATTCACCTCTCCTGGCAGACTGTTAACTGACAGTCTTCTAGCATTTGGCAAGATGTTATCCAGCAGCCCACCTCATCTCCAGCCCGACACACCTGCCAACCGAACTTCTTCTTACATCCACTATATCGCTGTGAGTGAGCAGCACTCAAAGCAAATGTTTCATGCCCCTACAATGGAAGATTTATTTGTGCTCACTTATAGCTCATTTTTATTAGATAGAGACAGGCTAGGAGATACTTTCATGGCTAATGAGACAATGGATTTTATTTATTTATTCCGTTACCTGTCTACATTTGCTGGGCAGACACACTGTCGGAATTCTAAGAAGTAAATATATTTGATCAGTGTCTTATGCTGGTTTACTAATGAACTAATGAAATTTGGCAGAAGTTATTGAGGAGAATTTACGAGTCCTTATTTATGGAGGGTTGCCTCTGAATTTCAAGTTACTGGTATTCATAGCCGAGGGAAAATGTTTTGACTTTGGGGGTGCTGGTGGGTGGGGAAAAACAATCCCTTTTATAATAAAGCATTGCATGCATCTATAAATCACATTTGTGTAGTGGCATACAGTTGAGCAGACATGTTTTTGAGATTTCCAAACATTGCCTTTTTATAATTCTACGTCATTTACATGATAGAAGGCATCAGCAGAATACTTCTTTATACCACACAAATGGCCATGCAGGCTACAATGCAACTCACTATTCAAGTAGGACAACATTTAAAAAAAACTTTTTCGTATTTATAATCATTTATTTAATCATTATTATTATTTTATATCATTATTATAGGTTATTATTGTAGCTTATCTACTAATTTAAACCAGTTCTTTAAATATGCAAAACATCTTTTCTTTCATTCTGTTGAGACATTTTCGTTGGATAAATATTTCTTAAATGTTAATAGAATACAGTGGAATAGGCCTATGCATGCAATGCCCTGATACATTTAGTGCGCAAATCTCTGACAGCTGAACTATGAGATGAACAGCTATTGTTTTAGGAAAGTAAAAACCAATAAAACAATAGAGTATAAAGTTTTACATATGCTACACATCGAAACACAAGGATTAGTGTTACAGTGTCTTACGAAAGTATTTACCCCCCTTGGCATTTTTCCTATTTTGTTGCCTTACAACCTGGAAGTAAAATAGATTTTTTTGGGGTTTCTATCATTTGATTTACACAACATGCCTACCACTTTGAAGATGCAAAATATTTTTCATTGTGAAACAGACAAGAAGTAAGACAAAAAAAACTGAAAACTTGAGCGTGCATAACTATTCACCCCCCCCAAAGTCAATACCTTGTAGAGGCACCTTTTGTAGCAATTCTTTAAGCAATGGCAAAACTGCTCCAGCTCCTTCAAGCTGGATGGGTTCCGCTGGTGTACAGCAATCTTTAAGTCATACCACAGATTCTCAATTAGATTGAGGTCTGGGCTTTGACTAGGCCATTCCAGGACATTAAAATGTTTCCCCATAAACCACTTGAGTGTTGCTTTAGCAGTATGCTTAGGGTCATTGTCCTGCTGGGAGGTGAAACTCCGTCCCAGTTTCAAATCTCTGGAAGACTGAAACAGGTTTCCCCTCAAGAATCTCCCTGTATTTAGTGCCATCCATCATTCCTTAAATTCTGACCAGTTCCCCATTCCCTGCCGATGAAAAACATGGTGTTCTCAGGGTGATGAGAGGTGTTGGGTTTGTGCCAGACATAGCGTTTTCCTTGATGACCAAAAAGCTCAATTTTAGTCTCATCTGACCATAGTTCCTTTTTCCATATGTTTTGGGAGTCTCCCACATGACTTTAGGTGAACACCAAACGTGTTTGCTTTTTTTTCTTTAAGCAATGTTTTTTTTCTGGCCACTCTTCCATAAAGCCCAGCTCTGGAGAGTGTACGCCTTAAAGTGGTCCTATGGACAGATACTTCAATCTCCGCTGTGGAGCTTTGCAGCTCCTTCAGGGTTATCTTTGGTCTCTTTGTTGCCTCTCTGATTAATGCTCTCCTTGCCTGGTCCGTGAGTTTTGGTGGGCGGCTCTCTCTTGGCAGGTTTGTTGTGGTGCCATATTCTTTCCATTCTTTAATAATGCATTTAATGGTGCTCAGCGGGATGTTCAAAGTTTCGTATATTTTTTTATAACACAACCCAGCTCTGTACTTCTCCACAACTTTGTCCCTGACCTGTTTGGAGAGCACCTTGGTCTTCATGGTGCCACTTGCTTGGTGGTGCCCCTTGCTTAGTGGTGCTGCAGACTTTGGGGCCTTTCATAACAGGTGTATATATACTGAGATCATGTGACAGATCATGTGACACTTAGATTGCACACAAGTGGTCTTTATTTAACTAATTATGTGACTTCTGAAGGTAATTAGTTGCACCAGATCTTATTCAGGGGTTTCATAGCAAAGGGGGTGAATACATATGCGCGCACCACTTTTCAGTTTTACATTTATTTTTTTATTATTTTTTTCACTTCACCAATTTGGACTATTTTGTGTATGTCCATTACATGAAATCCCCAAAAAACAATTTAAATTACAGGTTGTAATGCAACAAAATAGGAAAAACGTCAAGGGGGGTGAATACTTTTGCAAGGCACTGTATAGGCTAATATCCCTTGTCTATTGATACTGAACAAAAATATAAAAGCAACATGTTGGTCTCATGTTTCATTCAGTTGATATAAAAGATCCCAGAAATGTTCCATACTCACAAGAAGCATATTTCTCTAAAATGTTTTGCACAAATTTGTTTACGTCACTGTTAGTGAGCATTTCTAATTTGCTAAGATAATCCATCCACCTGACAGGTGTGACATATCAAGAAGCTGATTAAACAACATGATCATTACACAGGTGCACCTTGTGCTGGGGACAATAAAAGGCCATTCTAAAATGTGTGGTTTTGTTACAGAACACAATACCACAGATGTCTCAAGTTTTGAGGGAGCATGCAATTGGAATGCTGACTGCAGGAATGTCCACCAGAGCTGTACCCAGAGAATTTAATGTGAATTTCTCTACCATAAGCTGCATCCAACAACGTTTTAGAGAATTTGGCAGTACGTCCAGCCAGTCCTCACAACCGCAGGCCACGTGTATGCCGTTGTGTGGGCGAGCGGTTTGCTTATGTCAAAGGTGTGAACAGAGTGCCCCATGGTGGCGGTGGGGTTATGGTATAGGCAGGCATAAGCTACGGACAACGAACACAATTACATTTTATCGGTGGCAATTTGAATGCACAGAGATACAGTGACGAGATCCTGAGGCCCATTGTAGTTCCATTCATCCGCCACCATCACCTCATGTTTCAGCATGATAATTCACACATGTCCGTCTTCATCTGTACACAATTCCTGGAAGTTGAAAATGTTCAATTTCTTCCATGGCCTGCAGACTCACTAGACAAGTCACCCATTGAGCATGTTTGGGATGCTCTGGTCAAGGTGTTCCAGTTCCCGCCAATATCCATCAACTTCACACAGCCATTGAAGAGTAGTGGGACAACATTCCACAGGCCCCAATCAACATCCTGATCAACTCTAAGTGAAGGAGATGTGTCGCAATGCGTGAGGCTAATGGTGGTCACACCAGATACTGACCGGTTTTCTGATTCACACCCCTACCTTTTTTTAAGGTATCTGTGACCAACAGATGCATATCTGTATTCCCAGTCAGGTGAAATCCATGGATTAGTGCCTAATGAATTTATTTCAATTGACTAATTTCCTTATATGAACTGTAACTCAGCAAAATCTTTTGAAATTATTACATGTTGCATTTATATTTTTGTTCAGTGAGTATACAAAACATTAATGACATCGGTTCTATTCCTGACACAAACTGACCAGGTGAATCCAGCTGAATCCAGGTGAAAGCTATGACCCCTTTTTTATGTAACTTGTTAAATCCACTTCAATCACTGTAGATGAAAGGGAGGAGACTGGTTAAAGAAGGAATTTTAAGCCTTGAGACAATTGAGACGTGGATTGTGTATGTGTGCCATTCAGAGGGTGAATGGGCAAGACAAAATATTTAAGTGCTTTAAACAGAGTATGGTAGTAGGTGCCAGGCACACCGGTTTGTGTCAAGAATTGCAATGCTGCTGGGGTTTTCACGCTCAACAGTTTCCTGTGTGTATCAAGAATGGTCCACCACCCAAAGGACATCCAGCCAACTTGACACAACTGTGGGAAGCATTGGTATACTATGGTATAAATACTGTATACACTATGGTATAAATACTGTATACACTATGGTATAAAAACTGTATACACTATGGTATAAATACTGTATACACTATGGTATAAACACTGTATACACTATGGTATAAATACTGTATACACTATGGTATAAACACTGTATACACTATGGTATAAATATACACTATGGTATAAATATACACTATGGTATAAATACTGTAAACACTATGGTATGAACACTGCATACACTATGGTATAAATACTGTATACACTATGGTATAAATACTGTATACACTATGGTATAAATACTGTGTACACTATGGTATAAATACGGTATACACTATGGTATACATATACACTATGGTATAAATACTGTATACACTATGGTATAAATATACACTGCGGTTATAATACACACTATGGTTAAAATATACACTATGGTATAAATACTGTATACACTATGGTATAAATACTGTATACACTATGGTATAAATACTGTATACACTATGGTAAAAATACACTATGGTATAAATACGGTATACACTATGGTAAGAATACTGTATACACTATGGTATAAATACTGTAAACACTATGGTAAAAATACTGTATACACTATGGTATAAATACTGTATACACTATGGTATAAATACTGTATACACTATGGTATAAATACTGTATACACTATGGTAAAAATACTGTATACACTATGGTATAAATACTGTAAACACTATGGTATAAATACTGTATACACTATGGTATAAATACTGTATACACTATGGTATAAATACTGTATACACTATGGTATAAATACTGTATACACTATGGTATAAATATACACTGCGGTTATAATACACACTATGGTTAAAATATACACTATGGTATAAATACTGTATACACTATGGTAAGAATACTGTATACACTATGGTATAAATACTGTAAACACTATGGTAAAAATACTGTATACACTATGGTATAAATACTGTATACACTATGGTATAAATACTGTATACACTATGGTATAAATACTGTATACACTATGGTAAAAATACTGTATACACTATGGTATAAATACTGTAAACACTATGGTATAAATACTGTATACACTATGGTATAAATACTGTATACACTATGGTATAAATATTGTATACACTATGGTATAAATACTGTGTACACTATGGTATAAATACTGTATACACTATGGTATAAATGCACTATGGTATAAATATACACTATGGTATAGATACACTATGGTATAAATGTACACTATGTTATAAATATACACTATTGTAAAAATATACACTATGGTATAAATATACACTATGTTATAAATATACACTCTTGTAAAAATATACACTATGGTATAAATACTGTATACACTATGGTATAAATTTCCACTAAGGTATAAATATACACTATGGTCAAAATACTGTATACACTATGGTATAAATATACACTATGGTATAAATACTGTATACACTATGGTATAAATACTGTATACACTATGGTATAAATACTGTATACACTATGGTAAAAATACTGTATACACTATGGTATAAATACTGTAAACACTATGGTATAAATACTGTATACACTATGGTATAAATACTGTATACACTATGGTATAAATACTGTATACACTATGGTATAAATACTGTGTACACTATGGTATAAATACTGTATACACTATGGTATAAATGCACTATGGTATAAATATACACTATGGTATAGATACACTATGGTATAAATGTACACTATGTTATAAATATACACTATTGTAAAAATATACACTATGGTATAAATATACACTATGTTATAAATATACACTCTTGTAAAAATATACACTATGGTATAAATACTGTATACACTATGGTATAAATTTCCACTATGGTATAAATATACACTATGGTCAAAATACTGTATACACTATGGTATAAATATACACTATGGTATAAATACTGTATACACTATGGTATAAATACCATATACACTATGGTATAAATATACACTATGGTATAAATATACACTATGGTATAAATACTGTAAACACTATGGTATAAATATACACTATGGTATAAATATACACTATGGTATAAATACTGTAAACACTATGGTATAAATATACACTATGGTATAAATATACACTATGGTATAAATACTGTAAACACGATGGTATAAATATACACTATGGTATAAATATACACTATGGTATAAATATACACTATGGTATAAATACTGTAAACACTATGGTAAAAATATACAGACAGATTATCCCAGACGAATTGTGGCTGTTCTAAGGGCAAAAAGGGGGGTGAGACTCAATATTAGGAAGGTTTTCCTAATGTTTGGTATAATCAGGCTACAGTAGGCTACAAAATAAACTTTCCAGTGACACTGACTCACCCAACGATGAAGAGGAAGCATAGGCTACTCTCCGGTGATGGCCCATGCGCTCGTGTCAATATCTCAAGATAAGCTTCGTAGACTTGCTCAAAATGATGTTGAGAGAGAAATTGTTAGCTTCTACAGACAGATTCGTTTTCTCTTTTCAGCAGTAGGCATTTACTTTCCAAACGTTACACCCATGTTTTTCTCTGGGTTGTATTTTGAACTGCAACCAATCAGTGCCACCTGAAACGTTGTTTTTGGACAATAATGTCATCCTCCAGGTTAGATGGATGTCATATTGTTTAATTTGGGTTTCCCCTTTTTCATAGGTCTGGATTAGATGGTTCCAGACGTGTCAGTAGTAGAATATAGGACTATATTACTATATATTTTTGTCGTATTTAAAATAGATTCTGCTAATGTCTCCAGTCATATAAAGTGTAGTAGAATTGCAGGGGGAAAAAGAACAAGAAAACGCATCTGATGTAGCCTATAGCATACTCTAGGCCAGTACACGCTCAGCCATGCATTGAACAGTATTTTGCCTACAGTGATTGAGTCTTTGAATGAAGAGATTGAGATAAAACTGTCCAGTTTGAGTGTTTCTTGCAGCTCGTTCCAGTCGCTAGCTGCAGCAAACTGAAAAGACGAGCGACCCAGGGATGTGTGTGCTTTGGGGACCTTTAACAGAATGTGACTGGCAGAATGGGTGTTGTATGTGGAGGATGAGGGCTGCAGTAAATCTCTGATAGGCCTCACTCCCCCCTAAGAGGGTTTTATAAATAAGCATCAACCAGTGGGTCTTGCGACGGGTATACAGAGATGACCAGTTTACAGAGGAGTATAGAGTGCAGTGATGTGTCTATAAGGAGCATTGGTGGCAAATCTAATCCCCGAAAGGTAAAGTACATCTAGCCGCTCGAGAGCACCCTCACCTGCCGATCTATAAATTATGTCTCCGTAATCTAGCATGGGTTGGATGGTCATCTGAATCAGGGTTAGTTCGGACGCTGGGGTGAAAGAGGAGCGATTACAATAGAGGAAACCAAGTCTAGATTTAACTTTAGCCTGCAGCTTTGACATGTGCTGAGAGAAGGACAGTGTACCGTCTAGCCATACTCTCAAGTACTTGTATGAGGTGACTACCTCAAGCTCTAAACCCTCAGAGGTAGTAATCACACCTGTGGGGAGAGGGGCATTCTTCTTACCAAACCACATGACCTTTGTTTTGGAGGTGTTCAGAACAATGTTAAGGGCAGAGAAAGCTTGTTGGACAATAAGAAAACTTTGTTGTAGAGCATTTAACACAAAATCCAGAGAGGGGGCAGCTGAGTATAAGACTGTATCATCTGCATATAAATGGATGAGAGAGCTTCGTCTCTCAGTCTCTAATGGAAGGATGCAATTGGACACGGCTGAAGAGGTAGATTTTGATTTGCTCTCCTTTCTACCTCAATGCCTACAAACGGAAGGCCTTTTCTCTAATGCAGCCATGACCATGATAGATAAACCTGCATAAGTCTACAAAGCCCGCTTCAATGCAATTGAGATTAGTATATGAAACCCTGGCCTTGGTGACAGGACACCTATAGCCACACTGGTCTCAGGGAAAGCAGACACTTCAACCTACTAGTGTGGTCCATAACTAGCCATAATGGCGTCTGAATACAGAACAGGTTAATGAAACATTGAAGGAAGATGAAGGAACTAGGGGCTTATGGGAAGAGAACACGGGCAGTGCTCTGCCAAGAGCCCGATGATAGTACTTCGCAGAGTGAGTTATTTCCCTTAATAACATTGACGCAGCATGTTGGGTTCTTAAATGAGGTATAGTGTTCCATAATGTTGTAATGTTGTAATGTTGTAATGTTGTAGTGTTGTAGTGTTGTAGTGTTGTAGTATTGTAGTGTTGTAGTGTTGTAGTGTTGTAGTGTTGTAATGTTGTAGTGTTGTAGTGTTGTAATGTTGTAGTGTTGTAGTGTTGTAGTGTTGTAGTGTTGTAATGTTGTAGTGTTGTAATGTTGTAGTGTTGTAATGTTGTAATGTTGTAATGTTGTAGTGTTGTAGTGTTGTAATGTTGTAATGTTGTAATGTTGTAGTGTTGTAATGTTGTAATGTTGTAATGTTGTAGTGTTGTAGTGTTGTAGTGTTGTAATGTTGTAGTGTTGTAGTGTTGTAATGTTGTAATGTTGTAGTGTTGTAATGTTGTAGTGTTGTAATGTTGTAGTGTTGTAGTGTTGTAGTGTTGTAATGTTGTAGTGTTGTAATGTTGTAGAGTTGTAGTGTTGTAGTGTTGTAATGTTGTAGTGTTGTAATGTTGTAGTGTTGTAATGTTGTAGTGTTGTAATGTTGTAGTGTTGTAATGTTGTAGTGTTGTAGTGTTGTAGTGTTGTAATGTTGTAATGTTGTAGTGTTGTAATGTTGTAATGTTGTAATGTTGTAGTGTTGTAATGTTGTAGTGTTGTAGTGTTGTAATGTTGTAGTGTTGTAATGTTGTAGTGTTGTAATGTTGTAGTGTTGTAATGTTGTAATGTTGTAGTGTTGTAATGTTGTAGTGTTGTAGTGTTGTAGTGTTGTAGTGTTGTAATGTTGTAGTGTTGTAGTGTTGTAATGTTGTAGTGTTGTAATGTTGTAGTGTTGTAATGTTGTAGTGTTGTAGTGTTGTAATGTTGTAGTGTTGTAATGTTGTAGTGTTGTAGTATTGTAGTATTGTAGTATTGTAATATTGTAGTGTTGTAATGTTGTAATGTTGTAATGTTGTAGTGTTGTAATGTTGTAGTGTTGTAATGTTGTAGTGTTGTAATGTTGTAATGTTGTAATGTTGTTGTGTTGTAATGTTGTAATGTTGTAGTGTTGTAATGTTGTAATGTTGTAGTGTTGTAGTGTTGTAGTGTTGTAGTGTTGTAGTGTTGTAATGTTGTAGTGTTGTAGTGTTGTAGTGTTGTAATGTTGTAGTGTTGTAGTGTTGTAATGTTGTAGTGTTGTAATGTTGTAATGTTGTAGTGTTGTAGTGTTGTAATGTTGTAGTGTTGTAATGTTGTAGGGTTGTAATGTTGTAGTGTTGTAATGTTGTAGTGTTGTAGTGTTGTAGTGTTGTAGTGTTGTAGTGTTGTAATGTTGTAATGTTGTAATGTTGTAGTGTTGTAGTGTTGTAGTGTTGTAGTGTTGTAATGTTGTAGTGTTGTAATGTTGTAGTGTTGTAATGTTGTAGTGTTGTAATGTTGTAATGTTGTAATGTTGTTATGTTGTAGTGTTGTAATGTTGTAATGTTGTAATGTTGTTGTGTTGTAATGTTGTAATGTTGTAGTGTTGTAATGTTGTAGTGTTGTAGTGTTGTAGTGTTGTAGTGTTGTAATGTTGTAGTGTTGTAGTGTTGTAATGTTGTAGTGTTGTAATGTTGTAGTGTTGTAATGTTCTAGTGTTGTAATGTTGTAGTGTTGTAGTGTTGTAATGTTGTAGTGTTGTAATGTTGTAATGTTGTAGTGTTGTAGTGTTGTAATGTTGTAATGTTGTAGTGTTGTAATGTTGTAGTGTTGTAATGTTGTAGTGTTGTAGTGTTGTAATGTTGTAGTGTTGTAGTGTTGTAATGTTGTAGTGTTGTAGTGTTGTAATGTTGTAGTGTTGTAATGTTGTAGTGTTGTAATGTTGTAATGTTGTAATGTTGTAGTGTTGTAATGTTGTAGTGTTGTAGTGTTGTAGTGTTGTAGTGTTGTAATGTTGTAGTGTTGTAATGTTGTAGTGTTGTAATGTTGTAGTGTTGTAATGTTGTAATGTTGTAATGTTGTTGTGTTGTAATGTTGTAGTGTTGTAATGTTGTAATGTTGTAATGTTGTTGTGTTGTAATGTTGTAATGTTGTAGTGTTGTAATGTTGTAGTGTTGTAGTGTTGTAGTGTTGTAATGTTGTAGTGTTGTAGTGTTGTAGTGTTGTAATGTTGTAGTGTTGTAATGTTGTAGTGTTGTAATGTTGTAGTGTTGTAATGTTGTAGTGTTGTAGTGTTGTAATGTTGTAGTGTTGTAATGTTGTAATGTTGTAATGTTGTAGTGTTGTAATGTTGTAGTGTTGTAGTGTTGTAGTGTTGTAGTGTTGTAATGTTGTAGTGTTGTAGTGTTGTAATGTTGTAGTGTTGTAGTGTTGTAATGTTGTAGTGTTGTAATGTTGTAGTGTTGTAATGTTGTAGTGTTGTAATGTTGTAGTGTTGTAGTGTTGTAGTGTTGTTGTGTTGTAGTGTTGTAATGTTGTAGTGTTGTAATGTTGTAGTGTTGTAGTGTTGTAGTGTTGTAGTGTTGTAATGTTGTAGTGTTGTAATGTTGTAGTGTTGTAATGTTGTAGTGTTGTAGTGTTGTAATGTTGTAGTGTTGTAGTGTTGTAGTGTTGTAATGTTGTAGTGTTGTAATGTTGTAGTGTTGTAATGTTGTAGTGTTGTAGTGTTGTAGTGTTGTAGTGTTGTAGTGTTGTAGTGTTGTAGTGTTGTAGTGTTGTAATGTTGTAATGTTGTAGTGTTGTAGTGTTGTAGTGTTGTAATGTTGTAGTGTTGTAGTGTTGTAATGTTGTAGTGTTGTAATGTTGTAGTGTTGTAATGTTGTAATGTTGTAGTGTTGTAATGTTGTAGTGTTGTAGTGTTGTAGTGTTGTAGTATTGTAGTGTTGTAGTGTTGTAGTGTTGTAGTGTTGTAATGTTGTAATGTTGTAGTGTTGTAATGTTGTAGTGTTGTAGTGTTGTAATGTTGTAGTGTTGTAGTGTTGTAATGTTGTAATGTTGTAGTGTTGTAATGTTGTAGTGTTGTAGTGTTGTAGTGTTGTAATGTTGTAATGTTGTAGTGTTGTAGTGTTGTAATGTTGTAGTGTTGTAATGTTGTAGTGTTGTAGTGTTATAGTGTTGTAATGTTGTAGTGTTGTAGTGTTGTAATGTTGTAGTTTTGTAATGTTGTAGTGTTGTAATGTTGTAGTGTTGTAGTATTGTAGTGTTGTAGTGTTGTAGTGTTGTAGTATTGTAGTATTGTAGTATTGTAGTGTTGTAGTGTTGTAGTGTTGTAGTGTTGTAGTGTTGTAGTGTTGTAATGTTGTAATGTTGTAGTGTTGTAATGTTGTAGTGTTGTAGTGTTGTAATGTTGTAATGTTGTAATGTTGTAGTGTTGTAGTGTTGTAATGTTGTAGTGTTGTAGTGTTGTAGTGTTGTAATGTTGTAGTGTTGTAATGTTGTAGTGTTGTAGTGTTGTAGTGTTGTAGTGTTGTAATGCTGTAGTGTTGTAGTGTTGTAGTGTTGTAATGTTGTAGTGTTGTAATGTTGTAGTGTTGTAATGTTGTAGTGTTGTAGTGTTGTAGTGTTGTAGTGTTGTAGTGTTGTAGTATTGTAGTATTGTAGTGTTGTAGTGTTGTAATGTTGTAGTGTTGTAGTGTTGTAGTGTTGTAATGTTGTAATGTTGTAGTGTTGTAATGTTGTAGTGTTGTAATGTTGTAGTGTTGTAATGTTGTAGTGTTGTAGTGTTGTAGTGTTGTAGTATTGTAGTGTTGTAGTGTTGTAATGTTGTAGTGTTGTAGTGTTGTAGTGTTGTAATGTTGTAGTGTTGTAGTGTTGTAGTGTTGTAATGTTGTAGTGTTGTAGTGTTGTAGTGTTGTAGTGTTGTAGTGTTGTAGTGTTGTAGTGTTGTAGTGTTGTTGTGTTGTAATGTTGTAATGTTGTAGTGTTGTAGTGTTGTAGTTTTGTAGTGTAATGAATAAGATAGTGAAATAACCAATGTATTGTTGTCTTGTAGCAGTAACTGTATATGAGAAGACTAATCACAAACAACTGAACTGTCTAAAATAGTCCAGAGATACACTACATGACCAAAAGTATGTGGACACCTGCGTGTCAAACATCTCATTTCAATATCATGGGCATTAATATGAAGTTGGTCCAACCCTTTGCTGCTAAAACAGTCTCCACTAGATGTTGGAAAATTGCTGCAGGGACTTGCTTCTTCCATTCAGCCACAACTGCATTAGTGAGGTCGAGCACTGATGTTGGACGATTAGGCCTGGCTCACAGTCGCCGTTACAATTCATCCCAAAGGTGTTCCATGGAGTTGAGATCAAGGCTCTGTTTAGGCCAGTCAAATTCTTCCACACCTATCTCGACTAACCATTTCTGTATGGACCTCGCTTTGTGCACGGGGGACATTGTCATGTTGAAACAGGAAAGGTCTTTCCCCAAACAGTTGCCACAAAGTTGGAAGCACAGAATCGTCTAGAATGTCATTGTATGCTGTAGCGTTACATAGTGTAGCGTTAAGTGTGATTTATCACTCCAGATAACTGCTCCAGAGTCCAATGGCGGCGAACTTTACACCACTCCAGCCGACGTTTGGCATCATGGTGATCTTAGGTTTGTGTGCGGCTGCTTGGCCATGGAAACGCATTTCATGAATTTCCCATCGAACAGTTCTTGTGCTGACTTTGTTTCCGGAGGTTCTTCAGCACTCAGTGGTCTCGTTCTGTGAACTTCTGTGGCCTACCAATTTGCAGGTGAGCCATTGTTGCTCCTAAACTTTTCCACTTCACAATAACAGCACTTACAGTTGACCGGTGCAGCTTTAGCAGGGCAGAAATTTGATGAACTGACTCGTTGGAAAGGTGGCATCATATGACGGTGCCACGTTGAAAGTCACTGAGCTCTTCAGTAAGGCCATTCTACTGCCAATGTTGGTCTATGGAGATTGCATGGCTGTATGCTTGATTTTATACACCTGTCAGGGATGGGTGTGGCTGAAATAGCCGAATCCACTAATTTGAAAGGGTGTCCAAATACTTATGTATCGATAGTGTACATACAAGGATTTGTTTGCTTTCATCTTGAGGAGATAAAATGATAGGAAAGGGGGAAACCTAGTCAGTTGTCCAACTGAATGTATTAAACTAAAATGTATCTTCCGCATTTAACCCAACCCCTCTGAATAGGCACTAATGGCTTGTTATTAACTAATTATTTCATTGTCTGTTGCCAGTTCGTCTTGTTTGTCAAGTCAACCAACGTTTTGTGTCTCAGCTACTGCTTTTCCCAGTCTCTCTTTTTCTCACCCTCCTGGTTTTGACCCTTGCCTGTCCAGACTCTGAGCCCGCATGCCTGACCACTTTGCCTGCCCCTGACCCTGAGCCTGCCTGACCACTCTGCCTGCCCCTGGATCATTGACCTCTGACGACCCTGAGCCTGCCTGCCGTCCGGTAACGTTGCCCCACCTCTGGATTACTGACCTCTGCCTACCCTGACCCTGAGCCTGCCTGCCTGACCACTCTGCCTGCCCCTCTGGATCATTGACCTCTGACGACCCTGAGCCTGCCTGCCGTCCAGTACCGTTGGCCCACCTCTGGTTTACTGACCCCTGCCTACCCTGAGCCTGCCTGCCGTCCAGTACCGTTGGCCCACCTCTGGTTTACTGACCCCTGCCTACCCTGACCCTGAGCCTGCCTGCCGTCCAGTACCGTTGGCCCACCTCTGGTTTACTGACCCCTGCCTGCCCTGAGCCTGCCTGCCGTCCAGTACCGTTGGCCCACCTCTGGTTTACTGACCCCTGCCTGCCCTGAGCCTGCCTGCCGTCCAGTACCGTTGGCCCACCTCTGGTTTACTGACCCCTGCCTACCCTGAGCCTGCCTGCCGTCCAGTACCTCTGGTTTACTGACCTCTGCCTGCCTTCACTTGCCTATTTCCTGCCCCTGTTGGATTATTAAACCATTGTTCATTTGACGTTGTCTGCATCTGGATCTTACCTTCATACCTCATAGCTTCCAGGTTTTCATTTATTAATGAATATTATTAACCAAATCAATAGAGTCCATACACGTATGTAAAGGAAATTATCATTGATTTCTCCCATTTCATCTCTCATAAACCAGCTAGAAGTAGTACAAAGGGGAAGTGAGGTTTTAGAGGTTGTGTAGAAAAGGACTGTCAGATTGTTGGATGTTATTAAACGTTACTATGAACATAAGTGTAACATCCTCTTGAAGGGAAAAGCTATGATTTTTTTTGTTGCCAGAAATGTTCCACATTGGAGTAAAGCTGGTGCATTGACATTGTCTCCTCAGTAAATAATGTGTCCTCATTCAGTCACTGTGAAGAGAAAGAGCATTGTAGTGCACTCGGACATAGGTATGAAACAGACTCAGCATAAACTAGGAGACTTTGGAGAGCTGGAAATGTCTGATGTCCATCACAGCATGTCATCACCAGGGTTTTTATCTGTAAGAACCATAGTGTTTCCTCATCATGACTTACACAGCTCTGTTTCACTATAGATTCAATACAAATTAGATCTTGGTGGAGCTCTCTCCCCATTTCTTAGATGGACCAATCCCTCATGCTGACTGGACACCCCTGCCCTAAATGGACCAATCCCATCCCCTGACTGGACCAATCCCTCCCACTGACTGGACCCCCCCTTCCTTTAATGAACCAATCCCTCCACCTGACTGGATCCACCTTCCCTTAATGGACCAATCAATGTGCTAATTACATTTTTATTTATACCTTTATTTAACTAGGCAAGTCAGTTAAGAACAAATTCTTATTTACAATTGAACAGTGCCTTGTTCAGGGGCAGAACAACAGCTTTTTACCTTGTCAGCTTGGGGATTTGATCTAGCAACCGTTCGGTTACAGGCCCAATGCTCTAACCACTAGGCTACCTGCCACCCCAGTTTATTTAGTAAATATTTTCTTAACTCTATTTCATGAACTGCATTGTTGGTTAAAAACCACTCTAGGTTACGTGAGACGGTAGCGTCCCACCTCTTCAACAGCCAGTGAAACTGCAGGGCGCCAAATTCAAAACAACAGAAATCCCATAATTAAAATTCCTCAAACATACATGCATTTTACACCATTTTAAAGATACACTTGTTGTAAATCCAGCCACAGTGTCTGATTTCAAAAAGGCTTTACGACGAAAGCAAACCAAACGATTATGTTAGGTGAGTGCCTATTCACAGAATAACACAGCCATTTTTCCAGCCAAAGAGAGGATTCACAAAAAGCAGAAATATACATAAAATGAATCACTAACCTTTGATGATCTTCATCAGATGACACTCATAGGACTTCATGTTACACAATACATGTATGTTTTGTTCGGTAAAGTTCATATTTATATCCAAAAATCTGAGTTTACATTGGCGCCTTACGTTCAGAAGTTCCAAAACATCCTTTGATTTTGCAGAGCCACATCAATTTACAGGAATACTCATAATAAACATTGCTAAAAGATACAACTGTTATGCATGGAATTTTAGATGCACTTCTCCTTAATGCCACCGCTGTGTCCGATTTCAAAAAAGCTTTACGGAAAAAGCAAACCATGCAATAATCTGAGGTCGGCGCTCAGAGCCCAATCAAGACACAAATATATCCGCCATATTATGCAGCCAACAAAAGTCATAAAAAGCATTATAAATCTTCACTTACCTTTGCTGATCTTCGTCAAAATGCACTCCCAGGACTCCCACTTCCACAATAAATGTTAGTTTTGTTCGGTAATGTCCATAATTTATGTCCAAATAGTTACTTTTGTTAGCGCGTTTGGTAAACAAATCCAAAGTCACGAAACGCGTTCCCTAACAGTCAGTAAAAACATGACAAGCGAAGTATTGAATCAATCTTTAGGATGTTTTTAACATAATTCTTCAATAATGTTCCAACTGGAGAATTCCTTTGTCTTCAGACAAGCAAATGGAACGGGAGCAAACTCGCATGTGAGCATGGTCAGCTCATGGCTGCTGGCAGACCTCTGGCTCATTCCACTCTCATTTGCCCCAACTTCACAGCAGAAGCATCAGACAAGGTTCTAAAGACTGTTGACATCTATTGGAAGCCTTAGGAAGTGCAACATTACCAATATCCCACTGTATCTTCAACCTCAGATTTCCTCAGATTTCCTGGTTGGATTTCTTCTCAGGTTTTGCCTGCCATATGAGTTCTGTTATACTTACAGACATCATTCAAACAGTTTTAGAAACTTCAGAGTGTTTTCTATCCAAATCTACTAATTATATGCATATTCTAGCTTTTATAGCTTTGTAGCAGGCCATTTACTCTGGGCATGCTTTTCATGAAAATACTGCCCCCTACCCCAAATAAATTTTAAGGGCTTTTAGTAAGGACTTCACAGTAAGGTCTACACCTGTTATTTTTGGCGCATGTGACATATTTGATTTGATTTGACTGAACCCTTTCATTAATTTCCTTCCTGTTATATGGACCACCCCCCCACCTCTCTCCCCCCTCCATTTGGCTGGACCACTCTCTCCCCCCTCTCTCCCTCTCCTCCTCCAGATTGGACCCTCACTTCCCCTCCTCTCTCCTCCCTCTGACTGGACCCTTCTCTCCTCCCTCCCTCTGACTAAACCCCTCTCTCCCACCCTCTCTCCTCCCTCCCTCTGACTGGACCCTTCTCTCCTCCCTCCCTCTGACTAAACCCCTCTCTCCCACCCTCTCTTCTCCCTCCCTCTGACTGAACCCCTCTCTCCCCCTCCCTCCTAGTCTGGACCCCTCTCTCCCCCTCCCTCCTAGTCTGGACCCCTCTCTCCTAGCCTGGACCCCTCTCTCCCCCTCCCTCCTAGCCTGGACCCCTCTCTCCCTCCTAGCCTGGACCCCTCTCTCCCCCTCCCTCCTAGTCTGGACACCTCTCTCCCCCTCCATCCTAGCCTGGACCCCTCTCTCCCTCCTAGCCTGGACCCCTCTCCCCCCCTCCCTCCTAGCCTGGACCCCTCTCTCCCCCTCCATCCTAGCCTGGACCCCTCTCTCCCCCTCCCTCCTAGCCTGGACCCCTCTCCACCCCTCCCTCCTAGCCTGGACCCCTCTCTCCTAGCCTGGACCCCTCTCTCCCCCTCCATCCTAGCCTGGACCCCTCTCTCCCCCTCCATCCTAGCCTGGACCCCTCTCTCCCCCTCCCTCCTAGCCTGGACCCCTCTCCACCCCTCCCTCCTAGTCTGGACCCCTCTCTCCCCCCCCATCGTAGCCTGGACCCCTCTCTCCCTCCTAGCTTGGACCCCTCCCTCCTAGTCTGGACCCCTCTCTCCCTCCTAACCTGGACCCCTCTCTCCTAGTCTGGACCCCTCTCTCCCTCCTAGCCTGGCCCCCTCTCTCCTAGTCTGGACCCCTCTCTCCCTCCTAGCCTGGACCCCTCTCTCCTAGTCTGGACCCCTCTCTCCCTCCTAGCCTGGATCCCTCTCTCCTAGTTTGGACCCCTCTCTCCCTCCTAGCCTGGACCCCTTTCTCCCTCCTAGTCTGGACCCCTCTCTCCCTCCTAGTCTGGACGCTTCTCTCCCTCCTAGCCTGGACCCGTCTCTCCCTCCTAGCCTGGACCCCTCTCTCCCTCCTAGCCTGGACCCCTCTCTCCCTCCTAACCTGGACCCCTCTCTCCCTCCTAGCCTGGACCCCTCTCTGATGTGCGGGGCCTGGCTGTCAGATCCTCTCCTGTGAGTACGGCTGCTGTGATTTCCTCTGGGCCACCAGGTGTTCTGCAGCTAACTAGCCAAGCCTGAGACAGGGTGACCTCAAGCCTCAACATGATGGGTTTGAATCAACAATGTGTTCACCTAAACAGGGAGGGAGAGACCAAACAACTTAGAGGGCCGCCAGTAAGTAAAACAACACCATCTCAAAGTTGCTTATATACCTAAAGAAGTATTACATGTAAGCATTAAAATGTTCTCCCAATATTTTTTTTGTAACTGGTAACAGTTATCTTGAAATTCCTAAATCCGTAGTTTTTGTGTGTGTGTGTGTGTATTGATCACATGGTTTTGTCTCAGTGGTGCTTCACAGTAGGTGTATTGTAAATCAAACAGATGTTGCTTGAACTGTCATTATAGCGATGGTTAACACTCGTGGTATCATCAGTGCACGGCAGGTACTTCATTACCGGATGCTTTGCTTTCTTTCAAGAGGCCCTGATGTATTTCTGTCTTTCAGAACAGTTTCTAGTGTAGGCAAAATCCATATTAGCCCGTCTGATTACAAGCAGCTCAGCTTTAATGAATTCCTCATGTGCCACGCTTTCAGATGGAACTCATTAAGGCTAATCATACCGTATAAGGAGTTTTAAGGAGGATTTTATACCCAATCTTTCTCTTTATAATTGATTTTAGCCTGCAATTGGAACATTTCACTGGGTCAGACTGGGTTGCTCTAATAAACCAATGTCACTCTTCCAGTCAGTAAGACTACAGTATGTGATGCATCCATTTAACTAAAGAGAAATAACTATCAAGCAACATTCAGAAATAAACGCTATATCACTTCCCTTCGTTTTAACAGATTAGTCTCTATAGTGTACTACAGGGGTAGTTTTAAAGTGCTAATCAGGTTTGATGATGGCGTTACAGAAGAGATGAGTCTTGCCGCAATCCCTCTGTTCTCTTCTGGGTCCTCCTCCGCTCCCCTACAATTCTCTGGAGCTGGCCTCACATTATGTCTGAAATGAGCTGGCCTCGCATCATGTCTGAAATGTGCTGGCCTCCCATCATGTCTGAAATGAGCTGGCCTCCCATCATGTCTGAAATGAGCTGGCCTCCCATCATGTCTGAAATGTGCTGGCCTCGCATCATGTCTGAAATGTGCTGGCCTCCCATCCTGTCTAAAACACAATCTTCGCAAGATTTAAGGATAACACAGGGCCACCGACGCAGCCCGCTACCAAGAACTGTGGGCTCTCCTTCTCCGTGGCCAACGTGAGTAAAACATTTAAACATGTTAACCCTCGCAAGGCTGCCGGTCCAGATGGCATCCCTAACCGCGTCATCAGAGCATGCGCAGACCAGCTGGCTGGTGTGTTTACGGGCATATTTAATCTCTCCCTATCCCAATCTGCTGTCCCCACATGCTTCAAGATGGCCACCATTGTTCCTGTACCCAAGAAGGCAAAGGTAACTGAACTTAATGACTATCGCCCCGTAGCACTCACCTCCGTCATCATGAAGTGCACCAATAGATCCACAGATGATGCAATCTCCATCACTCTGCACAGTGCCCTATCCCATCTGGACAAGAGGAATACCTATGTAAGAATGCTGTTTGTTGACTATAGCTAAGCATTCAACACCATAGTACCCTCCAAGCTCATCATTAAGCTCGGGGCTCTGGGTCTGAACCCCTCCCTGTGCAAATGGGTCCTGGACTTCCTGAAGGGCCGCCCCTATCACCTCCACTCCGCTGATCCTCAACACTGGGGCCCCACAAGGGTGTGTGCTCAGCCCTCTCCTCTACTCCCTGTTCACCAATGACTGCATGGCCAAGAACGCCTCAACCTCAATCATCAAGTTTGCAGACGACACAACAGTGGTTGGCATGATTACCAATGATGACGAGACAGCCTACAGGGAGGAGGCGAGGGCTCTTGGTGTGTGGTGCCTGGAAAACAACCTCTCACTCAACATCAACAAAACAAAGGAGAAGATTGTGGACTTCAGGAAACAGCAGAAGATGCACCCCATTTATAAACTCAGCAAAAAAAGAAACGTCCGCTCACTGTCAACTGTGTTTATTTTCAGAAAACTTAACATGTGTAAATAGTTGAATGAACATAACAAGATTCAACAACTGAGACATAAACTGAACAGGTTCCACAGACATGTGACTAACAGAAATGGAATAATGTGTCCCTGAAAAAAGGGGGAGTCAAAATCAAAAGTAACAGTCAGTATCTGGTGTGGCCACCAGCTGCATCAAGTACTGCAGTGCATCTCCTCCTCATGGACTGCACCAGATTTGCCAGTTCTTGTTACCCCACTCTACCACCAAGGCACCTGCAAGTTCCCGGACATTTCTGGGGGGAATGGCCCTAGCCCTCACCCTCCGTTCCAACAGGTCCCAGACGTGCTCAATGGGATTGAGATCAGGGCTCTTCGCTGGCCATGGCAGAACACTGACATTCCTGTCTTGCAGGAAATCACACACAGAACGAGTAGTATGGCTGGTGGCATTGTCATGCTGGGTCATGTCAGGATGAGCCTGCAGGAAGGGTACCACATGAGGGAGGAGGATGTCTTCCCTGTAAGGCACAGCGTTGAGATTGCCTGCAATGACAACAAGCTCAGTCTGATGATGCTGTGACACACCGCCCCAGACCATGACGGACCCTCCACCTCCAAATCGATCCCGCTCCAGAGTACAGGCCTCGGTGTAAGGCTCATTCCTTTGACGATAAACGAGAATCCGACCATCACCCCTGGTGAGACAAAACCCCGACTCGTCAGTGAAGAGCACTTTTTGCCAGTCCTCTCTGGTCCAGCGATGGTGGGTTTGTGCCCAAAGGCAACGTTGTTGCCGGTGATGTCTGGTGTGGACCTGCCTTACAACAGGCCTACAAGCCCTCAGTCCAGCCTCTCTCAGCCTATTGCAGACAGTCTGAGCACTGATGGAGGGATTGTGCGTTCCTGGTGTAACTCGGGCAGTTGTTGTTGCCATCCTGTACCTGTCCCGCAGGTGTGATGTTTGGATGTACCAATCCTGTGCAGGTGTTGTTACATGTGGTCTGCCACTGCGAGGACGATCAGCTGTCCGTCCTGTCTCCCTGTAGCGCTGGCTTAGGCATCACACAGTACGGACAATGCGATTTATTGCCCTGGCCACATCTGCAGTCCTCATGCATCCTTGCAGCATACCTAAGGCACGTTCACACAGATTAGCAAGGACCCTGGGCATCTTTCTTTTGGTGTTTTTCAGAGTCAGTAGAAAGGCCTCTTTAGTGTCCTAAGTCTTTTCATAACTGTGACCTTAATTGCCTACCATCTGTAAGCTGTTAGTGTCTAAACGACCATTCCACAGGTGCATGTTCATTGATTGTTTATGGTTCATTGAATAAGCATGGGAAACAGTGTTTAAACCCTTTACAATGAAGATCCGTGAAGTTATTTGGATTTTTACGAATTATCTTCGAAAGACAGGGTCCTGAAAAAGGGCCATTTATTTTTTTGCTGAGTTTACATCGACGGGACCGCAGTGGAGAAGGTGGAAAGCTTCAAGTTCCTTGGCGTACACATCACTGACATACTGAAATGGACCACCCACACAGACAGTGTGGTGAAGGCTGCGCAACAGAACCTCTTCAACCTCAGGAGTCTGAATACATTTAGTTTGTCACCTAAAACCCTCACAAAGTTTTACAGATGCACAATTGAGAGCATCCTGTCGGGCTGTATCACCGCCTGGTACAGCAACTGCACCGCCCGCAACCGCAAGGCTCTCCAGAGGGTGGTGCGGTCTGCCCAACGCATGGAACACTAGTCACTTGAATAGTGTTTACATATCTAGCATTACTCATCTCATATGTATATACTGTATTCTATACTATTCTACTGTATTTTAGTCCGTTCCGCTTCTCCATATGTATATAGTCTTAATTCATTCTTACTTAGATTTGTGTGTATTGGGTATATGTTGTGTAATTTGTCAGATATTACTTGTTAGATATTACAGCACTGTCGGAGCTAGAAGCACAAGCATTTCGCTACACCCGTAATAACATCTGCTAATCACGTGTATGTGACCAATACAATTTGATTTGAAATGCGCTGACCATCTTTTGCTTGAGAGCCCTTTGCCTTATGCTTCCATCAGAGGAGTGGAAGTCTCACAGAAGCACTGCTTAACAATGCCATCCCCTGCTCCCATCAGAAGGGGGAAGGTTGAGGAGATGCGCCCTGCAGAATAAGGGGGGCAGGTCCCCTGTGATTGGCGAGAGCTGAACATCGATGCCAGCTTCCATCTGTCATGATGGCCTATCTTTGAACCTTCTATCTGTCAAAAGCTTGCAGCCTAGCTGAAGGCTCCAAGAGATTTGACGTGCTTAACAGACTTGACAACAGGCATTATCACTGTGAGGGGCCTGGCGAAAAATGCCATCAAAGTGTTTAATTGTGGCTGGAGATTTTCTCCACATCTCGTTTTCCTCACTTTACAAAACATATGGAAATGTTGACGTACCCTGTCTCACCCTCTCAGTTGGTGGGAACCATAAGCTTCTGTACTGTAGTTTTCAGGTTAGGTTTTCTCCTTTGATTCATCAGTCAGAAGGATTTAAGCAACATTGTGTAGTACCAATGAGGGTAGAGATGATAAGGAAGTCTCTGATGAGGATGTGGTCTATTTGTAGTATTATAGGCAAAAACAACATTCTGTGTAAGATATGAAGAAAGCTGTGTAAAATATAACAGCTTTTTCTCATACTATGAAACACAAACTTAAAAATCATATTTTTGCTAAAATATTTTGCTAATTAATTTGAGGGGTGTCAACCATTGTAAACTCACTTGGAGGTTGTGTGTTTACAATTTATTATACTAATGCTCTTGTTACTTTACGGTTGTCCTTATCTTGTTTCTTTCATCAAATGATCACATTCGTGTGAATTGAAAGCTGCCTATTTGGTGTAACCAGACAGGTCGTCATGGTGATGGTTGGTTTAACCCCCAAGCTGTGCTAATAGGATCTAGCAGCAGGGGACTGGTTACACACACTCCCAAACACCACTGACCCTTGACCCCTAGAGCAGGGGTAGGCAACTAGATTTTTGTCGGAGCGGATGGTCGGGGGGCTGGAACATAATAATTATAATAATTTGTACACTGCAAATGGACCACAAGTAAGCCCAAAAATAGATTATATTTAGAAAATAACAAAGGGGCTGAATACTTATTGACTCAAGACATTTCAGCTTTTCATTTTTAATTAATTAGTAAAAAGGTCTCAATACATAATTCCACAATTGATTATTACAATTTATCAGATTAAAAGTAACATACAATATATTGATAGTTAATGAGCAATACATTATTTGGCTGTAGTAATATTAGCCAGTTTTTTCATGTTACAGCGAAAGTGTACTTTTGTCTATATTGACTAATGATAAAAACCATTAATTGTGGTCCAGAGGTGACTCAGGTGATCATTACTTTTTTAACAATCCGTCATTATATCATCATCAGTGGACCTTTCTGAGCCTCATATCCACCAATCAGCAGACGTGACTTTTGTAAAGGGCATCCATAATACATGGTCAGTGGAGCAGTAAGAGCCAGGTGAGGCCGTGATGGACCCTTGTCTGTCGAGATCAGAGCTGCCGCTAACTGAGGTAGGGCTGCTCTCTCAGCTTTTCTGCCTTTATTTGGTGTCCCTCCTCTCCACAGATCACTACAGAGGCCATCCATTTCCACCTCTACGCTGATGGCGAGACGACACATGGTGTGTTGGTTGGCTGGAGGTGAGGAACACATCGGAACCAAAGCAGGGAGCCTGGGGGCCGGGAGGTCCTGGTAATTAAGGACAGTGTGGCTCTCATGCAGAGCCTGGACAGGACGTGGCAAATTTCTGTATTCTTTGTGTAGAAAAGCATCTCCCTCTCCGCTCTGTCCATCCTCTGGGGACCTCATCATCTTCCCTAAGTCAAAATGTGGTTTTGTACTCTCTATTCACACCTTCATCTTATTTCTCAGTGTCTTCCCCTCTCTCTCTTCCATCTCTCTGTCTCTTCCCTCTGTCACCATCTCATTGAAATGTAGGCCCATTTCTAAAGCTAGCATTTCTAGGGACCTTTGTGTTTGGACGTTTAGACCCCCCCTGCCCAATTCAGTTTAGTTTATTCCACAGAGAAATTGTAATTTTTTTAAGGAAAAAAAACTCTGACCATATTATTCTATCATTATTTAACTAGAGTTATCAGTCTAACGAGAGTGTCACGGCATTCATCGGAAGAAGAGGAATCGTCAGACCAAAATGCAGCGGGGTACGTGTTCATCTTTATTAGCTTAACTGAATGAACACTGAATACAAAATAACAAAAAGAATAGCCGAAACAGTTCTGCAAGGTGCAACCAACACTAAACAGAAAATAACCACCCACAACTAACAGTGGGAAAACAGGCTACCTAAATTTGGTTCTCAATCAGAGACAACGATAGACAGCTGCCTCTGATTGAGAACCACACCAGGCCAAACACCTAGAAATACAAAACATAGAACAAAACATAGAATGCCCACGCACATCACACCCTGACCAAACAAAAAATAGAAACATACAAAGCAATCTATGGTCAGGGCGTGGCAGTACCCCCCCCCCAAAGGTGCGGAGGGTCTGGGTGGACATTACTGAACCTATAGGGGAGGGTCTGGGTGGACATTACTGAACCTATAGGGGAGGGTCTGGGTGGACATTACTCCGTGGTGGCGGTTCTGGTGAGGGACGTGGACCCCGCTCCACTTCTGGCTCGGCCCACTTTAGTAATGCCTCTGGAGCGGGAACCCTCACCGCCGACCCAGGACTAGAGGATGCCACTGGACTGATGATCGAGTCTGGAGTGAGTGGCACCTCTGGACTGATGGGCGGCTCCGGCGCCTCTGGACTGACGGGCGGCTCTGGCTGCTCCGGACAGGAGGGAGACTCTGGCTGCTCCGGACAGGAGCGAGACTCTGGCTGCTCCGGACAGGAGGGAGACTCTGGCTGCTCCGGACAGGAGGGAGACTCTGGCTGCTCCGGACAGGAGCCCGTCGCTGGAGGCTCCGGACTAGAGGGCGTCGCTGGGGGCTCCGGACTAGAGGGTGTCGCTGGAGGCTCCGGACTAGAGGGCGACGCTGGAGGCTCCGGACTAGAGGGTGTCGCTGGAGGCTCCGGACTAGAGGGCGACGCTGGAGGCTCCGGACTAGAGGGCGTCGCTGGAGGCTCCGGACTGACGGCCTTCGTTGGAGGCCTCGTGCCATAACTCCTCACTGGAGGTTTCTTGCCATAGATCATCACTGGAGGCTTCGTGCCATGGATCATCACTGGAGGCTTTGTGCCATGGATCACCACTGGAGGCTTCGTGCCATGGATCATCACTGGAGGCTAACTAGTGTTATCAATCTAACTAGCATTATCAGTCTTTAGCTAGTGTTATCATTCTTTAGCTAGTGTTATCATTCTTTAGCTAGTGTTATCAGTCTTTAGCTAGGGTTATCAGTCTTTAGCTAGTGTTATCAGTCTTTAGCTAGGGTTATCATTCTTTAGCTAGAGTTATCCGTCTTTAGCTAGTGTTATCAGTCTTTAGCTAGAGTTATCAGTCTTAGCTAGAGTTATCAGTCTTTAGCTAGGGTTATCAGTCTAACTAGAGTTATCAGTCTAACTAGAGTTATCAGTCTAACTAGAGTTATCAGTCTAACTAGAGTTATCAGTCTTTAGCTAGTGTTATCAGTCTTTAGCTAGTGTTATCATTCTTTAGCTAGAGTTATCAGTCTAACTAGAGTTATCAGTCTAACTAGAGTTATCAGTCTTAGCTAGAGTTATCAGTCTAACTAGAGTTATCAGTCTAACTAGAGTTATCAGTCTAACTAGAGTTATCAGTCTAACTAGAGTTATCAGTCTAACTAGAGTTATCAGTCTTAGCTAGAGTTATCAGTCTAACTAGAGTTATCAGTCTAACTAGAGTTATCAGTCTAACTAGAGTTATCAGTCTTAGCTAGAGTTATCAGTCTAACTAGAGTTATCAGTCTTAGCTAGAGTTATCAGTCTAACTAGAGTTATCAGTCTAACTAGAGTTATCAGTCTAACTAGAGTTATCAGTCTAACTAGAGTTATCAGTCTTAGCTAGAGTTATCAGTCTAACTAGAGTTATCAGTCTAACTAGAGTTATCAGTCTAACTAGAGTTATCAGTCTAACTAGAGTTATCAGTCTAACTAGAGTTATCAGTCTAACTAGAGTTATCAGTCTTAGCTAGAGTTATCAGTCTAACTAGAGTTATCAGTCTTAGCTAGAGTTATCAGTCTAACTAGAGTTATCAGTCTTAGCTAGAGTTATCCGTCTAACTAGAGTTATCAGTCTAACTAGAGTTATCAGTCTAACTAGAGTTATCAGTCTAACTAGAGTTATCAGTCTTAGCTAGAGTTATCAGTCTAACTAGAGTTATCAGTCTAACTAGAGTTATCAGTCTTAGCTAGAGTTATCAGTCTAACTAGAGTTATCAGTCTTAGCTAGAGTTATCAGTCTAACTAGAGTTATCAGTCTTAGCTAGAGTTATCAGTCTTAGCTAGAGTTATCAGTCTAACTAGAGTTATCCGTCTAACTAGAGTTATCAGTCTAACTAGAGTTATTCGTCTTTAGCTAGAGTTATCAGTCTAACTAGAGTTATCAGTCTTTAGCTAGGGTTATCAGTCTAACTAGAGTTATCAGTCTAACTAGAGTTATCAGTCTAACTAGAGTTATCAGTCTAACTAGAGTTATCAGTCTAACTAGAGTTATCAGTCTTAGCTAGAGTTATCAGTCTTTAGCTAGGGTTATCAGTCTAACTAGAGTTATCAGTCTAACTAGAGTTATCAGTCTAACTAGAGTTATCAGTCTTAGCTAGAGTTATCAGTCTTTAGCTAGGGTTATCAGTCTAACTAGAGTTATCAGTCTAACTAGAGTTATCAGTCTAACTAGAGTTATCAGTCTAACTAGAGTTATCAGTCTTAGCTAGAGTTATCAGTCTTTAGCTAGGGTTATCAGTCTAACTAGAGTTATCAGTCTAACTAGAGTTATCAGTCTAACTAGAGTTATCAGTCTAACTAGAGTTATCAGTCTTTAGCTAGGGTTATCAGTCTAACTAGGGTTATCAGTCTAACTAGAGTTATCAGTCTTAGCTAGAGTTATCAGTCTTTAGCTAGGGTTATCAGTCTAACTAGAGTTATCAGTCTAACTAGAGTTATCAGTTTAACTAGAGTTATCAGTCTTAGCTAGAGTTATCAGTCTAACTAGGGTTATCAGTCTAACTAGAGTTATCAGTCTTAGCTAGAGTTATCAGTCTAACTAGAGTTATCAGTCTAACTAGAGTTATCAGTCTTAGCTAGAGTTATCAGTCTAACTAGGGTTATCAGTCTTAGCTAGAGTTATCAGTCTTTAGCTAGGGTTATCAGTCTAACTAGGGTTATCAGTCTAACTAGAGTTATCAGTCTTTAGCTAGGGTTATCAGTCTAACTAGAGTTATCAGTCTAACTAGAGTTATCAGTCTAACTAGAGTTATCAGTCTTAGCTAGAGTTATCAGTCTAACTAGAGTTATCAGTCTAACTAGAGTTATCAGTCTAACTAGAGTTATCAGTCTTAGCTAGAGTTATCAGTCTTAGCTAGAGTTATCAGTCTAACTAGAGTTATCAGTCTAACTAGAGTTATCAGTCTAACTAGAGTTATCAGTCTTTAGCTAGGGTTTTGACGGTGCACAATTTGAGCGAGTGATTCAGGGAAAAGGTGCTGAGGTGGGGACAGTGGAAACGGTGTAAAGGTGGGGGACACGGGAAATGGTGCTGAGGTGGAAACAGGGGAAACAGTACTGAGGTGGGGACGGGAAAAAGTGCCCCTCAGAACAAACCTCGGCTGCAGCAGCATGGCGAGAGGAGGAACACTCTGGGGTTTAAAAGCACCCAAAGCATTCTGGGTAATTAGCCATTAAGGAGCTGTCACAGAGGGTTCTGCAGTCAATACAGAGATAATTTGGGCAATGGTGAATGACAGTGCTGTCTAGACTTTTGGGATGATCAAGGACAGATCCAACTGCAACAGGCATTTGTCAGGCCCATGAATCACTCCTCCAGCCAGCAGCTGGGTGAGTGGAGCAGAGAGAATCGCTGGAGAGGCATGTGCAGACACACAAATAAACATGTTCCTCACTCCCTGCGCTTCTCTCGCTCCCCCCCACCCCCTCACTCCCCTTGCCACACCGGGAAATGTCTATTAAAGGACTGCCGTTACAGGGCACAGTGAGAAAAGCCTTGTTACCTTCGGATGGCAAATGAAAGACATTGGGGATAAGGTGAGGAACAAAAGTCAGACCAAGGGGACATTCGGTCCTGTTATTTAAACTCAGACCAAGGGGACATTCTGTCCTGTTATTTAAAGTCAGACCAAGGGGACATTCGGTCCTGTTATTTAAACTCAGACCAAGGGGACATTCGGTCCTGTTATTTAAACTCAGACCAAGGGGACATTCGGTCCTGTTATTTAAACTCAGACCAAGGGGACATTCGGTCCTGTTATTTAAACTCAGACCAAGGGGACATTCTGTCCTGTTATTTAAACTCAGACCAAGGGGACATTCTGTCCTGTTATTTACAGTCAGACCAAGGGGACATTCTGTCCTGTTATTTACAGTCAGACCAAGGGGACTTTCTGTCCTGTTATTTACAGTCAGACCAAGGGGACTTTCTGTCCTGTTATTTACAGTCAGACCAAGGGGACATTCTGTCCCGTTATTTACAGTCAGACCAAGGGGACTTTCTGTCCTGTTATTTACAGTCAGACCAAGGGGACATTCTGTCCTATTATTTAAAGTCAGACCAAGGGGACATTCTGTCCTGTTATTTAAAGTCAGACCAAGGGGACTTTCTGTCCTGTTATTTACAGTCAGACCAAGGGGACATTCTGTCCCGTTATTTACAGTCAGACCAAGGGGACTTTCTGTCCTATTATTTAAAGTCAGACCAAGGGGACATTCTGTCCTGTTATTTAAAGTCAGACCAAGGGGACTTTCTGTCCTGTTATTTACAGTCAGACCAAGGGGACATTCTGTCCTATTATTTAAAGTCAGACCAAGGGGACATTATGTCCTGTTATTTAAAGTCAGGCCAAGGGGACTTTCTGTCCTGTTATTTACAGTCAGACCAAGGGGACTTTCTGTCCTGTTATTTAAAGTCAGACCAAGGGGAAATTCTGTCTTGTTCAATACATAATCAAATAAAGCAACACAACATAATTTAATAAAAACAAACAAACTCATGATCACAAAACACATGGTAAAATTACATGTTTTATCAACCATACCATGGCTAAATTATATTATTAATCAACCATACCACGGCTAAATGATATTATTATTCAACCATACCATGGCTAAATTATATTATTATTCAACCATACCATGGCTAAATTATATTATTATTCAACCATAACATGTTCATATTATGGTCCCCTTGTTGAGAAGGCTTGGTGTGTATAGGCCTTGTAAAAAAAGTAATTGTCATATGACTTTGACTTATGCCAACTAAGGACAATTATTATTTTCATTTGAAAGATGTTGAATAACATAACTGGTTCATAGGAAAAAGTTATGTCAGTTTTTATTGGAAGCATAGAGTAGCAAGATACCTGCTACTCCTACAGCTGGCTTCAAGGCCTTGCTATCTGGTATACGTACTCCTACAGCCTGCTTCAAGGCTTTGTTAGCTGGTTTATATACTCATACAGCTGGCTTCAAGGCCTTGTTAACTGGTTTAGATACTCCTACAGCTGGCTTCGAGGCCTTGTAAACTGATTTATATAGTCCTACAGCTGGTTTAAAGGCCTTGTTAGCTGGTTTAGATACTACAGCTGGCTTCGAGGCCTTGTAAACTGGTTTAGATAGTCCTACAGCTGGTTTAAAGGCCTTGTGAGCTGGTTTAGATACTACAGCTGGCTTCGAGGCCTTGCAAGCTGGCTTAGACAAACCTACAGCTGGTTTAAAGGCCTTGTTACCTGGTTTAGATACTCCTACAGCTGGCTTCGAGGCCTTGTTAGCTGGTTTACGTACTCCTACAGCTGGCTTCAAGGCCTTGTTACCTGGTTTAGATACTCCTACAGCTGGCATCAAACCCTTGTTAGCTGGTTTATATACTCCTACAGCTGGCTTCGTGCATTGCTAACTGGTTTAAATACTACAGCTGGCTTCCAGGTCTTGCTCACTGGTTTAGATACTACAGCTGGCTTCGAGGCCTTGCTCACTGGTTTAGATACTCCAGCTGGCTTCGAGCCTTGCTAGCTGGTTTAGTTACTCCTACAGCTGGCTTCGAGGCCTTGCTAGCTGGTTTAGATACTAAAGCTGGCTTCAAGGCCTTCTAACTGGTTTAGATACCACAGCTGGCTTTGAGGCATTGCTAACTGTTTTAGATACTACAGGTGGCTTTAGGCCTTGCTAGCTGGTTTAGTTACTCCTACAGCTGGCTTCAAGGCCTTATTAGTTGGTTTAGACACTACAGCTGGCTTCGAGGCCTTGCTTGCTGGTTTAGATACTAAAGCTGGCTTCAAGGCCTTCTAACTGGTTTAGATACCACAGCTGGCTTTGAGGCATTGCTAACTGTTTTAGATACTACAGATGGCTTCGAGGCCTTGCTAGCTGGTTTAGTTACTCCTACAGCTGGCTTCAAGGCCTTGTTAGATGGTTTAGAAACTGCAGCTGGCTTCGAGGCCTTGCTAACTGGTTTAGATACTGCAGCTGGCTTTGAGGCCTTGTTAGCTGGTTTATATACTACAGTTTGCTTCGAGGTTTTGAAACTGATTTAGATACTACAGCTGGGTTCAAGGCCTTGAAACTGGTTCAAATACTGAAGCTGGCTTCGAGGCCTTGCTAGCTGGTTTAGATTTTCCACCAGCTAGCTTCAAGGCCAAGTTAGCTGTTTAGATACCACAGCTGCCATTGAGGCCTTGCTTGCTGGTTTAGACACTACAGCTGGCTTCAAGGCCTTGCTAACTGGTTTAGATAATACAGCTGGCTTCAAGGCCTTGCTTTCTGGTTTAGTTACTCCTACAGCTGGCTTCAAGGCCTTGCTTGCTGGTTTAGATACTACAGCTGGCTTCGAGGCCTTGCTAGCTGGTTTAGATACTCCTGCAGCTGGCTTTGAGGCCTTGCTTGCTGGTTTAGATATAAAAGCTATACTATGTATTTGGTACTGACATTGAATGTTTAAAAAAAAAAAAATGTATTGAGCTTAATGGAATACTATGACATCATTGGTGACAGGAAGAGTCTTTGGTGATGGTCCTGTTTTTTGGAGGTGAGTTGTTTTTAGATCTTTGATATCTTAGGTTGTGTTGGAGAGTTCCTCTCTATAATGTAAGTCTTACCTTAGTGCAGTATATTTCATCTGAGTAATCCCCTCAGCTCTGAGACTGGGGCTTGTTATCATACATTAATCAATATCTTTCTCACAACATTAACACAATTGCAGCCCCCACTTGGCAACCGAGCTGGAGTGTACATGTATGGTGGATATAATAAGGTCTTGGAAATGGCAGTGAATAGAAACACTGTTAATGGGATGGAATAATTATTTGAATATTGGTGTGTTAGGAAACACTGACGTACACATGAGTTGGTATTTTGTTTATAGTTATTTGACAAGCACAGCGTTACCTTGGCTGAGGCAGTCAAGTGTGAACCACATTTTGTATGGCCCTCTAAAATACTTGTCAAGGCAATTCATAAACGACTTGAATCCTGCCAAGAGCGTATTTAATCGGATTGTATTATAGTATGGCAGTGACCTAGTGCTGCACCTCAGACAAGGAAAGGCTGTAGTAGAATATGTCACCTTCATTAAGCGTAATTTCCATCATCCATCTAACAATGGCATTAGCTTCATAAAGACGGTGAAATTGCCTATCCATCTTCCATAGAATGACTGTGCAGATGCACAACTTTGACAGTCAATTAAAAATGAAAGATCATGTTTGTTTTTTGTGTGTTTTTTTTACTTTGAGTGGAATGCTTATATTCAATTTCAAATATGTAAATACCTGGCAGGGATTCGAAGCTGTTTTCCCATTTATTTTCAATTTTGTTCTCTTAAGTGAAACACCCTAAACCTGTGAATATTTACCTGCCATTTACCATGGCTGGTGGCTTCTACTGGTGACTGCTGTATGCCCATATTTAGAATTCCCCAGGGAGCCATTCCCATATATGCCCAGAGGAAAGTGAACATGTTATATCGGGCGCTTGCTGTGGAAGGAGATTTTCCTCCTAACTGCATTTTAAATGATGTTGTTCTCTGTTACTCTGCTGAGATAATTAGTGTGTCCTTTGTTTCTGTCGATAGGCCACTAGTAACCACTCAGAGACCTAATGACTCTTAATTAAATTGGGAAAGATCCTGTCATCTGTATCCAGGGGGGAAAACACCCAGATGGATGTCATCTGTATCCAGAGGGAAAAACACCCAGATGGATGTCATTTTGTTCAACACTCCCATGATTTTCTTTCACTAAGAACTTCGATGGTAGATCATCAGGGTCTCTGTGAATATTGAGATGCTATTTTCCTATTTTCTCCCAATATTTGATTCACATCATTAAAATTTTGTGTCATATGAGCAAAATATTTCTCTATTCACACCCAGGTCAGTACATTCATTATACCATACATAGATACATAAATACATACATACACACATGTACAGTAATTAACATGTACTCTTGAAATACCACTGAAATAGTTGTATTCTGTTTTCTGACTTTCTTCTTAAGCAGAGGTCAAAGTAATGTCTGAAGTTAAACAGGTGACGAGAGCTCAAATGTAACCAGTGTAGGAAAAAATGAAATGGATCCTAATGTCCCTATTCTCCTCTACAGTGCTGCTGGCTTGGAGGAAACTTCCTGTCCTAATGATCCATTTCAGTCTGTCTGTTTCACATCTCCTACACTCGCAGTCTGCTCATTGTTACATTAGTAAAATAGACCCTTTGATTTGTTCTCAACAGCACAGACATACACAGGGGAAGGAATGGAGAGAGAGGGTCAGGGATGGAGTGGAGCCTGGCACGCTAAACGTATTGACCTGCATTTTCATAATCCAGAATACTGCGTGTGATCCAAGGACAAGCTGTTTAATGTGCCGCCATAAGACATTTTGTTTTCATCTCGGCTGTGACTGATGTACAGTAGGGAGGATATGTACTGTAAATGAAAGACACAAACTGCTCTTAAAATACACACATTATAACACATTATAGCACATTATAGCACATCATAGCAACCCAAAGTGTGGATTGCAGTCACACCTCCATGTATTTTGTTTCTAAAACCAAGAAAACGTTTAAAATATTCCAACTGTATTTTTTTGCATTGTGTGAACAAAGCAGAAATCAATGTACGGGATACCCTAAGCTCACTTGTTCATACACTAAGTCAGGCTTATTAAAGTACATTAAGGTTGTACCCTCTTGGCCATAATTCAGCAATAAGAAGCTGATCATGTCACTCTGGAAGAGAGTGGCCCCTGTCTCTGCCAATTAAAGCTACACAGGCCACCATCTTATGCAGCTGGGACATTTGTATTTATATAACTAGGCAAGTCAGTTGAGAACAAATTCTTACTTACATTGACAGCCTACCAGGATCAGTGTTTACTGCTTTGTTTGGGGGCAGAATGACATATTTTTTTACCTTGTCAGCTCAGGGATTCAATTCAGTTGGGCCAGCAATTTCGGTTACTGGCCCAACGCTATAACCACTAGGCTACCTGCCTCCCCACGTTGATACTCTTGATTTCTTAAGTCCAAACACCAAGACTGTGCCACGAATGTATCCATCACCGGAGGGCTGCTGGCAGTCAGCAGAAACATGTCTATCCTGTTAGCAAATTCAGCAATTTCCATTTTTCTACTGTGTCTGTCATGTTTTTATTACTGAAGGTGTGGAGATCATGAGGACGCTGCCTTGTTAGTCCTCTCTCCTGGCCCCTTGGTCTAATGACTGTCATTAACAGGGCTGCATTAGAGAGACACCTCAGGAACCATTGGAGTGTTCATTTGCATGGCACTAATACAGGAGGATGCTGTGCTGTGAGAGGCTTGACGTGAGTGTTGATACTTCCTGCTTGGCACGCCGTGCTGTTCTGTTCCTAACTGTGCCAGGGCCTATTCTTTCATTCATTATGCGCCTAATGCTTGACTTATCCTCTACTTGGTGAAGGGATGAATGTTTTTAAAGGCCGTCTGAAACTGTTCTAATGAAAAAAAAATGGGATGTTTCTGAAGTTTATATGTTGCCAGCCAGCTCAGAAAATTCCTGCTTCATTTTCCCCAGCCTATCACATGGCAGTGTAATACGCAACTTCCTGATACATCTTTTCTCTTCAAGTTTTGTGGCTCTGTGCCAGAGCCTCATCATAAAGACGCCTTTATTATCCCTCTGTGTCCCTCTCTCTGCTTGCTCAGCAAAAAGGGCGAGACTCAACTTTTTGGTACATCATAAAATTGTGAGATACTAGAACTAGGCTGTACTGTATTGTTTTGGAATGGTGGCCGTCAACATGTGCTCGTAATTGAGAGCCATTGTTTTATTTTTGTTTGCTGCAGACATGGCTGCAGATATTGCTGAATCAAATTTCACTAGTATCAAACTTGATATCGCCAATTGAATTTGCTCCTCTATAGAATATCCCAATAATCTGTCACTTTTTCCCATTGAACACATTGCATGATGACACACTATAATGCGCTGTATAAAAATACTTGCAGGTTGACATAATTGGAAATATAAACATAGAGGGATAATCACATGGTGGCAACTCTTTCTCCAGATGATGCAGGGTTGCACGAGAGAGACAGAGAGGCAGAGGGACAGAGATGAGTGCTCAGCAGTAGGATCAGATTGCAAACTCTTTTAAGGTCAGTCAAAAGTGACAGGTCATGCTGAAGTTGACCATGCCCACACTAACACTCCCCACGCCTATAAAAACCACCAGGCCAGCCTGCATGACTTCTCCTGCCTCTCTACCCCACCAGGCCAGCCTGTCAGACTGGCAAAGTCACACACAGAGTATACTAGGGTGGGCTTGTATTTTCTTCAGCATTTTCTTCATCAGCTTTCAGACTGTGACTCTGTTCAGGTACATTATTAAAGCAAAAAAAATATTATTAAAGCATATAGGTGTTTAGCATCTAGGTGTTTAAGATCTAGAGCATTTAAAATCAATGTTTTTAATATCTAGAGCATTTAAGATCTATGTTTTTAAGATCTGGAGCATTTAATATCTATGTTTTTAAGATCTATGTGTTTAAGATCTGGAGCATTTAAGACCTAGAGCATATAAGATCTATGTTTTTAAGATCTGGAGCATTTAATATCTATGTTTTTAATATCTAGAGCATTTAAGATCTATGTTTTTAAGATCTAGAGCAGTTAAGATCTATGTTTTTAAGATCTGGAGCATTTAATATCTATGTTTTTAATATCTAGAGCATTTAAGATCTATGTTTTTAAGATCTAGAGCAGTTAAGATCTATGTTTTTAAGATTTGTGTTTAAGATCTATGTGATTAAGATCTAGAGCATTTGAGATCTATGTGTTTAAGATTTATGTGATTAAGATCTAGAGCATTTAAGATCTATGTGATTAAGATCTAGAGCATTTAAGATCTATGTTTTTAAGATATAGAGCATTTAAGATCTATGTTTTTAAGATCTAGAGCATTTAAGATCTATGTTTTTAAGATCTAGAGCATTTAAGATCTATGTTTTAAGATCTGGAGCATTTAAGATCTATGTGATTAAGATCTGGGGCATTTGAGATCTATGAATAATCACCATAGAGACCTGCTCGATAAGTAAAATGGGTCAAAGTTAAAAGGACACCAGAGCCTAAGTCTCTGAGTCAGAAGACAGGTGTCAACATGACAGGGAAGATCACTTCAAGGTATAGGGATCTATCATTACCCATTGACTTGTCGTGACATGGAAAACCAATGTGTCAAATAACGACAAACTATTCTTTGTCGCCCATTTATGTTATGAAGGAGACAATGAAGCTTCCATTTTGGAATATCCCTCATTAAAAAACCCTTGTTGGTGGCTCTCATTTTGATCCGTGTTAGCCATGTGCTGGTGATGTCACAGATGTGCTGCTGGGATATGTGACATCATGACGATGTGTTGCTGCCACATTTGGAAAGTCTTTGTGAGTTTGCAGTATTTCATGGTGCATGCAGTCTAGTCATATCCAGTCTGCAGTCCTGTCTAACAGGCAACAGACCCAGTCTGCAGTCCTGTCTAACAGGCAACAGACCCAGTCTGCAGTCCTGTCTAACAGACAACAGACCCAGTCTGCAGTCCTGTCTAACAGGCAACAGACCCAGTCTGCAGTCCTGTCTAACAGACAACAGACCCAGTCTGCAGTCCTGTCTAACAGGCAACAGACCCAGTCTGCAGTCCTGTCTAACAGGCAACATACCCAGTCTGCGTTCCTGTCTAACAGACAACAGACCCAGTCTGCAGTCCTGTCTAACAGGCAACAGACCCAGTCTGCAGTCCTGTCTAACAGACAACAGACCCAGTCTGCAGTCCTGTCTAACAGGCAACAGACCCAGTCTGCAGTCCTGTCTAACAGGCAACAGACCCAGTCTGCAGTCCTGTCTAACAGGCAACAGACCCAGTCTGCAGTCCTGTCTAACAGAAAACATACCCAGTCTGCAGTCCTGTCTAACAGAAAACAGACCCAGTTTGCAGTCCTGTCTAACAGGCAACAGACCCAGTCTGCAGTCCTGTCTAACAGGCAACATACCCAGTCTGCAGTCCTGTCTAACAGACAACAGACCCAGTCTGCAGTCCTATCTAACAGAAAACAGACCCAGTTTGCAGTCCTGTCTAACAGGCAACAGATCCAGTCTGCAGTCCTGTCTAACAGGCAACAGACCCAGTCTGCAGTCCTGTCTAACAGGCAACAGACCCAGTCTGCAGTCCTGTCTAACAGAAAACAGACCCAGTCTGGAGTCCTGTCTAACAGGCAACAGACCCAGTCTGCAGTCCTGTCTAACAGGCAACAGACCCAGTCTGCAGTCCTGTCTAACAGGCAACAGACCCAGTCTGCAGTCCTGTCTAACAGGCAACATACCCAGTCTGCAGTCCTGTCTAACAGACAACAGACCCAGTCTGCAGTCCTGTCTAACAGGCAACAGACCCAGTCTGCAGTCCTGTCTAACAGACAACAGACCCAGTCTGCAGTCCTGTCTAACAGGCAACAGACCCAGTCTGCAGTCCTGTCTAACAGGCAACATACCCAGTCTGCGTTCCTGTCTAACAGACAACAGACCCAGTCTGCAGTCCTGTCTAACAGGCAACAGACCCAGTCTGCAGTCCTGTCTAACAGGCAACAGACCCAGTCTGCAGTCCTGTCTAACAGACAACAGACCCAGTCTGCAGTCCTGTCTAACAGGCAACAGACCCAGTCTGCAGTCCTGTCTAACAGACAACAGACCCAGTCTGCAGTCCTGTCTAACAGGCAACAGACCCAGTCTGCAGTCCTGTCTAACAGGCAACATACCCAGTCTGCGTTCCTGTCTAACAGACAACAGACCCAGTCTGCAGTCCTGTCTAACAGGCAACAGACCCAGTCTGCAGTCCTGTCTAACAGACAACAGACCCAGTCTGCAGTCCTGTCTAACAGGCAACAGACCCAGTCTGCAGTCCTGTCTAACAGGCAACAGACCCAGTCTGCAGTCCTGTCTAACAGGCAACAGACCCAGTCTGCAGTCCTGTCTAACAGAAAACATACCCAGTCTGCAGTCCTGTCTAACAGAAAACAGACCCAGTTTGCAGTCCTGTCTAACAGGCAACAGACCCAGTCTGCAGTCCTGTCTAACAGGCAACATACCCAGTCTGCAGTCCTGTCTAACAGACAACAGCCCCAGTCTGCAGTCCTATCTAACAGAAAACAGACCCAGTTTGCAGTCCTGTCTAACAGGCAACAGATCCAGTCTGCAGTCCTGTCTAACAGGCAACAGACCCAGTCTGCAGTCCTGTCTAACAGGCAACAGACCCAGTCTGCAGTCCTGTCTAACAGAAAACAGACCCAGTCTGGAGTCCTGTCTAACAGGCAACAGACCCAGTCTGCAGTCCTGTCTAACAGGCAACAGACCCAGTCTGCAGTCCTGTCTAACAGGCAACAGACCCAGTCTGCAGTCCTGTCTAACAGGCAACATACCCAGTCTGCAGTCCTGTCTAACAGACAACAGACCCAGTCTGCAGTCCTGTCTAACAGGCAACAGACCCAGTCTGCAGTCCTGTCTAACAGACAACAGACCCAGTCTGCAGTCCTGTCTAACAGGCAACAGACCCAGTCTGCAGTCCTGTCTAACAGGCAACATACCCAGTCTGCGTTCCTGTCTAACAGACAACAGACCCAGTCTGCAGTCCTGTCTAACAGGCAACAGACCCAGTCTGCAGTTCTGTCTAACAGGCAACAGACCCCGCCTGCAGTCCTGTCTAACAGGCAACAGACCCAGTCTGCAGTCCTGTCTAACAGACAACAGACCCAGTCTGCAGTCCTGTCTAACAGGCAACAGACCCAGTCTGCAGTCCTGTCTAACAGGCAACAGACCCAGTCTGCAGTCCTGTCTAACAGAAAACATACCCAGTCTGCAGTCCTGTCTAACAGAAAACAGACCCAGTTTGCAGTCCTGTCTAACAGGCAACAGACCCAGTCTGCAGTCCTGTCTAACAGGCAACATACCCAGTCTGCAGTCCTGTCTAACAGACAACAGCCCCAGTCTGCAGTCCTATCTAACAGAAAACAGACCCAGTTTGCAGTCCTGTCTAACAGGCAACAGATCCAGTCTGCAGTCCTGTCTAACAGGCAACAGACCCAGTCTGCAGTCCTGTCTAACAGGCAACAGACCCAGTCTGCAGTCCTGTCTAACAGAAAACAGACCCAGTCTGGAGTCCTGTCTAACAGGCAACAGACCCAGTCTGCAGTCCTGTCTAACAGGCAACAGACCCAGTCTGCAGTCCTGTCTAACAGGCAACAGACCCAGTCTGCAGTCCTGTCTAACAGGCAACATACCCAGTCTGCAGTCCTGTCTAACAGACAACAGACCCAGTCTGCAGTCCTGTCTAACAGGCAACAGACCCAGTCTGCAGTCCTGTCTAACAGACAACAGACCCAGTCTGCAGTCCTGTCTAACAGGCAACAGACCCAGTCTGCAGTCCTGTCTAACAGGCAACATACCCAGTCTGCGTTCCTGTCTAACAGACAACAGACCCAGTCTGCAGTCCTGTCTAACAGGCAACAGACCCAGTCTGCAGTCCTGTCTAACAGACAACAGACCCAGTCTGCAGTCCTGTCTAACAGGCAACAGACCCAGTCTGCAGTCCTGTCTAACAGACAACAGACCCAGTCTGCAGTCCTGTCTAACAGGCAACAGACCCAGTCTGAAGTCCTGTCTAACAGAAAACAGGCCCAGTCTGCAGTCCTGTCTAACAGGCAACAGACCCAGTCTGCAGTCCTGTCTAACAGACAACAGACCCAGTCTGCAGTCCTGTCTAACAGGCAACAGACCCAGTCTGCAGTCCTGTCTAACAGGCAACAGACCCAGTTTGCAGTCCTGTCTAACAGGCAACAGACCCAGTCTGCAGTCCTGTCTAACAGACAACAGACCCCGCCTGCAGTCCTGTCTAACAGGCAACAGACCCCGCCTGCAGTTCTGTCTAACAGGCAACAGACCCCGCCTGCAGTCCTGTCTAACAGGCAACAGACCCAGTCTGCAGTCCTGTCTAACAGACAACAGACCCAGTCTGCAGTCCTGTCTAACAGGCAACAGACCCAGTCTGCAGTCCTGTCTAACAGAAAACAGGCCCAGTCTGCAGTCCTGTCTAACAGGCAACATACCCAGTCTGCAGTCCTGTCTAACAGACAACAGACCCAGTCTGCAGTACTGTCTAACAGGCAACAGACCCAGTCTGCAGTCCTGTCTAACAGACAACAGACCCCGTCTGGAGTCCTGTCTAACAGAAAACAGACCCAGTTTGCAGTCCTGTCTAACAGAAAACAGACCCCGTCTGCAGTCCTGTCTAACAGGCAACATACCCAGTCTGCAGTCCTGTCTAACAGAAAACAGACCCCGTCTGCAGTCCTGTCTAACAGACAACAAACCCTAAAACACAGCTACTCCAGGGTCAGCCGCTGAGGCCTTTAAGGTTTGTCCTCCACCTCTCGCTCGACATACACCAGGGAAGACATCAGAGCTCCCCCAAAAGCAGCAGCATGTGTGTGTTCTCCCCTGCCCTGAGTTGCAGGCTGATAGCAGTGCCTCGTCACTTTAATGGCGAGTCTATGGAACCCGGTTTTAAAGATGTTTTGGGGCTGCCACCCAGTTTTAAAGATGTTTTGCGGCTGCCACCCAGTTTTAAACATGTTTTGGGGCTGCCACCCAGTTTTAAACACGTTTTGGGGCTGCCAACCAGGCCGACTTGTTCATAGGGGTTGTAGTGTACCGGATGTATAGGCTACTCTGTTTGGTTCAGGAAGGCCATTAACACGACCACAGTACAGACTATTCTCTAGGAGCTGAGAGCCAGTCCAGCACGAATTTGAATGGTAACTAATCCTTACAGTAACTAATCCTTTGAGAATGTGAAGTAAATTTAAAGCATTATAGTACCTTTGCAGGGACAATACAATGACATGACGTTAAGCTCCTGGTTAACTTCATTTACAGGTCAGGCTGCGATTGTGTATGGCACCTGTGGAGCGTTTAAAACATGACCACATATCCGCTCTGTGGTGGAGCGTTTAAAACACGACCACATATCCGCTCTGTGGCGGAGCGTTAAAACGGTACATAAGAACCGGATGGAATGGGTTTGTACATAAGAAACGGACGGAATGGGTTTGTACATAAGAACCGGATGGAATGGGTTTGTACATAAGAACCGGATGGAATGGGTTTGTACATAAGAACCGGATGGAATAGGTTTGTTCATAAGAACCGGATGGAATGGGTTTGTACATAAGAACCGGATGGAATGGGTTTGTACATAAGAACCGGATGGAATGGGTTTGTACATAAGAACCGGATGGAATAGGTTTGTTCATAAGAACCGGATGGAATAGGTTTGTTCATAAGAACCGGATGGAATAGGTTTGTTCATAAGAACCGGATGGAATGAAAATGTGTAAGTGCAAAAATGAAACATTCTGAGGAACAGCATACGCTTTCATGCTTTACTACAATTTCCGTGTAACTCAACTAGTAGTACCATCACCAAAGTGTCAAATCCATGAACATTTCCACCAATTGTGATTAAAATCACAAGTCTATCTGTCACGCCCTGACCTGAGTATTCTTTGTTTTCTTTAAATATTTTGGTTAGGTCAGGGTGTGACGAGGGTGGTTTGTGTGTTTTTGTCTCGTCTAGGGTGTTTGTACTGTCTAGGTTTTTTTTGTAGATTTATGGGGTTGTGTTCATTCTAGGTGTTTATGTAAGTCTATGGTTGCCTAGATTGGTTCTCAATTAGAGGCAGGTGTTTATCGTTGTCTCTGATTGGGAACCATATTTAGGCAGCCATGTTCTTTGGGTATTTTGTGGGTGATTGTTTCCTGTGTCAGTGTTTGTGCCACACGGGACTGTTTCGGTTTTGTTCACGTTTATTGTTTTTGTATTTGTGTTCATGTTCAGTTTTCCCTATTAAAACATGGACACCTACCACGCTGCGTATTGGTCCGATCCTTGCTATACCTCTTCAGAGGAAGAAGAGGACGACAGCCGTTACACTATCCAATAAATATTGAGGGGCCTTTACTCTGAATCCAGTTATGGCTTTTAGTAATGGTGTTTAATGTGGACAATATCTCTTACACATTGGCTCTTATAAATGCTTGGTAGGTGGGTCCTGTTCAAAACGCACCGAGGAGATCATAAACCCGGTGTGAGTCCTGTTCAAAACGCACCGACGAGATCATAAACCCGGTGTGAGTCCTGTTCAAAACGCACCGACGAGATCATAAACCCGGTGTGAGTCCTGTTCAAAACGCACCGACGAGATCATAAACCCGGTGTGAGTCCTGTTCAAAACGCACCGACGAGATCATAAACCCGGTGTGAGTCCTGTTCAAAACGCACCGACGAGATCAGACTGGATGAACATTTATTGATCGTTTAAAGCTTTGTTTTTTTTTGTTTCGTTTTTTTCCCCAGTACAAAAGAATCACAAACGTAATTGCAGTGTCTGTTCTACCAACTGATCACAATTGTGCCATCAATAGCCTCATTAATAGACGCTTCATTAAGGATTACAAAGTCTCTATTACAAAACAAACGAACCATGCTCTGATCTTAACCTGTAGGTCGAACAGCATTACAAGCAAAGTTGAAGCTGTTAGATAGCTGAACAAATTTATTACGGCTTAGCGCTGAGCAAGCACTTTGGTATTGATTTTACCATAGCTATGTATGATGATTTATGGAGTGCTTGTGTCAGTATACTGTAACAAGCTGAAGGACACAATATAACATCTTCGACATCATTAAAATCCAGCAGTTTCCTGAGCTAGCTCATCAAGTACTGTTCACTACCTTGGAATACAGATAGATACAGACATAGCTGTAAACTACACTGTTATTATTGTGCTGAAACCGTTTGAGTAGAATTCACAGTAGTTTTACACAACAGTTTATATAGTGGCTCCTGAGTGGCGCAGTGGTCTAAGGCATCACTGCAGTCCCCGGTTCAAATCCAGGTTGCATCACATCTGGCTGTGATTGGGTTAGGGTTAGTGCACAATTGGCCCAGTGGTGTCTGGGTTTGGCTGGGGTAGGCCATCATTGTAAAGAAGAATTTTTTCTTAACTGACTTGCCTGGTTAAATTAAAATGTATCAGATTGTGCTGATGGTAAATATGTACTACTTCTTTTAGGTGAAATGTTTACTATTATTTTTTGTATCATTCTGTTTCGTTCATTCAGATCACTAAAGTGCACAGTGCCCAGCACAGTCAGTCTCTCCTCAGTCTGCTAGAGGCAGGTTATGGTCCTCCTGACAGTGGCCACTATGGTACACTAGAGCCCCCTTTGGGCACATGAAAGTAATACCAGCTGAATTATATGGTGCAAGGAGCCAGGGGCGGACATGTCCCCCCCCCCCCTTTATTAATTTATTTTGTTTGCATGATTTTGTTTGCTCAATATAACAATAATTTTTCTACGTTAAATTTAGTTCAACCCTTTAAATGTTCACATGGATACTTAAAACAATATACATTTGAAATGTGATGAACGTAATGTTATCTCTGTTAATAAACTACACGTGCAATACAGTTATACAACTACAGTTAAACAACTACAGTTAAACTCTGTAATTGAGAGTAGACAGATATGGTAAAAGTGAACAGACTCTTGCAATGTAAGTCTTACTCATAATCTCTCTGTTCCACAGGAAGATTTAGAGCAGGGGTGCCAAATTCATGGAGAGCCTGGTGTCTGCTGGTTTTGGGCTTTTCCTTTCAATTAAGACCTAGACAACCAGGTGAAGGGAGTTCCTTACTAATTAGTGGCCTTAATTCATTAATCAAGTACAAGGGAGGAGCGAAAACCCGCAGACACTCGGCCTTCCGTGGATTGAGATTGACACGTGATGTAGAGCTTTCAAGCGATTAAGGGTTGTCACTCAAATGAGTTCTTACTGCAGGTAATTCAATGCCATTATTTCAGAAATGTCCCGTGAATGAGACATTTGTACATTCATAAATTCTTTGAAGTTATTTGTTTAAATTAGGTCAAATGGTCCTTGGTTAAAATCACAAAGCAACTCATAAACATGGTTATTTGACTTACATTCTAGAGAAATAAATGTGCAACACTTGCTCAAAATCATCTCATTATCAGTTTAACTATCATTCCCCCCAACCGCCCTCAAAGCCCCCACCCCAATGAGGAGACCCAGATTCCCCCTCTCGGAACCCAGGTTTCACCTCCCGGAACCCAGATTCCCCCTCTCGGGAACCCAGGTTTCACCTCCCGGAACCCAGGTTTCACCTCTCGGAACCCAGGTTTCACCTCTCGGAACCCAGGTTTCACCTCTCGGAACCCAGGTTTCACCTCCCGGAACCCAGGTTCCCCCTCCTGGAACCCAGATTCAGTCCATCATCTCCTCCAGCCGAGAGGTCTGACTGGCGGGGCCAGGGCAGCTGTGTGTGGGCGGACACTCTGGGTGTTGAGTAATGTGAAGCAGAGAGAGAAACCCCCAGAAAGAGACAGGCCATAGAGGAGGCAGGCGTTCCTGCTGTGACTTGGCACAACCCACTGGACAGCTGGAGACTCAGGGAGCAGAAACGCTGCCAAACATGACTGACGAAGCAAGGGGGTCCTGGGGCTGCAGGGCTGGAAGAGGCCCGGGATGGTTCCCATACCTGCAGCTGATCACCAGCCCACCATCTGTAAATAGATATACTTACAGTAAGTATAGGTCTGTGAAATAAAAGGGAGATCACACACACCCACACTGTCATGTTAAACAACCGCAAAGTAACTGGGTGAAAGGACTCTTATGAGACCACAGTATGTGGGGTATGATGAAAATACATCTAATTCACTTAGCCACCGTTACCTCTGGAATAGGTTCAGTAGTTATGGCGTTTCACATTGAACTGAACATGACCATATGCAAGTCATATTCTAATACATAGCTCCAATTATAGTGTGGACACGCTATGAATAATTTAGGAAATATGCTTGAGCTCTGTTATTTCAAGGTGGATTAGAGTTGTTATTAGGGAGTTGTTATTGGGGAGTTGTTATTGGGGAGTTGTTATTGGGGAGTTGTTATTGGGGAGTTGTTATTGGGGAGTTGTTATTGGGGAGTTGTTATTGGGGAGTTGTTATTGGGGAGTTGGTATTGGGGAGTTGGTATTGGGGAGTTGGTATTGGGGAGTTGGTATTGGGGAGTTAGTATTATACACAATATGAATAAACAGCAGCAAATCTCCTTTTGCACCGTGGAAATTATTAATGTGCAAGGAAATGCAGATAATACAGACAAGTATAACGATGGAGATGCTTTAGGCAAGTATGATGGTGGAGATGCTTTAGGCAAGTATGATGATGGAGATGCTTTAGGCAAGTATGAGGATGAGATGCTTTAGGCAAGTTTGATGATGGAGATGCTTTAGGCAAGTATGATGGTGAAGATGCTTTAGGCAAGTATGATGGTGAAGATGCTTTAGGAAAGTATGATGGTGAAGATGCTTTAGGCAAGTATGATGATGGAGATGCTTCAGGCAAGTATGAGGATGGAGATGCTTTAGGCAAGTATGATGGTGAAGATGCTTTAGGCAAGTATGATGGTGAAGATGCTTTAGGCAAATTTGATGATGGAGATGCTTTAGGCAAGTATGATGATGGAGATGCTTCAGGCAAGTATGAGGATGGAGATGCTTTAGGCAAGTATGATGGGGAAGATGCTTTAGGCAAGTATGAAGGTGAAGATGCTTCAGGCAGGTATGATGATGGAGATGCTTTAAAACCAAACTGAGATCAAGTAAAATAATCCCATAAATGATGTATAAGCTTCTCAAATGGAACAAACATGTTAACTCGTATACATTATTTATGATGCAGGTGTTTTCATAACTTATCTTAAAAACTTTCAGAGAATCAGAAAAGGTATTATCAAATCAAACTTTATTTGTCACATGCGCCGAATACAACAAGTGTAGACTTTACCGTGAAATGCTTACTTACAAGCCCTTAACTCTTCTTGTTGAGTGCTCTTCTCACTGTTGGTTAAGGGCTTGTAAAGAAGCATTTCACGGTAAAGTCTACACTTGTTGTATTCGGCGCATGTGACAAATAAAGTTTGATTTGATAATACCTTTTCCTACTCTTTGAATGTTTCCAAGATAAGATATGATAATACCTTTTCTGATTCTCTGAAAGTTTTTAAGATAAGATATCACCTGTACCACCGCACACTGACTAAGTATCGGTAACCCCTGTATATCGCCTCGTTATTGTTATTTTATTGTGTTACTTTTTATTATTTTTTACTTTAGTTTATTTGGTAAATATTTTCTTAACTCTTCTTGAACTGCACTACCTGTTATGGCTGCAAGCCCGACGCCGGTACACCTATGACAACATCCAGCTCAAGTGCAGGGCGCGAAATTCAAAATCTATTTTTTTAAAATATTTAACTTTCACACATTAACAAGTCCAATACAGCATTTGAAAGATAAACATCTTGTGAATCCAGCCAACATGTCCGATTTTTTAAATGTTTTACAGAGAAAACACCACATATATTTATGTTAGTTCACCACCAAATAAAAAAGAGGACAGACATTTTTCACAGCACAAGTAGGATGCAAGTAGCATGCACAAGCCAACCTAACTAACCTAGAACCAACCTAAATAACCTAGAAAAAACTACCTCAGATGACAGTCCTATAACATGTTACACAATAAATCTATGTTTTGTTCAAAAAATGTGCATATTTTAGCTATAAATCAGTTTTACATTACTGCTACCATCATAGCTACAGTCAGAAATCGCACGGGAGTAGCCAGAGAAAATACAGACACCAACGTCAACTACCTAATTACACATCATAAAACATTTCAGACAAATATATGGTGGATAGCTAATGAAAGACAAATATCTTGTGAATACAGCCAATATTTCCGATTTTTGAAGTGTTTTACAGCGAAAACACAATATATCGTTATATTAGCTTACTACAATAGCTAGCACACAGCAGCATTGATTCTAGTCAAACGGTAGCGATAGCACAGTTCGACAGATATATGAAAAAGCATCCCAAATTGGGTCCTTATCTTTGTTGATCTTCCATCAGAATGTTCTCCAAGGGGTCCTTTGTTCAGAACCGTCTTTATTTGGATCCAAAACGAACGATTTCCCTCTTGAATTAGCAAGCACACTGGCCGTGCGGTGCTAACCTCTCATTCTTGAACCAATTCTTGCGACGCATCACCTCTAAAGTCCAGAATAAATTTCAATAATATAATTAAACTATATTGAAAAAACATACTTTAGGATGATATTGTGACATGTATCAAATAAAATCGAAGCCGGAGATCATATTCACCTTTAACGAGGGTTTTCCAGGAGCCGAGTCAAGGTCCAACTTCGCGCCCAGGAAAAAAAATAAAGTGCGCACTTCTCACTCCAAGAGGTTGTGTTCAATCCCAGGACGAGATAATCAAGTCATTTCTGCTCTCACTTCCGCATGACACCCAGGGGAAGGCGTATGACGTGTTTCTACAGTCCTAAGTGACATGCCCTTTTATAGACAAGGTCTTGAAGAGAGACATCGCTTTTGGAAATCTCACTTCCGGATAGGAAATGGGCTGTAAAAAGAGTTCTGTTCCACTTAGAGAAATAATTCAAACGGTTTTAGAAACTAGAGACTGTTTCCTATCCAATAGTAATAATAATATGCATATTGTACGAGCAAAAATTGAGTAAGAGGCCGTTTGAAAATGGGCACCTTTTTCCAGTTATTCAATACGCCCCCTGCAGCCATAACAAGTTAAGAAAATATTTACCAAATAAACTAAAGTAAAAAAATAATAAAAAGTAATATACTATAAAATAACAATAACGAGGATATATACAGGGGTTACTGGTACGGAGTTGGTGTGCGGGGATACAGGTGAAATCTTATTTTGAAAACGTTCAGAGAACAGGAAAAGGTATTATCATATGTTATCTTAAAAAGGGAAATGGCATCTTTTGCTGGTATGGCAGCATTTCTGAATTTCTCATATTACCTTGACGGTGAGACCTGACACACAGTATATATTTTCAGTGGGATGCTCAAATCACTCATGATGCTGTGGGATTGCAGGCTGTCCACCATCATCTCATTATGGATAGATTCTCCTATTAGAAATAATGCCATATTAATATTCTGAATACTGAACGACGCGCTATGAAATGTGTCCCCATTTTTTCTCCTCCGCTCTCAAGCTGGGGCTTAATCTTGATTCATCAGTTCCAGGGCCTTATTACAGCTCTGACGGCAAGCTCGTTCTGGTGAGAAATAACTCTGGCCAGATTTAAAACGTGAGGCTCAAGTGCCAATTATCTATGGTGACCTGGTTAATAAACGATATATGGGGACCTGGTTAATAAAGATCTGATGTTAAAGATCTGATCTCAGCGTGATCGTCATCTGTCAACCAGGATGCATGTGTACAGTTGAAGTTGGAAGTTTGCATACACCTTAGCCAAATACATTTAAACTCAGTTTTTCACAATTCCTGACATTTAATCCTAGTAAAAATTCCCTGTCTTAGGTCAGTTAGGATCACTACTTTATTTTAAGAATGTGAAATGTCAGAATAATAGTAGAGAGAATTATTTATTTCAGCTTTTATTTCTTTCATCAGATTCCCAGTGGGTCAGAAGTTTCCATACACTCAATTGGTATTTGGTAGCATTGTCTTTAAATTGTTTAACTTGGGTCAAACGTTTCAGGTAGCCTTCCACAAGCTTCCCACAATAAGTTCAGTGAATTTTGGCCCATTCCTCCTGACAGAGCTGGTGTAACTGAGTCAGGTTTGTAGTCCTCCTTGCTGGCACACTCTTTTTCAGTTCAGCCCACAAATGTTCTATAGGATTCAGGTCAGGGCTTTGTGATGGCCACTCCAATACCCTGACCTTGTTGTCCTTAAGTCATTTTGCCACAACTTTGGAAGTATGCTTGGGGTCATTGTCAATTTGGAAGACCCATTTGCAACCAAGCTTTAACTTCCTGACTGATGTCTTGAGATGTCGCTTCAATATATCCACATAATTTTCCTACCTCATGATGCCATCTATTTTGTGAAGTGCACCAGTCCCTCCTGCAGCAAAGCACCCCCACAACATGATGCTGCCATCCCCGTGCTTCACGGTTGGAATGGTGTTCTTCGGCTTGCAAGCCTCCGCCCTTTTCCTCCAAACATAACGATGGTCATTATGGCCAAACAGTTCTATTTTTGTTTCGTCAGACCAGAGGACATTTCTCCAAAAAGTACGGTCTTTGTCCCCATGTGCAGTTGCAAACCGTAGTCTGGCTTTATAATTGCCGGTTTTGGAGCAGTGGCTTCTTCGTTGCTGAGCGGCCTTTCAGGTTATGTCAATATAAGACTCGTTTGTGAATATAGAGACTTTTTTTTAATAGTATAATAATAATAATTTCACCTTTATTTAACCAGGTAGTCTAGTTGAGAACAAGTTCTCATTTACAACTGCAACCTTTTGTACCTGTTTCCTCCAGCATCTTCACAAGGTCCTTTGCTGTTGTTCAGGGATTGATTTGCACCTCTCGCACCAAAGTACATTCATCTCTAGGAGACAGAACGCGTCTCCTTCCTGAGCGGTATGACGGCTACGTGGTACCATGGTGTTTATACTTGCGTACTATTGTTTGTACGATGAACGTGGTACCTTCATGCGTTTGGAAATTGCTCCCAAGGATGAACCAGACTTGTGGAGGTCTACAATTATTTTTCTTGGCTGATTTCATTGGATTTTCCCATGATGTCAAGCAAAGAGGCACTGAGTTTGAAGGTAGGCCTTCATCCACAGGTACACCTCCAATTGACTCAAATTATGTCAATTCGCCTATCAGAAACTTCTAAAGCCATGACATCATTTTCTGGAATTTTCCAAGCTGTTTAAAAGGCACAGTCAACTTAGTGTTTGTAAACTTTTGACCCACTGGAATTGTGATACAGTGAATTATAAGTGAAATAATCTGTCTGTAAACAATTGTTGGAAAAATTACTTGTGTTATGCACAAAGTAGATGTCCTAACCGACTTGCCAAAACTATAGTTTGTTAACAAGAAATGTGTGGAGTGGTTGAATAACGAGTTTTAATGACTCCAACTTAAGTGTATTGTAACTTCTGACTTCAACTGTAAGCACTTGGCTCCTCCCAGGACCATAAAATTACCCAATTGGAAATCACAACCAATAAACTGCTTCTACAATGTAGAAAGGCAATTTCCAAACCCATTGTTTTTTACCCTTTAATAACCTTTTATTAGGGAGCTGACACCATGATTAAGCTTATATATATATATATATATATATATATACACCGTATGTACACCGAATAAACACCGTATGTACAAAAGTATGTGGACAACCCCTTCAAATTAGTGTATTCGGTTATTTCAGCCACACCCGTTGCTGACAGGTGTATAAAATCGAGCACACAGCCATGCAATCTACAGATATAAACATTGTCAGTAGAATGGCCTTACTGGGCCTGCAGTGTGGCACAGCAGGGTCGTGTTCCGGAGGATGCATGGCTCTCGACCTTCACTTCTCCCAGGTCCGTAGGGGAGTTGCAGCGATGGGACAAGACTGTAACTACCAATTGGATATCACGAAATTAGGAAGAAAAAGGGGTCTGGGGCTGTTTTTTAATGGTTCGGACAAGGCCCCTTAGTTCCTTTGAATTGAAGTCTTAATGCTACAGCATACAATGACATTCTAGACGATTCTGTGTTCCCAACATCGTGGCAACAATTTGGGGAAGTACCTTTCCTGTTTCGGCATGACAATGCCCCCGTGCACAAAGCATTTCTGTATGGACCTCGCTTTGTTGAGATTGGTGTGGCAGAACTTGACTGGCCTGCACAGAGTCCTAACCTTAACCCCATCGAACACCTTTGTGATGAATTGGAACGCCGACTGCGAGCCAGGCCTAATCGCCAAACATCGGTACCTGACCTCACTAATGCTCTTGTGGCTGAAAGGAAGCAAGTCCCTGCAGCAATGTTCCAACATCTAGTGGAAAGCCTTCCCAGAAGAGTGGAGGCTCTTATAGCAGCAAAGGGGGACCAACTCCATATTAATGCCCATGATTTTGGAATGTGATGTTCGACGAGCAGATGTCCACATACTTTTGGTCACGTAGTGTATGTGTGGAGATTTTAGTTCAGATTATTTGATTGCAATATGTGATCTACTATATAGGCTAAGAGAGCTTCATAAGCTGTTTATTTGATTGTGGGTTTGAATAGTGTGAAAAGACAACAACATAAGGTACAAAATCTATTGTAGGTCTTAAAGGGCCAGTAGCCTACATTGGGTGGACAATTTTCAATTACAGCATTATGTAATCTGCAGTTATTATTCTGCTATTTATTCTGCTACCAATTATATTTACATGTTAACAGTGTCTTCTGATTATAATTATTTAAAATATTCGAATTAAATGCAATCTATTAGCTTCCAAAATGTAAGTAGGTCTATCTAGCCGGACGTTCTGATGGAATGGCTGGTCCTGCACTTTGTAAAAACCCAGAATGCATTGAAGGAATGTTAAAAAAATACCTTGGTTCCTTTCTAAACATAGCAACGTGAATGCAAAGAGGACTTGGACCACAAAATAGGTGAAGTGAACTGGTGAAAAAGTTGAGTCCTCATTTAAAGTCAAGGGCAATGTAAACACAAAGAGCACTTTAAAAGAGGACTGAGATCGGCTCTTTTAAAGACGACTGTATGTGGAGAAAAAAAACACTTCGATGTTCATGGGTAGATTTGATTGACATAATTAATATCGTCATGAGACCAGGTGAAAAGTCAGATATGGTCCCATATTATCCTTCACCTGTCTTCATCACCATATAATTTGAATAAACATCCCCCCTGTCAATCACTGTGATAATCAAAACTAACAATACTGACATTTTAGGGAAACTCCTTTTATTTTTTTCTTCTATTTTAAATTTGTTGGTAGCAGCTATGGCCATGACGAATGGCTGGATGGTACATTTCCTTTGCTCCCGTTCTTACTAATCTTCCCTGGCAACTTAAATATTTTGCCTACTTGGAAATGTGCTCTACAATAATTGTTACTGTGATATGTCCCCTGCTTTTAACAAAGATTCTTAACCCCCTCTGTAGGTGACAAAATGCAATTACAAACATGACGTGCCCCACCGTGACTGGCCATCAGCAGCTGCCACCACCATTTCCCAACCCCAACTGTTTCCATTAATGGAAAAAAGGCTTAAACAGATTCCCCAAACATTCACAGAGAATACAACTTTAATTGAAATATATGAAGGCATTTTATTGATTAACGACATCTGTAATTAACGTGTACGGAGGACTAATTTTCTTGGCTTGCTGTTTTGTTCCCCCTCAGAGATCACTAATTGTTGTTTATTGATAACTGTGTTTGATGAATGTAGATGCGCCTGTTTGGAGATCGGGCAGCAGCACTGATGAAGCAATCACACACCAGGCTCAGACAGCAACAGCTGTTGCAGCTCCATCCACTGGAATGCCATGTATCACAGCCACCCCGCGTACACATGCAGACACTCTGCAGTAAAGCGCAAACTAATATTTTTCACAAGCCCGTAACAACTCCCTATTAACAACTGTATCACATCACTAGATCTCTCTGATCTCGGTCCAGAACTTAAACCTTAATTATCAGACTGATTGTTCAGGCTATATTAATTGCCCTGGTAATCCTTCAGTGATTATACTTTGTGTTCAATAACAGGTTTATCCTTTAATTAAAATGATTTTTAACCTTTAAGATGTAGCCATGTGGGATTACACCCTCACATGTTAGTGTCAAAGCACTGTAAACAAGCTGAGATTGAAGTACAAAACAGGCAGTGTTGCGTCTTGCCTAAGAACAGCCAATAGCCGTGGTATATTGGCCATATGCCACACCCCCCTGGGCCTTATTGCCCATAGCTGTGGTATATTGGCCATATGCCACACCCCCCTGGGCCTTAAGCCACACCCCCTCGGGCCTTAAGCCACACACCCTCGGGCCTTATTGCCCATAGCCGTGGTATATTGGCCATATGCCACACCCCCCTGGGCCTTAAGCCACACCCCCTCGGGCCTTATTGCTTAATTATAATACAGATGATGGAATATTAGCAGCAGCAAGGCTTCGTGACCTTTCACCCCAGGACCGTAGGTTCAAAGTCAGCCAAAGAGGAGCGTGTGTAAGGACAGGTGCGCAGGGCTGGAGACACCTCATTAATTAATGTACTGTACAATCACGTGTGGAGCGAGAGGGCACAGGGACAGCCCTGTCAACACCGGACGAACAGGGGAATATATTAAAGAGATGCATTATTTTGATGATGAATGTCATACTGTTGTATTTAAGCAATGTCATATCCTCTACTTTGATCATATCGTACCTGACTTAATAAACCTGTGAATAACAATAGTATCTGAACGTATACAGTTAAAAAAAGTGACATTTTCTGCTGAGGAACACGGGTCCTGAAACCCGAAGTCTGAGTCAAGCAGTTATTGGATTGTATTTAAGAGCTGTTAACCCATGACAAAATAATACTTCATTATCAAGAGCAAGTCTTCATTTGGACGTCCTAATTAGTTAATTAGTTGGTGGTTAAGGACAATATGAGTGTTTCATCAATCTCTCCATCTCAACAAAAAACTAACTATTAGGGGATCGTTGTGGTGCGGAATCATTCGAATACTGATGACTAAGGGAAGTCTGTGAGGATGACAAGCCTGGTAGAGACATCCGACAACACACAGACACTGAAAAGCCTGGTAGCGACATCCCGACAACACACAGACACTGAAAAGCCTGGTAGCGACATCCGACAACACACAGACACTGAAAAGCCTGGTAGCGACATCCGACAACACACAGACACTGAAAAGCCTGGTAGTGACATCCGACAACAGACACTGAAAAGCCTGGTAGTGACATCTGACAACACACAGACACGAAAAGCCTGGTAGCGACATCCGACAACACACAGACACTGAAAAGCCTGGTAGTGACATCCGACAACACACAGACACTGAAAAGCCTGGTAGCGACATCCGACAACACACAGACACTGAAAAGCCTGGTAGCGACATCCGACAACACACAGACACTGAAAAGCCTGGTAGTGACATCATACAACACACTCGCACTCCATAGAACAGCAATTGGAAACGCCAGCATGCGTGACAAGTTATACTCATATATGTAATTGTGACATAGTATTTGAGAGGTGCAGGACGAGAGACCTGCCAGTGACATACAGGCTGCATCACATCTGGTCGCGATTGGGAGTCCCATAGACCAGCACACAATTGGCCCAGCGTCATCCGGGTTTGGCCGGGGTAGGCCGTCATTGTAAATACGAATTTGTTCTTAACTGACTTGCCTAATTAAATAAAGGTTAAATAAAAAATAAATAAAAATACCTACATAGTATTTGAAAGTTGCAGGACGAGAGACCTGCCAGTGACATAGTATTTGAGAGTTGCAAGATGAGAGACCTGCCAGCGACATCCTGCACGAGACAGACATAATCCAGTAGAGGTCCAACAAGCATTCAAACAAACAGTCAAGAGCAAGAAAAATGAAAAGAGCTCGGGCTGTAAGATGATCTAGGTGTTTTTCTCTGACCAGACTGATAAGATACATCTCAACATGCCCCTATTATTTTGGGTTATTGTTACAGTTGTAGGAGAGAGAGAACGGTACGGTGATTCCTATAAATCAGAACCAGAGAACATTTCATTACTGTACTGTAGAAACAGTATGTAGAGTAAGTGAGAGAGATACTATAGAGGTACTGTAGATATATAGAGATACTGTAGATATCCTGTAGAGATACTGTAGAGATACTATAGAGGTACTGTAGATATATAGAGATACTGTAGAGGTACTGTAGATATATAGAGATACTGTAGAGATACTGTAGATATATAGAGATACTATAGAGGTACTGTAGATATATAGAGATACTGTAGATATCCTGTAGATATACTGTAGATATATAGAGATACTGTAGATATCCTGTAGAGATACTGTAGATATCCTGTAGAGATACTGTAGAGATACTATAGAGGTACTGTAGATATATAGAGATACTGTAGAGGTACTGTAGATATATAGAGATACTGTAGATATACTGTAGATATATAGAGATACTGTAGATATCCTGTAGATATATAGAGATACTGTAGATATCCTGTAGAGATACTGTAGAGATACTATAGAGGTACTGTAGATATATAGAGATACTGTAGAGGTACTGTAGATATATAGAGATACTGTAGAGATACTGTAGATATATAGAGATACTATAGAGGTACTGTAGATATATAGAGATACTGTAGAGGTATTGTAGATATATAGAGATACTGTAGAGGTACTGTAGATATATAGAGATACTGTAGAGGTACTGTAGAGATACTGTAGATATATAGAGATACTGTAGATATCCTGTAGAGATACTGTAGAGATACTATAGAGGTACTGTAGATATATAGAGATACTGTAGAGGTACTGTAGATATATAGAGATACTGTAGATATACTGTAGATATATAGAGATACTATAGAGGTACTGTAGAGATATAGAGATACTGTAGAGGTACTGTAGAGATACTGTAGATATATAGAGATACTGTAGATATCCTGTAGAGATACTGTAGAGATACTGTAGAGGTACTGTAGATATATAGAGATACTGTAGAGGTACTGTAGATATATAGAGATACTGTAGAGATACTGTAGATATATAGAGATACTGTAGATACACTGTAGATATACTGTAGATATATAGAGATACTGTAGAGATACTGTAGATATATAGAGATACTGTAGATATATAGAGATACTGTAGATATCCTGTAGAGATACTATAGAGGTACTGTAGATATATAGAGATACTGTAGAGGTACTGTAGATATATAGAGATACTGTAGAGATACTGTAGATATATAGAGATACTATAGAGGTACTGTAGATATATAGAGATACTATAGAGGTACTGTAGATATATAGAGGTACTGTAGATATATAGAGATACTGTAGAGGTATTGTAGATATATAGAGATACTGTAGAGGTACTGTAGATATATAGAGATACTGTAGATATATAGAGATACTATAGAGGTACTGTAGAGATATAGAGATACTGTAGAGGTACTGTAGAGATACTGTAGATATATAGAGATACTGTAGATATCCTGTAGAGATACTGTAGAGATACTATAGAGGTACTGTAGATATATAGAGATACTATAGAGGTACTGTAGATATATAGAGGTACTGTAGATATATAGAGATACTGTAGAGGTATTGTAGATATATAGAGATACTATAGAGGTACTGTAGATATATAGAGATACTGTAGAGATACTGTAGATATATAGAGATACTATAGAGGTACTGTAGAGATATAGAGATACTGTAGAGGTACTGTAGAGATACTGTAGATATATAGAGATACTGTAGATATCCTGTAGAGATACTGTAGAGATACTATAGAGGTACTGTAGATATATAGAGATACTGTAGAGGTACTGTAGATATATAGAGATACTGTAGAGGTACTGTAGATATACTGTAGATATATAGAGATACTGTAGATGTACTGTAGATATATAGAGATACTGTAGAGATACTATAGAGGTACTGTAGATATATAGAGATACTGTAGAGGTACTGTAGATATATAGAGATACTGTAGATATATAGAGATACTGTAGAGATACTGTAGAGATACTATAGAGGTACTGTAGATATATAGAGATACTGTAGATATACTGTAGATATATAGAGATACTGTAGAGGTACTGTAGATATATAGAGATAGTGTAGATATACTGTAGATATATAGAGATACTGTAGAGGTACTGTAGATATATAGAGATACTGTAGAGGTACTGTAGAGATACTGTAGAGGTACTGTAGAGATACTGTAGATATAGAGATACTGTAGAGATATAGAGATACTATAGAGGTACTGTAGATATATAGAGATACTATAGAGGTACTGTAGATATATAGAGATACTGTAGATATATAGAGATACTATAGAGGTACTGTAGATATATAGAGATACTGTAGAGATACTGTAGATACAGATATTATAGAGGTACTGTAGATTTCCAACTGGAAACACTTAGCTCCCTCACTAGCTTTAAGCACCAGCTGTCAGAGCAGATCACAGATTACTGCACCTGTACATATCCCATCTATAATTTAGCCCAAACAACTACCTCTTCCCCTTCTGTTTTTATTTATTTAATTTGCTCCTTTGCACCCCATTATTTATATTTCTACTTTGCACATTCTTCCACTGCAAATCTACCATTCCAGTGTTTTACTTGCTATATTGTATTTACCTCGCCACCATGGCCTTTTTTTGCCTTTACCTGCCTTATCTCACCTCATTTGCACACATTGTATATAGACTTATCTTTCTACTGTATTATTGACTGTATGTTTGTTTTACTCCATGTGTAACTCTGTGTTGTTGTATGTGTCGAACTGTTTTGCTTCATCTTGGCCAGGTCGCAATATTAAATGAGAACTTGTTCTCAACTTGCCTACCTGGTTAAAGAAAGGTGAAATAAATAAATAAAAAATATATAAAAGATGCTGTAGAGGTACTGTAGAGGTACTGTAGATATACTGTAGAGATAATGTAGAGGTACTGTAGAGGTACTGTAGAGATACTGTAGAGATACTATAGAGGTACTGTAGATATATAGAGGTACTGTGGAGGTACTGTAGAGGTACTGTAGATATATGGCTGTAGAGATACTGTAGATATATAGAGACACTGTAGAGGTACTGTAGATATATAGAGGTACTGTAGAGATAATGTATAGGTACTGTAGACATACTGTAGAGGTACTGTAGAGGTACTGTAGATATACTGTAGAGATAATCTATAGGTACTGTAGACATACTGTAGAGATAATCTATAGGTACTGTAGACATACTGTAGAGATAATGTATATGTACTGTAGAGGTACTGTAGACATACTGTAGAGATAATGTATATGTACTGTAGAGATAATGTATATGTACTGTAGAGATAATGTATGTATCAAAATGTCAAGGCATCATGCTCGTCATAATATGAGAGTAGAGTTTGTACTGAATCAAAATAAAAATGTTTGATTGTGATCAGCCATCACTGACTCTTCTAATCTATTGAAGTCTCTAGTTGACCAACATAAATGGACTGTAAACGTCAAGTCAGCAACATGAAGCAAAGTACATTCCACGTCAAACTTCCCACAGAAAATTGGCTTCTCGCAAGCCCAAAATTGTTTTTAAAACTACATTTTGTCCAGTGACAGGAGTTTCTTCTTTAAATTAAGACCGAGATTAAGTCTTGAAAGCTTTAGAACATAACACCCAGGAGGAGTGGTAAATCACGGAAAAGATTCAATCTGTGTCAAAACAAATTGTGGCCACTAAAGGAATACATTTTTTGACATTTCACCTTTATCTAGAGACAGTTCACTGACCCCAGCTATCATGTCATTCACACAGGATAACTAGCCCCTTCACTTTTATAACAAGGGAGGGGATTTTTGGATCCGGCCCCGAGTCCAACGAACCATCAAATGTTTTGATGTCACCATAGGCTTGTTATTCAGAACCACAAGTCAATGGAGTAATTCCCATTTCTGATGGTACAGTATTTGTGCATTGGGGGTTACTTTAGAGTGATCTTCATATTTTAATACAATAGATGCTGATCAAATTCATTATTTTGAAGTAAATGCATGGCAAGTCTTGAAGGCTGGTAGACTAATACTGTACATCTATATGATTGATAGATTCTTAATGTTTATTTCAAATCACTCCCACAATGTTAAGTGTTACAGTTTGTAACATATTTAGCAAAGAATGCTACACCATGTTTACAAAAATGATATATGGGGGATTGGAAATGATGTATATATTGATGGGAGCTACAATCTATCTGGAATATTAAAGCTGATCTACCCCCTCCAGGGTCTTTCAGGATCTATCTCCACATCATGGCTCACTCTATATCACCTTCTACCATGAACTGTGAGTCTTAAAACCCACAAGGAAATGCTACAGAGTCAGCAGCATTCTGAAAGGAGACAGATCAGACACCAACGCAAAGGAACAGACCAAAAATAACCCCGAGCTTGTCATCACCTCACTCAAGGAACTTAAGCCAAGACAGTATGACAACTGCACAATTTCTGTCTGGCCAGATCTCATCCGGAAGCCAAAGAATAGAGAGCTAGTCAAGCTGAGGATTCCCTTGAAGCACCAGGTGAGAATATCTCCGCCTCAGAGCGGGGCTGTTCCATCAGCCCCGAGTGAGGGATCATGAGTAGCATACGGACTTGAAATGACAGCAATAGCTGTAGCTCATGCTGTCTCAGGAACACACTGCAGATCAAACACCGCAGATCAGGCCTGGATTAGGAGAAAGCCACTGAACACAGACCTGCAAAACCCCCACATCTCACACGGAGCTCTCCCGCTGCCTCTGGACATGTAATACAAAGACCTTACGCTTCTGGCTCATTTGGGTTTCAAAGCCGACATTGACTGGAAAAACCGAGAAAAGTATCCAAAGATGAGAGGATATCTTTGTGGGTAGGACTCTGGAGAAACCCATGAGTTAAACAGTGGAATAGAACGCATTACCTTACTGATGACAGAGACAAGTTGGGTTAGGAAACAGACAAACCCCCACAAAGCCTTGTAAATGTGCTTTCCTTTTCCTGGCAGTTCAACACTAATAACATAACATCACCATTCATGATGATCTGGGAGGCCTTGTCTCAGCGCTCTAGGAGGAGTAGTACAGGATATGACGACAGTGATAAACGATGCTATGGACTGTCTCGCGTGACAAAAGAACTGGTGCACATTCGGCATGTGTTCCTCCATCCTCCTCCATCCTCCTCCATCCAGGCTCCATCCTGCTCCATCCTCCTCCATCCAGGCTCCATCCTCCTCCATCCAGGCTCCATCCTCCTCCATCCAGGCTCCATCCTCCTCCATCCAGGCTCCATCCTCCTCCATCCAGGCTCCATCCTGCTCCATCCTCCTCCATCCAGGCTCCATCCTCCTCCATCCAGGCTCCATCCTCCTCCATCCTCCGCCATCCAGGCTCCATCCTCCTCCATCCAGGCTCCATCCTCCTCCATCCAGGCTCCATCCAGGCTCCATCCTCCTCCATCCAGGCTCCATCCTCCTCCATCCAGGTCCCATCGTTATGTGTAATTGGGACTCATGGCGATGTTCTTCCACTTAGCCTTTGTTGTTTAGGAATGAGGCTGCTTAAACCCACTTCTAATAAGTCACAGAGAAAGGTGTCCAAAATGTTAGAACGGAATGTTAGAATATTACACGAAATGGGATACGAAGCAATCTGCACAGACACGAGTATTGGTGCTTTGTATCGTTACGGGGGCAAAAGCCAATAGTAATATCAAGTGTCTAGCGGTCAGTCCAATGTGCCTGTCTGATGTTGTTTGTCTGACATTGACAGGGAACTGGAGACTGAGTGTGTGTAACATACCCCCTTATCTAAAAAAAAAAGAAAAAAAGTATTTACATGCATATAAAGGCTGTTATTGACAGCTGTCTGTAGTATGTTCCATTATTGTAAACACAGTAGTTATCAATCACAGGGAGAGCCATCCGGCCCCCGTCAGGCTCTGATTACAGTGCGGCTCATTAGTGATAATGGGGATACATATCATTTACAGGCTTGTGTGATGAGGGTAAGAACAGACTCGTGCATCCCATTAGTCACCATACAGAACGTTTAGTGCAACACAAAAGTTCCCAGTAAGTCAGTCGGAGTTAAAAAACTAACTTTATTTCACTAGGCAAGTGTAAGGGCTGTTGTCCTCCTCCTCCTCAGATGAGGAGAGGAGAGAAGGATCAGTGGACCAATACGCAGCAGTAGGGAAATAAGCCATCTCTTTATTTGAATACGACGGCAACACGAAAACAAAACACTTACAAAATTACAAAACAAGAAAACGACGTAGACGAAACCTAAACATGAACTTACATAACTAAACGTAGAACTCACGGACAGGAACAGACTACATCAAAACGAACGAACAGCCAAACAGTCCCGTATGGTACAGACATGGATGAAACAGGAGACAATCACCCACAAACAAACAGTGAGAACACCCTACCTAAATATGACTCTTAATTAGAGGAGAACGCAAAACACCTGCCTCTAATTAAGAGCCATACCAGGCAACCACAACCAACATAGAAACAGATAACATAGACTGCCCACCCAAAACACATGCCCTGACCTAAACACATACAAAAACAACATAAAACAAGTCAGGACCGTTACAGAACCCCCCCCTCAAGGTGCGAACGCCGGGCGCACCAGCACACAGTCCAGGGGAGGGTCTGGGTGGGCAGTTGACCACGGTGGTGGCTCCGGCTCTGGACGCTGTCCCCACACCACCATAGTCACTCCCCGCTTCTGTCTTCCCCTCCCAATGACCACCCTAAAACTAACATCCCCTAAATGAACGGCCAGCACCGGGAGAAGGGGCAGCACCGGGACAAGGGGCAGCACCGGGACAAGGGGCAGCACCGGGACAAGGGGCAGCACCGGGACAAGGGGCAGCACCGGGACAAGGGGCAGCACCGGGACAAGGGGCAGCACCGGGACAAGGGGCAGCACCGGGACAAGGACCAGCACCGGGATAAGGGGCAGCACCGGGACAAGGGGCAGCACCGGGACAAGGGGCAGCACCGGGATAAGGGGCAGCACCGGGATAAGGGGCAGCACCGGGACAAGGGGCAGGTCCCGGCTGAGGGACTCTGGCAGATCCCGGCTGAGGGACTCTGGCAGATCCCGGCTGAGGGACTCTGGCAGATCCCGGCTGAGGGACTCTGGCAGATCCCGGCTGAGGGACTCTGGCAGATCCCGGCTGAGGGACTCTGGCAGATCCCGGCTGAGGGACTCTGGCAGATCCCGGCTGAGGGACTCTGGCAGGTCCCGGCTGAGGGACTCTGGCAGGTCCTGGCTGAACGGCTCTGGCAGGTCCTGGCTGGACGGCTCTGGCAGGTCCTGGCTGGACGGCTCTGGCAGGTCCTGGCTGGACGGCTCTGGCAGGTCCTGGCTGGACGGCTCTGGCAGGTCATAGCAGGACGGCTCTGGCAGGTCATAGCAGGACGGCTCTGGCAGGTCATAGCAGGACGGCTCTGGCAGGTCATGGCAGGACGGCTCTGGCTGGTCATGGCAGGACGGCTCTGGCTGGTCATGGCAGGACGGCTCTGGCTGGTCATGGCAGGACGGCTCTGGCTGATCATGGCAGGACAGCTCTGGCTGGTCATGGCAGGACGGCTCTGTAGGGAGGAGAAGGAGAGACAGCCTGGTGCGTGGTCTAGGCACTGGCTGCGCTGGAGAGGAGGAAACAGCTGGAGAGAGAACCCGGAGAGACAGCCTGGTACGGGGGGCTGCCACCGGAGGACTGGTACATGGAGGTGGCACCGGGTCTACCGGACCGTGAAGGAGGACACGTGCTCTTGAGCACCGAGCCTCCCCAACCCTACCAGGTTGAATGATCCCCGTAGCCCTGCCAGTGCGGCGAGGTGGAATAGCCCGCACTGGGCTATGCAGGCGAACCGGGGACACCACCTGTAAGGCTGGTGCCATGTACGCCGGCCCGAGGAGACGTACTGGAGGCCAGATACGTTGGGCCGGCTTCATGACATCCGGCTCGATGCCCAACCTAGCCCTCCCAGTGCGGCAAGGTGGAATAGCCCGCACTGGGCTAAGCACGCGTACTGGGGACACCGTGCGCTTTACCGCATAACACGGTGTCTTACCAGTATGACGCCTTCTACCTCCACGGTAAGCACGGGGAGTTGGCTCGGGTATCCTACCCGGCTTTGCCACACTCCTCGTGTTCCCCCCCCCAAGAAATTTTTGGGTCTGACTCACGGGCTCCCAACCGCGTCGCCGCGCTGCCTCCTCATACCAGCGCCTCTCTGCCTTCGCTGCTTCCAACTCCGCCTTGGGACGGCGATATTCCCCTGGCTGAGCCCAGGGTCCTCTACCGTCCAGGATCTCCTCCCAAGTCCAGGAGTCCTTGTTGCTCAGTTGAGCTTTCCCTTGCCGCTTGGTCCTAGTTAGGTGGGTGATTCTGTAACGGCGGTCCTCCTCCTCTTCTACCGAAAAGGAGGAGTATTGATCGAACCAAGGCGCAGTGGAGTTTGAACACATATTTATTAAACGAAAACACGAACTTGAGTAAACTAACAAAAATAACAAACGGTGTAGACAGATCTGAACGACGGACTCACATAACACACGAGAACGCACGAACAGGGAAAAAGCCTACACATAAAAAACACTGAACAAACAAACCGAAACCAGTCCCGTGTGGTACATACATTCGATGACACAGGAGACAATCACCCACAAACAAACAGTGAGAACACCCTACCTAAATATGACTCTTAATTAGAGGAGAACGCAAAACACCTGCCTCTAATTAAGAGCCATACCAGGCAACCACAACCAACATAGAAACAGATAACATAGACTGCCCACCCAAAACACATGCCCTGACCTAAACACATACAAAAACAACATAAAACAAGTCAGGACCGTTACAGCAAGTCCATTAAGAACAAATTCTTATTTACAATGGCGGCCTACACCGGCCAAACCCGGACGACGTTGGGCCAATTGTGCGCCGCCCTATGGGACTCCAAATCACGGCCGGTTGTTATACAGCCCGGTGAGAGTAAGTCAGTCAGAGGCAGGGACTGCCACAACAACCCTTGGCGGTGTATAACAATATTTACTGTAAGTGGTGAGAGTAACCTCTACAAACCGGCCAAATCAGGACAACGCTGGACCAAAGTCCTATGGAACTCCCAATCACAGCCGGGTGATGCAGCCTGGTGACTTACCCTCTCGGATACGCACCAGGTTGTAAGCACTCCTGAGATCTAGTTTGGTGAAGAAGCGCGCCCCGTGCATTGACTCTATCGCGGTGGCTATGAGCGGTAGCGGGTAACTATACCTCAACGTGATCTGAGTTAGACCCCGGTCGTCAATACACGGACGCAGACCTCCCTCCTTCTTCTTCATAAAAAAGAAACTCGAGGAGACGGGTGAAGTGGAGGACCGAATGTACCCCTGACGCAAGGATTCGGAGACATATGTTTCCATAGCCTCCGTCTCCACCTGTGAGAGGGGATACACGTGACTCCTGGGAAGTGCAGCGTCTACCAGGAGATTTATCGCACAATCGCCCCATCGATGAGGTGGTAATTGAGAGCCAAATCGGCATATTCAGGGGGAATGCACACGGTGGAGACCTGGTCTGGACTCTCCACCATAGTACCACCAACGGAAACCCCTAAACACCCACCTGAGCACTCTCGCGACCACCCCGGGAGAGCCCTCTGTGGCCAAGAAAGAATGGGGTTATGACAAGCTAACCAGGTAGGCCCAGCACCACGGGAAACGCAGGAGAGTCAATAAGGAAGAGACAAATTTTCTCCATATGACCCCCCTGCGTCACCATGCCCAAAGGAGCGGTGACCTCCCTAATCAACCCTGACCCTAATGGTCAACTATCTAAGGCGTGAACGGCGAAAGGCACATCCACGGGAAAATCGGGATCCCTGAACTATGGGCTAAAGCTTTATCAATGAAATTCCCAGCCGCGCCTTATGCTGGGAATGCGGGGAAAACTCAGGTAAAGTGACAGACAAACATATGTACAACAGAGGACTCTGGGTGAGGATGGTGCCAGCTCACCTGGGGTGACGCCAGAGCACCCTGACTGCTGTCTCGATTCCCAGAGGAACCCACCCGGCATTGACCGGCAGTGTGACCTCTGCGGCCACAGATGTGCATGAGCGGGAACCCCCTCCGGTCTCCCTGCGCACCGCCCCTCCCAGCTCCATGGGTATCAGAGAGGGGTTGCGGGAGTATGGAACCACCAGACCCCGATCTGAACGTCCGCAAGTAGCCAGCAGGTTGTCCAGCCGGATGGACAGGTCCACCAGCTGGTCAAACGAGAGTGTGATGTCTCTGCAGGCCAGCTCCCAACGAACGTCCTCGTGTAGACTGCAGCGGTAATGATCGATCAGGGCCCTGTTGTTCCAGCCTGCACCGGCAGCCAGGGTCCTAAACTCCAGGGCAAACTCCTGGGCGCTCCTCGTCTCCTGCCTCAGATGGTAGAGGCGCTCACCCGCCGCTCTACCCTCGGGTGGGTGGTCTAAGACTGCCCTGAAACGGCGGGTGAACTCCTCAAACTGGTCCAACGCCGCATCTCCCTCTCTCCATACGCCGTTGGCCCACTCCAGGGCTCTCCCGGTGAGGCACGAGACGTGGGCGGACACACTCTCACGGTCCGATGGAGCTGGGTGGACCGTGGCAAGATAGATGTTAAATTGAAGGAGGAACCCCTGGCAGTTGGCAGCACTCCCGTTGTACTCCTGTGGCAAGGAGAGACAGATCCCACTGGGTTCAGACGGGAAAGGGGCGCTCAGGGGAGACCCCGGTTGTGCTGGTGGAGGCGCTGGAAGAACTCCCTGTTTCTCCCAGCGGGCCATTGTCTGGACAACGCGGTCCATGGCGGTGCCAAGATGGTAAAGCTTTACTACATGCTCCTGGACGCCCTCCTCCACCTCTATGGCCGGGGTACCTTCTCCTGCTGACTCCATAGAAGGGTTGGTGATTCTGTAGTGAGTGCGTGTTGGTGGCAGGGAAGTCAGGCGCAGGAGAATCGAACTTGGTATAAACGGAGTCGTTTAATAAGTGCTTCACAAAACTCCAAAACCAAAATATACAAAATAATAAAAGTGGGTACAAAACCCGTCACGCACCAATACATAACTAGCACAAACATACAATCAAACAATCACCACCAAAGACATGAGGTGAAACAGAGGGTTAAGTACACAACATGTAATGATGGGATTGAAACCAGGTGTGATGTAAGACAAGACAAAACCAATGGAAAATGAAAAATGGATCAGCGATGGCTAGAAGGTCGGTAACGTCGACCACCGAACACGGCCCGAACAAGGAGAGGGACCAACTTCGGCGGAAGTCGTGACACCAGTCAAGTTTTTCCACACCGATCTCGACGAACAATTTCTGTATGGACCTCGCTTTGTGCACGGGGGCATTGTCATGATGAAAGATGAAAGGGTCTTCCCCAAACTGTTGCCACAAAGTTGGAAGCACAGAATCGTCTAGAATGTCATTCTATGCTGTAGCGTTAAGATTTCCCTTCACTAGAACTAAGGGGCCTATCCCGAACCATGAAAAACAGCCCCAGACCATTATTACAGAAGGCACTATGCATTGGGGCAGGTAGCGTTCTCCCTTCATCCGCAAAAACCCAGATTCGTCCGTTGGACTGCCATATGGTGAAGCGTGATTCAACACTCCAGAGAACGCGTTTCCACTGCTCCAGAGTCCGGGAAAGGGGGGGGGGGGGGGGGGGGGGGGGGGGGGGGGCAAGAGTTTGGGAAACTGGTCTAGTGTGTGGTGCGCGAATAAAGACAAACTAATCTGGGGTGCTTTGTGTTCACATTGGGGAAACAGAAACAGAAGGGAAACAGAATGCAAAATTGAAGCTAACCAAACTCAAACCACCTCTCAGTTTGCTTGGGGGCTATTTTGAGGGGTGTGAGTTCGTTTGGAGTGTTCACATTGCACAAATATTAAGGCGAACCGCACTGAGTTCACATAAATTGACTGAAAGGGACCAAGTGTGAAAACACCTTAAGAGTCTATCAAATATGTTCTTAGGAAACCTGTAGACATCTAAACGTTACACATTCCTCCATGGCCTGCAGTACTGTCAATCGAACACATTTTTATACAGTATGGTCACATGAGAGCTTCACTCCACCATCTCAATATTCCTGCCTGTACAGTAGTGCATACATAAAGTATACATGAACATTTAGGAATGCAGTACACTGCCAGTTTAAACAGGAATGCAGTACACTCCCGGTTTAAACAGGAATGCAGTACACTCCCGGTTTAAACAGGAATGCAGTACACTCCCAGTTTAAACAGGAATGCAGTACACTCCCGGTTTAAACAGGAATGCAGTACACTCCCGGTTTAAACAGGAATGCAGTACACTCCCGGTTTAAACAGGAATGCAGTACACTCCCGGTTTAAACAGGAATGCAGTACACTCCCGGTTTAAACAGGAATGCAGTACACTCCCGGTTTAAACAGGAATGCAGTACACTCCCGGTTTAAACAGGAATGCAGTACACTCCCGGTTTAAACAGGAATGCAGTACACTCCCGGTTTAAACAGGAATGCAGTACACTCCCGGTTTAAACAGGAATGCAGTACACTCCCGGTTTAAACAGGAATGCAGTACACTCCCGGTTTAAACAGCAATGCAGTACACTCCCGGCTTAAACAGCAATGCAGTACACTCCCGGCTTAAACAGCAATGCAGTACACTCCCGGCTTAAACAGCAATGCAGTACACTCCCGGCTTAAACAGGAATGCAGTACACTCCCGGCTTAACAGCAATGCAGTACACTCCCGGCTTAAACAGGAATGCAGTACACTCCCGGCTTAAACAGGAATGCAGTACACTCCCGGCTTAAACAGCAATGCAGTACACTCCCGGCTTAAACAGCAATGCAGTACACTCCCGGCTTAAACAGCAATGCAGTACACTCCCGGCTTAAACAGCAATGCAGTACACTCCCGGCTTGGCGGGTCTGGCGGACTCACTAAAAACAAATGCTTAGTTTGTAAATTATGTCTCAGTGTTGGAGGGTATTCCTGGCTATCCATCAATAACAACAAAACAAGAACATTGTACCGTCCCGTTTTTGAAGGGATTTGAAATCATTTATATTTGTACTTTAGATACTTACATATATTTTTGCAATTTCATTTAATGTTGATACTTAAGTATATTTAAAACAAAATACTTTTAGACTTTTACTCAAGTAGTATTTTACTGGGTGACTTTCACTTGAGTCATTTTCTATTAAGGTATCTTTACTTTTACTCAAGTATGACAATTGGGTACTTCTTCCACCACTGCAAGCAAGAGTATAAAATAGTCACAGGACTAAAATGAAAGCAATCAATCCAGCGAGATTTAAGTGAGAAGTGGATTTTGCACCTCTCAAAACACAGGAAATAGATGGCTGAGAATAATTGATCCTCTAATTAATGGAGCCTATAAAAGCAACTAATTGAACATTCCGGAACATGCCGAGTTGGGTATCTGCTACTGACATTTTGCAGCTCCAGATCTTCATTAGCTCTCTGAACTGGGCTGTAGGTCAGGTCATTAAAGGCAGGAAGGGTTTGTGCACTAAATACTGAGGCAGCCTCATATATGGCACCTGATGTGGGACCAGTGATATATTTGCAGGGATCTCTGGTGAATAGGTTTTCCCAAGGAAGCATTTGATAATGGAGTGGCCCTTCAAAGCTAATCCCTGTTTTAAACCATATAATTGAGCACAATAAATTCCAACCATATATGTCCTCTTAAAATCAACAATGTTATGAATGACTGCCACTGCATGTTAAGAAGATCTGTGCTTGTCAAGAAAAACTTGCACTTGACTCATTCACACTGACAATGGTTTGAATGCTAAAATATGTGTATCTTCCTACTAACTACACAAATTGATAAATATATTTAAGCCATAACTTTTTCATCTCTGTTTTGAGACTCTTGACATTACTGCACGTTAACTACCCCCCCCCCCCTCAAAACTGCAAAGAAAATACATCTTTCAACAAAGCTTTCTTTAACCTGTACCACATATTTTCTGTCCATGAACAGACGTCCCCATACGCTTGCAGCCTGCCTGCTCCAACAGACTCCCTGCTCTTCTTCTGTTTGTGAAACTGCATTTTCAGAGCCTTTCTTTGGTACCACAAAGGGGTAAAAAAAAAAAAGGTCAAGCACACTCCATTACGGTGGCCAACTCCTAGCTTTTTAAATCAGCTTCAGTCGCCAGTTATTAAAGAGCCCTAAACACTTTGATTTTAAATCTCAGTGACCTTAAAATACACTAGAGGAAGCACACATCTGTTAACCAATCATGTCACGGCTGCCCCTGTCAGCCACGGTCCCTCACAGCCGCTGACTGCAACTGGTGATGGAGAGGTAAAGAGGGAGGCGATAGAGGGGGATGGAGGTAAAGAGGGAGGTGATGGAGAGGTAAAGATGGTGGAAGAGAGGTAAAGAGGGAGTAGACAACGAGGGATAGAAGGGGATGGTCATGTAAAGAGGGAGGAGATAGAGGGGGCTGCTAGTTTGTCATCTTTATAAGAATCTACCTATTGTTTTGTTTTTTCCTTGACCTAAATTCCATTTGATATTGATCAGAATACAGGTGAATGTATCCTATACTTGTGCAATTAGATGCACGATTGCCCCACCACTCTATTTCTTTTACACTGCCGGGCCATCCTCAACACTAAAAGTCTGCTCTGTTGAAAATAATGGAGTGTTAGGATACTCCTGAAGAGCTATTTTAATGTGAATGAGAATTTTAAATGTTGAGCATTTAGATTCCAGCTACAATAGGATTTTGTATTATTTAATAATTTGGAATGTTGTCTGTGGGAGCAGGCAAAAGTACCAACTGTTTTACAGCGACCCTTCTGTCTCAAGCTCCACTGAGTGTACAAAACATTAGGAACTCCTGCTCTATCCCATGACATTCACTGACCAGGGGAATCGAGGAGAAAGATAAGATCCCCATGTCACCTACTACATCCACTTCAATCAGTGTGTAGATGAAGGGGAGGAGACAGGTTAAATAAGGACTATTAAGGCTTTAGAAAATTGAGACATGGATTGTGTATGTGTGTCATTCAGAGGGTGAATGGGCAGGACAAAATATTTAAGTGCCTTTGAACAGGGTATGGTAGTAGGTGCCAGGCGCAGCAGGTTTGTGTCAAGAACTACAACGCTGCTGTGTTTTTCACGCTCAACAGTTTCCCTGTGCGTTTCAAGAATGATCCACCACCCAAAGGACATCCAACAAACTTGACAACTGTGGGAAGCATTGGAGTCAACATGGGCCAGCATCCCTGTAGAACACTTTTGACATCTTGTAGATTCAAATCAAATCAAATTTTATTTGTCACATACACATGGTTAGCAGATGTTAATGTGAGTGTAGCGAAATGCTTGTGCTTCTAGTTCCGACAATGCAGTAATAACCAACGTGTAATCTAACCTAACAATTCCACAACTACTACCTTATACACACAAGTGTAAAGGGATAAAGAATATGTACATAAAGATACATGAATGAGTGATGGTACAGAACGGCATAGGCAAGATGCAGTAGATGGTATAGAGTACAGTATATACATATCAGATGAGTAATGTAGGGTATGTAAACATAAAGTGGCATAAAGTGGATTCCGTGTCCCGACGAATTGATGCTGTTCTGGGGGCAAAAGGGGGCGCAACTCAATATTAGGACTGTGTCCCTAATGTTTTGTAAACTCAGTGTGATTTATATGTTGTGTAACCGAGCACAGTGTGTGAAATTAAGACCTTTTGGTCCTTTTTTCATTTCCATTATAAACGTACTGTATGTCCATGTTTCTTTTCTCTTTTCAGCTTTACACCATTTTATTCCTTCTCTGTTTATGTAGTTTGTGCAAATGCTTTTGGTGCATCTGTCGTAACGTAGAACCTCCAAGCAGAGTGAGGTTTAACCAGCCTTGCCCCTCCCTATTCACTGTCAGAACAGACCGTAGGATGCAGGAAGGTGCCCAACCTGTCACACCCTGATCTGTTTCACCTGTCCTTGGGATTGTCTCCACCCCCTCCAGGTGTTGCTTATTTTCCCTGGTGTATATATCTCCCTGTGTTTCCTGTCTCTCTGTGCCACTTTGTCTTGTATGTTTTTCATGTAAACCAGCGGTTCCCGTACTCCTGCTTCTATTCTCTTTTTGCTAGTCCTCTTGGTTTTGACCCTTGCCTGTTTTATGGACTTTGTACCCGCCTGCCTGACCTCGAGCCTCCCTGCCACTCTGTACCTCCTCGACTCTGAACAGGTTTTGACCTTTTGCCTGTCCACGGCCATTCTCTTGCCTACCCTTTTGGATTGTTTAATAAATATCAAAATACTCAAACCATCTGCCTCCCATGTCTGCAACTGAGTCTCACCTTGTGCCCTTATACAACCTGGTCTCAGAGCATTTCATATGATTCCGTACGTAAATCCTTGATAGCATTCTAAATGGGGTGTTACGTTTTGTATGGTATGTATTAATTTGTGGATGTCCATCACCCATTTCATATGATATTTCAAATTACAATTTGTATTATATTTTACAATTTGCAAAACGCATGATGTTTTAAATTCTAGCTAGGTGGCTAATGTTAGCTAGGTTAGGGTTAGGTTAAGGGTTAGTTAGCATGGAAAGTAGTAAGTAGTTAATGTTTCTATATAGTTAAACTGCTAAAGTTGTATGTGAGGAGATTCGAACTGGCAACCTTTGGGTTGCTAGACGTTTGCATTGTGCGTTTTTGCCTTAACCTCTCTAGGGTACGTGAGACGGTAGCGTCCCACCTCTTCAACAGCCAGTGAAACTGCAGGGCGCCAAATTCAAAACAACAGAAATCCCATAATTAAAATTCCTCAAACATACATGTATTTTACACCATTTTAAAGATACACTTGTTGTAAATCCAGCCAGAGTGTCAGATTTCAAAAAGGTTTACGACGAAAGCAAACCGAACTATTATGTTAGGTGAGAGGATTCACAAAAAGCAGAAATATAGATAAAATGAATCACTAACCTTTGATGATCTTCATCAGATGACACTCATAGGACTTCATGTTACACAATACAGTGATCCCTCGCCACTTCGCGGTTCACTTATCGCGGATTCGCTATTTCGCGGATTTTCATAATGCATTTTTTATTTTTTTTTGGTGCATTGTGCTCTGCATTCTGATTCGCTAAAAACTCACTCCCGCTTCTTGTATCAAAACATGCTACGAATTGTGCTATCATTTTGTCGTCTCGTGCAGTTATGTGTACGTACATAAAACAGCTTGGCAAATTTACATTAAGTTGGCCAAATTATCTTGTAATTTCGAACATCTCCTAAACCCATAATGTCGACGAAACGGCCTACACGTGAGTCACTGTATTTGTATACATGTAATAGTTGCTAATTGTAAAAAAAAAAAAAGTTTTCTATTTCGCGGATTTCACTTATCGCGGGTCATTTTCGGAACGTAACCCCCGCGATAAACGAGGGATTACTGTACATGTATGTTTTGTTCGGTAAAGTTCATATTTATATCCAAAAATCTGAGTTTACATTGGCGCGTTATGTTCAGAAGTTCCAAAACATCCTTTGATTTTGCAGAGAGCCACATCAATTTACAGGAATACTCATAATAAACATTGCTAAAAGATACAACTGTTATGCATGGAATTTTAGATGCACTTCTCCTTAATGCAACCGCTGTGTCAGATTTCAAAAAAGCTTTACGGAAAAAGCAAACCATGCAATTATCTGAGTCGGCGCTCAGAGCCCAATCAAGACAGAAATATATCCGCCATATCTTGCAGTCAACAGAAGTCAGAAATAACATTATAAACATTCACTTACCTTTGATGATCTTCACCAGAATGCACTCCCAGGAATCCCAGTTCCACAATAAATGTTTGTTTTGTTCGATAATGTCCATCATTTATGTCCAAATTCCTCCTTGTTCTGGTGTTCAGTACACTTTCCAAACTCACGACGTGCGGGCAAGTCCAGCGGAAAGTACGGACGAAAAGTTAAAAAGTTATATTTTCAGTCCGTAACAACATGACAAGCGATGTATTGAATCAATCTTTAGGATGTTTTTAACATAATTCTTCAATAATGTTCCAACCGGAGAATTCCTTTGTTTTCAGAAAAGCAAATGGAACAGGAGCTACCTCTCATGTGAACGCGCATGGTCAGCTCGTGGCTGCTGGCAGACCTCTGACTCATTCCCCTCTCCTTCGGCCCCACTTCACAGCAGAAGCATCAGACAAGGTTCTAAAGACTGTTGACATCTAGTGGAAGCCTTAGGAAGTGCAACATTACCAATATCCCACTGTATCTTCAATAGGAGCTGAGTTGAAAATCGACCAACCTCAGATTTCCCACTTCCTGGTTGGATTTTTTCTCAGGTTTTTGCCTGCCATATGAGTTCTGTTATACTCACAGACATCATTCAAACAGTTTTAGAAACTTCAGAGTGTTTTCTATCCAAATCTACTAATAATATGCATATTCTAGCTTTTATGGCTTTGTAGCAGGCCATTTACTCTGGGCATGCTTTTCATCCGGACGTGAAAATACTGCCACCTACCCCAAATAAGTTTTAAGTAACCATCTGCCTTATGTAACCATGCCAAAACGTAACATATCATACTATTGAGTATTCCAGATTTACATTTACTATATTACGTCTAGTTTATGAGACCAGGCTGGGGTGCCTGCTTATAGAGTTGTTACAGACCAGTCAGGATGATGATGAGGATACTGCAAGCCTCAGAACTTCTTATCTCAATCCAATGGCCCCGCTTACCAGCAGCACAAAGACCACTGTTATTATGGATTTGTGGAGAAAATCTATTTGTGAATACTAATGTACTTTAAATCTTTGCATTTTCTCAGAGAAAGCTTGTCTATTGGATATTTTAGGATGATTTCCAGCTGTATCACTGAGCTGCCTGCACCTCCCACAGTGCTATGGATTATTGGACCAGCTGCTTGAAGGCCATCTAGGAGACAGCCCTTAAATGAAGTAGACAGTGAAAATGCAATTACAGATGAACATGAGTTTGGTGGAAAATAAGATGATAGTAACCAATAAGGGCTTGTTAGTAAACCGCAGATAAACTCCAGTTCCCTTTCTTCTTAGCCATGGCCTTGCCAGACATATGAGTGGGTCTATAAACACTATTTGAGCATCCAGAGCTAGAGGTTAGCATGGAGCCATCAGCAGCAGCGCTGCCTGCAGTCCCTCCTTGTCTGGGCTGCCTCCGCTGTCAGAGCGCCTCGTCTCTTCCCAGTAATCAGCAGCTCCGCCGAGGAGCTGTAAAAATGTTTTCCCCCTCTCCTTAATACCAACAAAACAACACGCACACACCCTCGGCTGAGGTGCCCATATTTCTGAGGCCTCTGACAGGACGTGCTGCAGGCACAAATTGTCATTCATAAAAGGTTAAGGGGGTCATTTTTATTAGGAGTCTGAGCGCATCCAGCTTGATGGGGCCGGCGTGCAGATGGAATGTCTCTGAGTGTTCTATGCAACACCACAGACAGGGAGAGCAGTAAGTACCTTGTTGGACGAGGGAAGCGGCGGGAGTCTCCTCCCGCCCCCTACTACAGCAGCTCTGTTCATTAGACACTAAGACCGTGACCTCAGGTGGTTAAGCACAACATTAATATGCTATCTGTCTAGCTGTTGCAATAACTATATTGTTAAATGTTTCTACTTCAAAACACTCTGCTTCTGGCTGTAGAGCATACATAGTATTGTATCTATCATGTAGCCTATACATGATTGCAATACGAGTTTACAAAAAAAACAAAAAACATTGTGCACACGTCGTCAATTCATTCTGTTGCGTTGTAAAGAAGTGATACAGTATATTCCTAAATACCACATGCATTTGATAAATGAAATACATTTGTAATGTGGAATATAAAATTCAGTCAGCAGTGGATATGATCGTGTAGAAATGATGACAGCATGAATGACTGAGAACATGAAGCCTATGAAATTCCTTTAGTGGAATTGAAGTCCTCTTGACTACTGATAACAAATGGTTATGATCACATACATCACATTAGGTCTCAATGGCACCCTCTGCTGGACTTGAATCCCACTGACAACATTCAGGGACAGGGGACATGCAATGATTCACCGGAGGACATGTTTTTAACGTGTAACAAGATGGTGCATGACACTGTGATGAATGATGTAATGATGTAATGATGATGATATAAAATCCCTGTAAATATAAATACTTTAGCTTCAACTAGCTACAGGCATGACATGTAACAGGATGTGATTGTAAACTTGATCCTGCTGTTTCAGGTCGTTGAACTGATTATAACAACAACAACAAAATGTACCTATGTCCTTCTATTCCACACGGAAAGCTTGTGTAAAATATATCAGAACGCATCTAAATGTAATTTATATCGATGTCTCTTTGGTGAATCTGAATGCACTGCAACTCAGTGCTGCTCTGTGCAAACATTCTTATTTAATCGGAACTATATGGATCCTCCAGTGACTGTTGATTCTGTTATTTCCATAGAGCGTTGGAGGTTTATGTGCTACATTAGTAAGACTGTTTCTACTCATGACATCGAGAGGCTATGATTTTGACTTCAAACCCCCGTGCACCAGGAAATATCATACCTGAAAAACCAGTAGGAGATTCCTCCCTTATGTAACAGTATAGCTTCCGTCCCTCCCTGGGCTCGAACCAGGGATCCTCTGCACACATCAACAACTGACACCCACGAAGTATCGTTACCCATCGCACCACAAAAGCCACGGCCCTTGCAGAGCAAGGGGAACAAATACTTCAGGTCTCAGAGCGAGTGACGTCACCGATTGAAACGCTATTAGCGCGCACCACCGCTAACTAGCTAGCCATTTCACATCGGTTACACTTACAAGACCCTCCCTGAAGAATCAGTGGGAGATTCCTCCCTTACAAGACCATACCTGAAGAATCAGTGGGAGATTCCTCCTTTACAAGACCATACCTGAAGAATCAGTGGGGGATTCCTCCCTTGGAAGATCATACATGAAGAACCAGTAGGGGATTCCTCCCTTAGAGCAACCTTCGTTGCCTACAGGCAACGAAGAGGGGCTCCCCATCCCTGTTACATCTACCTTCCAGCCTCAGCTGCTGGCGAGCCATTCCACAACATTACAAATTCACCTGGTATGCAGCTAGACATCCCTTCTGGGTAGAGTGTTACATTCACATCTCAACAGGTGCTCTGGAAAGAATAGGGGAAAATGACTGAAAGGCACTGTCTACTCAATAGAGTTGTTTTACAAGGGAGACATTTTTATATATAGACCTACATCAAAATAATGGCTTTTTATGACAATGAAAGACTGAATACTTTAATGTCTCATAGGAAAATTTGCTTGGCATCAATACATGTATTCTTGAATCAACTGCCCTATGATGTGATTCTGAAGACGACCAACTTCTAGGACATAAGACTGCTGGACAGCTTCTACCTCCAAGCCATAAGACTGCTGAACAGCTTCTACCCCCAAGCCATAAGACTGCTGAACAGCTTCTACCTTCAAGCCATAAGACTGCTGAACAGCTTCTACCCCCAAGCCATAAGACTGCTGAACAGCTTCTTCCCCCAAGCCATGAGACTGCTGAACAGCTTCTTCCCCCAAGCCATAAGACAGCTGAACAGCTTCTTCCCCCAAGTCATCAGACTGCTGAACAGCTTCTTCCCCCAAGCCATAAGACTGCTGAACAGCTTCTTCCCCCAAGCCATAAGACTGCTGAACAGCTTCTTCCCCCAAGCCATGACTGCTGAACAGCTTCTTCCCCCAAGACATAAAATTGCTGAACAGCTTCTACCTCCAAGTCATAAAATTGCTGAACAGCTTCTACCCCCAAGACATAAAATTGCTGAACAGCTTCTACCCCCAAGACATAAAATTGCTGAAAAGTTCATCACAGCCCCCATCCTAGCAGGAGGCCTTTTGCCTTTTGGTAGGCCGTCATTGTAAATAAGAATGTGTTCTTACCTGACTTGCCTAGTTAAATAAAGGTAATAATCAAAATGGCTACCCGGACTATTTACATTGACCCACTTTATTATTTATCTTAATTGTTGTGCACTGGCTCTATGAACACTCATTAGACTCTACCCACACACTCACTCATACTACATTGATACTCCAACAAGCACACACAGACACACTTCACATATGCTGCTGCTACTCCGTTTTTTATATATCATGATTGACTAGTCACTTTTAACCCTACCCACATGTACATACTGAATAACCTCGTACCCTTGCACATTGACTCAATACTGGTACTCCTTCTATATAGTCTCGTTATTGTTTTCATTATGCTACTACTTCCTTTAGTATTTAGCAAATATTTATCTTACCTTTTAACTCTGCATTGTTGGGAATGGACTCGTGAATACGCATTCCACTGTAAAGCCTATGCCTGTTGTATTCATAGCATGTGACAAATAAAACTTGATTTGATTTAACGTGCACAAAAACGTGTATAGAATTAGTGCCAATTGCCTGTTGCCTAATTCAGCAAATACTGTAAAGCACACGGTTGGCGGTACGAGGTAACGGCTGGAGCAGAATATGTGGAAAGGTATCAACAACATCAAACACATGTGTTTGATCCCATTCCATTTTCTCCATTCCAGCCATTATTATGAGCCGTCCTCCCCTCAGCAGCTAATTAAAACTACCCCTAAATAATCTTTTTATTTTACCTTTATTTAACCAGATAAGCTATTTGAGAACAAGTTCTCATTTACAACTGCGACCTGGCCAAGATAAAGCAAAGCAGTGCGACACAAACAACAACACAGAGTTACACATGGAATAAACAAGCGTAGTCAATAACACAATAGAAAACAAAGAAAGTCTATATACAGTGTGTGCAAATGGCATGAGGAGGTAAGGCAATAAATAGGCCATAGTAGCGAAGTAATTACAATTTAGCAGATTAACACTGGAGTGATAGATGAGCAGATGATGATGTGTAAGTAGAAATACTGGTGTGCAAAAGAGCATAAAAGTAAATAAAAACAATATGGGGATGAGGTAGGTAGATTGGGTAGGCTAATTACAGATGGACTATGTACAGCTGCAGCGATTGGTTAGCTGCTCAGAGAGCTGATGTTTAAAGTTACTGAGGGAAATCTAAGTCTCCAGCTTCAGCGATTTTTGCAATTCGTTCCAGTCACTGGCAGCAGAGAACTGGAAGGAAAGGCGGCCAAAGTAGGTGTTGGCTTTGGGAATGACCGGTGAGATATACCTGCTGGAGCGCGTGCTACGGGTGGGTGTTGTTATCGTGACCAGTGAGCTGAGATAAGGCGGAGCTTTACCTAGCATAGACTTATAGATGACCTGGAGCCAGTGGGTTTGGCGATGAATATGTAGCGAGGGCCAGCTGACTAGAGCATACAGGTCGCAGTGGTGGGTGGTATAAGGGGCTTTGGTAACAAAACGGATGGCACTGTGATAGACTGCATCCAGTTTGCTGAGTAGAGTATTGGAAGCTATTTTGTAGATGACATCGCCGAAGTCGAGGATCGGTAGGATAGTCAGTTTTACTAGGGTAAGTTTGGCAGCGTGAGTGAAGGAGGCTTTGTTGCGAAATGGAAAGCCAATTCTAGATTTAATTTTGGATTGGAGATGTTTGATATGAGTCTGGAAGGAGAGTTTACAGTCCAGCCAGACACCTAGGTATTTGTAGTTGTCCACATATTTTAGGTCAGAACTGTCCAGAGTAGTGATGCTAGTCGGGCGGGCACGGGAAGCGAACGGTTGAAAAGCATGCATTTGATTTTACTAGCATTTAAGAGCAGTTGGAGGCCACGGAAGGAGTGTTGTATGGCATTGAAGCTCGTTTGGAGGTTAGTTAACACTGTGTCCAAAGAAGGGCCAGATGTATACAGAATGGTGTCGTCTGCGTAGAGGTGGATCAGGGAATCACCCGCAGAAAGAGCGACATCGTTGATATATACAGAGAAAAGAGTCGGCCCGAGAATTGAACCCTGTGGTACCCCCATAGAGACCGCCAGAGGTCCGGACAACAGGCCCTCCGATTTGACACACTGAACTCTGTCTGCGAAGTAGTTGGTGAACCAGGCAAGGCAGTCATTTGAGAAACCAAGGCTATTGAGTCTGCCGATAAGAATACGGTGATTGACAGAGTCGAAAGCCTTGGCCAGGTCGATGAATACGGCTGCACAGTACTGTCTTTTATCAATGGCGGTTATGATATCGTTTAGTACTTTGAGCGTGGCTGAGGTGCACCCATGACCAGCTCGGAAACTGGATTGCACAGCGGAGAAGGTACGGTGGGATTCGAAATGGTCAGTGATCTCTTTATTAACTTGGCTTTCGAAGACTTTAGAAAGGCAGGGCAGGATGGATATAGGTCTATAACAGTTTGGGTCTAGCATGTCTCCCCCTTTGAAGAGGGGGATGACTGCGGCAGCTTTCCAAACTTTAGGGATCTCGGACGATACGAAAGAGAGGTTGAACAGACTGGTAATAGGGGTTGCAACAATGGCGGTGGATAATTTTAGAAAGAGAGGGTCCAGAGATTGTCTAGCCCAGCTGATTTGTACGGGTCCAGGTTTTGCAGCTCTTTCAGAACATCTGCTATCTGGATTTGGGTGAAGGAGAAGCTGGGGAGGCTCGGGCAGGTAGCTGCGGGGGGTGCGGAGCTGTTGGCCGGGGTTGGGGTAGCCAGGAGGAAAGCATGGCCAGCCGTAGAGAAATGCTTATTGAAATTTTCGATTATCATGCATTTATCGGTGGTGACCGTGTTACCTAGCCTCAGTGCAGTGGGCAGCTGGGAGGAGGTGCTCTTGTTCTCCATGGACTTTACAGTGTCCCAAAACCTTTTGGAGTTAGAGCTACAGGATGCAAATTTCTGTTTGAAAAAGCTAGCCTTCGCTTTCCTGACTGACTGCGTGTATTGGTTCCTGACTTCCCTAAACAGTTGCATATCGCGGGGACTATTCGATGCTGTTGCAGTCCGCCACAGGATGTTTTTGTGCTGGTCAAGGGCAGTCAGGTCTGGAGTGAACCAAGGGCTATATCTGTTCTTAGTTCTACATTTTTTGAAAGAGTCATGCTTATTTAAGATGGTGAGGAAATTAGTTTTAAAGAATGACCATTCTAATCAATGATAGCCTATTCCTGTCAATATCAACCATTCAATCATATACTTGTCAAATGCTGATATTCTCTAAGCCAGACGTTCTGAGGAAAATAATTTGAATCGTCCCGTTTTGCTATTTCTTTGTATTGGTTTAATATTTAGACAAGACATACCTATTAAAAGGTTAGGCCTCTACATAAAAGGACTATATACATTTCATTCATGGAGCTCCGATGGATTTTCATAGTAAATTAACCAGAACAATCTTTGTCAATGACATGCATCTTTAGGTGTCATTCGAAGAAGTATAGGGTTTAATAAAGTTATAGTGAAATGACCTTGCGTGGCGCTGTATCGCATTAGTGGAAACCAAGACTGTTCTCAGGGCAAGTCTGACGGTTTTGACTAGCAGAAGTAACTTTTTGCAGCAGGTTAGGATAATGAACATGACAGGTTACGAGCATTACCGTAGCAGGTTTGGAGAATTAGTTAAAATTCTAAAACTGCCCCGGAAGCGACTCAAACATATCTAGCTACAAACAGGCCTGCCTTGGGAAAAGTATTGTTTTCCACTAATGCGATGCCACTTTCATTGTCGCAAAATCTTCATCCGGGAATCTATAAACACCGATTTGCGCAGCCGCACTACTATACCGAAGATTTTATAACTACCTCAAGATAGACTAGAGCCTGTCGTTTCCAATGGGAGCAAATGAAACATAGTGGGCAGAACAAGCAAGGAGGTGGGCTGAGCCAAGCACGTGATTGTGAGATCCTATTTGTGCGTTTCAGCATTTATTTGCATATTTCCGGTAGGGAACGCCTAGTCTCTGTCTGTGCGATAACTCAATTCGCCCTTGCACTCCAAAACAACGCACTTTTTTGGCAAAGGGTAAATCTACAAAGTCTTCAAACGCAGCCCACTCTGTTTGTTACATAATCTATTTTTGGAAACAGAAAATTGTATGGAAAGCAAATGTTTAATCGATGAGAAAATTAGCAGAATGTCGGCCAAAATCCATCTTCTCCCACTGCCGGTCACTGGACTTCCTCTCATCACCACATTTGGTGTTGAGTGGAAACGCCAACCGGATGCTTCACATTTATATATACGGTGAAATATCTACCTCGTTTGTACCATCTGTGTGTACTGTGGTTCGACCTTCTGCAGTCGGTAAGTGTCGAAAGGAGGGCTATCTAAGAATTGTCCATTGTAAATCCTTTTTAATCCTTCGTTAAAACAACACGTAGCACAATACAAGTGAGGATTACATATTGAACGGATTATTGTGTACATTGGGCTGTCATAATTTTTTTGTATCGTTGTGCATTTACAAACCTATTGACCTTATCTGTATTGTCTTCACAGAAAGACCCGGGCTTCAATCAAATTTGACCGACCAGGTTAAAACAGAGTAAATTGAAAATGTACGCCTGCGCAAAGTTCGTCTCTACGCCGGCTCTGGTGAGTTATTTTCATCAATCTGTTGAAACCATTATTTATCTTACATCTGAATTCATATTCTCCGGTTGTATTCGTATGGGCCTGTGTTGAACTTGAATGGAACTGTCTGACAAGGGTATTGGCTAACGCTAACTAGCCAACGAACGTTAGCTTACTTGCTACCGTTAACTAGTTAACGTTTATGATTATGTAAGTGACACTATTTTAGTTTCCTAGCTGTTTGCACATTCTATACTCTAAGCCGGAACTAGCTAGCAGGCTTTTTAGCTATAGCCTAACGTTAGTTAGCTATGAATAAGGTCAACATGACACTTGGCTTGCTTCAGCATCCAAGTCTATCTGTAACGTTACCTAGCTTGTGACATAGCTACGCTAGTTAACCCTCTGGCCTGCTTTTCTTTCTTGAGCTGTCACCTTTTTGTGTTTGGGGCTCTCTGCCCAAGGTCATGTTTTACTTGACTAGAAACATTACATGTTCAGGTAAAACATGTCGGAACAGGGTGTTTTACTGGTAACGTAACTGTTTGACATTAGCTTGTGCAAAGTGCACTCAGCAGGTTAGTGTTTTATCCTTGTAACGTTACTGTTACCAGGTGGCGTTGAGGAACGAATCTTAAATACTTTTTTGATGACTAAGCTGGGAAAGTAGCTATGATGTTGGAATTAACGAATTGTAATGTCTTGGTACAGCTCTATGATGTTCCACAACCACAATGACAGTGGCTAGCTACTGTCAAGGTGCACTTGTTCTGCCTTTCACGGTGGGAACCATAACACTTAGGAGTTTACTTGTCTTGAACTTTGAACCTTCGTGTGCACTTCATTTGTCATTTTATTTATTGCCTTCAAGATCTTCCGTGTAGGCAAAATATTTGTGCTTTTTTTTTTTTCACTCAGTTTTGTCCTTGTCCCTGGTGCAGGTCCGTGCTGGCTCCCGGACTCTTTACAGACCCTTGTCTGCCTGTATGATGTCCAGGCCCGAGGTCAACACAGAGGTGAGGAAAGACGCTCTTCTTGCTGTAGCTCTTCACTGTGGAATACAATGCAATGTTTTCAATCCTCCTAATGGTCATTGATGCAGGAAGTTTTCAAGCCCCCTAATGGTCCATGATGTAGGAGTGCTTTACCCATCATTAAAAAGAGGCTTGCTTTGTTTTTCAGAACAATGTAGCCCTCATGCCACAGAGCCCCTTCGCCCAAGTAGCACTGAGAGGCTTCCAGTCCAGTGCTGTGAGCAGGGACATCGACACAGCCGCTAAGTTCATTGGTGCTGGAGCAGCCACGGTCGGAGTGGCTGGATCCGGTGCTGGAATTGGAACAGTGTTTGGCAGTCTCATTATTGGATATGCCAGGTAAGTCCACTTCTACAAATAGATGCCTAGATATGTGCTTGTCAATGTCAGGTTTCAGGAAAAAAAATATGATTCAAAGCTGACTTTTACATAGAAATGGTTTGTGTTGTGTTTTGCAGGAACCCATCTCTGAAGCAGCAGCTGTTCTCCTATGCTATCCTGGGATTCGCCCTGTCTGAAGCCATGGGTCTATTCTGTTTGATGGTTGCCTTCTTAATCTTGTTTGCTATGTAACAAATCTATTGTTCATAGAAACACTGTAATTACTGATGTGACTACATATTTTAGTGTCTACCAAAAATGTTCTGTGTTGGTATCATGGAAATGTATATTTTCAAGTCAAAATAACAAAAACATGTTTTGTAAAAATGTAAGAAATTACATCATTAAAATGCATGTATTTGACATATGGCAGTATGTTTTCTGTTGGGAATTATGTTTCACTACAATCATGAAGACAACTAGCTTCTATTGAATGTCAGCATGGAATTATACAAAGGAACTGCTTAACTTACTGTAAATCAGTCTGGCGCATTTTCCATTTTCCAATGCATCATGTTCGCTTCTGTGGGTCCACATTGATGCTTTTGTTGGTTCAAGTGCAGTTCTATAGAAGTATGTAAGTAGGCAGCAAGTGAATGCTTGCTTTTGTAAATGGCATTAAATAAACCTAGACAATTTGATGGTGCTAAATAGTGGTCACTGGTCCAGTTTATTTGGGATACTCTGAATGAACGTGCGTAGTCTGTCAAATGCCTGCAGGTCTTGATATGATTCCCTTGACAATTTTACATTCGTTTTTGGTTCATGTTAAGCTTGCATAATATTGGCTTATCACTTAGAGATTTAAGACACCTGAGAACACCAGATCCAATATATTGCCAAATTGGATGGGTCCAGAGGAAATTCATCCATAGTGTCATTGATGCAACGATTTTGAAAGATAATTCCAATATTCTCATACAAATGCCGTGTAGTTTCTGGAGATGGGTCACCCTTCATACCCCGGCTCCTGGTTGTCACATTTTCAAGCCCCAGGGTTATGTTCAGTCGGCACAGAACAGAAAACATTTAACTGAGGATGGTACTACCTGATATCGTCCAACAAGATTTCTCCTTTTCGCTTTCATTTTGGACAAATGTTGTGTTTGGTGTTTACCTGTGTTCCAGTGGAGGTAATTTCTCCACCCCACAGATGATAATAGCATTTACCTTTTGTTTGTAGGAGACTTCTGTAATAAATTCTCACTGTTCTGGTGGGATTCATTCCCCACTGCCTTCAACTTTAGTTGTTTGTTCTTCCATAAACTGAAGAACTCCTTGTTCACCTGGACCCCCTTGTCGATCGTTCCTTTGCTCACCAAGCACTTCATTCAAGATTGGATCCTCTAATAATCTGGAAGCTTGTGTGTGTGCTTTATGAAATGTTTTGTTTCATTGTGGTTGGTTGGCATTGGCCTGGAATACTGCAAGCACCAAATCTCTGCTACATCCATATAAGGTCGTTGGAATTATCACAGCATTTATTCTCATGACTAGCCACAAAGATAATTGAAATCGACCATATTCTAAAATGTATTCATTTATTCATTCATGTGCTCATTTTTCTTCATTTCTATAAAATTGCGGTTGCTGTCTGTACGGTGGAGATGCTGCTCTCGCGAGAGTTGCACAGACGAGGGATTTTGATACGAAGGGTTGTGCTGGTGGGTAAGTGCACGAAGTCAAGGCGATTGTACGCAAAGATATCGCACGTGTACTGATTTATTGCCATTAGTGGGGATTTAAGTGTTAAGAAAAACGAGTCTGTGATAAATGCACGTCCTTCATGTATTAACATTAGTAAATAGAGTTAATATGGCGACCGTACTATGCTTGCAGATGTTAAGTTACCCTGACTGAAGGCGGTGTGGATAGGACGAGCGCGCTAGTTGGTGTGCGGAGGAGGGGTGTGTAAACAAAACCACCGCACATTGTTTTGTGCGCATGTTTTGTAATTCTAAGTAATTGGCTTTCAACTGTTTCTTCTGAATAAGCGCACTATGACGTAGAGTGTCATCTTTCATAATTTGAGTTTCCGCTAACCATTTTGATAGAGATGGTTTTTTTTCTAACCCCAACAATGTCTCACTCCTGATTGAAAAAGACCATGCATTTACCAGAGGCAGTTGCCAACTTGCCATCAATAAGCTTTGTCCCCAAGATAACATATTTGAAAGAGCCTATAAGGCGAGGAACATTCATCTGGAATGTTCTACCTACTAAAGTACAAATCATATATTTTTTTATTTATTCCAGGGTATAAAAGGAATTCCTATATATGAGTGATGACAAACTGTTCTTATGTTCTGCACCTGGATGTGGTCAGGTATGTTTTAAAAGTCCCTGTGGTTTGCTTTGTGGTTATATGTTTAAAGTATATGTTTATCATCTTTTCATAGCGATTTACAAATGAAGACCAATTGGCTGTCCACAAACATGAGATGACACTAAAGTTTGGTCCAGCAAGAGGCAACAGTGTCATAGTAGCCGGTAAGCACTACAAGGGGCTTCAAATCAATTACTAAGTGACAGTGGTGGATAAAGTACTCAGTTGTCATACTTGAGTAAAAGTAAAGATACCTTAATAGAAAGTCACCCAGTAAAATACTACTTGAGTAAACGTCTAAAAGTATTTGGTTTGAAATATACTTATGTATCAAAAGTAAAAGTATAAATAATTTCAAATTCCTTATATTAAGGAAGCAGATCGCACTATTTTCTTGTTTTTTAATGTATGGATAGCCAGGGGCACACCAACACTCAGACAATATTGACAAAATATGCATTTGTGTTTAGTGAGTCTGCCAGACCATAGGCAGTAGGGATGACCAGGTGTTCTCTTGATAAGTCCATTACTTTCACAATTTTCCTGTCCTGCTAAGCATTCAAAATGTAACGAGTACTTTGGGTTGTCACGGAAAATGTATGGAGTAAACAGTACCATCTTTTCTTTAGGAATGTAGTGAAGTAAAAGTTGTCAAAATAGTAAAGTACAGATTCCCTCAAAAAACAACTTAAGTAGAACTTGAAATTATTTTTTACTTAAGTACTTTACACCACTGCTAAGTGATAGAATTCATTCAAGTGATGTGTGAGAGAGATTGCCTTCTGTTGCAGACCAAACGCGAACACCTGCACGCTTTTTGAAGAACTGTGAGGAAGTTGGACTCTTCAACGAGCTTACCAGTCCTATGGAACATTACTTCAAAATAACTGCTGTGGCTGACATCAAAAAGGTGACTAGTTACTAATCAGTGGTTCTGTCAAGAATAATGCTCTTTACATTCGTAGTACAGGTTCCTTCAGATTTGATCTTATCTGATCTGTTGACATTTGTTTCTGACATGTAGATGCCCTTGGATTTGTCGCCTCTTGCCACACCGATGATCATACAAAACAAAATTGAGGACCACTCAGCTGTGGCGGCACACCGGGACCGCCCTCTGCCCCATCCGGAATCTACAACAAGGGATGACAAGGTAAAGAATTTGGTTTACTTCATACAGTGATATCCAGGTGAATTAGTTGATATAAATGTAGGCTAGATCCTAGTTTTAGTTGCTAGTTACTAGTTTCTCAATATTAGTTGCTTGTGACACCGGCATCAGTTGTCTGTGGGGCAATTCTAGGTCTTGACATACATTTTGGACATTTATAAACAACTATTGTCTCACCTTTTGAATATCCAGGTTTATATTAAACCTTAAACAGTTTGATTAATTTCAAACAGTGTTACTTGAATGTTGAGTAACACTGCAGATGTGATTGCTGAAAAAAGCAATTGTCTTTGCTACCATGTAGGCTAACTATACAGACGTACTGCCATAATTCTGGTCATACGGGTATCCGTGAAACCCCAAATGAATGGCTTGTCAGAGATGTTGCTCAACAACATTGCAATAAGCTCAGAGTGAATTGTTCTCCGTTATGACCACCCAGTGTATTGGAGTTGATCTACAGTTTAAAATATTTTGTCATCTCAGAATGAGGTTTATACTCATTTGCACCACCTTTTTTGAATAGTTTCTTCAGACTAACGACTTTTTTTCTGGGAGCTTTGTCTTCCGTTGAATAGTCTCACTGTCATGTTTCATCTGATGAAACACTGATTCTCTTCCACACTGCTTTGATGGATGGTTTCACTCCTTAACAAAACGAACACATTACTACCAGATCTGTAGAAATGGTTTGGATAAAGAAATCACTTTGGGCTATATTTTGTACACCAGACCCATAATAACTATTTGATTATCAGTTAGTACTCTTATCTTTTTAAACTGTATTACAGGAGTTAGACAAAACTAGGGTATTATTTCATAGTTGAAATCTAGAAAATGGTTTTGATTGAACTATTAACGCAGCTAAGGTCTCGTATGGTGTTATCTTTGCAGCCGTCCTCACTGCCAAGCTCTACTATAGTCCATCCTGCATCCCTCCAAGTCCCCAATGTACTTCTATCAACCTCAGACGCTAGTGTTGTTATAGAGCAAGCTCTCACATCGCCAACATCTAGCTCTGTAATTACCCAAGCCTCATCCTCTAAAAGGCCAATAGTGTAAGTAACTCAAAATATAACTTTATTTAGTCATTTTTTGGTCAAATTTTTAAATGTTTTTTTTTTTTGCTTGATTTCTTTCTTGGATTAGTTTTTGTGCTAATATGTCTTTATGATGTTGCATTTCGTGGTCAGATGGTTAATTGAAAAGTTTACTCTTTGTTTTGATGTCTGTGACCAGGACTGGTACCATATTGTATGAATACAAATCCATTTAATTAGGCTGTTATGTTCCTTTGATTGCCTGTTAAGTTTATTAATAAAACAATATTGTAGTGTAAAGTGTATCATAATGTTCTTAAATTATATATTTTTGAAAAACTATATAATTGCTGTTTGTTGTGTAACCCATAGTGTCTTTTGTCTTCTCTCCAGTCTTCTCTCTTTCCCTGTACTCTTTCAGCTGCCTAATGGACAGACCATGCCCGTCGCTATCCCATTAACCATCGCATCCAGTGTACACATTCCAACCGCCGTTCCTGTAAGTATTGCAAGTCTTGTTTTATGGAGTTCCATTGTGTATTTTGAATGTGTTGATTTCCAATGAGCTGTTAGAGCGTTGGGCCAGCTGCTGGATCGATTCCCCGAGCTGACAAGGTAAAAATCTGTCATTCTGCCCCTGAGCAAGGCACTGTTCCCCGGGCGCCGAATAGGTGGATGTCGATTATGGCAGACCCCGCACCTCTGATTCACAGGGGTTGGGTTAAATACGGAAGACACATTTCAGTTGAATGCATTCAGTTGTACTTCTGACTAGGTATCCCCCCCTTACCCCTTTCCCAATCACTCGGGCACATTTCCACTAGGCCTATAGGCACGTTCCAGTAGTTAATGTCATTTATCTGCATTCCGCCCCTAGAGGTCCCCATTTACTGCTTTGGCACAAGTGTCTTTGGCATGTGTTGCATAGGCAGGGGGTGATGGGGGATCTAATGTGCCTTAGAAGAGAGCAGCTGTATGTCACCATGGCAAAGACATTGAGTAGGCCAAATGGTTACTTGGCCCCATCCAGAGTGCCTCACTGCCATTTGTCCTTGTACAATTTGAATCACCACACTTGACTTCTGGCAGACTGGATGGACTATGCCTGATGTGTGTCACAATCAATTAACATGATGATCTGGATATCACGTTTCAGTGTCCGTTGAGGATATTAGCTCATATTTCTATAGCACCTATGATATGGATGTCTCTCTGTCCCTGGTTCCCCCAGAGCCACGTCTCCCTGGTTCCCCCAGAGCCACGTCTCCCTGTCCCTAGTACCCCCCCCCCCCCCCCCTTGTCTGGCTGAATGATGATATACAGAAAGGGTCCCTGCCTCCTTCTCTCTGGCCCTGATTATCTGTGGGAAACACTGAGCAGAATATGATTATCTGTGGGGAACGCTGAGCAGGATATGATTATCTGTGGGGAACACTGAGCAGAAGATGATTATCTGTGGGGAACACTGAGCAGGACATGATTATCTGTGGGGAACGCTGAGCAGAATATGATTATCTGTGGGGAACACTGAGCAGAATATGATTATCTGTGAGGAACAGTGAGCAGAATATGATTATCTGTGGGGAACACTGAGCAGAAGATGATTATCTGTGGGGAACACTGAGCAGAAGATGATTATCTGTGGGGAACACTGAGCAGAAGATGATTATCTGTGGGGAACACTGAGCAGAATATGATTATCTGTGAGGAACACTGAGCAGAAGATGATTATCTGTGGGGAACACTGAGCAGAAGATGATTATCTGTGGGGAACACTGAGCAGAAGATGATTATCTGTGGGGAACACTGAGCAGAAGATGATTATCTGTGGGGAACACTGAGCAGAAGATGATTATCTGTGGGGAACGCTGAGCAGAATATGATTATCTGTGGGGAACGCTGAGCAGAATATGATTATCTGTGGGGAACACTGAGCAGGATATGATTATCTGTGGGGAACGCTGAGCAGAATATGATTATCTGTGGGGAACGCTGAGCAGAATATGATTATCTGTGGGGAACGCTGAGCAGAATATGATTATCTGTGGGGAACGCTGAGCAGGATATGATTATCTGTGGGGAACGCTGAGCAGAAGATGATTATCTGTGGGGAACGCTGAGCAGAATATGATTATCTGTGGGGAACGCTGAGCAGGATATGATTATCTGTGGGGAACGCTGAGCAGAATATGATTATCTGTGGGGAACGCTGAGCAGAATATGATTATCTGTGGGGAACGCTGAGCAGGATATGATTATCTGTGGGGAACGCTGAGCAGAAGATGATTATCTGTGGGGAACGCTGAGCAGGATATGATTATCTGTGGGGAACGCTGAGCAGGATATGATTATCTGTGGGGAACGCTGAGCAGAATATGATTATCTGTGGGGAACGCTGAGCAGAATATGATTATCTGCTGATGGTGGAGAAAACACCTAATTTCTCCCAGTCTGTGGGGAACACTGATCAAAAAAGAGAAGAAGAGATCCCCCTGCTGGGCCTCCTCTTCTCTCCCTTTTTCCATCCACTCTTCTCTCCCTTTTTCCATCCATATCATTGTCAGGAGATCCCAGCTCTGGCCTTCCCGCTCGTCTCTCGCCATCCCTCACCTTTTTGCTCAGCCTCTCTCTTCATGTGTTCTCCACACAGACGGGCAGGAGCTCATTAGCGTGCATGGTGCATCTCTATGTATTCTCCACACAGACAGGCCATCCAGCCTAATGTGGCTGAGATATGAGGAAAACTCTGAGCGTACGGCGCTGTGTGTGTGTGTACATTGGGAGGGGATGGGGAGGGAGCTGCCTACTTCTAACTGGGAAAGATAATTCTCCTTGTGCTTGTCTCTGTGTGTGTCTGTGCTGTCAGTTTGTCAGACCCGTCACTGTAGTGCCTAACGGCCCTGGAATCCCTGGACCCCACTCGCCACAAGCTCTCCAATCATAAGCTAAGCTGGTAATGTTTCTCTTGTGTACCTAACATCATGCCCCAACTCCCTCAAATGTGTAATATAAAAATTGATCCACAATGTAATGTTATGTACTCTACATTTACAGTACAGACAATGTAGTGAATACTTTGGGCTAATTCCACCTCAAAATGTAGTGTCTCCATTCTCTGGACCTGTGTATTAGTAGAGTCTCCGGCCTCTGGACCTGTGTATTAGTAGTGTCTCCATCTTCTGGCCCTGTGTATTAGTAGAGTCTCCGGCCTCTGGCCCTGTGTATTAGTAGAGTCTCCGGCCTCTGGCCCTGTGTATTAGTAGAGTCTCCGGCCTCTGGCCCTGTGTATTAGTAGAGTCTCCGGCCTCTGGCCCTGTGTATTAGTAGAGTCTCCGGCCTCTGGCCCTGTGTATTAGTAGAGTCTCCGGCCTCTGGCCCTGTGTATTAGTAGAGTCTCCGGCCTCTGGCCCTGTGTATTAGTAGAGTCTCCGGCCTCTGGCCCTGTGTATTAGTAGAGCCTCTGGCCCTGTGTATTAGTAGAGTCTCCGGCCTCTGGCCCTGTGTATTAGTAGAGTCTCCGGCCTCTGGCCCTGTGTATTAGTAGAGTCTCCGGCCTCTGGCCCTGTGTATTAGTAGAGTCTCCGGCCTCTGGCCCTGTGTATTAGTAGTGTCTCTGGCCCTGTGTATTAGTAGAATCTCTGGCCCTGTGTGTTAGTAGAGTCTCTGGCCCTGTGTGTTAGTAGAGTCTCTGGCCCTGTGTGTTAGTAGAGCCTCTGGCCCTGTGTGTTAGTAGAGTCTCCGGCTTCTGGCCCTGTGTATTAGCTTGAGTTTAAGATTGGGTGAGGTGGGGGACGGAGTTTAAAACCCATAAGTCTAAACCCTGTCTAAGTCGGGGGAGGGGGAGGTTCTACTAAGCTATCTGGAATTGTTTTAAGAAAGTCATACCAAGGATAATTTGGCTAATTGTAAGACCCCTTGAAGTAAAAAAAAGATATTCCCAAAACAACATCAAAAGGAAGTTTGTCCTGAAGTGTCTCTACTATACCTGAGAGATATAATAAATATCAGGAAATGTTTGTTTTTCTGACATGTATTTAAATCCTTTTATTTGGCATTAAGCAGTCTCCATATATACAGTGCTTTCGGGAAAGTTTTCAGACCCCTTGACTTTTTCCACATTTGGTTACTTTACAGCCTTGTTCTAAAATTGGTTACATAGTTTTTTTTTTTCTTCTCACCAATCTGTACACAATATCCCATAATGACAAAGCAAAAACAGATTTTTTTTTTTTTTGCAAATGTATAAAATAAACTGAAATATCACAAATGTACATAAGTGATTCAGACCCTTTACTCAGTACCTTGTTGAAGCATCTTTGGCAGCGATTACAGCCTCGAGTCTTATTGGGTATGACGATACAAGCTTGGCACACCTGTATTTGGGGAGTTTCTCCCATTCTTCTTTGCAGATCCTCTCAAGCTCTGTCAGGTTGGATGGGGAGCGTCACTGCATAGCTATTTTCAGGTCTCTCCAGAGATGTTCGATCAGGTTCAAGTCCGGGCTCTGGCTGGGACACTCAAGGATATGCAGAGACTTGTCCCGAAGCCACTCCTTCTTGTATTGGCTGTGTGCTTAGGGTCGTTGTCTTTTGGAAGGTGAACCTTCGCCCCCGTCTGAGGTGCTGAGTGCTCTGGAGCAGGTTTTCATCAAGGAGCTCTCTGTACTGCTCCTTTTAATCTTTCCCTCGATCCTGACTAGTCTCCCAGTCCTTGCCGCTGGAAAAAATTCCCGCAGTGTCATGCTGCCACCACTGCATCACCATAGGGATGTTGCCAGGTTTACTCCAGATGTGACGCTTGGCCTTCAGGCTAAAGAGTTCAATCTTGTTTTCATCAGACCAGAGAATCTTGTGTCTCATGGTCTGAGAGTCCTTTAGGTGCCTTTTTGGTAAACTCCAAGCGGGTTGTCATGTGCTATTTACTGAGGAGTGGCTTCTGTCTGGCCACTCTACCATAAAGGCCTGATTGGTGGAGTGCTGCAGAGAAGGTTGTCCTTCTGGAAGGTTCTCCCATATCCAGAGGAACTCTGGAGCTCTGTCAGAGTGACTGTAGGGTTCTTGGTCAAGTCCCTGACCAAGGTCCTTCTCCCCCGATGGCTCAGTTTGGCTGGGTGGCCAGCTCTAGGAAGAGTCTTGGTGGTTCCAAACTTCTTCCATTTAAAAATGGAGGCCACTGTGTTCTTGGGGACCTTCAATGATGCAGAAATGTTTTGGTACCCCAGATCTGTGCCTTGACACAATCCTGTCTCGGAGGTCTACTGACAATTCCTTCAATCTGATGTCTTGATTTCTGCTCTGACATGCACTGTCAACTGTGGGACCTTATATAGACAGGTGTGTGCCTTTGCAAATCATGTCCAATCAATTGAATTTACCACAGGTGGACTCCAGTCAAGTTGTGGAAACATCTCAAGGATGATCAATGGAAACAGGATGCACCGGAGCTCAATTTCAAGTCTCATTGCAAAGGGTCTGAATACTTATGTAAATAAGGTGTTTTTTAGTTTTAATACATTTGCAAAAATGTCTAAACCTTTTTTCCCTTGTGATTATGGGGTATTTGTGTAAATTGATGAGCAATCTTTTTAGATTAATTTTAGATTAAGGCTGTAACGTAACAAAATGTGGAAAAGTCAAGGGGTCTTAATACTTTGTGGCCTGCTGGAGGTCATTTTGCAGGGCTTTGGCAGTGCTCCTCCTTGCACAAAGGCGGAGGTAGCGGTCCTGCTGCTGGGTTGTTGCCCTCCTACGGCCTCCTCCACGTCTCCTGATGTACTGGCCTGTCTCCTGGTAGCGCCTCCATGCTCTGGACGCTACGCTGACAGACGTGATGTGCCATCCTGGATGAGCTGCACTACCTGAGCCACTTGTGTGGGTTGTAGACTCCGTCTCATGCTACCACTAGAGTGAAAGCACCGCCAACATTCAAAAGTGACCAAAACATCAGCCAGGAAGCATAGGAACTGAGAAGTGGTCTGTTGTCACCACCTGCAGAACCACTCCTTTATTGGGGGTGTCTTGCTAATTGCCTATAATTTCCACCTTTTTTTCATTTGCACAACAGCATGTGAAATTTATTGTCAATCAGTGTTGCTTCCTAAGTGGACAGTTTGATTTCACAGAAGTGTGATTGACTTGGAGTTACATTGTGTTGTTTAAGTGTTCCCTTTATTTTTTTGAGCAGTGTAGAATGTTGGTTTCGTACAGAATGTAGAATGTTTGTTTCGTACAGAATGTATGATTTTGGTTTCATATTTTGGGATTTTTCTCATTGATCTATGAACATAGTCAAGATTTTGGTTTCAACTCAAACATAACATCTCTACATTGCACAAAAGTTTTATCTCGTGGCTTGTGTTCTTTTCTCCCGCTAGAAGCTGAAAGCAGTACTGAGCCAGCAGCTCCCTCAGGTAACCAATGGAGATGCTGGTGTTGTCCAGAGCAGTGTTGTGACCCACACTGCAGCCCCAGCCCTGGCTCCAGCCTTGACCCCTTTCCCTGATCCAGACCCATCACCTGTCCCTCCCCCTGCCCCGCGTGAGGAACCCTGCACCCAGCCCTGGCTCCAGCCTTGACCCCTTTCCCTGATCCAGACCCATCACCTGTCCCTCCCCCTGCCCCGCTTGAGGAACCCTGCCCCCAGCCCCTCCATCAGCCTGCCACCTCCACCTCTGTGTGTACACTACCACAACTGGCCATTAGAGGGGGCTATGCTTAGTTCGGCCATTCCACAACTACAGTCATTTGAAGTACATGTATCAGTGTACAGTATTACCTTTATGAATTCTACATGATATTACTCTATATCAGTGGTTCCCAAACTTTGGTACGAAGAAACCCCTGCTCTATACAACCCTCTGTGATAATGAGGGTTTGTTTTTCCATTAGATACAGTATGTTGTAGTCTCTGGGTTATAGAGCTTTGATAGTTTGGTTCTGATGTGTGCTGCTCATTCTGGTCTCTATACCAGGCGTCCGAGGCGCCCCCTGCCCAGCACACCACAACCACAGGGGGGCCGGCAACGCAGAGCCACCAGCGAAGACCCAGACGAGAAGAGGCGCAAGTTCCTGGAACGCAACCGAGCAGCGGTGTCCCGCTGCAGACAGAAGAGGAAGGCCTGGGTGTCTACCCTGGAGAAGAAGACTCAGGACCTCAACTCTATGAACGGACAACTACAGGTATACTCCCAGTCGGTATTAGACAGAGGTGAGACCAAGTCACTATTATTCGAGTTTCAAGCAAGTCACAAGGTCCATGTCTCAAGTCGAGTCCCAAGTAGAACGGGTTAAGTCTCGAGTCAAGTCCAAGTCGTGCATTCAAAGAGCAAGTCAAGTCGAGTCACAAGTTGTTGTTTTTTCAAATCAAGTCTCAAGTCAAGTAAAAAAAAAAAAAAAAAGAAATCTATACATGCGACGCTTTGTTCAAGTACAGATCTGTGTCTATGTATTGAGGCTACCAGACAGCCCTTTTCATGATTTTATCTGTAACACATTTTGATGATGTCATTGTAAAATAGGGACCTTGTAATAGTCATAAGGGCATGAAATCAGCAGAAGGCAAGGCAGGTTAACGTGCTCGGAGTGTACATTTATTTACAGGTCTTGGTGATACAATGGTGAAAGAGCCATATCATACTAAATATACAAGTAGATTTACCAGATATTCACGGGCAGTAGCCCAAAAGATATAGCCTCCGTATCAGGCTTAACCTGTCCAATCTGAACGGATACAGGTAGAGGGCAAGACTGCACAGCCTCCCATTGAGAAACCAAATGGAATCTGTCAGGAGCTCAACAGGTACATATAAGCACTTGGATCCTCCCAGGACCATAAAATTACCAAATTGGAAATCGCAACCAATAAACTGGTTCAACAATGTAGAAAGGCAATATATAATTTCCAAATTCATTGGTACATTAGTCTTAATCATACTTAACGATTTATTAATTATATTTCATCACCATTCATACATGGAACAATAATGTTCTCTTCACGTCCTGACTCCAAAGTGTGATGCGCGGGCCACGTAGCCTATTTATATGTGCACTGTGGTGCGCACGCTCCTATTTATCACTGACACTAGCGACGCGCATTTTTCAGCCATCTATTTCCTGTGTTTTTTAAGCCATCTATTTCCTGTGTTTTTTAAGCCATCTATTTCCTGTGTTTTTTAAGCCATCTATTTCCTGTGTTTTTTAAGCCATCTATTTCCTGTGTTTTTTAAGCCATCTATTTCCTGTGTTTTTAAGCCATCCTTTTCCTGTGTTTTTAAGCCATCCTTTTCCTGTGTTTTTAAGCCATCCTTTTCCTGTGTTTTTAAGCCATCTATTTCCTGTGTTTTTCAGCCATCCATTTCCTGTGTTTTTCAGCCATCCATTTCCTGTGTTTTTCAGCCATCCATTTCCTGTGTTTTTCAGCCATCCATTTCCTGTGTTTTTCAGCCATCCATTTCCTGTGTTTTTCAGCCATCCATTTCCTGTGTTTTTCAGCCATCCATTTCCTGTGTTTTTCAGCCATCCATTTCCTGTGTTTTTCAGCCATCCATTTCCTGTGTTTTGAGAGGTGCAAAGTCCACTTCTCACTTAAATCTCGCTGGATTGATTGCTTTCATTTCACTCCTGTGACTCTTTCATAGTCTTGCTTCGGCCTGTCGTTTTTCTCCCCGTTAACGTTACGACCTCAGAACTGTTTGTAATGCCATATCAAAACACATCCCCGTTGTGTTAAAGTATGTACAGTCGTGGCCAAAAGTTTTGAGAATGACACAAATATTAATTTCCACAAAGTTTGCTGCTTCAGGTGTCTTTAGATATTTTTGTCAGATATTACTATGGAATACTGAAGTATAATTACAAGCATTTCATAAGTGTCAAAGGCTTTTATTGACAATTGCATGAAGTTGATGCAAAGAGTCAATATTTGCAGTGTTGACCCTTCTTTTTTAAGACTTCTGCAATCCACCCTGGGATGCTGTCAATTAACTTCTGGGCCACATCCTGACTGATGGCAGCCCATTCTTGCATAATCAATGCTTGGAGTTTGTCAGAATTTGTGGGTTTTTGTTTGTCCACCCGCCTCTTGAGGATTGACCATAAGTTCTCAATGGGATTAAGGTCTGGGGAGTTTCCTGGCCATGGACCCAAAATATCGATGTTTTGTTCCCCGAGCCACTTAGTTATCACTTTTGCCTTATGGCAAGGTGCTCCATCATGCTGGAAAAGGCATTGTTCGTCACCAAACTGTTCCTGGATGGTTGGGAGAAGTTGCTCTCGGGAGATGTGTTGGTACCATTCTTTATTCATGGCTGGGTGTCACCGTGAGCGTAATGTGGCCTCTCTTTACGGCATGCTGAATCCCTCGCTCCCACAGGGGCTGTAAGGACACAGGAGTCCTTACAGCAGAATCAACAAAGTGGTGCTGACATTCTGAAGAGCTGACCACCTGACAATTTGTGTTTAGAGCCAGTAAAGGGACATAATTATAATAATAATTAACAACGTCCTTTATTCACCTGCCATCCGTTATCCAGTTACCTTTCCCAGTGTCTGTTCTTCTTCATGGTTTGGGGGGGAATAGGAGATAATGTAATGGGTTGTATGGACCTCTCATACAGACTGGTGTGAGGTAATGTAATGGTCATATGTACCAGACAAGGAGAAAGAAATAACTTGTGGTTAAATGAGGTTCATCTCCCTTTGTCAAATAAAAAATAATTATGGTTTTGGTACTGGGAAAATAGTAGCTAAAGTCCCATCACAGCCTGAATGCTTTCACTTTTCAGAACTGGGAAATGGCTGGCTGATGGTTTGGCAAATCACGCTCCTCATAAGGTTAGGGATCGTGAAGGTTTAGCCTCTGTGTTTCAATCAGAGACATGGTATACCAATGGTTATCAGACCCAAGTTCCAGTATGTACAGTGCATTTGGAAAGTATTCAGACCCCTTGACTTTTTCCACATTTTGTTACGTTACAGCCTTATTCTAAAATGGATTAAATTGTTTTTTCCCCCCTCATCAATCTACACACAATACCCATAATGAAAAAGCAAAAACAGGTTTTCAAAATTAAAACACTTAAATATGACATTTACATAAGTATTCAGACCCTTTTACTCAGTATTTTGTTGAGGAACCTTTGGCAGCGATTACAGCCTCGAGTCTTGGTTATGACGCTACAAGCTTGGCACACCTGAATTTGGGGAGTTTCTCCAATTCTCTGCAGATTCTCTCAAGCTCTGTCAGGTTGGATGGGGAGCGTCACTGCACAGCTATTTTCAGGTCTCTCCAGAGATGTTAGATTTGTGACATCGGCTGATGTAAAAAGGGCTTTATAAAACATTTGATTTATTGATCAGGTTCAAGTCCGGGCTCTGGCTGGGCTCTGTCAGAGTGACCATCACCTCCCTGACCAACGCCTTCTCCCCTGATTGCTCAGTTTGGCCGGGCGGCCAGCTCTAGGAAGTTTTGGCCGGGCGGCCAGCTCTGGCTCAAGGACATTCAGAAACTTGTCCTGATGCCAGTCCTGCATTGTCTTGGCTGTGTGCTTAGGGTCGTTGTTCTGTTGGAAGGTGAACCTTCGCCCCAGTCTGAGGTCCTGATCGCTCTGGAGCAGGTTTTCATCAATAATCTCTCTGTACTTTACTCTGTTCATCTTTTACCCGATCCTGACTAGTCTCCCAGTCCCTGCTGCTGAAAAACATCCCCACAGCATGATGCTGCCACCACCATGCTTCACCGTAGGGATGGTGCCAGGTCTCCTCCAGACGTGAGGCTTGGCATTCAGGCCAAAGAGTTGAATCTTGGTTTCATCAGGCCAGAGAATCTTGTTTCTCATGGTCTGAGAGTCCTTTAGGTGCCTTTTGGCAAACTCCAAGCGGCATGTAATGTGCCTTTTGCTGCAGAGTTGCTTCTGGCCACTCTACCGTAAAGGCCTGATTGGTGGAGTGCTGAAGAGATGGTTGTCCTTCTGGAAGGTTCTCCCATCTCCACAGAGTTACTCTGGAGCTCTGTCAGAGTGACCGTAGGGTTCTTAGTTACCTCCCTGACCAAGGTCCTTCTCCCCTGTTTGGTCAGCTCTAGGAAGATAAGGGTGGTCTCCAAACGTCTTCCATTTAAGAATGATGGAGGCCACTGTGTTTTTAGGGACCTTCAATGCTGCCGAAATGTTTTGGTACCCTTCACCAGATCTGTGCTTCGACACAATCCTGTCTCGGAGCTCTACGAACAATTCCTTCGACTTCATGGCTTATTTTATGGAAGTTTTTTTCAGCTGTGGGATAGAACAAGGATGTAACGTAACAAAACGTGGAAAAAGTCAATGGGTCTGAATACTTTCCTAATGTACTATAAGTCTGTATGAGAATGTTTTATTGATTGTGTGTTGTCTGTTTCCCCTCTGGCAGAATGAAGTGACCCTGCTGAGAAATGAAGTGGATCAGCTGAAGTATCTTCTGGCTGATAAAGATTGTCCTGTAACCGCCAAGAAGAAGAAATCTGCCTATCACAGTGAGTAATGTTCCATTACTCTCACCCCGGGGCCGCCCGCTAAATACATCCAAAACCAGCCCTGCTAACCGCTCACCAGAGGGACACGTCTCACTCATCGCCAGGGCCAAAACCTCCTGAGCTATTGACACATAAGGCCGTTCTCTCTTTGAAAAACTTCTGAGAAATTGAGCTATTCGTATGCCTTTTTTGTATCTAGGCAAGTCATGTGTTTTGAGGTGTCATATTGTTTTAAATGTGGTTTACCTTCATCTTTATGGAAGCCTACATGAGTGAAGGCATTAGCAGATATACGTTAAGCTCCAATTTTTTATGTTTTTATTCTTTAATGTTGCAAATCTGTGCATCGTGTCTGTCATATCCAGCCTCTTCATTTAAATTTGCTGTTGTCAGTTGGGAGACGATGGTTGACTCACTTTGCCCAGCAGTGCCTGTTTCTCAGGTGCTTGTTGTAAAACATATTGGCTGCCAGGTGTCATCAGTCATTGTGTAAGCACTTCTGTAAGAACATGTTATACTTTTTAATTTCCACCATTTCAGCCCCATTTGCCTCTCTGTGTTTTAGAATCTAGATTTTTTTTGTCAGCTTTGAGCTCATACCTAACCATCTCTCTTTGATGGGTCAATATGCAGAATGTGTAATCCAGAGCCACGTCTGGATTGGATTGACAATGATTTCCTCCAAGATGAGTCCATTATTGCTGAGAGGAGAGCTTGACAAGACCGTGGAGCTTTGTCAATGAGAGATGCCGCAGCTCTGCTGTTCATCCTGCGTTCCTATTGTTAACCATAGCTGACACGCCTCGTGCTTATTCTGGGACTGATGGCTGAATGGCTCCCAGGCTGTATTGACCTGTCACAGACGAGAATCATTTGGTTGTCTGAGATTGTTTCTCGACTACGATTTGTGGATGAATTGGGTCATCTTTTGGGGCGGCAGGTAGCCTAGTGGTTAGAGCGGTGGGCCAGTAACCGAAAGGTTGCTAGATTGAATCCCAGAGCTGACAAGGTCAAAATCTGTTGTTCTACCCCTGAACAAGGCAGTTAACCCACTGTTCCTAGGCCGTCATTGTAAATAAGAATTTGTTCTTAACTGACTTGGCTAGTTAAATAAAGGTAAAATAATAATCTTTCTCAGGTATATAGAATGTCCCCCCAGCTTCTTAGACCTCTGTGAAGGATGATCCCTTGCAGCTAGTTGATACAGTGGAGAAAATAGACTCGACTCATCCTGTTACTTTACGGAAGCATTCTATTTTTGAAAGGTGAGGTTGTGGTAGACAACATCAGCCTGTACATGCTCTACTATACTGTCAATACTGTGACAAAAAAATGCTGCATCCTTCCTTATGTCTGGTAACATGTTTCATTATCCAGTCCCGGGCTCCCTACATACTTTGTCTCTGTCCGGTAACATGTTTCATTATCCAGTCCCGGGCTCCCAGCATCCTCCGTCTCTGTCCGGTAACATGTTTCATTATCCAGCCCCGGGCTCCCAGCATCCTCCGTCTCTGTCCGGTAACATGTTTCATTATCCAGCCCCGGGCTCCCTACATACTTTGTCTCTGTCCGGTAACATGTTTCATTATCCAGCCCCGGGCTCCCTACATACTTTCTCTCTGTCCAGTAACATGTTTCATTATCCAGCCCCGGGCTCCCAGCATCCTCCGTCTCTGTCCGGTAACATGTTTCATTATCCAGCCCCGGGCTCCCTACATACTTTGTCTCTGTCTGGTAACATGTTTCATTATCCAGCCCCGGGCTCCCTACATACTTTGTCTCTGTCCGGTAACATGTTTCATTATCCAGCCCCGGCCTCCCAGCATCCTTCGTCTCTGTCTGGTAACATGCATCTACTGCATCTTGCCATCTTTATGTAATACATGTACCACTAGCCACTTTAAACTATGCCACTTTATGTTTACATACCCTACAGTACTCATCTCATATGTATATACCGTACTCTATACCATCTACTGCATCTTGCCTATGCCGTTCTGTACCACCACTCATTCATATATCTTTATGTACATATTCTTTATCCCTTTACACTTGTGTGTGTATAAGGTAGTAGTTGTGGAATTGTTAGGTTAGATTACTTGTTGGTTATTACTGCATTGTCGGAACTAGAAGCACAAGCATTTCGCTACACTCGCATTAACATCTGCTAACCATGTGTATGTGACTAATAAAATTTGATTTGATTTGATTTGTTTCATTATCCAGCCCCGGCCTCCCAGCATCCTACGTCTCTGTCTGGTAACATGTTAGTAAATAAAAACTCTTTTAGCTGTTCACTCACAAGGGTTTCAAGTATTTTCACCAGGGGTGACAGCTTAGAGATTGGCCTATAATTTTTTAAAGAGTTTGATCTCCAGATCTTTGGAATTTCATTACATTCCAGGGTTAGATTGAACAGATATGTAAGTGGTTCAGCTATGAAATCAGCTGCCAGATTTAAAAAGCAGGGATCCAAAAGATCAGGACCTGCAGGCTTTCTTTGATCTAAGGATTTCAGGGCTTTATGTACCACCTGCACTGAGAATGGCAACAAGCTACAAGTTTGACCAGCTCTCACTGGTTCATCCACACAGGGTTGTACAGAGACAGCGGACACTGAATCAAACTGCCTACCAGATGATACAAAGTGCTCATTGAAACAATTCAGAATTTCAGTTTTGTCATATACAGCAACAAAGTCCTTCAATACACACGACGGTAATTCGTTAACATCACTGTTTCCAGACATAGACTTAAAAGCCGTCTGAAACTCTAGGGTCATTCAGGTTATCAGTGGTAACAGACATAACAATTCAGACTTGGCCTTCCTGAGAAGAAAAGAACACTTGTTTCTTAACTGCCTAAAAAGAAGCCAATCAGCATCAGAACAAGATTTCCTTGCTTTAGCCCAGGCTAGATTACGGTCATGAATAATAACAGACAGCTCCGAAGAAAACCATGGATTATCCCGCCCTTTAACCCTGAACCTGCGGAATGGGGCATGTTTGTTTACTATTTGGGAAAAACCATCATGAAAGAATTTCCAGGCAGTTTCCACATCAGGGAAAAGCTCAATCTTGCTCCAGCATCCTCCGTCTCTGTCCGGTAACATGTTTCATTATCCAGCCCCGGGCTCCCAGCATCCTACGTCTCTGTCTGGTAACGTTTCATTATCCAACCCCGGGCTCCCAGCATCCTCCGTCTCTGTCTGGTAACATGTTTCATTATCCAACCCCAGGCTCAGGTCCAGGCACTCAGCTACAGCAGGTGGGAGGAAATTACCCAGCCTACCCTACAAACATACCAGGCCGTGCTTCCTCTTGGCACACCAAATTGTCCATTTGCTTCTGGTAAAAACCACATCAGAAATAATGTAAAGGGCTGCTTAGGGGAACCAGTAAAGCTGCGTATGATAAAATATCAGCCTTCCGCTCCTGTGCTTAATGCCATTAAGAGTAATAATACACAATGGAATATGTACAAAAAGACCAGGCTGATTTACTCTGGGGTCAGCCTTATGATTTACTCTGGGCTCAACCTTATGATTTACTCTGGGCTCAACCTTATGATTTACTCTGGGGTCAACCTTATGATTTACTCTGGGGTCAGCCTTATGATTTACTCTGGGGTCAGCCTTATGCAGGGACAAATGTCAGAGCGATTTGCACTAAATCACCTGATCAAAGTGTGGTCAGTACGAAGGCAGCGGGAGCCCTCCCACACAGAGGGCCTTTTTAAATGCAATATTATTGCAACTTTTCGGGATCTGTGTCTTACGTTCTCAAATACCAAGCCCAATCATTAATTACCTAGTGTCATTTCAACTGACTACCTATCATAAGCTATATTAATTATCATAGTGGTCTTCCTCATTCCTTTTTGAGTCAGAGCATGATTGAGTCAGGATCCAGTTAATTCAATACAACTGCCTAGCAGTTGGTGGCATTTCGAGATTAAGCCTTGTGTATTTTCCAGTGTGAGCATCATTAAAATCAGGTGCTGTAATCATCTGTTACAGTAGTTGGCAAGGTAGGAAAAAACGAATGAGAACGCAGTGAGGATTGGGAATCACTGCCACGAACCCCATAATATAACGTCCCCTTATGACTTTGGTTTAAATTGACATTGTAGTTTAACTTTAATTAAAGGCAAAAATTGTAAGAGGCCTTGACAAAATAGGCCTAGGATAGTACATACAGTGCATTCTGAAAGTATTCAGACCCCTTGACGACTTCCACATTTTGTGACGTTACAGCCGTATTCTAAAATTGATTAAATAAATACAAATCCTCAGGAAACTTGGCGCTATCCCTACGGTGAAGCATGGTGGTGGTAGCATCATGCTGTGGGGATGTTTTTCAGCAGCAGGGACTGGGAGACTAGTCAGGATCGAGGGAAAGATGAACTGTGCAAAGTACAGAGATCCTTGATGAAAACCTGCTCCAGAGTGCTCAGCCCCTCAGACTGGGGCGAAGGTTCACCTTCCAACAGGACAACGACCCTAAGCACATAGCCAAGACAAGGCAGGAGTTGCTTTGGGACAAGTTTCTGAATGTCCTTGAGTGGCCCAGCCAGAGCCCAGACTTGAACCCGATTGAACATCTCTGGAGAGACCTGAATATAGCTGTGCAGCGATGCTCCCCATCTAACCTGATTGATCTTGAGAGGATCTGCAGAGAAGAATGGGAGAAACTCTCCAAATACAGGTGTGCCATGCTTGGAAAGCGGTACCGGAGCGCCAAGTCTAGGACCAAAAGGATTCTCAGCAGCTTTTACCTCCAAGCCATAAGACTCCTGAACAGGTAATCAAATGGCTACCTGGACTATTTGCATTGTGCCCCTCCCCAACCCCTCTTTTACGCTGCTGCTGCTCTCTGTTTATCATATATGCATAGTCACTTTCATGTACATACTACCTCAATTAGCCCGACTAACCGGTGCCCCCGCATATTGGCTACCCGGACTATTTGCATTGTGTGTCCCCCACCCCTCTTTTACTCTACTGCTACTCTCTGTTTATCATATATGCATAGTCACTTTAACCATACCTACATGTACATACTACCTCAATCAGCCCAACTAACCGGTGCCTGTATATAGCCTCGCTACTGCTATAGCCTCGCTACTGTATATATCCTCGCTACTGTTATTTTTCACTGTCTTTTTACTGTTGTTTTTTTATTTCTTTACTTATCTATTGTTCACCTAATACCTATTTTTTACTTAAATATTGCGCTGTTGGTTAGGTCCACACCTGTTGTATTCGGCGCATGTGATAAACTTTGATTTGTTGCTTCATACCCATGAAGACTCGAGGCTGTATCCGCTGTCAAAGTTGCTTCAACAAATGACTGAGTAAAGGGTCTGAATACTTATGTAAATGTGATATTTCAGTAAAAAAAATGTTTTATACATTTGCAAAAATTTCAAAATGTGGAAAAAGTCAAGATATTTTCCAAATGCACTGTATCAGTTCTAAATAGATTGGCCAACGGAGGTTACTCCTAATTAGGGTTGCAAAGATCCCAGTAATTTACCAAAATCCATTGCAATCTATGGTAACATTGTATTCATGTACACTACCGTTGAAAAGTTTGGGGTCACGAGGAAATGTCCTTGTTTTTGAAAGAAAAGCAAAGCTGGAAATGGCAGATTTTTTAATTTTTTTTTAATGGAATATCTACATAGGCGTACGGAGGCCCATTATCAGCAACCATCACTCCTGTGTTCCAATGGCACATTGTGTTAGCTAATCCAAGTTTAGCATTTTAAAAGGCTAATTGATCATTAGAAAACCCTTTTGCAATTATGTTAGCACAGCTGAAAACTGTTGTTCTGATTAAGGAAGCAATACATCTCGCCTTTTTTAGACTAGTTGAGTATCTGGAGCATCAGCATTTGTGGGTTCGATTACAGGCTTAAAATGGCTAGAAACAAAGAACTTCTGAAACGCGTCAGTCTATTCTTGTTCTGAGATATGAAGGCTATTCCATGCGAGAAATTGCCAAGAAACTGAAGATCTCGTACAAAGCTGTGTACTACTCCCTTCACAGGACCGCTCAAACAAAAATAGAAAGAGAAGTGGGAGGCCCCGGTGCACAACTGGAGGACAAGTACATTAGAGTGTCTAGTTTGAGAAACAGATGCCTCAAGTCCTCAACTGGCATCTTCAGTAAATAGTACCCGCAAAACACCAGTCTCAACGTCAACAGTGAAGAGGCGACTCCAGGATGCTGGCCCTCTAGGCAGAGTTCGTCTGTGTTCTTTGGCCCGTCTTAATCTTTTCTTCTTATTGGCCAGTCTGAGATATGGCTTTTTCTTTGCAACTCTGCCTCGAAGGCCAGCATCCCGTGTATCTCATGATAAGCTGTGGACCACACTACCTACCGAGAGGGTTTTCATCTGTATTCTTTGTAGCTGTTTACATACCACCACAGTCACATACCCGCACATTGATTCTGTATAGGTACCACCCTGTATATAGTCTCGCTATTGTTATTTCACTGCTGCTCTTTAATTACTTGTTACTTTTATCTGTATTTTTAAAAAAAATTTTACTTCACTGGTGGTTAGGGGCTTGTAAGGAAGTATTTCACTTAAAAGGCGTTGTATTCGGCACTTGTGACAAATACAATTTGATTTGATTTGATAATCTGTAGTTCCCAAACAGGCCACTGATAAAATTCCTGAAATGTTTTTGAAAGTTAAAAAAAATGATTGTAGTTGACTGATTAACTTTTAAAAGTTTCCAGTAATATATCCTGCCTTAGCAACCCTACTCCTGATCCTGTTTTGGAATATCAGCACAGTGTATTGAATATAAGCTATCCATTTTGATTAATTGTTGTACTTTAGCAAGCACTATTGCTGCAGTAGATGTACTGTATAAAAAAACGTAATGATCAAACCACAAAGCCAAAATAGGCTTTTTTTAGACACACTGTGTGTTCAGTATGTGTGTTCACTGTGTGTTCACTGTGTGTTCACTGTGTGTTCACTGTGTGTTCAGTATGTGTGTTCAGTATGTGTTCAGTATGTGTGTTCACTGTGTGTTCAGTATGTGTGTTCACTGTGTGTTCACTGTGTGTTCACTGTGTGTTCAGTATGTGTGTTCAGTATGTGTGTTCACTGTGGTTCAGTATGTGTTCACTGTGTGTTCACTGTGTGTTCACTGTGTGTTCACTGTGTGTTCACTGTGTGTTCACTGTGTGTTCAGTATGTGTGTTCACTGTGTGTTCACTGTGTGTTCACTGTGTGTTCAGTATGTGTGTTCACTGTGTGTTCAGTATGTGTGTTCACTGTGTGTTCAGTATGTGTGTTCACTGTGTGTTCAGTATGTGTGTTCACTGTGTGTTCAGTATGTGTGTTCACTGTGTGTTCAGTATGTGTGTTCACTGTGTGTTCAGTATGTGTGTTCACTGTGTGTTCAGTATGTGTTCACTGTGTGTTCACTGTGTGTTCAGTATGTGTTCACTGTGTGTTCACTGTGTGTTCACTGTGTGTTCACTGTGTGTTCACTGTGTGTTCACTGTGTGTTTGCAGCGTCTGAGGAGGACAGCTGTGAGGAGATGTCAGTCCCAGACAGCCTTCAGAGCGAGGCCATCCAGCACAGCTCCGTCACCATATCCAACGGAGTCAGCTCCTCCTCCATGACCCCTGCGGTCTCCGCCCTCGCTTCGGCCCCCGTCCCAACCAGAGCAGCCCAGTGCACAGAGGAAGACCAGCCACAGGGGGGTGCTGCCCTGTTCACCACACAGACTCAGCCCTCGGGAAGCTGATCAAGCCCACCCTCACTGGGGAAAGGAACTCTCACCCCGCTTCAGTTTGGACTATACTGTTTCCTTTCTGTTTCTTTTGACTTTTAAAACTTGTCTTATAAAACAATGGATTTTTAATGGTGAGCGAGCGTTGCGCCTTTTCCTGTCTTTTGATTTTCTTGAAATGCAACGTTCCTGAAAAGCACAACATGATAGTTTGTGGAAAATTGGTAAATATGCGAGAGAACAAATCATTTTAGGAAATTGTTGTTGAAAATGGAACTGATTGTCTAATTCTCTTGTATTTATTTAATTTATTGACTGTATACCCATACTTTTTGTTTTGGACCTCTGCGACCTATGAAGTTGTAATGACTCAATCAGTGCAATGTCAATGAGACTTTACCAAAAGTGTATTGTGGCTCGCCTGGAATGTATTTGGTTTTTAATGTCCCTTTATAAGTATCTTTATGAAGAGACGTAAGAAACTTTTATTGTTTTGCCTTTTCCATTTTGCACATAATGAAAGATTAGGGTTTACGTTTTGTAGTGTTTGACTGTTCATGCAAAGTACTGGCAGTGTTAAGAGGTGGATTTGAAATACCTGTCTCATTACAAAACTTCAGTGATTTGATTAGATCTGAACAGGCAACTTTTTTTTGTGAGTAAGTTCGCTGCATCTGCCGGTAGCATAATGTGGTTTGAATGTTCAGAGATTCCTCCACTTGTAAAATAGTCTTCTTCGGGGGGAGCTTGGGTAGAATTCTGTGTATATTCTTTAACCAACATTCCATCTGTTGTCTGATTGTTCCATGAAGCAGTGATTGTAGGAATGCAGTACATTTTACATTACACAAACATGTTGATGTTGACTTAACCATGTGCCATTACAGTTATTTATCACACAGGGCGTTTCAATGTACATAATTGCTTGGTATAGAGATATCATGCTTCTGAGTAATGTTTCTACTTACGAAGTGACAGTCTATTGCTTTCATGTTCGACCCTGAACACTCTTGGGAAATATTACAGTTACTCCTTGAGAACAGAACATGACACTTTTAGGAAACATTATAAATAACATTATTACCTTTCCAGATATGATTTTTATTTTATTTTTATCGAATAGTTTTAATCTTTTATCCTAATAAGAATTAAAAATGATCAATGAAAGATCAACCTTTTATTGGCCTGCTCGTCTGTTGTTGTACAGTACCTTTAAAAACATTGAACCACATACCGCCACGCCAGAAACTTAACGAGGAATCCAGGATGTATGTTTTTAAGTTAATAATTTACTTACTAATACTGCTTTTAGGCATAGTGACACAATTATTTTAAATCAAATGGCCTGCTCTCAAGTATTGGCTTAATACTGTGTAGTTTTGAAGTGAACTTTATTCAGGTTTTAGTCATTTATCTGACACTCTTATCCAGAGCAACTGACAGTTGTGAATAAATTTTTGTTTTTCTTCATACTGGTCAGTAATCCAGATCAGTACTCTACGTTGCAAGCACTACGCTCTACCAACTGAGCCACACAGGAGCAGGTTTCATCTGTTCCTCATTTAAAGTACTCTCACTGTTGTGTGCTCTCTCTGCATGATTAAATCATTATTTTTTAAGAGAATTAAACTGTTATTAAATAATGTCTCAGTCAAGAAGTAACATTGAACATGTTTCACCTTGAGTTGTAAACTAAATGGTCCTAATTTTATAAAATATTTTGTCCATTGTTTTACCTCTGCTTAACTGATTAAAAGGTGTGTGAAATTGTGTTGGCAGTAAACTTGTGAAAGGTATGTAGCATCTGTGGTAAGGCATTCCTTAGCTCAGGAGAACTTAGGTTGTGAATAAAGTGTTATAAATGGATAAGATGTTGTAATAAATATTTTAATATCTCTTTAAATCCATTTTTGCCTCCTATGTTTTTCTGTATTAATGGGATAGAACCAGTTGGAGTGCAGACCAGATGATCGCTTCTTTCTGACTCAAAGCATGCTTTCTTTTGACCATTTCATTATTTGCTTGTTTATTGTAAAGAGGAAGGACAGGAGGTGAGAACAAATATCTAACATCTGAAGGAAGGCCAGCTGCAGAGGGTGGCAAGCCCCTGCTCCACCACCAGGAGGTATAATGGCACAGGGAGTGAATGAGGAGAGGTGGTTCTCAGCTAATGACCCTGTGTAGCTGGTCGATTTAACTAGCCAAGTCAGTTAAGAACAAATTCTTATTTACGATGACAGCCTACTGGGGAACAGTGGGTTAAATGCCTTGTTCAGAAGAACAGATTTTTAACCTTGTCAGCTCAGGATTTGATCCAGCAACCTTTCAGGTACTGGCCCAACAATAACCACGAGGCTACCTGTCAGGACAAATGGTGTCTACAGGCACCTGTTGGAGGTGTGACAGGCAGAGATGTCAAGCAGGGAATCATTGAATTATCTGTATACAACCACTAGATAGTTGCTTCTTTCTGATTCAAGCATGTTTTCTTTGGACCATATCAACATTTCATAATTTGCTCCTTTAGTGTATGTACAGTTACTGCTGGCTGACAGTAGACTCTCTGTGTAAGTTTGTTGTGGTGCATTCTGCCACCAGGTGGATAGTGGTTATTATGTCTGCTATGGGTCAGTGAATATAGAAAAACTTGCAACAAACTCCCTCAAAACATGCAGTGAAGTATACGTTTCAATGACAAATATAACAGATACTTTTTTAAATGATCTAAATCACATACACTATGGAAAACATATATGATAATAAATGGTAATTGCAACCCAAGTATGGTAACATGTAGATAGATTCATGTTTAGTGTGCAGGTGGCAGGTCTATGGCATCAACCTGATAGGTGCCAGTATGGGAACTGTTAGTTTGAATCCAAGTTGCCATCAGACATTGGTATCCCAGCACACAGGAGCAGCCACAAGGATCTGACACTCATTCATTTATCTCGAATCGAAACAGTGCGATGCTGGAATGTGGACAGCCAGAACCTGGCAAGGTATATGGCTAGGAAAACATACCCTAATCCAGGGATGGAATATGTCGTTGTACTCCTAATTATCCTGAAATTCTAAAAAGTGAATCGAGAAGATTGAAATACTGCTTGTTTTTAATTAAACTGCCATTTTTGTCAGCATGCTAGGCTAGCTAATTCTAAAGCAACCCATTGGATTCAACAACAATTCCGGTAGCTACTCACCCAACGCTAATACCCTGACTACACCGCTCGCGTCGCAAAATAAATTTAGGAATATATGTTATTCAATTATTGCACCCACACTGCTCGCGCGTGTCAACGAGCGTCTGCGTTGCCATCGGCTAAAATAGAAGTCATTCCTATTTCTGACACAGATCGCGCTGCAAGTCCTGCCTCTGCCATTTCCTCCATGGTTTATAGAAGCAGGTACCCACGTGCCATCTCCTCATTGGTTATACCCACGTGGGTGATTGAAATACGAACTTTGTTGCCGGTCGTCATGATAATACTATGAAAGTTTAGATGCTAATCACCATATAAGTTCAAAGATGAAAAAGCCTGGGAGGAGAGATGACTAGAAACGATTCGGTTGACTGGTTTATGTGTGGATTAATTGTCTGAGTAGAGGACCTTGTGCATTTCAGGTAAAATAACAACTCAATGTTTATATGATGATCACAACAGGAGTAGCAGTCTGGTTCTCCCCTCTGTTTCCTCACTGTTGACAATGTTTAGCTCTGACAGCCATGTCATGCTGGCAAAGGAATCATGGTTTGGTTAGCTAAACTAGAACTGACATGGGGGAGTGCATCACTGCACATGCTGTCGATCAATGAAGTGCTTATGGCACCCAGGTAGTGCCCTCTCAGAGTTTCAGGTTTGGAGCACCTCACAGAAACACTGAGACGTCTGTTACTGCTTGTCTCGAGACATCTTTTTAGGAAAAAATATTCTGCAGTTGCAGTCCCATGGGTTCTCATCCAAGTTGAAATATGACAGCTGAAGCCTGATTTCCAATGCCCTTGGACCTACCATGGCTATAATTTAACACTTTTGCCACTAGAAATGTGTTCATTTTTGGTAGAAATGTGCTCAACACCCACTGAAGTAGCTAGAAAGTTTACTAGATAGATACTGTCACGATCGTCGTCAGGGTGGAAATGACCGGACCAAGGTGAGGCGTGGTGAGGGATTATTTATTTTTATTATGAATGTCGCCAACAAAAACACGAAACAACAAAAAACGAACATGAAGCTGACTAGGGATATACAGGCCACTAACACAGACAACTACCCACAACTAAGGTGGAAAAACAGGCTGATGAAGTATGATTCTCAATCAGAGACAACGATAGACAGCTGTCCCTGATTGAGAACCATACCCGGCCAAAACATAGAAACAGAAAACATAGAAATAAAGAAACTAGAATTCCCACCCTAGTCACAACCTGGCCCAACCAAAATAGAGAATAAAAGCCTCTCTATGGCCAGGGCGTGACAGTACCCCCCTCCCCCAAAGGTGCGGACTCCGGCCGCAAAACCTGACTCTATATGGGAGGGTCCGGGTGGGCATCTACTTTGGTGGCGGCTCCGGTGCAGGACGAAGACCCCGCTCCATCTCCTGCTCCCCCCACTTTGGTGGCACCTCTGGACTGGGGACCCTCGCTGCAGGCCCCGGACTGGGGACCCTCGCTGCTGGTCCCGCACTGGGGACCCTCGCTGCAAGCCCCGGACTGGGGACCCTCTGCTGCAGGCCCCGGACTGGGGACCCTCGCTGCAGGCCCCGGACTGGGGACCCTCGCTGCTGGTCCCGCACTGGGGACCCTCGCTGCAAGCCCCGGACTGGGGACCCTCGCTGCAAGCCCCGGACTGGGGACCCTAGTTGCAAGCCCCGGACTGGGGACCCTCTGCTGCAGGCCCCGGACTGGGGACCCTCTGCTGCAGGCCCCGGACTGGGGACCCTCGCTGCAGGTCCCGGACTGGGGACCCTTGCTGCAGGTCCCGGACTGGGGACCCTCGCTGCAAGCCCTGGACTGGAGGCCGTCGTTGGAGGCTCCGGACTGGAGACCCGTCGTTAGAGGCTCCGGACTGGAGGCCGTCGCTGGAGGCTACGGACTGGAGACCGTCGCTGCAGGCTCCGGACCGCGGATCAATACTGGAGGCTTCGTGCCATGGATTCTCATTGCAGGCTTCGTGCCATGGATTCTCGTTGCAGGCTCCGGGCCATGGATCACCACTGGAGGCTTCGTGCCATGGATCATCAGTGAAGGCTTCGTGCCATGGATCACCACTGGAGGATTCGTGCCATGAATCATCACTGGAGGCGTCGTGCAATGGATCATCACTGGAGGCTTCGTGCCATGGATCATCACTGGAGGCTTCGTGCCATGGATCACCACTGAAGGCTTCGTGCCATGGATCACCACTGGAGGCTTCGTGCCATGGATCATCACTGGAGGCTTCGTGCCATGGATCATCACTGGAGGCTTCGTGCCATGTATCATCACTGGAGGCTTCGTGCCATGTATCATCACTGGAGTGAGGAGACGTATGTACAGCCTGGTGTGTGGAGCTGCCACAGGGCTTACCAGGCTGGGGAGACATACAGGAGGCCTGGTTCTGGGAACAGGCACAGGACTCAACAGGCTGGGGAGACATACAGGAGACCTGGTTCTTGGAGCAGGCACCGGATACACTGGGCCGTGGAGGCGCACTGGAGGTCTCGAGCGTGGAGCCTGCACAACCCGTCCTGGCTGGATGGTGACCTTCGCCCGGCAAAGGCGGGGCGCTGGCACAGGATGCACTGGGCTGTGCAGACGCACCGGAGACACAGTGCGCAGAGCCGGCACAGGATATCCTGGGCCGTAGAGACACACTGGCCGCCAGATGCGCTGAGCCGGCACAATCCGTCCTGGCTGAATGCCCACTCTAGCCCGGCCGATGCGGGGAGCTGGAATGTAGCGCACCGGGCTGTGAACGCGCACTGGAGACACCGTGCGCTCCACCGCATAACACGGTACCTGACCAGTACCGCGCTCCCTACGGTAAGCACGAGGAGTTGGCTCAGGTCTCCAACCTGACTCAGCCAATCCCCTCGTGTACCCCCCCACATTTTTTGGGGGGGGAGTGGCCTCCCGATCTTTCGTGCCAGCCGTGACCCTGTGTAATCCTGGGCCCTTTTACTCTCTGCCTCCGCTTTCCTCGCTGCTTCCACCTGCTCCCAGGGCATGCGATCCTTTCCCGCCAGGATCTCCTCCCACGTCCAGGATCCTTTCCCATTCAGGATGTCCTCCCATGTCCATTCCTCCTTACCACGCTGCTTGGTACGTTTGTGGTGGGTAGTTCTGTCACGATCGTCATCAAGGTGGAAATGACCGGACCAAGGTGCAGCGTGGTAAGCGTACACATTTCTTTTTATTATGAATGTCGCCAACAAAAACACGAAACAACAAAAAATGAACGTGAAGCTGACTAGGGCTATACAGGCCACTAACAAAGACAACTACCCACAACTAAGGTGGAAAAACAGGCTGCCTAAGTATGTTTCCCAATCAGAGACAATGATAGACAGCTGTCCCTGATTGAGAACCATGCCCGGCCAAAACATAGAAACAGAAAACATAGAAATAAAGAAACTAGAATGCCCACCCTAGTCACACCCTGTCCCAACCAAAATAGAGAATAAAAGCCTCTCTATGGCCAGGGCGTGACAGATACAGTAGTTGCTGTGGTAACCAAACAAACAGACTTGCTAGTTTATATCATGTTTTAGGGAAGATCCAAATGCAGACAGTGTCGAAGTAACCAAAGTCTATTACTAGAACAAGGGGCAGGCAAAAGACAGGTCAAGGGCAGGTAGAGGTCAGTAATCCAGATCAGAGTCTCAAAAGGTACAAAACAGCAGGTATTCTCAGGGTCAGGGCAGGCAGAGGTCAAATACTCCAGTGTGGTGGGACAAGGTATAGAATGGCAGGCAGTCTCAGGGTCAGGGCAGGCAGAATAGTCAAAACCGGGAAAACTAGAAAACAGGAACTAGAAACAGACAGGAGGAAGGGGAAAAAGCTGGTAGGCTTGATGAACAAAACGAACTAGCAACAGACAAACAGAGTACACAGGTATAAATACACAGGGGATAATGAGGGGAGAAGGGAGACACCTGGTGGGGGTGGAGACAATCACAAAGACAGGGGAAACAGATCAGGGTGTGACAGTTTAGCTAACCAAACCATGATTCCTAGCTTGCTATTTTGAAAATAAAATTCAATTTTCAATTCGACTTTTGCTTTCAAAAGCAGCTCAAACTAGACATGTAAAAATGAACTGTAGTTATTGAATTCTACCATGCAAAAATACAATGCATTATAGGGAAAGAATGTACACTCTAGGATGCCCAATCAAGCCAATCAGAAAGGAGTATTTGACAATGTCATGTTATATTTAAGCAATAAAGCCAGAGGAGGTGTGGTATATGGCCAATATACCACGGCTAAGGGCTGTGGTACATTGGCCATATACCACATGTCATGACGTGGCCCTTTCTGGGTGTAGATTGTGGCTTCCCCCCTCTCTCCTAAGGTTTTGTTATCTCAGGTCATAAATTCCTGGCAGAGACTCTCTCCCCCTGGTCATGCAGAAAGAGAGGGAGAGAGCACAGAGAAAGAACAAAGGACTTCACTTGGCCAAACTCCTATATCCCCAAAATGGGAGAATTAAACAATTTCTACTTTTGAGAATGTGGGAAGGGTCCGTGGACACTATAGGGGCAGTTATGATGACTGTGTTACATTTGGTGATCTCATGAAGGACAGGAAACACACATAACGGTATCTCTTAAAGTGTACATTTCCCAGCTGTCAGGTCCACATCTAAATATTGTGAAAAGTATGTGATTAACATGAAACTATTTGTGAAAATATTTAATATGATATTAACCTTCAAAGTGAGAGTATGGATTTTCATATAAAGATTAACTAGTCAGTGGCCACACCCCCGTGAGCCCAGACATCACATTATGCGTCATGGACCGCTCTTTTCTACTGAAACGTATAAAACCCACTCCTGATGAAATTCACACCAGACCACGCAAACCCCGGTGTAAGCTAAGGTTGCAAATGGTTGAATTTCTAAGACCAAAACATGCCGGGTGATGCTGGTGTGTGAAGTGGATTAAACTACAACTCTACCAAAGGACAAGACTTTTCCACATGGAGCATTGGTTACACGGCTGGAAATGGTTAAACTCTGAGACTATCAATCCCTACAAAATAAGAGCAAATCTTAGATAATAATTACTAGTCTGCAGCTAGAAATTATGTAAACCGAGGATGAGAATACAGACAACCGTCGAAACACCTATTCTATGAGAACATTTCTGAATGGTACTCTGAAGTATCCATTCTAACCACGAAAGACTTTGTGACTTCAATGAGAGACTCTGATGAACTCTCCAGCAGACGGACCGGAATCCAACAGAGAAGACAACAACGACATCCGGGCGTAAATATTTATTGCAATTTCTTTTCGAATGAGCGGCTGTTCATGGGCAAAGGATTAGCATTTCAATTAATATAATTATAGACCGTGTGTAATGAATCCATTTGTCTTTCCCGCTCCTTCTCAGTCCACACCCCCTTTCCTTTGTCTACCAAGCCGTCATATCGGCTTAGCCCAATAGAGACTATTTCCTATCATTGTTAGTAACCAATATCTACTATTTGTTTGTTATGTATTTCTGTGATTATTTAGTTCATAAGTAAATAAATAATGTAGCCAATTTGTGTATGAATGATTCATAAGTAAAGGCTGGGTTCGTGCAGATAGTCAAGAATTTTACGACGTTTGGAATGAGAACTGATGAGGTAATAATTAATTAATAGAAGACTAATTGATCAGATATTAAAATATCTGTAATCTGAACAACTATTTAATTAAATGTACATGATCAGTTTAATCACATAATAATAATTACAGAGAACTGATTTGATAAAATAACAGTCTTCACATTTAATGACAAGCCAGAGACAGGACCATGATAGTTGGTTGGTGATGTGGACACCAAGGAACTTGAAACTCTGGACCCGCTCAACTACAGCCCCGTCGATGTGAATGGGAGCGTGGTCCGCCCTCCTTTTCCTGTAGACCACAATCAGCTCCTTTGTCTTGCTCACATTGAGGGAGAGGATGTTGTTCTGGCACCACACTGCCAGGTCTCTGACCTCCTCCCTATAGGCTGTCTCATCGTTGTCAGTGATCAGGTCTATCACTGTTGTGTCGTCAGCAAACTTAATGATGGCGTTGGAGTCGTGCTTGGCCATGCAGTCGTGGGTGAACAGGAAGTACAGGAGGGGACTGAGCTGTAGTTAATTAACAGAATTCTAACATAGGTGTTCTTTTTGTCCAGGTAGGAAAGGGCAGTGTGGAGTGCAATTGAGAATGCGTCATCTGTACAACAGGTGGGGCGGTATGTGAATTGGAGTGGGTCTAGGATTTCCGGGATGATGGTGTGGATGTGAGCCATAACCTTTCAATGCACCCGTAGCACTCATGGCTACCGACGTGAGCGCTACAGGGCGGTAGTCATTTAGGCAGGTTACCTTTGCTTTCTTGGGCACAGGGACTATCGTGGTCTGCTTGAAACATGTAGGTATTACAGACTCGGTCAGGGAGAGGTTGAAAATGTCAGTGAAGACACCTGCCAGTTGGCCCGCGCATGCTCTGAGTACATGTCCTGGTAATCAGTCTGGCCCCGCGGACTTGTGAATGTTGACCTGTTTAAAGGTCTTGCTCACATCAGCTACGGAGAGCGTGAGCACACAGTCATCCGGAACAGCTGGTGCTCTCATGCATGATTCGGTGTTGCTTGCCTCTATGCGAGCATAAAATGCATTTAGCTCGTCTGGTAGGCTTGCGTCTCTGGACAGCTCGTGGATGGGTTTCCGTTTGTAGTCCATAATATTTTGCAAGCCCTGCCACATCTGACGAGTGTCAGAGCCGGTGTACTGTAGTAGGATTCAGTCTAAGTCCTGTATTGACGCTTTGCCTATTTGATGGTTCGTCTGAGGGCATAGCGGGATTTCTTATAAGTGCCTGGATAGGTGTCCCACTCCTTGAAAGCAGCAGCTCTAGTCTTTAGCTCGGTGTGGATGTTGCCTGTAATCCATGGCTTCTGGTTGGGATATGTACTTACGGTCACTCTGTGGAAGATATTGTCGATGCACTTATTGATGAATTATCTTTTCATATTTGTGTAAATATTTATAAAAGAAAATGGACACAATTCAATGGATATCCATCAACAAAGAGGTAAGAATATGTATGCTATAAGAATTATGTTGAAGGCTAGCTGTATTGGGTGCAGATGACTGAACTGCTCACTTTTGTGTCTGTGTCTGCAGGTATACAGACGAGAGGCATACAAAGGTATGTCAGTTGGTATTGGTATGTTAAACAGATCACATTTACCATCCTCCTCCCTTACCTCTTAAATTAATATCCCATAGGCCTCCACACTATGGACAAGGTATGTGTATGAAAACCATTATCACGGGGCCAGCCTGTCTTTTAACTGTTGTTTTATTTCTTTGCTTACCTATTGTTCACCTAACACCTTTTTTGCACTATTGTTTAGACCCTGTAAGTAAGCATTTCACTGTAAGGTCTACACCTGTTGTATTCGGGGCACGTGACAAATAAACTTTGATTGATTGGTTTGATTTTAATACACATTTACCACAACACCGTTTGTTGGCAGTGGCTTATCTACAGGGATGTTGTTCTGCCATTGCATCACAATCTCCATTAATATTATTATTATATTCATTGTTATTACAGACCACATTGTATGGCCGCAAAATATGCCACAGAAACCTGAACATTTATATTAAAGACCAGTAAACTGAGGAACAGCCTCTCTCCCATATCTCCCGAGCACAATCTCCATATCTTTGCCTAATCACACCAGAGGTTCTCAACCTCTTCACAAACGATCACAACATGGGAGTGATTCAAGGCTGCAAGTTCATTTGCAATATGATCAATAGTAAAATCCTATCAGATTTTGGAACCAGTCCTATTGGACTCCTATGTGATTCTATCCTCTAGGCTTGAATCTCGTAGGATCCTATAGGATTCCAATGCTAAAATCCAATAGAAAACTCCTATCAGATTTTGGAACCAGTCCTACTGGAGTCCTATAGTTCTATGACAAACACACATCGATTTACCTCGAATAAATAATACTTTGTATTAATCACAGAGGGACAAACTTTATATTAGAATTAGATGAAAGCTGAGATTGTGACAAATTGGTAGTAATCAACTCTGTGGTACGTTCACAGGAGGATAGAGACAGCCATGAATGAGATCAGTGCACCAGGAAATGAGTCAGATTTTCCCTGAACACTCATAGAACAATTATTACAGAATTAAGGCAGCTGAAGGACAGCCTTTTTATGCGCTTTCAGCACTCGGCGGTTCTGTTCTGTGAACTCATTTGACCTAACACTTCATGGCTGAGCCGTGTTGCTCCTAGACTTTTCCACTTCACAATAACAGCACTTACAGCTGACAGGGGCATCTCTAGCAGGGAAGACATTTTACGAAATTGACTTATTGGAAAGGCGGTATCCTATGACGGTGCCACGTTGAAAGTCACTGAGCTCTTAAGTAAGCCCATTCTACTGCCAATGTTTGTCTATGGAGATTGCATGGCTGTGTGTTCAATCTCATACACCTGTCAGTAGCCATGTTTTGCCATGATGACAGCTTTGCACAGTCTTGGCATTCTCTCAACCAGCCACACTTGGAGTGTTTTTCAACAGTCTTGAAGGAGTTCCCACATATGCTGAGCACTTGGCTGCTTTTCCTTCACTCTGTGGTCCAACTCATTCCAAACCATCTCAATTGGTTTGAGGTTGGTTGATTGTGGAGGCCAGGTCACCTGATACAGCAATCCATCACTTTCCTTCTTGGTCAAATAGCTCTTACACAGCCTGGAGGTGTGTTTTGGGTCATTGTCATGTTGAAAAACAAATGGTAGTCCCACTAAACCCGCCAAACCAGATAGGATGGCGTATTGCTACAGAATGCTATGGTAGCCGTGCTGATTAAGTGTGCCTTGAATTCTAAATAAATCATTGACAGTGTCACCAGCAAAGCACCACCACACCTCCTCCTCCGTGCTTCACGGTGGTGGGAACCACACGTGGAGATCATCCGTTCACCTACACTGCGTCTCACAAAGACCAAAAATCTAAAATTTGGACTCATCAGACAAAATGATAGATTTCCACCGGTCTAATGTCCATTGTTCGTGTTTCTTGGCCCAAGCAAGTCTCTTCTTATTATTGGTGTTCTTTCACTGTGGTTTCTTTGCAGCAATTCAACCATGAAGGACTGATTCATGCAGTCTCCTCTGAATAGTTGATGTTGAGATGTGTCTGTTACTTAAACTCTGAAGCATTTATTTGGGCTGCAATTTCTGAGGCTGTAACTCAAATGAAATGATCAAATCAAATGTATTAGTCACATGCGCCGAGTACAACAGGTGTAGACCTTACAGTGAAATGCTTACTTACGAGCCCTTAACCGACAGTGCAGTTTCAGAAAATTTCGGATAAAAATAAGAGATTAAAGTATCAAGTAACCTCTGCAGCAGATGAGAGCCAGATGAGAACCTGATGAGAGCCAGTTTCATCATAGCATAACTTTCAAAGTTTTTGTAATTTTCCACATTGCCTGACCTTCATGTCTTAAAGTAATGATGGACTGTCATTTTTCTTTGCTTATTTGAGGTGTTATTGCCATAATATGGACTTGGTATTTAAAAAAAAAAGAGGGATATATTCTGTATACCACTCCTACCTGGTCACAACACAACAGACTGTCTCAAATGCATTAAGAAGGAAAGAAATACCACAAATGTACTTTTAACAAGGCACACCTGTTAATTGAAATGCATTCTAGGTGACTACCTCATGAAGCTGGTTGTGAGAATGCCAAGAGTGTGCAAAGCTGTCATCAAGGCAAAGGGTGGCTACTTTTAAGAATCTCAAATATAAAATATTTTTTGATTTGTTTAACACTTTTTTGGTTACTACATGATTCCATATGTGTTATTTCAAAGTGTTGATGTCTTCACTATTATTCTACAATGTAGAAAATAGTAAAAATAAAGAAAAACCCTTGAATGAGTAGGTGTCTCCAAACTTTTGACTGGTACTGTATATATATATTTTATTTTATGTAGACAGTACAAATCTTGCTGCAGATGATGTCCTGGCCTGTCATAATATAATAGAGAAAGTAGATCTAGCGGGTATGTCAAAATATAATAGAGACAGTAGATCTAGCGGGTATGTCAAAATATAATAGAGACAGTAGATCTAGCGGGTATGTCAAAATATAATAGAGACAGTAGATCTAGCGGGTATGTCAAAATATAATAGAGACAGTAGATCTAGCGGGTATGTCAAAATATAATAGAGACAGTAGATCTAGCGGGTATGTCAAAATATAATAGAGACAGTAGATCTAGCTGATCTGTCATAATATAATTGAGACAGTAGATCTAGCTGGTCTGTCATAATATAATTGAGACAGTAGATCTAGCTGGTCTGTCATAATATAATAGAGACAGTAGATCTAGCTGGTCTGTCATAATATAATTGAGACAGTAGATCTAGCTGGTCTGTCATAATATAATTGAGACAGTAGATCTAGCTGATCTGTCATAATATAATTGAGACAGTAGATCTAGCGGGTATGTCAAAATATAATAGAGACAGTAGATCTAGCTGATCTGTCATAATATAATTGAGACAGTAGATCTAGCTGGTCTGTCATAATATAATTGAGACAGTAGATCTAGCGGGTATGTCAAAATATAATAGAGACAGTAGATCTAGCTGATCTGTCATAATATAATTGAGACAGTAGATCTAGCTGGTCTGTCATAATATAATTGAGACAGTAGATCTAGCTGGTCTGTCATAATATAATTGAGACAGTAGATCTAGCTGGTCTGTCATAATATAATTGAGACAGTAGATCTAGCTGATCTGTCATAATATAATTGAGACAGTAGATCTAGCGGGTATGTCAAAATATAATAGAGACAGTAGATCTAGCTGATCTGTCATAATATAATTGAGACAGTAGATCTAGCTGGTCTGTCATAATATAATTGAGACAGTAGATCTAGCGGGTATGTCAAAATATAATAGAGACAGTAGATCTAGCTGATCTGTCATAATATAATTGAGACAGTAGATCTAGCTGGTCTGTCATAATATAATTGAGACAGTAGATCTAGCTGGTCTGTCATAATATAATTGAGACAGTAGATCTAGCTGGTCTGTCATAATATAATTGAGACAGTAGATCTAGCTGATCTGTCATAATATAATTGAGACAGTAGATCTAGCTGATCTGTCATAATATAATTGAGACAGTAGATCTAGCTGGTCTGTCATAATATAATTGAGACAGTAGATCTAGCTGGTCTGTCATAATATAATTGAGACAGTAGATCTAGCTGGTCTGTCAAAATATAATATGTTCTGCCTTCGGCTATGGAACCCTGACCTGTTCACCGGACGTGCTACCTGTCCCAGACCTGCTGTTTTCAACTCTCTAGAGACAGCAGGAGCGGTAGAGATACTCTGAATGATCGGCTATGAAAAGCCAACTGACATTTACTCCTGAGGTGCTGACTTGTTGCACCCTCGACAACTACTGTGATTATTGTTATTTGACCATGCTGGTCATTTATGAACATTTGAACATCTTGGCCATGTTCTTTTATAATCTCCACCCGGCACAGCCAGAAAAGGACTGGCCACCCCTCATAGCCTGGTTCCTCTCTAGGTTTCTTCCTAGGTTTTGGCCTTTCTAGGGAGTTTTTCCTAGCCACCGTGCTTCTACACCTGCATTGCTTGCTGTTTTGTGTTTTAGGCTGGGTTTCTGTACAGCACTTTGATATATAAGCTGATGTAAGAAGGGCTTTATAAATACATTTGATTGGATACAGACAGTAGATCTAGCTGGTCTGCCAAAATATATTAGAGACAGTAGATCTAGCTGGTCTGTCATAATATTATAGAGACAGTAGATCTAGCTGGTCTGTCATAATATAATAGAGACAGTAGATCTAGCTGGTCTGTCATAATATAATAGAGACAGTAGATCTAGCTGGTCTGTTGTAATATAATAGAGACAGTAGATGTAGCTGGTCTGTCATAATGTAGTAGAGACAGTAGTTCTAGCTGGCCTGTCATAATATAATAGAGACAGTAGATCTAGCTGGTCTGTCATAATATAATAGAGACAGTAGATCTAGCTGGTATGTCATAATATAATAGAGACAGTAGATCTAGCTGGTCTGTCATAATATTATAGAGACAGTAGATCTAGCTGGTCTGTCATAATATAATAGAGACAGTGGATCTAGCTTGTCTGTCACAATGTAATAGAGACAGTAGAACTAGCTGGTCTGTCATAATGTAATAGAGACATGAGATCTAGCTGGTCTGTCATAAATGTAATAGAGTCAGTAGATCTAGCTGGTCTGTCATAATATAATAGAGACAGTGGATCTAGCTTGTCTGTCATAATATAATAGAGACAGTAGATGTAGCTGGTCTGTCATAATATAGTAGAGACAGTAGATCTAGCTGGTCTGTCATAATATAATAGAGACAGTGGATCTAGCTTGGCTGTCAAAATGTAATAGAGACAGTTGAACTAGCTGGTCTGTCATAATATAATAGAGAGAGTAGATCTAGCTGGTCAGTGATAATGTAACAGAGTCAGTAGATCTAGCTGGTCTGTCATAATATAATAGAGACAGTAGATCTAGCTGGTCTGTCGTAATATAATAGAGACAGTAGATGTAGCTGGTCAGTCATAATATAGTAGAGACAGTAGACCTATCTGGTCTGTCGCACTATAATAGAGACATTAGGTCTATCTGGTCTGTCGTAATATAATAGAGACAGTAGATCTAGCTGGTCTGTCATAATATAATAGAGACAGTATATCTAGCTGATCTGTCATAATATAAAAAGACAGTAGATCTAGCTGGGCTATAATAATATAATAGAGACAGTAGATCTATCTGGTCTGTCATAATGTAATAGAGACAGTACATCTAGCTGGTCTGTCATAGTATAATAGAGACAGTAGATCTAGCTGGTCTGTTGTAATATAATAGAGACAGTAGATCTAGCTGGTCTGTCATAATATTATTTAGACTGTAGCTCTAGCTGGTCTTTCATAATATAATAGAGACAGTAGATCTAGCTGGTCTGTCATAATATAATAGAGACAGTAAATCTAGCTGATATGTCATAATATAAAAAGACAGTAGATCTATCTGATATGTCGTAATATATTAGAGACAGTAGATCTAGCTGGTCTGTCATAATATAATAGAGACAGTAGATCTAGCTGGTCTGTCATATTCTAATTAAGACAGTAGATCTTTCTTGTCTGTCGTAACATTTTAGAGACAGTGGATCTAGCTGGTCTGTCATAATATAATAGAGACGTGAGATCTTTCTTGTCTGTCGTAACATATTATAGACTGTAGATCTAGCTGCAGATTATGTCCTGGCCTGTCATAGTATAATTGACACAAAAGCTCCTGCCATTGTCATTGACATGAGCCCTTGTAGATTTAATTTCTCAGTTGCTGCTGTTTGTTTTCTTTTTTGTGTTTCATTGATTTTGTTGATATACACCGAGTGTACAAAACATTAACAACAACTTGTAATGTTGATTTGTGTCATGCCCTGACCTTAGAGATCCTTTTTATTTCTTTATTTGGTTAGGTCAGGGTGTGATTTGGGTGCATTCTAGTTTGTCTATTTCTTTGTTGGCCGGGTATGGTTCCGAATCAGAGGCAGCTGTCTATCGTTGTCTCTGATTGGGGATCATACTTAGGCAGCCCTTTTTCCCACCTTCAGTTGTGGGATCTTGTTTGTGTGTAGTTGCTTTCTGCACTGCATATAGCGTTATGTTCGTTTTTGTATTTTGTTGTTTTTCGGTGTCATTTTAATAAAGGCAAAATGTACGCCTACCACGCTGCACCTTGGTCTCATTCTAACGACGGACGTAACAATTTGCCCTCAGAACAGCCTCAATTTGCCGGGTCATGGATTCTACAAGGTGTCGAAAGCGTTCCACAGGGATGCTGGTCCATGATAAATCCAATGCTTTCCACAATTGTGCCAAGTTGTCTGGAGGTCCTTTGAGGGGTGGACCATTTTTGATACACACGGGAAACTATTTAGTGTTCAAAACCCAGCAGCTTTGCTTTTCTTGAGACACCCAAACTGGTGCGCTTGGTACCTAATACCATAACCCATTCAAAGGCACTTAAATATTTTGTCTTGTCTATTCACCCTCTGAATGGCACACATACACAATCCATGTCTCAATTGTCTCAAGGCTTAAAAATCCTTCTTTAACCTGTCTCCTCCCCTTCATCTACGCTGATTGAAGTGGATTTAACAGGTGACATCAATAAGGGATCTGTCATGAAAAATATTTTGGGACTGTATCAACAGTGGACTATAAATAAAAAACTAAAGATAGTTTTTGAGTGAAGTGTCCATTTAAGGGCATAATTGCACAGCTCTAGGCCACTCCAGACTATTAAGAAGAAAAAGAAACGCACACCTATTTAGGCGAGGTGCTGGCTAGCGGAGTAGAAAACTTAAAAATAAAGGAGAGCCGCACACTCTAGGAGCTCATATGCAAAAACACTCCAGACTATTAGCCACAACCCTAAGTCAGTGATGCAGAGCCACACAGCCACCCCGGGCTGAAATCAATTTGACACCTTGCTGCAAAACTCACGGACATGCTCTAATGAATTTAACACATCCATCTACACAGCCATCAGCAACGCAGCCAAGGAGTACAGCCTGGAGGTATATGGTACGTAAACAACAACCTCAGAATGCTACAAAATGTAGGTGTACAGTATGTGTGTGTGTGTGTGTGTGTGTTTTAATACACGGTATGTGTGTTTTGCCCCTCCAGTCTCCCCCATTATCTGTGGTCAGAACCAGGTCCAGAACATGTGAGTGTGGAGATGAACAACCCTGTGTCTCTAACCTGTGACATCCCTCTTCCTGCTGTCACCTGGCTGAACGATGGAAACACAACAGAGCAGGAGACCACAGCAGACACTTCAACCTCAACATACTGGTGATGAACACTACCACTACTCTCACTACTACTCTCACTACCACTACTCTCACCACCACTACTCTCACTACCACTACTCTCACTACCACTACTCTCACTACCACTACTCCCACTACTACTACTCTCACTATCACTACTCTCACTACCACTACTCTCACTGCATCACTACTCTCACTACCACTACTCTCACCACTACCACTACTCTCACTACCACTACTCTCACTATCACTACTCTCACTACCACTACTCTCACCACTACCACTACTCTCACTACCACTACTCTCACTACTACTACTCTCACTACCACTACTCTCACTACCACTACTCTCACCACCACAACTCTCACTACCACTACTCTCACTACCACTACTCTCACTACCACTACTCTCACTACCACTACTCTCACTACTACCACTACTCTCACTACTACTACTCTCACTACCACTACTCTCACTACCACTACTCTCACTACCACTACTCTCACCACTACCACTACTCTCACCACCACTACTCTCACTACCACTACTCTCACCACTACCACTACTCTCACCAACACTACTCTCACTACCACTACTCTCACTACCACTACTCTCACTACCACTACTCTCACTACTACTACTCTCACTACCACTACTCTCACTACCACTACTCTCACTACCACCACTACTCTCACTAACACTACTCTCACTACCACTACTCTCACCACTACCACTACTCTCACCACTACCATTACTCTCACTACCACTACTCTCACCACCACTACTCTCACCACCATTACTCTCACTACCACTACTCTCACTACCACTACTCTCACTACCACCACTACTCTCACTAACACTACTCTCACTACCACTACTCTCACCACCACTACTCTCACTACCACTACTCTCACTACCACTACTCTCACTACCACTACTCTCACCACTACCACTACTCTCACCACCATTACTCTCACTACCACTACTCTCACTACCACTACTCTCACCACCACTACTCTCACTACCACTACTCTCACTACCACCACTCTCACTACCACTACTCTCACTACCACTACTCTCACCACCACTACTCTCACTACCACTACTCTCACTACCACTACTCTCACCACCACTACTCTCACTACCACTACTCTCACTACCACTACTCTCACTACCACTACTCTCACTACCACTACTCTCACCACTACCACTACTCTCACTAACACTACTCTCACTACCACTACTCTCACCACCACTACTCTCACTACCACTACTCTCACTACCGCTACTCTCACTACCACTACTCTCACTACCACTACTCTCACCACTACCACTACTCTCACCACCATTACTCTCACTACCACTACTCTCACTACCACTACTCTCACCACCACTACTCTCACTACTACTACTCTCACTACCACTACTCTCACCACCACTACTCTCACTACCACTACTCTCACTACCACTACTCTCACTACCACAACTCTCACCACTACCACTACTCTCACCACCATTACTCTCACTACCACTACTCTCACTACCACTACTCTCACTACCACCACTACTCTCACCACCACTACTCTCACTACCACTACTCTCACTACCACTACTCTCACTACCACTACTCTCACTACCACTACTCTCACCACTACCACTACTCTCACCACCATTACTCTCACTACCACTACTCTCACTACCACTACTCTCACCACCACTACTCTCACTACTACTACTCTCACTACCACTACTCTCACCACCACTACTCTCACTACCACTACTCTCACTACCACTACTCTCACTACCACAACTCTCACCACTACCACTACTCTCACCACCATTACTCTCACTACCACTACTCTCACTACCACTACTCTCACTACCACCACTACTCTCACTACCACTACTCTCACTACCACTACTCTCACCACTACCACTACTCTCACTACCACCACTACTCTCACTACCACCACTACTCTCACTACCACTACTCTCACTACTACCACTACTCTCACTACTACCACTACTCTCACTACCACTACTCTCACTACTACCACTACTCTCACTACCACTACTCTCACTACCACTACTCTCACTACTACTACTCTCACTACCACTACTCTCACCACTACCACTACTCTCACTACCACCACTACTCTCACTACCACCACTACTCTCACTACCACTACTCTCACTACCACTACTCTCACTACTACCACTACTCTCACTACCACTACTCTCACTACTACCACTACTCTCACTACCACTACTCTCACTACCACTACTCTCACTACTACTACTCTCACTACCACTACTCTCACCACTACCACTACTCTGAACACTACTCTCACTACTACCACTACTCTCACTACCACTACTCTCACTACCACTACTCTCACTACCACCACTACTCTCACTACCACTACTCTCACTACCACTACTCTCACTACCACTACTCTCACTACCACTACTCTCACTACCACTACTTTCACTACCACTACTCTCACTACTACCACTACTCTCACTAGCGCTACTCTCACTAGCGCTACTCTCACTAGCGCTACTCTCACTACCACTACTCTCATTACCACTACTCTCACTACCACTACTCTCACTAGCGCTACTCTCACTACTACCACTACTCTCACTACCACTACTCTCACTACTACCACTACTCTCACTACCACTACTCTCACTACTACCACTACTCTCACTACCACTTCCCTTTACCACTACCACTACTCTCACTACCACTACTCTCACTACCACTACTCTCACTAGCGCTACTCTCACTACTACCACTACTCTCACTACCACTACTCTCACTACTACCACTACTCTCACTACCACTACTCTCACTAGCACTACTCTCACTACTACCACTACTCTCACTACCACTACTCTCACTACCACTACTCTCACCACTACCACTACTCTCACTACCACTACTCTCACTACTACTACTCTCACCACCACTACTCTCACTACCACTACTCTCACTACCACTACTCTCACTACCACTTCTCTCACTACTACTACTCTCACCACCACTACTCTCACTACCACTACTCTCACTACCACTACTCTCACTACCACTACTCTCACCACTACCACTACTCTCACTACTACCACTACTCTCACTACCACTACTCTCACTACCACTACTCTCACTACTACCACTACTCTCACCACCACTACTCTCACTACCACTACTCTCACTACAACTACTCTCACCACTACCATTACTCTCACTACCACTACTCTCACTACTCTCACTACCACTACTCTCACTCTTCTCACTACCACTACTCTCACTACCACTACTCTCACCACCACTACTCTCACTACCACTACTCTCACCACTACCATTACTCTCACTACCACCACTTTCACTACTCTCACTACCACTACTCTCACTACCACTACTCTCACTACCACTACTCTCACTACCACTACTCTCACCACTACCACTACTCTCACTACCATCACTACTCTCACTACCACCACTACTCTCACTACCACTACTCTCACTACTACCACTACTCTCATTACCACTACTCTCACTACCACTACTCTCACTACTACCACTACTCTCACTACCACTACTCTCACTACCACTACTCTCACTACCACTACTCTCACCACCACTACTCTCACTACCACTACTCTCACTACCACTACTCTCACTACCACTACTCTCACTACTACCACTACTCTCACTAGCGCTACTCTCACTAGCGCTACTCTCACTACCACTACTCTCACTACCACTACTCTCACCACTACCACTACTCTCACTAGCGCTACTCTCACTACCACCACTCTCACAACCACTACTCTCACTACCACTACTCTCACAACTACCACTACTCTCACTACTCTCACTACCACTACTTTCACAACTACCACTACTCTCACTACTCTCACTACTCTCACTACCACTACTCTCACAACTACCACTACTCACACTACCACTACTCTCACTACCACTACTCACACTACCACTACTCTCACTACCACTACTCTCACTACCACTACTCTCACAACTACCACTACTCACACTACCACTACTCTCACTACCACTACTCTCACCACTACCACTACTCTCACTACCACTACTCTCACTACCACTACTACTCTCACTACTACTACTCTCACTACCACTACTCTCACTACCACTACTCTCACTACCACTACTCTCACTACCACTACTCTCACCACCACTACTCTCACTACCACTACTCTCACTACCACTACTCTCACTACCACTACTATCACTACCACTACTCTCACTACCACTACTCTCACTACCACTACTCTCACCACTACCACTACTCTCACTACCCCTACTCTCACTACCACTACTACTCTCACTACTACTACTCTCACTACCACTACTCTCACTACCACTACTCTCACTACCACTACTCTCACTACCACTACTCTCACTACCACTACTCTCACTACCACTACTATCACTACCACTACTCTCACTACCACTACTCTCACTACCACTACTCTCACCACTACCACTACTCTCACTACCACTACTCTCACTACCACTACTACTCTCACTACTACTACTCTCACTACCACTACTCTCACTACCACTACTCTCACTACCACTACTCTCACTACCACTACTCTCACTACCACTACTCTCACTACCACTACTCTCACTACCATTACTCTCACTACCACTACTCTCACCACTACTCTCACTACCACTACTCTCACTACCACTACTCTCACTACCACTACTCTCACTACCACCACTCTCACTACCACTATTCTCACTACCACTACTCTCACCACCACTACTCTCACTACTACTACTCTCACTACCAGCACTCTCACCACTACCACTACTCTCACTACCACTACTCTCACTACTACTACTCTCACTACCACTACTCTCACTACCACTACTCTCACCACTACCACTACTCTCACTACCACTACTCTCACTACCACTACTCTCACTACCACTACTCTCACTACCACTACTCTCACTACCACTACTCTCACTACCACTACTCTCACTACCACTACTCTCACTACTATTACTCTCACTACCACTACTCTCACTACCACTACTCTCACTACCACTACTCTCACTACATCACTGATTCCAGGTCAGGGGTCACATTAGTCATTTGACATGTTAGATATGTCTATATTGACCCTGGATCATATTATATATGTGTTGATCCTGGATCATGCCCCATGAAATCAGGATGTGCCAACTCAGAGGTCATATTACATTTTTTAAATTTCAGTTCTTTAGTTGTAAACATTTCTTGTTATTTGTGAAAAACACTATAGAGAGGGATGTAGGATTGAGACTTGAGTGAGGTTAGGTGGAGGTTTAGTCTGAAAACCTACCTCTTCATGCGTATCTTTATTAATGCCACAACCCCACCCCCCCATCTGCTAAATGATTAAAATGGAAAATGTGTAGCAGAGGTAAGTCAGACTCATGCTCTCATGATGAGGTAGCTCTGCCTGGTACTTCTAAATCAGTGTCACCTTCGGTCCAAGAAGGACTTTTCTCTTGGACTATTAGTTAAGATGTTGGTTTTCCACTCGTGATACCAAGGTTCAGAACCCACCTGTGACAGAGTCATGATTCAGAGGTGGGGTTCTTGACCTGTGCAGGGAAGACTTGTTTAGGGGTGATAGTTGTACTGAGGCTGAGGCCTAATGGAAGTTGTACTCACACAAATGACAATAGAGCTTTACTTAGGTTCACGTTGAATGTTGATGCTGTAATAGGGCCTTATTAGGGCCCTGGAGTAAAGCATGTGTGTGTCTCCAACACCTTTAATTGGTAGAATTCCTTAGAGTTTTAGACCTCATTGTTCCTGAGCCTTGCATACAGGTGATAACAGGACCCTCTGGTTCAGAAACTGAACCAAGTAAAACTAACATCATTAAAGAGTTGTCCACTTACCCAGTAGAGACAATATAGTCCCAGTGACATCATTCACAGAGCACAGATTGACTTTTGCTGATGTAATATGCTCTCTAAGAATCATTCAGAGGTGAAATAAGTATTTTTTTGTCTGTCATTTAGCAGACGTTCTTATTCAGAATGATTTACAAGAACAATTAGGGTTAAGTGCCTTGCTCAAGGTCACATCAACAGATGTTTTACCTAGTCAACACAGGGATTTGAACCAGTGACCTTTCTCTTACTTGCCCAACATTTTAACCGCTAGGCTACCTGCCACCTATCCTCTATAAATAAAATCACAATGTATTAGATGTGTTTGTGTTTGACACCTTTAATTGGTAGAGTGATATATGTGTAATTATGACAGAGCCCTGCATGTTTTGAATAATTTGTGAATATGTAAATGTGTGACTTGTGTACTAACATTACAGTTTTCCGTACAGCATGTCATATGTTGTGTTGTGTATTTGTATGCTGACGTCTCTCAATGAATTTCCATGTAAATGGACAATACAGTATATGCTATTGTAGTGCTAACAGAACCCTCTGGAATATGACAGAACAACAACAAACAAATAATAAAATCAACGTTTATTGGTCACGTACACAGGTCAGCGGGTGTTATGGCAGTTGCTGCGAAATTCTGGTGTTTTCTAGCTCCAACAGCGCAGTAGAATGTCTCGGAAATACAACTACAACAAATAAACAAAACAAGAAATCAGTAAATAACAATCCACGTAGATATGTGAGTGAGAATATCAATAGGTGGTGTGAATAGACAGAATATGATTTGGAAAAGGGAATGGTACGTACAGTAGTAGGTACAGTGCGGTCCTAAATGATTGACACCCTTGATAAAGACGATAAATATTTACTGTATTAAATAAATAATTAAAAAAAGTTAAATTATATTATTTTATACTAATTCAATTGCTCAGAGAATTATTTAGTTTAACAAGTCATATTTTTTTCTCTGAAAAAGGTAAGGGTAAAAATGATTGACACCTTTTAAATATTCTTACAAATAAATTAGTCAAAAGGTTAGTATTTAGTCCCATATTCCTAGCACGCATTGACTTAATCACGTTTGTGACTATGTAACGGCAGCCTTCCCTCTCTTCACGAGAAGAGAGGGTGTAACAGGGATCGGACCAAGACGCAGCGTAGTTGGTGCTCAACATATTTCATAATGATAAACAGTGAACACTTAACAATTACAAAATAACAAAATGTGGCAAACCGATACAGTCCTAGCTGGTGCAGAGAAAACACAGAGACAGGAAACAACCACCCACAAACCCCAACACAAAATATATGTGTTGTGGTTTGTATATATGATTCCCAATCAGAGACAACACAAAACACCTGCCTCTGATTGGGAACCATATTAGGCCAAACACAGAAACAGACAAACTAGACACACAACATAGAATGCCCACCCAGCTCACGTCCTGACCAACACTAAAACAAGCAAAACACACAAGAACTATGGTCAGAACGTGACACTCTACAAACTTGTTGGATGCTTTTGAAGTTTGTTTTGGTGGTGTTTCAGATTGTTTTGTGTCCAATAGAAATTAATGTTAAATCATGAATTGTTATTTTGGAGCCTCTCTTGTTGTAAATAAGAATATAATATGTTAATTAACACTTCGGATAATCCTGCATGAGATGTGAATAATGATGAGAGTGTTACTGGTGTGTACTGGAGGCGAAGTCGGGTGCAGGAGAGCAGAGCAGAGTGTAGTTAACAGGCACACTTTTTATTCCGGTCCAAACGAAAGCACATACGTGCCCAAAACACGGAACATAAACAAAAGTCTGGCGCGTAACAATTCCCACATAACTTCAAAACAATTTCACACAAAGACATGGAGGGGAACAGAGGACTAAATACATTCAGTATAATTAGGGAATGAAAACCAGGTGTGTATGGAACAAGACAAAACAAATGGAATTTGAAAAATGGAGCGGCGATGGCTAGAAAGCCGGTAATGTCGATCGCTGAACGCCGCCCGAACAAGGAGAGGAGCCGACTTCTGTGGAAGACGTGACAGAGAGAGAAAATTAAAGACGCTCAAATATCATACCCCCCCAAAAATGCTAACCTCCCCTGTTATTGTAATGGTGAGAGGTTAGCATTTCTTTGGGCATCTGTTGTCGCGACTCCGACCGAGGCAGGCTCTCCTTCCTGTTCGGGTGGCGCTCGGCGGTCGTCGTCACCGGCCTATTAGCTGCCACTGATTCTTTTCTCCCCCTCCTTATGTGTTTATTGGTTACACCTGTTTTGTGTTTATTCTAATTAGTTGGGCTTTATTAGTCAGCCGGCCCGCCCGTTTCTTTGTGCGGGATTGTTATTTGTAAGCTTGGTGTTTGTTCGGACGTTACGTGTTTGTGTATGTTCGCGTTTATTACTGGACTGTTTTCGTTCCCCGTGTCTGGGGCAGTTTATGTTGAGCACCCAGTGTCGAGTGGGGTGGCCGAGGTTCTCCGTGTTTCATTAAATTAACATTGTTATTTAATCCTCTATTTTCCTGCGCCTGACTTCGCACTCCGACACCCAGTCCTTACATATGTAACTTTCTCACTCTTCATTATTTCTGGATTCATTTGTCGAGTCACAAGCTTGAAGTAGTCATTGCATGGGATCAAATACTTTAATATAAGTGAATTTTCCCCAATACTTCTGTTTCCCTAAAATGGGTTGACTATGTACAACAAGTGATGTCATTTCTAAACGGTTCAACTCATGTGGATATGGGTGAAAATACCCTCAAATTAAAGCTGCCAACCTCATAGTCATTGTCAGATTTCAAATCCAAACTTTTGAAGTATAGAGCCAAAATAAGAAAACATGTGTCACGACTCCCAACGAAGGTGGCTCCCCTGCCTTTTCGGGCGGCGCTCGGCGGTCGTCGTCGCGGGTCTACTAGCCGCCACCGATCCCTTTTTCCTTTTCGTTTCGTTTTGTCTTATTGGTTGCACCTGTTCCCTGTTTCGTTTCTTGATTTATGTCTATTTAAGCCTGTTAGGTCCGCCTAGGTTTGTGCGGGATTGTTACTCTGTTGGTTGTGGATGTGTTCTCGTGTTTGTTTTCTCCGGACTGTTTGGTACTGTGTATAGGCTGGTCTGTTTTATGCGCCCTGTATTTTGGAGTGACCGTTTTGTGCCGGAGAATAAATTACGATTTACTAAACCCTTTGCTGTCGAGCCCTGGAGTGGGCCAACGCAGTGTGGAATGGCCCAGACTCGGTGAGGGATCATTACCCCGAGTTCACCTGCCGGTTCCGGGCCGTGTTCGACCACCCACCGGAGGGCGGGTGAACGGCTGTTTCACCTGCGACAGGAGACGAGGAGCGCACAGGACTTTGCGCTCGAGTTCCGGACCTTGGCCGTAGGGGTGGGGTGGACAACAGGGCCCTGATGGACCACTATCGCTGTAGCCTCCGGGAGGACGTCCGCAAGGAGCTAGCTTGTCGGGACACCACCCTCTGCCTCGATGAACTTATCGACATGTCCATCCGACTGGACAATCTGCTGGCTGCCCGCGGGCGTCCAGAACGGGCCCTGTTGGTTCCAACTCCAGGCCCTCCCGCGCCTATCCCCATGGAGTTAGGGGGGGCCGCATCGAGGGGGACCGGAGGAGGAGGCTCTTCCTGCACCAGGTGTGGTCGGAGAGGACACACTGCCGATTGGTGCTGGAGGAGCTCGTCTGGGAGTCGGGATGGCAGGCAGAGCACTCCTCGTTCACCCCAGGTGAGTCAGCACCAGACTTACCCAGAGCTCCCTTTTGGTCATATGTTCTTACTAATGTATTTTTCTGAGTTTTCTCCCTCTCTACAGCATAAGGCGCTAGTCGATTCAGGCGCAGCTGGGAACTTTATGGATCGTGGGCTCGCGTTAAGGTTAGGGATTCCCCTGGTGTCGTTAGACCAACCTTTCCCCGTGCACTCCTTAGATAGCCGACCATTAGGGTCAGGGCTGGTCGGGGAGGCCACGGTGCCACTGGACATGGTAACGCAAGGGGATCATAAGGAGCGGATCAGTCTCTTCCTTATTGATTTACCTGTGTTTCCGATTGGCTAATCACAATCCTGAGATTTCATGGGGGCTCTCAGCGGAGTGTTCAGGCAGGTGCATAGGGGTTTCCATCGGTGCGACGACGGTGGAGAGTCCAGACCAGGTTTCCACTGTGCGCATTCCCTCTGAATATGCCGACTTGGCTATCGCCTTCTGTAAAAAGAGGGCGACCCAATTACCAACTCATCGACGAGGGGATTGCGAAATAAACCTCCTGGAAAACACTGCACTTCCCAGGAGTCACGTGTACCCGTTGTCCCAGGAGGAGACAGTGGCGATGGAGACATATGTCACTGAATCTCTGGGACTGGGACAGGGGTACATTCGGCCATCCACGTCACCCGTCTCCTCAAGCTTCTTTTTTGTGAAGAAAAAGGAGGGAGGTCTGCGTTCGTGCATTGATTATAGAGGTCTAAATTCCATCACAGTGGGGCTTAGTTACCCACTACCTTTCATCCCCACGGCGGTGGAATCATTTCACAGGGAGCGTTTCTTCACAAAACTGGACCTTAGGAGTGCGTATAATTTGGTGCGTATACGGGAGGGAGATGAGTGGAAGACCGCGTTTAGTACCACAATCTTTTGTAGACGAGATTCTCAGAGACCTGCACGGGTAGGGGGTGGTAGTGTATATCGATGATATACTGATCTATTCTGCCATCCGCGCCGCGCACGTGTCTCTGGTGCGTAGGGTACTTGGGCGACTGCTGGAGCATGACCTGTACGTCAATGCTGAGAAATGTGTGTTCTCCAAACAAGCCGTTTCCTTCCTGGGTTATCGCATTTCCACCTCTGGGGTGGTGATGGAGTGTGACCGCGTTACAGCCGTGCTTAATTGGCCGACTCCGACCAAGGTAAAGGAGGTGCAGCGGTTTTGAGGGTTTGCCAATTACTACCGGAGGTTTATCCGGGGTTTTGGTCAGGTGGCTGCTCCCATTACCTCACTGCTGAAGGGGGGGTGGCGCGCTTGCGCTGGTCAGCAGAGGCGGGCAGAGCTTACAGTCGTCTGAAGGAGCTGTTCACCGACGCTCCCGTGCTGGCTCATCCGGACCGCTCTTTGGCGTTTATAGTGGAGGTGGACGCGGAGATCGAGCGTGCGTTACGGTTGGAACCTGCACCCCCTCAGTGTCCAGCAGGTGTTCAGTACGCGCCGCTTGGTGTCCGTGATCGGTTGATTCGATGGGCCCATACACTACCCTCTTCGGGTCATCCTGGGATCAAGAGGACAGTGCGGAGTCTTAGGGGGAGGTACTGGTGACCCAATTTGGTTAAGGGCGTGAGGTTTTATGTCTCCTCCTGTTCGGTGTGTGCTCAGAGCAAGGCTCCTCGACACCTGCCTAGAGGGAAGGCCCTATAGACTGCGGAGGCCCTGTTTACCCATGTATTCCGGCACTACGGGGTGCCTGAGGACATCGTTTCTGATCGGGGTCCCCAGTTCACGTCCAGAGTTTGGAGGGCGTTCATGGAACGGCTGGGGGTCTCGGTCAGCCTGACCTCTTGGGTTTCCAACCCGAGAGTAATGGGCAGGTGGAGAGGGTGAACCAGGATGTGGTTGGGTTTCTGCGGTCGTATTGCTGGGACCGGCCTGGTGAATGGGCGAGGTACGTCCCATGGGCGGAGGTGGCTCAGAACTCCCTCCGCCACTCCTCTACTAACATGTCACCGTTCCAGTGCGTGTTGGCCTACCAGCCAGTCCTGGCTCCATGGCATCAGACAAAATATTCTTTGATGCTCTCATCGCGATGGCCATCTGTCTGGATAACCTTCTTCGGGAGCGCCAGTTTTCACCTCACCACTTTCCTCCCTCCTTTGGCTGTCCTGAGGCAGAGCCCTGAACCCACGGAGGCATGAGGCACACACCTCTCTGCGGCAGATTGGTTCGCTAGAGACAGCTGGGTCTCTGTACCTATTGCGGGCAGGAGGGCCACCAACATCAGTGATGTCCGGTGCATCCCAACCCGGGATCCACTAGAGCAGAAGGGCGAGCCTGTCACCTTCAGTCTCCCATGGTGGGCCTGAGTTTTCCATTATCATCGTTTTCCGCCAAACCCTTTCTGGTTCCCATTTCACTGACTGGCTGTCCCACAGGTGTTGTCTTTACAGCTCTAGTGGACACTGGTGCTGCAGGGAACTTCATTATGAAGAACTTATGAATAATTTCATTATGAAGATGACCATGCTGGTCATCTATGACTGTTTGAACATCTTGGCCATGTACTGTTATAATCTTCACCTGGCACAGCTAGAGGAGGACTGGCAACCCCTCAGAGCCTGGTTCCTCTCTAGGTTTCTTCCTAGGTTCCTGCTTTTCTAAGGAGTTTTTCCTAGCCACCGTGCTTCTACATCTGCGTTGCTTGTTGTTTGGGGTATTAGGCTGGGTTTCTGTATAGCACTTTGTGACATCGGATTATGTAAAAAGGGCTTTATAAATAAATGTGATTGATTGATCGACCAGTCCGTCGTCTCCTCCCTGAACTTAACTTCATACCCGATCTCCTCTCCTTTTAGTTTCCAAGCCATGGATACTCCACCATTGGGATCCGGCACAGTTTCACACATCACAGCACCACTCACCCTCACTGTGGGACGCATGCACCAAGAAAGCCTTCCGTTCCTCATCACCACACCCGTACACAAAGTGATCCTTGGACTCCCGTGGCTCAAACTTCATAACCCCAACATCTCCTGGTTGTAGATGAGAATCACCGCCTGTGGGCCAGGATGCCGGAGGACCTGCTTTTTCGCATCCTGTGGTTCCTCGTCGTTGGAGGGTCCTATGAGTGTCCTCCAGCCCATCAATCTGTCCTCCCTTATTGTTGGCCCAGTGTTTTGGGACGTAGATGCGGACATCCACTAGGCTCTGTAGATGGAACCCGATCCTGCTACCTGTCCTCCAGAGTGCATCTACGTCCCCATGGAGGTGAGAGATTGGCTGTTGACCTGGGCAAACACATCCCGCTCGCTGCTGGTCAGCCAGGTATCACACACACCATCCAAACCGCTGATAAATACTGGTGGCCCACCTTGGCGCAGGACGTCGCCCACTATGTCATCTCATGTTCCATATGTACCAAATCCAAATCTCCCCGGCAAGCTCCAGCAGGGAAACTATTTCCCATTCACATGCCTCATCAGCCTTGGTCACGTCTGTCCATAAACTTTGTGAAGGATCTCCCCCTTTCTGATGGTTTTACCACTATTCTGGTTGTTGTGGACAGATTCTCTAAATCCTGCCATTTTATCCCTCTCTCTGGTCTGCCTACCGCTCTCCAGGTTGCTGAGGCACTATTCCAGCAAGTCATCCGGCTCTATGGCCTTCCGGATGAGATCGGTCCGACCGTGGTCCCCAATTCTCGTGGCGGGTTTGGAAAGCCTTTATGGAGAAGCAGTGGGCCATGGTCAGCCTCACATCCAGGTACCGGCCTCCGTATAACGGGCAGGTGGAGAGGACCAACCAAGAGCTGGGGAGGTTCTTAAGGAGTCAATGCATGAGGAGTGGGCCCAGTTCCTTCCCCTGGTGAAATATGCCCAGAACTCACTTCGTCACTCTTCCACCGGGCTTACTCCTTTCCAGTGCGTCTCCAAGCCAGACCGTGGCCTGCAGTGGACGACTGGTTCCGGCAGGCAGAGGAGATGTGGAACAGCACACACGTGAGGCTCCAGGGTGCCGTCCGCCTTCAGAAGGATCAGTCAGATCTCCACCGCAGTGAGGCTCCCGTTTACCATCCTGGTGATCGCGTCTGGCTCTCCACCAGGAACCTCATGCCCTGCCGGAAGCTGAGGCACTGGTTTGTGGGGCACTTCAATGTCCTCCGGAGTGTCAACGAGGTAACCTATCATTTAGAACTCCCCACCAACTATCAGATCTCACCATCCTTTCATGTTTTCCTCCTCTGGCCGGTGGTTCCTGGTCCCCTGACTGATGTCGTCCCCTGCGACACCCCTCCACCTCCTCTGGACATCGAGTGGACCCGCGCCTGTTAGGTCCCTCCTGGAATCCTGATGTTGCTCCAGCACCTGGTGGACTGGGAGGTGTACGGTCCTGAGGAGCGCTCCTGGGTCCTGGTGGCAGACATCCTGGACGCCAACATCATCCGGTATTTCCACCCCAAACATAGATATATAATTCCCCTAGATAACCCTAGATAATCACACGCCGACCTAACCAACATAGTGAATAAACAGCTCTCTATGGTCAGGACGTGACAGTACCCCCCCCAAAGGTGCGGACTCCGACCGCAAAACCTGACTCAATAGGGGAGGGTCCGGGTGGGCATCTACCGTCGGTGGAGGCTCTGGTGCGGGGCGAAGTACCCACTATGCTCGTGGATACGTCATCGGAGGAACCGGACCGTGGATCGTTGCCGGAGGCTCCAGACTGTGGATCGTCGCTGGAGGAACCGGACCGTAGATTGTTGCCGGGGACTCCAGACCGTGGAGCTTGGCCAGAGGAACCGAACCGTAGATCGTCGCCGGAGGAACCGGACCGTAGATCGTCAACGGGGACTCTAGACCGTGGATCTTCGCCGGAGGAACTGGAACGTGGATCGTCACCGGAGGCACCGGACCGTGGATCATCGCAGGAGGAACCGGACCGTAGATCGTCGCCCAGTACTCCAGAACTTGGATCTTCGCGGGAGGAACCGGACCGTGGATCGTCGCCGGGGACTCCAGACCGTGGATCTTCGCCAGGGAAACCGGAACGTGGATCGTCGCCGGGGGCAAAGGACTGGATCATCGCCGGAGGATCAGGACCGTAGATCGTCACCGGGGACTCCAGACCGTGGATCTTCGCCGGATGAACCGGACCGTGGTTCGTCGCCGGAGGAACCGGACCGTAGATCGTCGCCGGGGACTCCACACCATGGATCTTCGCCAGAGGAACCGGACCGTGGATCGTCGCTGGAGGCACCGGACCGTGGATCGTCGCCGGAGGAACCGGACCGTAGATCGTCGCCGGGGACTCCACACCATGGATCTTCGCCAGAGGAACCGGACCGTGGATCGTCGCTGGAGGCACCGGACCGTGGATCGTCGCCGGAGGAACCGGACCGTGGATCCTCGCTGGAGGCACCGGACCGTGGATCGTCGCCGCAAGAACCGGACCGTAGATCGTCGCCGGAGGAACCGGACCGTGGATCGTCGCTGGAGGCACCGGACCGTGGATCGTCGCCGGGGTCTCCAGACCGTGGTTCGTCGCTGGGGACTCCAGACCGTAGATCGTCGCCGGAGGCTCCGGACTAGGAACCCTCACAGGAGGCTCCGGACTGAGAACCCCCCATGGAGGCTCTGGACGACAGACCGTCGCTGGAGGCTCTGGACCGCAGACCGTCGCTGGAGACTCTGGACCGCAGACCGTCTCAGGAGGTTCCGGACCGCGGACCTTCGGCAGGAGGCTACGGACCGCAGACCTTCGCTGGAGGTTCCGGACCGCCGCCCGTCGTTGGAGGTTCCAGACCGCCGATCATCTCAGGAGGTTCCGGACAGTGGACCGTCGTAGGAGGTTACGGACCGCCACCCGTCGCTGGAGGTTCCAGACCGCCGATCGTCTCAGGAGGTTCCGGACTGCGGACCGTCTCAGGAGGTTCCGGACAGTGGACCGTCTCAGGAGGTTCCGGACCGTGGACCGTCGTAGGAGGTTCCGGACCGTGGACCGTCGTAGGGGGTTCCGGACCGTGGAACGTCGTAGGAGGTTCCGGACTGTGGACTGTCATAGGAGGTTCCGGACTGTGAAATGTCGCTGGAAGCTCTGGACTGGGAACTGTCGCCGGAAGCTCTGGACTGGTAACTGTCTCTGGAAGCTCTGGACTGGGAACTGTCTCTGGAAGCTCTGGACTGGGAACTGTCTCTGGAAGCTCTGGACTGGGAACTGTCGCCGGAAGCTCTGGACTGGGAACTGTCGCTGGAAGCTCTGGACTGGGAACTGTCGTCGGAAGCTCTGGACTAGGAACTGTTGCCGGAAGCTCTGGACTGGGAACTGTCGCCGGAAGCTCTGGACTGGGAACTGTCGCCGGAAGCTCTGGACTGTGGAGGCGCACTGGAGGCCTGATGCGTGGGACTGGTACAGGTGGCACCTATCTGATGACACGCACCTCAGGGCGAGTGCAGGGAGGAGGCACAGGATGGACTGGACTGTGGAGGCGCACTGGAGGCCTGATGCATGGGACCGGTACAGGTGGCACGTAGCTGATGACACGCACCTCAGGGCGAGTGCGGGGAGGAGGCACAGGACTACCTTGACTGTGGAGGCGCACTGGAGGCCTGATGCGTGGGACCGGTACGGGTGGCACCGGGCTGATGACACGCACCTCAGAGCGAGTGTGGGGTGCTGGCACAGGACGCACTGGGCTGTGAAGGTGCACTGTCGACACAGTGCGTAGAGCTGGGGCAGGGTTTCCTGGACCGAGGAGGCGTACTGGAGACCAGGAGCGCTGAGCCGGCACAACCCGTCCTGTCTGGATGCTCACTTTCGCACGGCAAGTGCGAGGAGCTGGCACAGAGCGCACCGGGCTGTGGATGCGCACTGGAGACACATTGCGTATCTCTGCAAAGCATGGTGCCTGACTGGTCCCACGCTCCTAACGGCGACTCTCTTGCTCCAGACACCAAACCATCCACTCTGCCTCATCACTCCCATCAACTATCTCACAATACTCCTCGCTCAGTCTATCCCAATATCCCTCTTCGCTCTCAGACTCGCCCCTCGGCTTCGCCGACCAACTCGTGTGCCCCCCCCAAAAAAGCCTTTTTTGGGGGGCTGCCTCTCGGGCTTCCGTCGTGGTCGTGAACTTCGGAGTCGCCGTTGATCCTCCTGCGTCTGCTTCCATGGAAGGCTTTCGTCTCCTGCCATTATCTCCTCCCAAGTCCAGGATGTCTTCTCCTCCTGGCCACGCTGCTTGGTCCATTTGTGGTGGGATCTTCTGTCACGATCGTTATAAGGAGTGGACCAAGATGCAGCATGGTATGTTTCCATCCTTTATTTTGGAAGACAAACTTAAAGCACAAAAACAATAAAGCCAATAAACGAAACGTGAAGCTACATGCAGTGCAGAAAGCAACTACACACAAACATAGTCAAGATCCCACAAATACAATGGGGAAATGGCTACCTAAATATGATCCCCAATCAGAGACAACGATAAACAGCTGCCTCTTATTGGGAACCATATCAGGCCAACATAGATATATAATTCCCCTAGATAACCCACCCTTAATCACACGACCTAACCAACATAGAGAATAAACAGCTCTCTATGGTCACGGCGTGACAAGTGCATACCCCATACTGCTCTACAAAGGCAAAACGCAGTAACTATGTATATTATTTTAATGCAAATTCTGACTTCAAGGTATTTTTCTGTCTAGACAGAGAGCAATTTCTGATACCCCATGATATTTTCTGATCAACTGGCTTGCTCTTGTGTAAGTAAACTAAATACCACATTAATCAGATAACATACCTGGCTATTACAACAGATCAAATTCGTAGATACTGCATTTTGCCTTTGTAGGGCAACATAAACTTATGCCATTTCATCAACTTCCCTACTGTCAACTTTAGTTATCTGAAGTTCTATCTAAGTTAACTTTAAATAGTTATCATATTTCCCATGTAAAATAGCCTTTGAGTGACCAAAATATCTCCCATAATATATTTTCCCCCATTAAAATGCTCAGTTGAGAAAATGTACCTTTTCTTTCATCTCTGACTATCAGTAAGGCTGAAGGACAGGCAAGGAGTCCACAGCAACATCCTATCCTGTCATACATTACATCATGTTTTCATGCATGATATGTTAATCTAACCGTTTGTTCATTTGCCAGCTCACGTGTGTGTGTGTGTGTGTGTGTGTGTGTGTGTGTGTGTGTGTGTGTGTGTGTGTGTGTGTGTGTGTGTGTGTGTGTGTGTGTGTGTGTGTGTGTGTGTGTGTGTGTGTGTGTGTGTAGAGAGATCCTGGGGAGGGGAGTTTCTGTCAGTAACTCAGGGATAAATAGAGAGGCAGAGCTCAGAGTTTGTCAGAAGGCAGACCTGACAGGGTCACACACAGGACCAAGCAGGAGAAGGACCTCAGCATTTTTACCTTTTGTTACAAATGGAGAAACATGAAGATGTTATATACTGTTTTCAAGATGGAAATTCTTCTTGCAGAAAGGGTTTGCTATCGACATCTATCTACATAACACTGTACATCTTCTTCTCATTGATTTCAGCAGTTACAGTATTTTTGAACATACTGGTGATTATCTCCATCTCTCACTTCAAGCAGCTCCACACTCCAACCAACCTGCTCATCCTCTCTCTGGCTGTGTCAGATCTCCTGGTGGGAATGATTGTGATACCAGTAGTGACAGTAGCAACAATGGAACCATGCTGGGGTTTTGGGGAATATTTCTGTGTGTTTCATTTCTACATCTCTTTTTTATGTACTTCTTTATCTCTGGGCAGTTTGGTCTTGATATCTATTGACCGCCATGTTGCTGTGTGTGATCCCTTATTGTACCATTCTAGAATAACAATAACAAGAATCATGTGTATTATATCCATTACCTGGTGTTGTTGTATCATATACGATGCTGTTATTGTAAAAAACTTTGTAAATGTACAGATACCCAGTAGGTGTTTGACAGAATGTTTAACTGTAGCAATAACATCAAGTAATATCATTGACCTTGTAATTACAATGGTTGTCCCGTGCTCTATTATTATAACACTTTATATGAAAATCTTTGTGGTGGCCAGATCACAGGCCAGAAAGGTATTTTCTAAAGAGGCTGCCAGTGTGTCCGGTGTTAAAACTGTACAGGCAAATAAGTCTGAGAGAAAAGCAGCAAAAACTCTAGCTATTGTTGTTTTCACCTATCTCATTTGTTGGATTCCATCTCTATTTCCTTTCCTTTTTGTATCTTTTTTAAGTGAAAATGTTTTATCATTTATCATCAGTTTTCTGCCACTTGTTAATTCCCTAATTAACCCAATCATTTATGCTTTCTTTTATCCATGGTTCAAAGTGACAGCTAAACATATTTTAACTCTGAAGTTAAGGCGTTCATAGTTCCTATGTTTTATTCCTACATTTGACTAACATAGGTTTGACATAGTTACGTAATACAATTGTTGTAATTCCTTCTTTCATGTAGCAGTACAGTGACGTGACTTACCTCAGTGTTGTCATCATAGGAACATATGGTGTTGATACCGAATGTTTTGGCTGGATTGGATTGGAATGACTAGGATAAGGCATAAGAAGGTATAAGCTTGTTTTATAAATGACATTGTAGTCATTTAGGGTTGTATATTCCAAATACCTACGCCTGTGTTTGTCTCCTAAAAGTACATTCCGAGGAGGTTGTGAGTCATTCTATATGTTGTTTAACATCACCGTCTAGTGGCTGAATTGGGACACAATGCCTTTAACAAGTGTACTGAAGTTGAATTGTTCAACATTGCGCAATATCAGATCATGTCTAAGTCTATCTCAATGGTGTATTGTGTAAGTAGTTGAGGGTAAAATGCGAGAATATGCAATTATGTGTAAGACTTTATAATGTTCAGTAATAAACTATTTGTAAGGAATTTACAGTTTTCTCACCATTTAATAATAATTACTCCCACATGTATTAAATGTTAGTCAGCTAGGTATTCTCACATGTATAAATAGCTACTATATGCATGTATGAACAGTACCACTACTCTCACTACATCACTGCTGCCAGGTCAGGGGTCACGCCAGAGCAGCTCTCTCAGATACTGTTTACTCTGAATGAATATAGAGATTGGCAACACTTTATAATAACACTTTGTAATGAAGAACATATAATAGATTAGTAAATAGTTTATTCATCATTTATGTATCATTACTCCCACATTTGTTTTAGTAAGCTACTTTTTCACACATTTTTAAACAACGTTTATATTATGTAATAATGATTCAGAAGATCATTCATAAGATGTTTAATGAATATCCTTATAAACCATTTACTGATCATTAGTAAAGTAGTTTTGCAGTCCCTAATCTAAAGTGAGGACTATTCATACTTTCTTAATACTTTATAAATGTTTTGAACAGTGACCAGTGTAATTTATCACAAAAAGATGGACATGCTATTGGTAGATATTCCAGCAGTACCAGACGCTCCTTAAGGACTCACAATGACCTAGAACATATCAATGGTTAAACAATAAGCACACAACACAGAGGATGTTAAAGGAAATATATTGAACATTTTATTCCAAAACAGTCACACTGTTGTAGTAGTGTACTGAAGGAAGTACATTTTTTTGTCTGAAAATGATAACATTCGTGTTTGTGTGCAGTGACTACCAAAACTAAAGTGTGGATTGCAGTCACTCATTAGGAATCAGATCAAATCAAACTGTATTGGTCACATACACGTGCTCAGCAGATGTTATTGTGGGTGTAGTGAAATGCTTGTGCATCTGACAGTGCAGCAATATCTAACAATTACACAACAAATACCTTAAACACACAAATCTAAGTAAAGGACTGGAATTAAGAATATATGAATATATGGATGAGCAATGTCAGAGTGACATAGACTAAGAGCAGTTCATAGACTGCTTACAGGGTAAGAGAACCAATATATAAATACATAATTTAACTGAATATTACATTTAAAGGGTTATTACCTTTAATACACTACTAAATCAAATCAAAATCACATTTTATTGGTCACATACACATTTTTAGCAGATGTTATTGCAGGTGTAGTGAAATTATTTTCTTCCTAGCTCCAACAGTGCAGTAGTATCTTAACAATTCACAACAATACACACACATCTAAAAGTAAAATAATGGAATAATGGAACTTTAAATACAGTAGAATACAGTATATACATATAAGAGGAGGAAAGCAGTTTGTAAACATTATTAAAGTGACTAGTGTTCCATTATTTAAGTGACCAGTGATTCCATGTCTATGTACATAGGGCAGCATCCTTTAAGGTGCAGTGTTGAGTAACCGGGTGGTAGTCGGATTGTGATGGGTATTTAACAGTCTGATGGATTTGAGATAGAAGCTGTTTTTCAGTCTCTTGGTCACAGCTTTGATGCACCTGTACTGACCTCGCCTTCTGGATGATAGCGGGGTGAACAGGCCGTGGCTCGGATGGTTGATGTCCTTAATGATCTTTTTGGCCTCCCTGTGACATCGGGTGGTGTAGGTGTCCTGGAGGGCAGGCAGGGTGCCCCCGGTGGTGAGTTGGGCAGTCCGCACCACCCTCTGGAGAGCACTTAGTATTCAAACCCTTTACTCTGTACCTTGTTGAAGGAGCTTTACCAGCGATTACAGGGTATGACGATACAAGCTTGGCACACCTGTATTTGGGGAGTTTTTCCCATTCTTCTCTGCAGATCCTCTCACGTTCTGTCAGGTTGGATGGGGAGCGTCGCTGCACAGCTATTTTCAGGTCTCTCCACAGATGTTCGATCAGGTTCTAGTCCGGGCTCTAGCTGGGCCACTCAAGCACATTCAGAGACCTGTCCCGATGCCACTTCTGCATTGTCTTGGCTGTGTGCTTAGGGTCGTTGTTCTCTTGGAACCTTCGACCCCGTCTGAGATCCTGAGCCCTCTGGAGCAGGTTTTCATCAAGGATCTCTCTGTACTTTGCTCCGTTCATCTTTCCCTTTATAACTTCTTTGTTATATGGGGCAGCATTTTCACTTTTGGATGAATTGCGTGCCCATAGTGAACTGCCTCCTACTCTGTCCCAGATGCTAATATATGCATATCATTATTACTATTGAATATCAAACACTCTAAAGTTTCTACAACTGTTTGAATGATGTCTGTGAGTATAACAGAACTCATATGGCAGGCAAAAACCTGAGAAAAAATCCAAACAGGAAGTGAGAATTCTGAGGCTGGTCGATTTTCAACTCCTCTCCTATTCAATTCCCTGTAAGATATGGATCTGTTTGCACTTCCTACGCCTTCCACTAGATGTTAACAGTCTGTAGAACATGGAATGAAGCCTCTACTGTGATGTTGAGCTGGATGGGAGGTGTTTCAGTCATTGGTCTGGCGGAATGCCAGGTCCTGGTCATGCGCATTCCAAACGATATCGTCTTGCTTTCCATAACTTCTAGAGACACAAAGGAATTCTCCGGTTGGAACATTATTGGATAGTTATGATAACAACATCCTGAAGATTGATTCTCTACTTAGTTTGACCAATTTATTCGACCTGTTATATAAGTTTTTGAAGTTTTCGTCCGATTTCGCCTGCATCTGCGCGAGCGTTTGGACATGTGCACTAAACATGCTAGCAAAAGTAGCTTCTTAGACATAAGAAATTGACATTATTGAACAAAACAACGATTTATTGTGGAGCTAGGATTCCTGGGAGTGCATTCTGATGAAGATCATCAAAGGTAAGGGAATATTTATGATGTAATTTCGTATTTCTGTTGACTCCAACATTGCTGAGAAATGTTGTTATATCTGAGCGCCGTCTCAGATTTTTGCATGGTGTGCTTTCTCCAGCCTTGTGTGAGAATCTGCCAGGCTGAGATCTTATCAGATCTGCCCTGGCACCACAGGGTCATAAATTACTCTGGGCGTGAGCAAGCTCCTAGAACCGTCTGGGGTGACTCTGGGATGACTCTAGAAGCTCGCCTATGGCAGCTCAATAAAACACCTTAATAAAGGCCACTATGGAAAACGCTGTGGTAGTTTGTGCAAAAGCAAAAGACTATGTTTACCATTACAGCAAGAGTGAAGGAAAAGCAGCCAACAAGCTCTCAGCATATGTGGTAATTAAGAGAACTTTGGCAGTATGCCGGTTGGACGTACTGCCAAATTCTCTCAAACAACGTTGGAGGCAGCTTATGGTAGAGAAATTAACATTACATTCTCTGTCCACAGCTCTGGTGTACATGAAAGTTTTGCTTCCGACCCTCTCCTCGCCCCTACCTGGGCCCGAACCATGGACCCTCTGCACACATCGACAACAGCCACCCTCAACACCGTTACCCATCGCTCCACAAAAGCCGCGGCCGTTGCAGATCAAGGGGAACAACTACTTCAAGGTCTCAGAGCGAGTGACATCACCGATTGAAACGCTGTTAGCGCGCACCCCGCTAACAAACTAGCCATTTCACACCAGTTACATACATTCTTGTGTTCAGTATGCCAGCATGCCAGCATGCCAATTCGCATGCTCCCTTAATAAAAATTTGGGACATCTGTGGTATTGTGTTGTGTGACAAAACTGCATATTTTAGAGTGGCCAGATGGAAGCCACACCACAGTAAAAGGCAGATAACAGCCTTGGAGTTTGCCAGAAGGCACCTAAAGGACACTCAGACCATGAGAAACAAGAGACTCTGGTCTGATGAAACCAAGATTGAACTCTTTGGCCTGAAAGCCAAGCATCACGTCTGGCAGAAACATGGCACCATCCCTACGGTGAAGCATGATGGTGGCAGCATCATGCTCTGGGGATGTTTTCAATGGCAGGGACTGAGAGACTAGACAGGATTAAATGTCTTCTTATTGTTGAGAAATTACACAGGTCACTGAAAACATTGATTCATTATTTCAAAAGTATAAATAGCTCTCGCTTTAGATTAGGGGCTGCAAAAATATTTGATTAGTAAATGGTTTACATTGATACAAATGTAAATGCCTTACAACTGGTTAATTAATGAACATTATTATCAAGTGTTACAGAATTAGGTCATAAATATTAATGCCCCAGAAGCGACATTCACACAATCAAGGGATTCTGTGCAAGGTATGTTTATTGTTACAATACAGTAGTTAGACTTGTATTATAGATGGTCCTTGTGCCCAGGGTCTGGGGGCTACCGTTGAAGCTGTTGAGGAGGGCTAACTTGATAAACTGGTTAATCATGAATTATTCCTAAAGAGTTGTCATTCTTTTGTGAAATGTTCTTCTGTACGTGTACGTTTGAGATGATTGATTCAACTAAATGAAATGGAAATTACATTTATGTCATGATCTGATCTGTTTCACCTGTCCTTGTGATTGTCTCCACCCCCTCCAGGTGTCGCTGATTTTCCCCAGTGTATTTATCCCTGTGTTTCCTGTCTCTCTGTGTCAGTTTGTCTTGTATGTTTCCAAGTCAACCAGCGTTTTTCCCATTCTCCTGCTTTTTGCATTTCTCCTTTTTTCTAGTCCTACCGGTTTTGACCCTTGCCTGTTATGGACTTTGTACCCGCCTGCCTGACCATTCTGCCTGCTTTGACCACGAGCCTGTCTGCCACTCTGTACCTCCTGGACACTGATCTGGTTTTGACCTTTTGTCTGTCCACGACTATTCTCTGGCCTACTCCTTTTGGATTAATAAACTCCAACCATCTGCCTCCTGTGTCTGCATCTGGGTCTCACCTTGTGTCATGATAATTTAGTATTTTTTTGTTTAAATGATAGAAAACAACACACCAGAATAGGAAAACCATATTAAGAGGTGATTTGGGGAGAACAGGGTGTGGTTGTTCTGAAGTCTGATAAAAAGTATTTGTACCCATGTTTAAACAGAGACAAAGTCTCACCCAACTTGAAGAAGTATGGTTCATAATTTAGTTCATATATGGAATGTTCATATGGAATGTCACTATTCATTTTGACTGCATGTGCTATAGTGCATACCCCCATACTGCCCTACAAAGGCAAAACGCAGTAACTACGTAATTTATTTTACAGTAAAATCTGACATCAAGGTATTTCTCTGTCTAGACAGCACTTTCTGAAACAGCATGATATATTCCCGATCAACTGGCTTGCTCTTGTGTCAGGAAACTAATACCACATTAATCAGATAATATACTTGGCCATTACAACAGATCAAATTCGTAGATACCGCATTTTGCCTTTGTAGGTCAGCATAAACTTATGCCATTTCATCAACTTCCCTACTGTCAACTTTCCTACACACTGACTAGCTGACATGTGGCCTGCTGTCATGACTCCTGAGGTTGTGGAATATGTTCCACACTGAGCACTGACATCACCCAAACCAGTCAGTCTAAACAGCTATCATATTTCCCATTTAAGAAAGTATTTGAGTGACTAAAACTTCACCCATACTATATTTTTCCCCATCTATTATTATTTTTATTTTTTTATTTAATTAACCTTTATTTAACTAGGCAAGTCAGTTAAAGAACAAATTATTATGGACAATGACGGCCTACCGGGGAACCCAACAAATGAAATAGGTGAAAACAATCTCATCTCTGACTATCAGAAAAGGAGGCTGGAGGCTGAAGGACAGGCAGGTGGGCACAGCAACATCCAATCCTGTCATACATTACATCATGCTTTCACAAATGATTTGTTTATCTAGCCGTTTGTTCATTTCTGTGCTCACGTGTGTGTGTGTGTGTGTGTGTGTGTGTGTGTGTGTGTGTGTGTGTGTGTGTGTGTGTGTGTGTGTGTGTGTGTGTGTGTGTGTGTGTGTGTGTGTGTGTGTGTGTGTGTGTGTGTGTGTGTGTGTGTGTGTGTGTGTGTGTGTGTGTGTGTGTGTGTGTGCAGAGAGACTCCGCGGAGGGGAGTTTCTGTCAGTAACTCAGGGATAAATAGAGAGGCAGAGCTCAGAGTTTGTCAGAAGGCGGACCTGACAGGGTCACACACAGGACCAAGCAGGAGCAGGATCTCAGCATTTTTACACTTTATTATATATGGAGGAAAACAAATATGATCAATACTGTTTTCAAGACGGAAACTCTTCTTGCAGAAAGGCTTTGCTATCGACATCTATCTACATAACACTGTACATCTTCTTCTCATTGTTTTCAGCGGTTACAGTATTTTTGAACGTACTGGTGATCATCTCCATCTCTCACTTCAAGCAGCTCCACACTCCAACCAACCTGCTCATCCTCTCTCTGGCTGTGTCAGATCTCCTGGTGGGACTGATTGTGATACCAGTAATGACTTTAGCAATAATGGAACCATGCTGGGGTTTTGGGAAATATTTCTGTGTGTTTCATTTCTATATGGCTTTTTTATGTACTTCTTTATCCATCACCAATTTGGTCTTGATATCTATTGACCGCTATGTTGCTGTGTGTGATCCCTTATTGTACCACTCTAAAATAACAACAACAAGAATCATGTGTTGTATATCCATTACCTGGTGTTGTTGTGTCATATACGATGCTGTTATTATAAGAAAATTTGTAAATGTACAGGTACAGAGTAGGTGTTTGAAAGAATGTTTTATTGTTGAAGGAATAACTTGGGGTAATATCATTGACCTTGTAATTACACTTGTTGTCCCATGCTCTATTATGATAACACTTTATATGAAAATCTTTGTGGTGGCCAGATCACAGGCCAGAAAGGTATTTTCAAAAGAGGCTGTCAGTATGTCTGGTGTTAAAACTGTACAGGCTAATAAGTCTGAGAGAAAAGCAGCAAAAACTCTAGCTATTGTTGTTTTCAACTATCTCATTTGTTGGATTCCATCTCTATTTATTTTCTTCTTTTTTTCTTTTTTAAGTGATAATTTATTATCATATTTCACCAGTTATCTTGCACTTGTTAATTCCTTAATTAATCCAATCATTTATGCTTTCTTTTATCCATGGTTCAAAGTGACAGCTAAACTTATTTTATCTCTGAATTTAAGGCGTTCATAGTTCCTATGTTTTTATTCCCTAGTTTGACAAACATAGGTTTGATATAGTTTTGTTTTACAATTGTTGTAATTATTTCTTTCATGTAACAATACTTTTTCATTACTTATCTCAGTGTTCTCGTCAAAAGACACCTGTGGTGTTGATACAGAATGATTTGGATGGATTGGATTTGAAGGACTTGGAGAAGTCATAAGAAGGCATACGTCTGTTGTTGTTCCATGTTATTTAATGATAAACAGTATGTAAGTATTCTAGAAGTACATTCTGAGGACGTCATGAATCATTCTGTTGTTGTTTAACACCTCCCTCTAGTGGCTCAATTGGTATACAACGCCTTCAACAATGGAGTAAAATTTATATGTACAATATGCATGATATCAGATAACGTCCCGGTTTAACTCAATGGTGTATTGTGTAAGTAGTTGATGGTCAAATTTAAGAATATGCAAATATGGGTAACACTTTATAATGTTTGGTAATAAACTATTTGTAAGGAATTTACAGTTTGTTCACCATTTATTAATTATTACTCCCAAATGTGTTAAATGTTTGTCAGGTGCGTATTCTCAAATGTATAAATAACTACTATTTGCATTATTGATTAAACACAACAGTGCAGGAGACCACAGCAGACACTTGAACATCAACATACTGGGTATGAACATTACCACTACTCTCACTACATCACTGCTGCCAGGTCAGGGGTCACGCCAGAGCAGCTCTCTCAGATACTGTTTACTCTGAATGAATATAGAGATTGGCAACACTTTATAATAACACTTTGTAATGAAGAATGTATAATGCATTAGTAAATAGTTTATTCATCATTCATGTATCATTACTCCCACATTAGTTTTAGTAAGCTGGTTATTCATACATTTATAAACAACTTTTTTAGTATGTAAAAATGATTTATATGATCTCTCATCAGATGTTTAATAAATTAACGTATAAACCATTTACTGATCATTAGTAAAGTAGTTTTGCAGTCCCTAATCTAAAGTGAAGACTATTCACACTTTCTTAATACTTTATAAATGTTTTGAACAGTGACCAGTGTAATTTATCACAATAAGATGGACATTCTATTGGTAGATATTCCAGCAGGACCTGATGCTCCTTAAGGACTCACAATGACCTAGAACATATCAATGGTTAAACAATAAGCACACAACACAGAGGATGTTAAAGGAAATATGTTGAACCTTTTATTCCAAAACAGTCACACTGTTGTAGAAATGTGCTGAAGGAAGTAATGTGTTTGTCTGAAAATAAATAACATTCTTGTTTGTTGGCAGTGACTACCAAAACTAAGTGTGGATTGGAGTCACTCATTAGTTATGAAATCAAATCAGATTGTATTGGTCACATACACGTGTTTAGCAGATGTTACTGCGGGTGTAGGGAGATGCTTGTGATTCTAGTTCCGACAGTGCAGTAAAATCAAACAAGTATTTCTAACAATTTCACAACAACTACATAATACACACAAATCTAAGTAAAGGAATGGAAAAAATAAAATATGAATATATGGATGAGCAATGTCAGAGAGGCATAGACTAAGAGCAGTTCATAGACTGCTTACAGGGTCAGGGAACCAGTATCTAACCAACATAACTGAACATTATGTTTAAAGGGTTACTACCTTTAATGCACTACAAAATCAAATCAAAATCACATTTTATTGGTCAAATACACATATTTAGCAGATGTTATTGCGGGTGTAGTGAAATACTTTTGTTCCTAGCTCCAACAGTGCAGTAGTATCTAACAATTCACAACAATACACACACATATAAAAGTACAAGAATGGAATTATGAAATGTATAAATATTTTGACAAGCAATGTCTGAGTGGTATTGACAAAAAATACAGTAGAATACAGTATATACATATGAGATGAGTAAAGCAGTATGTAAACATTATTAAAGTGACCAGTGATTCCATGTCTATGTACATAGGGTAGCATCCTCTAAGGTGCAGAGTTGAGTAACTGGGTGGTAGTCTGCTAGTGATGGGTATTTAACAGTCTGATGGCTTTGAGATAGAAGCTGTTTTTCAGTCTCTCGGTCACAGCTTTGATGCACCTGTACTGACCTCGCCTTCTGGATGATAGTGGAGAGAAAAGGACTTGGCTCGGGTGGTTGATGTCCTTGATGATCTTTTTGGCCTTCCTGTGACATCGGGTGCTGTAGTGGTCCTGGAGGGCAGGCAGTGTGCCCCCGGGGATGCGTTGGGCAGACGGCACCACCCTCTGGAGAGCCCTAAGTAATCAGACCATTTACTCAGTCCCTTGGTACCGGGCTATCTGCATTGTGTCCCACCCACCACCCGCCAACCCCTCTTTTACGCTACTGCTACTCTCTGTTCATCATATATGCATAGCCACTTTAACCATATCTACATGTACATACTACCTCAATCAGCCTGACTAACCAGAATCTGTATTTAGCCTCGTTACTTTATATAGCCTCACTACTGATTATAGCCGGTCTTTTTGCTGTTGTTGTATTTCTTTACCTAACTATTGTTCACCTAACACCTTTTTTGCACTATTGGTTAAAGCCTGTAAGTAAGCATTTCACGTTGATTTGATTTGGTAAAGCATCTTTGCCAGCGAATACAGGGTATGACGCTACAAGCTTGGCAAACCTGTATTTAGGGGGTTTCTCCCATTCTTCTCTGCAGACATTCTATAATGTCGCCTCATATATTTGATCCCATATCCAAAGTGCTGGAGTGAAGAGCCACATTTTTTAATGTTTTCCTGCAGTGAAACAGAGGACAGGGATTACTTTCAGACTGTGCAATGGCCAGAGGAAGTTAGTAATATTCACAATCTGTGAATCTGAATCTTCCGTCATCATGAAGTGCTTTGAGAGACTAGTCAAGGACCATATCACCTCCACCCTACCGGACACCCTAGACCCACTCCAATTTGCTTACCGACCCAATAGGTCCACAGACGACGCAATCGCAACCACACTGCACACTGCCCTAACCCATCTGGACAAGAGGAATACCCATGTGAGAATGCTGTTCATCGATTACAGCTCAGCATTTAACACCATAGTACCCTCCAAACTCGTCATCAAGCTCGAGACCCTGGGTCTCGACCCCGCCCTGTGCAACTGGGTCCTGGACTTCCTGACGGGCCGCCCCCAGGTGGTGAGGGTAGGTAACAACATCTCCACCCCGCTGATCCTCAACACTGGGGCCCCACAAGGGTGCGTTCTGAGCCCTCTCCTGTACTCCCTGTTCACCCACGACTGCGTGGCCATGCACGCCTCCAACTCAATCATCAAGTTTGCGGATGACACTACAGTGGTAGGCTTGATTACCAACAACGACGAGACGGCCTACAGGGAGGAGGTGAGGGCCCTCGGAGTGTGGTGTCAGGAAAATAACCTCACACTCAACGTCAACAAAACAAAGGAGATGATTGTGGACTTCAGGAAACAGCAGAGGGAGCACCCCCCTATCCACATCGACGGGTCAGTAGTGGAGAAGGTGGAAAGTTTTAGGTTCCTCGGTGTACACATCACGGACAAACTGAATTGGTCCACCCACACAGACAGCGTTGTGAAGAAGGCGCAGCAGCGCCTCTTCAACCTCAGGAGGCTGAAGAAATTCGGCTTGTCACCAAAAGCACTCACAAACTTCTACAGATGCACAATCGAGAGCATCCTGTCGGGCTGTATCACCGCCTGGTACGGCAACTGCTCCGCCCACAACCGTAAGGCTCTCCAGAGGGTAGTGAGGTCTGCAGAACGCATCACCGGGGGCAAACTACCTGCCCTCCAGGACACCTACACCACCCGATGTCACAGGAAGGCCATAAAGATCATCAAGGACAACAACCACCCAAGCCACTGCCTGTTCACCCCGCTATCATCCAGAAGGCGAGGTCAGTACAGGTGCATCAAAGCAGGGACCGAGAGACTGAAAAACAGCTTCTATCTCAAGGCCATCAGACTGTTAAACAGCCACCACTAACATTTAGCGGCCGCTGCCAACATACTGACTCAACTCCAGCCACTTTAAAAATGGGAATTGATGGAAATTATGTAAAAATGTACCACTAGCCACTTTAAACAATGCCACTTAATATAATGTTTACATACCCTACATTACCCATCTCATATGTATATACTGTACTCTATATCATCTACTGCATCTTGCCATCTTTATGTAATACATGTACCACTAGCCACTTTAAACTATGCCACTTTATGTTTACATACCCTACAGTACTCATCTCATATGTATATACCGTACTCTATACCATCTACTGCATCTTGCCATGCCGTTCTGTACCACCACTCATTCATATATCTTTATGTACATACTCTTTATCCCTTTACACTTGTGTGTGTGTATAAGGTAGTAGTTGTGGAATTGTTAGGTTAGATTACTTGTTGGTTATTACTGCATTGTCGGAACTAGAAGCACAAGCATTTCGCTACACTCGCATTAACATCTGCTAACCATGTGTATGTGACTAATAAAATTTGATTTGATTTGATTTGATTTGATTAGAGGGATAACTTGATTTATTCAATACTGAAGAAAAATGTACTGAGTTACAGTCATATAAGGAAATCAGTCAATTAAAATACATTTGTTAGTCCCTAATCTATGGAATTCACATGATTGGGAATACAGATATGCATCTGTTGGTCACAGATAGACTACATATACAAAAGTATGGGGACACCCCTTCAAATTAGTGGATCTGGCTATTTCAGCCTCAACCGTTGCAGACATTTTTAAGCTAGGCACCTTAGCTCCAGTGAAGGGAAATCTTAACACTGCAGCATACAATGACCCCATTGAGCACCTCCTAATCGGCCAACACCAATGGACGACTTCACTAATGCTCCTGTGGCAGAATGGAAGCAAGTCCCCGCAGCAATGTTCCAACATCTAGTGGAAAGCCTTCCCAGAAGAGTGAGGACTGTTATAACAGCAAAGGGCGGACCAACTCCATATTAATGCCCATGATTTTGGAATGAGATGTTCAACGAACAGGTGTCCACATGCTTTTGGTCATGTAGTGTACCTTGAAAAACAAAGTAGGGACGTGGATCAGAAAACCAGTCAGTGTCTTGTGTGACCACCATTTGCCTCATGCAGTGCAAAACATCTCCTTTGCATGATCCCACAGGTGAAGAAGCCGATGTGGAGTACCTGGGCTGACGTGGTTACATGTGGTCTGCGGTTATTCCAAACCAACAAAAATATTTCTCTCAAATTTTGTACACAAATTTGTTTAAATCCCTGATAGTGAGCATCTCCCCATTGTCTATCTTGCCTGACAAGTTTGACATGTCAAGACGCTGATTAAACAGCATGATCATTACACAGGTGCAACTTGTGCAGGGGACAATAAAAGGCCACTCTAAAAAATGCAGTTTTGTCAAACCACACGATGCCACAGATGTCTCAAGTTTTAAGGGAGCATGCAAATTGGAATGCTGGCATGCTGACCACAAGAAAGTACACCAGAGCTGTGGACAGAGAATGTAATGTTAATTTCTCTACCATAAGCTGCCTCCAACGTCATTTTAGAGAATTTGGCAGTACGTCCAACCGGCATACTGCCAAAGTTCTCTTAATTCCCACATATGCTGAGAACTTGTTGGCTGCTTTTCCTTCACTCTTGCTGTAATGGTAAACATAGTATTTTGCATGCACAAACTACCACAGCATTTTCCATAGTGGCCTTTATTAAGGTGTTTTATTGCATTGCCATGGGTGAGCTTCTAGAGTCATCCCAGATGGTTCTTGGAGCTTGCTCATGTGCAGAGTAATTTATGACCCTGTGGTGCCAGGGCAGATCTGATAAAATCTTAGCCTGGCAGATTCTCACACAAGGCTGGAGAGAGAGGGTGCCTTAAATCTTGACCCTTTGTCAATCCAATTCATGTCTCTCTCTCTAAGAGGTGAATTTTTACACTGCTGCTACTCGCTGTTTATTATCTATGAATGTTTAATTTACCTCAACTAACCTATACCCCAGCACATTGACTCGGTACCGGTAACCCCTGTATGTAGCCTCGTTATTCTTATGTAACTTCATTGTGTTACTTTATAAAATATTTTTATTTTAGTTTGTAAAATTTTCTTCACTCTATTTCTTGAACCAGATTGATGGTTAAGGACTTGGAAGTAAGTATTTGACAGTATTCAGCATATTTGATTGAACTGTTTACATGTGTGTATATTTTTGCCTTATAGAACCAGATCAATAAGATTCTAAGTCATTCAGATTACCAAAATCATACAAACATCCTCAAATGGAAACATCTGTGTCTGTGTGTGGTGTGGTGGTGACTATCAAGAGTACAGTGATGGGCCTCAACATCATGTTCTAACAGGACAGCACTATAGAGGACAGAACCAGACCAATCAGTTATAAGTATATAGCGTGAGGGAATTCACAGCCGACCGCTCAGATGGGTGAGGGCACACCAGACAACCGTTTTTACATTGTCCTTCGAGCCAGAGTTAATGACCACCACAGCTCCAGGCCTCCACGTCTGGAGCCATCGTCTCCGCCACGGGAGCGTCATCACTGCCGGGACTCCCCTAGTCGCCAGTCTACTCCCCTGAGAGACACTACTCAAAGACCTACCGTCCTGAGTTTTCACCACCTCCACGGGACCACTGGGACCACAGCTATTTAACAGATATTTGTCGCTCAGTCACCCCCCCCCCACTCGGCTGGAGTCTACGTTGTGCCTGCCAGAATGTCGGGAGCGCCATCTCCCCCCGAGGTGAACCAACAGAAGTCACCCCTGATGTCTCCCCTGACCTAGTTGTCCAGATCCTTTCCTTTCCGGTAGGGTTAGAGTTCCTGTCTCACCTGGTAGGGTTAGAGTTACAGTTTCGGGGCTGCCTGGCAGGTGTAAAGAGATCAGGCTTTGAGTGTCTGCCCCTCAAGTAGGTCCAGTGTATCCTGCCTCCATGGTAGGGTCAGAGTTCCCCTCCTTTCTGGTAAGGTCAGAGTTCCCCTCCTTCCTGGTAAGGTCAGCATCTGCCCTCAGTTGGTGGGCAGCCCCCAGCCTCAGTCAGCAAGCAGTCAGGTCCCTCAATGCTACATGCCAAACCACCTGCCCTAGTTCTAGGCCCTGGGTCTCCTGTCCCGCTAGACCGGGAGTTATCTGCTCCTCTAGGTGTGCAGTTAGACAGTTCACAGCCCTCAGCCTGCAACCAGCCGCCTATACTAGCACTAGGCTATGTGTTCCCTGCTTGGCTAGGTTTGCAGCTTCCCACTATACATGGCTTGCAGTCCTCAGATTTATTAGTGGGTTCCAAGTCCCCTGCTCTGCTTGGCCCTCATCTCCCTGATCTGGGGGAACCACCGATCCCTGACCCGTGGGGCCTGCTGTCTAGTTATGGGGGGCCTCCCATCTCCTGCCTTGGATGACCCTCACCTTCCCCCTGGTGAAAGAGTCACCAGCCTCAGTGAGCTGCCAACAACAGTTGTGGTCGGCATGCCACATTTCTCAGCCGCAGTAGGCAATCCACCTGCTTCAGCCCCGGCCAGCCTCCGGCGTTGCACTCAGCTTCTAAGGATGGGGCCCAGCTGCCCTTCACCAGCTGAGTTAGAGGGCCCTCCCCTACCTGCGTGGCGTTCCATAGGGCAGCCCCAGGACTGTCTCCGCGTATCTCTGTACCTCCCTCGCAGGGCGGTACCTAAGCCATGCCTTTCCTGCCGAGTAGGATTTGGCATGCTAAGAATAAGCTTCCCCCTTGAGGCCTGTGGCTTTTCAGAGACTTTAAATAATGTGGCCCCCATTAGAGCCTGTGCCATTTAGGTTCGAGGCCTTTTCGTGGATGTTAATATTTCCGTTAGAAATATTGGGGCGTCTATAAAAAAAAGCTGTCTTGCTCCTCTCTACTTAACTTCCCCTCACAGTCCCTTCAGTTTCCCTTAAGTTAGTTTGGCTGCTCAGCCTACCTAAGCTATCCCTCACCAATCATAGCCCTTCCATTCCCAACCAATAAGAATGCGCATCTGGACACTGCACCCGCCCAATTGGTCATAGTGTTATCATTGTCCGAAGGAAGAAGACGCACATTTCAGGGGACTTTTTACTGTCAACAGTAACACGAATATCAGATTTTTCGAGCATGCATTGTCCAGATGCACATTTCCAAGTGATTTAAGGAACATAACAGCTAACTTAAATCTCACAAATCTCTGTTTTGGAAAATTGTGCTATTTACACTTTGTACAACATTTATACACTAGAATCAATGTTTCTGACTAATATCGAAGCAGCATCGGCCTTTTTCAACCAGAGAAGTTGGTTTTTGAGTTCAGCTGCCCTTTAAGGTCTCAAAATGACCTAGAACATCTATGGTTAAACAATAATAACTCCCGGGTGGCGCAGAGGTCTAGGGCATCGCAGTGCTAGCTGCGCCACCAGAGTCTCTGGGTTCACGCCCAGGCTCTGTCGCAGCCGGTCGCAACCGGGAGGTCCGTGGGGCGACGCACAATTGACAAAGCGTCGTCCGTGTTAGGGAGGGTTTGGCCGGTAGGGATATCCTTGTCTCAGTATGTAAAATGTAATAAAATGTATGCACTCTACTGTAAGTCGCTCTGGATAAGAGCGTCTGCTAAATGACTAAAATGTAAAAAAAATGTAAAATGTAACACAACACAGAGGATGTTAAAGGAAAAATATTGAATATTTTATTCAAAAACAGCTACACTGTTGTATTAGTGCGATATGTAACTTCAGACACACCTTATTCTGAGTAAAGTAACGTTTTTCATCCGAAAATGCTTTGATTTTGTCTACTAATGTCACACCCTGGCCTTAGTTACCTTTGTTTTCATTATTATTTTAGTTAGGTCAGGGTGTGACATGGTGTAGTATGTGTTTTTGTATTGTCTAGGGTGTTGTATGGTTTAGGGGGTTAAGTAGAGTAGATGGTTTAGTGTTCAGTGTAGGTGTCTAGGAAAGTCTATGGTTGCCTGAATTGGTTCTCAATTAGAGACAGCTGGTTATTGTTGTCTCTGATTGGGAGCCATATTTAAGGCAGCCATAGGCTTTAGCTGGTTGTGGGTAATTGTCTATGTGTAGTGTTTGTGTCAGCACTATTTATATGTATAGCTTCACGGTCGTCAGTTGGTTATTTTGTTAGTTTGTGTATAGTTGTTCGTTTCTTGGTTTTTCTCTCTTCTTTAATAAAGGAAGATGTATTTTGCACACGCTGCGCCTTGGTCCAATCTCTCTCAAGAAGACGATCGTTACAGAATTACCCACCAATCTAGGACCAAGCGGCGTGTCAAGCAACAACAGGACCCACCGACACAGGATTCATGGACATGGGAGGAGATACTGGATGGTAAGGGACCTTGGGCACAACCGGGAGAATATCGCCTCCCTCGTGAAGAGCTGGAGGCAGCTAAAGCCGAGAGGAGGCGATATGAGGAGGCAGCACGGAAGCAAGGCTGGAAGCCCAAGAGTACAACCCAAAAATTTCTTGGGGGGGGCCTTAAAGGGAGTGTGGCGAAGTCAGGTAGGAGACCTGCGCCTACTCCCTGTACTTACCGTGGAGAGCGAGAGTACGGGCAGACACCGTGTTACGCAGTAGAGCGCATGGTGTCTCCTGTACGCGTGCATAGCCCGGTTTGGTACATTCCAGCTCCACGTGTATCGGCCGGGCTAGATTGAGCGTTGAGCCGGATGTCATGAAGCCGGGCCCAACGCATCTGGTCACCAGTGCGTCTCCTCGGGCCGGCTTACATGGCACCAGCCTTACGCATGGTGTCCCCGGTTCGCCTACATAGCCCGGTGCGGGTTATTCCACCTCCCCGCACTGGTCGGGCGACGGGGAGCATACAACCAGGTAAGGTTGGGCAGGCTCGGTGCTCAAGGGAGCCAGTACGCCTGCACGGTCCGGTATTTCCGGCGCCACCTCCTCGCCCCAACCCAGTACCACCAGTGCCTCCTCCACGCACTAGCCCTATGGTGCGTGTCTCCAGCCCTTTACCACCAGTGCCTACACCACGCACCAAGCCTCCTGTGTGTCCCCAGAGTCCTGTGCGTCCTGTTGCTGCTCCCCGCACTAGCCCTGAGATGCGTGTCCCCAGTCCGGTACCACCAGTTCCGGCACCACTCACTAGGCCTAATGTGCGCTCCCAGGGTCCAGCATGCCCTGTTCCTTCTCCCCGCACTAGCCTGAAGGTGCGTGTCTTTAGCCCGGTACCTCCAGTTCCGGCACCACGCACCAGGCCTACAGTGCGTCTCAGCCGGCCAGAGTCTGCCGTCTGCCCAACGGCGCCTGAACTGCCCGTCTGCCCAACGGCGCCTGAACTGCCCGTCTGCCCAACGGCGCTTGAACTGCCCGTCTGCCCAACGGCGCTTGAACTGCCCGTCTGCCCAAAGGCGCCTGAACTGCCCGTCTGCCCAACGCTGTCTGAACTGTCCGTCTGCCAAGCGCCGAATGAACTGCCCGTCTGTACTGAGTCTTTAAAGCCGCCCGTCTGTACTGAGCCTGCAAAGCCGCCCGTCTGCCATGAGCCTTCAGAGCCGTCCGCCAGACAGGAGCCTTCAGAGCCTTCCGCCAGACAGGAGCCGCTAGAGCCTTCCGCCAGACAGGATCAGCCAGAGCCTTCCGCCAGACATGATCAGCCAGAGCCTTCCGCCAGACAGGATCAGCCAGAGCCTTCCGCCAGACAGGATCAGCCAGAGCCTTCCGCCAGACAGGATCAGCCAGAGCCTTCCGCCAGACAGGATCAGCCAGAGCCTTCCGCCAGACAGGATCAGCCAGAGCCTTCCGCCAGACAGGATCAGCCAGATCCGTCAGCCAGCCATGAGCGGCCAGATCCGTCAGCCAGCCATGAGCGGCCAGATCCGTCAGCCAGCCATGAGCGGCCAGATCCGTCAGCCAGCCATGAGCGGCCAGATCCGTCAGCCAGCCATGAGCGGCCAGATCCGTCAGCCAGCCATGAGCGGCCAGATCCGTCAGCCAGCCATGAGCAGCCAGATCCGTCAGCCAGCCATGAGCCGTCCAGCCAGGATCCGCCAGAGCCGTCCAGCCAGGATCCGCCAGAGCCGTCCAGCCAGGATCCGCCAGAGCCGTCCAGCCAGGATCCGTCAGAGCCGTCCAGCCAGGATCCGCCAGAGCCGTCCAGCCAGGATCCGCCAGAGCCGTCCAGCCAGGATCCGCCAGAGCCGTCCAGCCAGGATCCGCCAGAGCCGTCCAGCCAGGATCCGCCAGAGCCAGCCAGCCAGGATCCGCCATTCAGTCCGGTGCTGCCCCTTAGTCCGGTGCTGCCCCTTATCCTGGTGCTGCCCCTTAGTCCGGTGCTGCCCCTTAGTCCGGTGCTGCCCCTTAGTCCGGTGCTGCCCCTTATCCCGGTGCTGCCCCTTATCCCGGTGCTGCCCCTTATCCCGGTGCTGCCCCTTATCCTGGTGCTGCCCCTTATCCTGGTGCTGCCCCTTATCCTGGTGCTGCCCCTTAGTCCGGTGCTGCCACTTAGTCCGGTGCTGCCCCTTAATCCAGTGGGGTTAAGTTGGAGGTTGGTCATTTGGAGGAGGCTACGAAAGCGGGTAGTGACTATGGTGGGGTGGGGACCACGACCAGTACCAGAGCCGCCACCGTGGACAGACGCCCACCCAGACCCTCCCCTAGACTTTATGCTGGTGCGTCCGGAGTTCGCACCTTAAGGGGGGGGTTATGTCACACCCTGGCCTTAGTTATCTTTGTTTTCATTATTATTTTTGTTAGGTCAGGGTGTGACATGGTGTAGTATGTGTTTTTGTATTGTCTAAGGTGTTGTATGGTTTAGGGGGTTAAGTAGAGTAGATGGTTTAGTGTTCAGTGTAGGTGTCTAGGAAAGTCTATGGTTGCCTGAATTGGTTCTCAATTAGAGACAGCTGGTTATTGTTGTCTCTGATTGGGAGCCATATTTAAGGCAGCCATAGGCTTTAGCTGGTTGTGGGTAATTGTCTATGTGTAGTGTTTGTGTCAGCACTATTTATATGTATAGCTTCACGGTCGTCAGTTGGTTATTTTGTTAGTTTGTGTATAGTTGTTCGTTTCTTGGTTTTTCTCTCTTCTTTAATAAAGGAAGATGTATTTTGCACACGCTGCGCCTTGGTCCAATCTCTCTCAAGAAGACGATCGTGACAACTAAAACCAAAGTGTGGATTGCAGTCACTTATTTGACCAGTTCATAGACTACTTACAGGGTAAGGAAACCAAACCACCATGTAAATACATAACTTGATGAACATTACAGTTCACAGCTTTTACCCCCAAGACATTAGTCTGCTGAACAATTAATCAAATGGCCACCGGACTATTACATCCCCCCTCCATTTGTTTTGTATACGGCTGCTGCTCGCTGTTTATTATCTATGCATAGTCACTTCACCCCTACCTACATGTACAAATTACCTCTAACCTGTACCCCTGCACACTGACTCGGTACCGGTATGCCCTGTATATAGCCTTGTTATTGTTATGATATTGTGTTGCTTTCTATAATTTATTTTTGTTTATTTGGTAAATATTTTCTTAACTCTTCTTGAACTGCACTGTTGGTAACGGGCTTGTAAGTAAGCATTTCACAGTAAGGTCTACAGTTGTTGTATTCGGCGCATGTGACAAAAAAAGTTTGATTTGACTTGATCAATAAGTCCATCTACAACGTCATCCCCACAGTGACCACACGTACATATCCCAACCAGAAGCCATGGATTACAGGGAACATCCGCACTGAGCTAAAGCCTAGAGCTACCTCTTTCAAGCTACCTCTTACACTAATTCGGACAATTGTAAGAAATCCAGACACATCCTCAGACGAACCATCAAACATGCAAAGCGTCAAAACAGTACTAAGATTGAATCCTACTACACCGGCTCTGACACTGTTTGCATGTCTGAGAGATAATCAGCAAAAAACATTTTCATTGTTGTTTTCAACTATTTCATTTGTTGGATTCCAACCCTATTTATTTTCTTTGTTTCTTCTCTTTTTTCTTTGACAATTTCTTATCATATTTCATCCTTTTTCTGCAACTTGTTAATTCCTTAATTAATCCAATAATTTATGCTTTCTTGTATCCATGGTTCAAAGTGACAGCTTAACTTTTTTTAAACTTTGAAGACAAGACGTTCATAGTTCGTATGATTTTATTCCCTTGGTTGGCAAACATAGGTGTGATTAAGTTTTTTTCTACAATTGTTGGATTTTTTTTTTAATGTAACAATACACTGACATTACTTACCTCAGTGTTGTCATCATAGATACATGTGTTGTTGATACAGAATGATTTGTCTGGATTGGAATGACTTGGAGAAGGCATAAGAATGCATACGCTTGTTTTATAAAGGGCATTGTAGTCATTGTGGATTGTGTACTCCAAATACCTAAGTCTGTGGATGTTCCATGTTATTTATTGACAAATAGTATGTCAGTTGTTCTCATAGTACATTTTGAGGACGTCATGAGTCATTCTGTATGTTGCTTAACATCTCCCTCTAGTGGCTCGTTTGTGACACAACGTCTTCATCAAGTGTATTAAAGTTGAAATGTACAATACTGCATGATTTCAGATAACGTCCAGGTTTAAAGAATTTCAGTATTGTGTAAGTAGTTGATGGTAAAATGCAAGAACATGCAATTATGGGTAACACTTTATAATAACATTCAGTAATGAACCATTTGTAAGGCATTTACAGTTTGTTAACAATTTAATATTAAGGCCACATTTGCGAAATGTTACTAAGTTAGGTATTCTCACATTTATAAATAACTACTACAGTATATACATTAATGATTCAACACAACAGAGCAGGAGACCACAGTAGACACGTCAACCTCAACATACTGGGTATGAACACTACTAGTACTCTCACTACATCACTGCTGCCAGGTCAGGGGTCACACCAGAGCAGCTCTCTCAGATACTGTTTATTGTGAATGAATATAGAGAGTGGGTAACACACTAAATAGTTTAATGGATTAGTAAATAGTTTATTCATAATTTATTTATCATTACTCCCATATTTATTTTTGTAAGCTAGTTTTTCACACATTTATAAACAACTTTTATATTATGTAATAATGATTCAGAAGATCATTCATCAGATGTTTAATACATGTTCTTATAAACCATTTACTGATCATTAGTAAAGTAGTTTTGCAGTCCCTAATCTAAAGTGAGGACTATTCATACTTTCTTAATACTTTATAAATTTTTTGAACAGTGACCAGTGTAATTTATCACAAAAAGATGGACATTCTATTGGTAGATATTCCAGCAGGACCTGATGCTCCTTAAGTTCTCAAAGTGACCTAGAACATATCAATGGTTAAACAATAAGCACACAACACAGAGGATGTTAAAGGAAACATATTAAACATTTTATTCGAAAACAGTCACATTGTTGTAATAGTGTGCTGAAGGAAGTAACGTGTTTGTCTGAAAATTATAGTATTCTTGTTTCTAGGAAGTGACTGATTGCAGTCATTAGATATCAAATCAAATCAGATTTTTTGGTCAAAAACATGTGTTTATCAGATGTTATTGTGGGTGTTGCGAAATGCTTGTGTTTCTAGTTCTGACAGTGCAGCAATATCTAACAAGTAATAACTAACAAATTCACGAAAAATACCTAACACACACAAATCTAAGTAAAGGACTGGAATTTAGAATATATAGATGAGCAATGTCAGTGGCACAGACTAAGAGCAGTTCATAGACTGCTTACAGGGTAAGGGAACCAATATCTAAATACATAGTTTAACTGAACATTACGTTTAAAGTTACTACCTTTAATACACTACAAAATCAAATCAAAATAAAATTTTATAGGTCACATACACATGTTTAGCAGATGTTATTGCGGGTGTAGTGAAATGCTTTTCTTCCTAGCTCCAACAGTGCAGTAGTATCTTAACAATTCACAACAATACACACACATCTAAAAGTAAAATAATGGAATTAACCCTAACCCTCTGGAGAGCCCTAAGTATTCAGACCCTTTATTCTGTACCTTGTTGAAGCATATTTGCCAGCGAATACAGGGTATGACGCTACAAGCTTGGCACACCTGTATTTGGGGAATTTCTCCCATTACTCACTGCATATCCTCTCAAGCTCTGTCAGGTTGGATTGGGAGCATTGCTGCACAGCTATTTTCAGCTCTCTCCACAGACGTTCGGTCAGGTTCTAGTCCGGACTCTGGCTGGGCCTTTCAAGTACATTCAGAGACTTGTCCCGAAGCCACTCCGGCATTTTCTTGTCTGTGTGCTTAGGGTCGCTGTTCTGTTGGAAGGTGAACCTTTGACCCCGTCTGAGGTCTTGAGAGCTCTGGAGCAGGTTTTCATCAAGGATCTCTCTGTACTTTGCTCCGGTCATCCTTCCTTTAATCCTGACTCGTCTCTCAGTCCCTTCCACTGAAAAACATCCCGACAGCATGATGCTGCCACCACCATGCTTCACCTTAGGGATGGTGCCAGGTTTCCTCCCGACGCAACGCTTGGCATTCAGGCCAAAGAGTTCAATTTTGGTCAGACCAGAGAATCTTGTTTCTCATGGTCTGAGAGTCCTTTAGGTGCCATTTGGCAAACACCAAGGCTGTTATGGCTGCAACTCACCAACAGGCGTAAAGGTAACGTAAGGGTAATGGCGGACTGAAGGGATTTATGTAGAGCACCTCAAGATAAAACATAATATTCGAAATATCTGCTAAATTAGACTAAAATATTAGCACTAAATAATCTGGTGGGTGATAACCTTCAATCTGGACAATAACACAAAACAAATCCTAAAACTAGAGACATTTATCGACAAATATTACGAAAACAGGCAACAACCAAACATGACGGAGAGTAAGACAGGGGAACCGATTACAAAACGAAAACGTGACTCTTCTACAGACACTGATGATTTAATATTCTCACCACCGGGAATGGTAAAGGTCGAAACCGATCTGTTAAAATCAATAAATGACAAACTGGGTATACTTGAATTAGTTAGTAAGGATATAAAAGAGTTGAAGGCAAGCCTAGAGATGAGTGATGAAAAAGCTGCGACATTGGAGAAGGAAACACACAAGCTAAAAGGGACAGTCAATAAGATTGAAACCGAAATGAATGGAATTAAAAAGGAGAACACCGTTCTGAAGGAAGCCTTACTGGACATACAAACTAGATCCATGAGAGAGAATTTGGTACTTACAGGTATCCAAGAAAAAGAAGGAGAAGTTCCTGAATCTGTAGTTAGAGTTCCTCCTTACAGCGCTTCAGATTCCAAGCGAAGTTATCGACAAAATCCAACTTGAACGTGTTCACCGGTTCGGACAGAGAGGGCAGAGGTACGAACGCCCAATCGTTGCCAAATTTGCTTCATTTAAAGATAAAATAATGGTTAAAAGCCTGGGTAAAAGACTTGCTGGGACCAAAATTGGCATGAATGATCAGTTTCCGAAGGAAATTGCAGAACGGCGCAAAGTTCTGTATCCAATTTTCAAAGAAAATAGATTAAAAGCAAAACGAGTAGCTCTCGTCGTTGATAAACTATATATTGATAACCAGTTGTTCAGAGACACAAAGACTACTCCATGGTTATTTTAAAAATTACAAAGTTCTCATAGACGAGGGAAATAAACACAATTCATTTACTGATTGTAACAATACAATACAAAATATAGCTTTTCTATAAATCTTCACATATAACTAATTGAACACACAAGCACTAATTCAACATAGTGAAGATAAAAACTAAGTAAACAGAAGGCACAGTATGTGTGGATGGTATGGTTTGTGTTTATTTTTTATTTGTTATGTTTGGAAAGTTGAGTGAGTGAGTAATGAAATGGTTGCATATCCCAGAGCCAATGTATTGCTGTGAGCCAGGTATGAGAGGGCTTTCAATGTTGTTCAGATGATGGATATACTTTTATAATGAATTATACGTCTTATTTATTTATTGTCCTATCATGGAGAACTACATTTTTTATTTTATAAATTATATCTAATTATTTATTATCCTATTTTAATGGTATGGTCCATGGCCCTATACCCTAGACACCCACCTGAATGACCCAGATACTAAGGAGAAGTCCCTAACTGTTTTATGTGCTCGCTGTAAGCGGTCAGTATGCAGCTAAAATGAGGTCAGAGACCAAGAGCAGCACTGCCCCCTCAAGATTCTGAGCCTGCTTGGCAGGGTTGGTCCTGCAAAGCCAAAGCCCCCTAAAGGGAGAGCATAATATACAAGGAAATTCTCAAAGCTGCTAATGAGAACCTTGACGACCTTGTACCTAGCCGGTGGGGATTCCGGTGGGGTGCCCCCACCCAGGCAGTGGCAGTGCTGGCAACACTAGCTGCAGTAACCCATGGGGAGGGGGTCACACTCGGACATTCAGAGAGGGGGTATATTATTGTGGCCCTGGCGGCACAAAATCAAAGTCGGACTGCATGGAGATGCGTGGGGACATGGTCATGACGGGTGGCCGTATTGTGGGTGTTTCAGGAATAAGGTGTACATTTGACCTCCATTATCTAGGATGTGACAATGGTAAATAAATCTCTCAATTTTTGCTCATTTTTTGTGCGGTCTTGCAGGCCTTCTCATGCAGCTGCAACTGCAAGTGCATTTGTAAATCATGACCCATCTTGAGTTGGGCGCTGGGATGGTGCAATTGTTGAGAAAGTGAGCTTATGGTTGTGTGGGGGTAAGGGCTGAGTGTGTGGGTGTATGTGTGTATCCCACAACTGTTGCGAAGGAAGAAGTAAAATATGTTAGGGACAATAGAGGATGATCCACAGATATATATAATACAAATCGAGGTGAGGGCAATGGAAATGTATATGGCAATTGATCTACTTCAATTCGGTAAATGGCACTGTATGCTCTTTTCAAAGAATGGATCCCAGTCGGTTCAGGGCTATGGGATACAGGGGGTCGAGGGTGGTCTGCCGGGCATTGGGATGACAAGCCATCTCGAGATGAGGCCTTTTAGCGGGTGGAATAGTAGGGACCAATTGGAGGTTTACTTAGTAGAAATGCAAATATCATGGTACAACTATATAGACACTCAATCATTATGTTACTTTTTAATAGTACGTTTACAAAAATATATTCTGATTAAAAGAATGAAAGGTGTGTCTCATTATGGTAAGTGGTGAAATAAGTATAGCCAGTTACAATTGTAATGGCTTAGCAGATAATAAGAAAAGACGATCAGTATTTACCTGGCTAAAAGAGAAGGATTATAATATCTATTGTTTACAGGAAACCCATTCAACAGTTTTAGATGAAGTTTTGTGGAAAAAGAACTGGGGGGGCAAAATATATTTCTCCCATGGGCAAAGAAATTCAAAAGGGGTGATGGTTTTAATTAACAATAATTTTGATCCAAATGTGCAAATTGTCCAAACAGATCCTCAAGGTAGATGGATTATTTTAAATATGTTATTGGACAATAAACAAATATGGCTTGTTAACTTATACGGTCCGAATAATGATGATCCAACCTTCTTTGAAAATATATATAAGAATTTATCAACTCTACAAGCAACACTAGACTCTATTATTATAGTGGGAGATTTTAATACGGTCTTAAATACCTCTATAGACCGGAAAGGAAATCACACTACAAACTATCACCCTCAGGCACTTAAGGAAATCATGAATGTCATGGATATATTGGAATTAGTGGATATATGGAGACTTAAATACCCTGATTTAGTGAGATATACATGGCGGAGGCTGAATCAAGCTAGTCGTCTTGACTACTTTCTTATACCATTCTCTCTGCCACCAAAAGTTAAAAAAGTGTTGATAGGGGACAGAATGCGGTCGGATCATCACATAATTGGCATATATATTTCTCTTACAGAATTTCCACGTGGGCGAGGATATTGGAAATTTAATCAAAGTCTACTAGATGATAAATTGTTTAGAACTAGGACAGAAGATTTTATAACTGACTTTTTCAGACATAACATAGGTACAGCAGATCCCCTTATTGTATGGGACACTTTTAAGTGTGCCTTTAGAGGCCATGCAATTCAGTACTCATCTATAAAACAAAGGGAATTTAGATCAAAAGAGTCCATATTAACAAAGGAAATTGAAGGACTAACAGTACAGTTAGATAGCAATAAAAACGGTACCATAGAGGCACAGAATAAGTTAGAGGAAAAACAAAAAGAAATGGAGGAACTTATTCAAGAAAGATCCAGTGTAATATATTATAAAAATAAAGCGAACTGGATGGAATATGGGGAAAAATGCACCAAATTCTTTTTCAATCTTCAATATAGAAATGCTACCAAAAAAAATGTATTAAAACTTGTTTCAAATGATGGAGTCACGCATGATTCACCAAATGATATTTTGAAAGAGGAAGTAAAGTACTTTAAGAATATGTTTTCGTTTCAGGCTCCTCCATCTCCACTAACTGAAACTAATTGTATGGATTTTTTTCCTATTAATAATGTAAAATTAACATCTGTACAGAAAGACTCATGTGAAGGCCAAATTACAGAGGAGGAACTGCTTGATGCAATTGGGGCCTTTAAGGATGGGAAAACTCCAGGGCTGGATGACATACCAGTGGAAGTATACAAAACTTTTTTTGATATACTCAAAGGACCATTATTAGCTTGTTTTAACCACTCCTATATAAATGGTAGATTATCAGACACGCAACAAGAAGGTCTGATATCGTTATTACTGAAACAGGACCCAAGTGGTATATATAAAGATCCAGTCCAATTAAAAAATTGGAGACCTCTTACACTTCAGTGTTGTGATGCAAAAATCCTAGCAAAATGCTTGGCGCATAGAATAAAAAAAGTTTTGTCAGATATTATTCATCCTAATCAGACAGGTTTTTTACATGGACGATACATTGGAGATAATATAAGGCAAGTACTGGAAACAATAGAACACTATGAAATATCGGGGACACCAGGCCTGGTTTTCATAGCTGATTTTGAAAAGGCTTTTGATAAAGTACGACTGGAGTTTATATATAAATGCCTAGAATATTTCAATTTTGGGGAATCTCTTATAAAATGGGTTAAAATTATGTATAGTAACCCTAGGTGTAAAATAGTAAATAATGGCTACATCTCAGAAAATTTTAAACTATCTAGAGGAGTAAAACAAGGTTGTCCACTATCGGCATATCTATTTATTATTGCCATCGAAATGTTAGCTGTTAAAATTAGATCAAACATTAATATTAATGGATTAGAAATCCGTGGCTTAAAAACTAAGGTGTCATTGTACGCTGATGATTCATGTTTTCTTTTAAAACCACAACTAGAGTCTCTCCAGGGCCTCATAGAGGATCTAGATACCTTTGCTATCCTCTCTGGATTAAAACCAAATTATGATAAATGTACCATATTACGTATTGGATCACTAAAAAATACACATTTTATATTGCCATGTAGTTTACCAATTAAATGGTCTGACGGAGATGTGGACATACTCGGTATAAAAATCCCAAAAGAAAGAAATGATCTCACTCCAATAAATTTTTATAGAAAGTTAGCAAAAATAGATAAGATCTTGCTACCATGGAAAGGAAAATACCTGTCTATTTGTGGAAAAATCACCCTGATTAACTCTTTAGTCATATCACAGTTTACCTATTTGCTTATGGTTTTGCCTACACCTAGTGACCTGCTTTTTAAATTATATGAACAAAAAATATTCCATTTTATTTGGAACGGCAAGCCAGATAAAATTAAAAGGGCCTATTTATATAACGAATATGAATTCGGGGGGCAGAAATTATTATATATTAAAGCATTAGACCTCTCACTAAAGGCATCAGTCATACAAAAGTTATACTTAAATCCAAACTGGTTCTCTAGTAAATTGGTACGAATGTCTCATCCTATGTTCAAGAAGGGCCTTTTTCCCTTTATTCAGATTACACCTGCTCACTTTCGGTTGTTTGAAAAGGAAATAATCTCCAAAATATCCTTATTTTTTAAACAAGCCTTAGAAAGTTGGTTGCAATTTCAGTTTAATCCACCTGAAAGGACGGAACAAATAGTACAACAAATATTGTGGTTAAATTCAAATATAGTAATTGATAAAAAAACTGTATTTATCGAAGAAATGTTTAAAAAAGGTATAATTTTTGTGAATGATATCATAAATAGGACTGGTGGAGTTATGTCACACATGCAGCTAACACAGACATATGGAAATGTCTGCTCTACCCAAAATTACAACCAATTAATTGCAGCATTACCACAAAAATGGAAGAGGCAAGTAGAAGGGGAAAAAGTAAGGAACTTGTATGTCGGCCCTGTATTAAAGAACATAAATGGTTAAAGAAAAGTGTGATAAATAAAAACATATACCAATTTCATTTAAGGACCAAAAAACTGACAGCTGTGCCATATAAATTGCAAAATAGTTGGGAAGAGATTTTCGATGTACCCATTCCATGGCACATGGTTTATGAATTGATACGCAAAACAACGCCGGATTCAAAACTTCGAATTTTTCAATTTAAATTACTGTACAAAATTCTTGCAACTAATAGAATGTTATATATATGGGGTATACAATCTTCCCAGCTCTGCAGATTCTGTTGTGAGGAGGCAGAGTCATTAGATCATTTATTTTGGTATTGTCCATATGTAGCTCGTTTTTGGTCACAGGTCCAGGAATGGCTGAAGAATTGCAACATTTGCCTAGAACTAACGCTACAGATAGCAATACTGGGGGATTTGAAAAGCCATAGTCAATCAATCAATAATATAATAATTATTTTAGCAAAAATGTTTATTTTTAATTTACAATCTGTAGAAGCTATGAGAATAGGAAGGTTCAAATCTTTTGTGAAGCATCACAGCACAGTTGAAAAATATATGGCAAATAAAAATCCGAAATGGATGATGTTGGAAGATAGATGGGAAGGGTTGAGTGGAACTGAAGGGTGGGACTAATAACAAGATAAACAATGTAGGGCATACGGGATCTGTGAAATGTGTATAGGTGCGGAGCTTTTGTGAAATAGCACAGTTACAAGTGGAAATAAAATTGGATGGACAACAGAAATAGAGGAAGGACTAAGAACAAACAAGAGAGAACTATTATAAAGTAGACTGTGTCTGTAAAATAGGTATAAGATGTATAAATTGAAGGTAAAAGCAGAAGTGTTTATTAGTTTACTCCAATTGGGGAGCGGTGGTAGGGTTGCGGGGAATAATAATAAAGGTATATTCTTTAAAAAAGTATGTATGTCTATATAGGTATGTGTATGTATATATGTGTATATGTATGCATGCGTGTATGGATATATATATTTACCCAAAAAAATATGGGGGATTGGAAATGATGCAGACAATTACATTGGAAGCAACATTCTTTCTTAAGCTGATCCACCCCTTAAAAATTTATATTTTTATTTTTATTTTTTTATTTTTTCTAAAAACCTGTTTGTGGGGTATTGTGTGTAGATTGATGAGAGAAAAAATTATTGAATACATTTTAGAATCTGTCTGTAATGTAACAAAAAAAAATGTGGAAAAAGACAGGGTGTCTGAATACTTTCCGAATGCACTGTATGTATGAACATACCCTCAAATATAAGTTGACATTCTATAATGTCGCCTCATATTAAACAAAATCTCATATCCAAAGAGCTGGAGTAAAGCACTTTGGATTTGGACACTGCAGAGTGAAATAGAGGACAGGGATTACTTCAGTATGTGCAGTGGCCAGAGTAAGGCAGTATAATTCACAATCTGTGACTGAGGGATAACTTGACTTATTCTATACTGAACAAAAATATAAACGCAATATTTTACTGATTTTCAGTCATATAAGGAAATCAGTCAATTGAAATAAATGTGTCAGGCCCTAATCTATGGAATTCACATGATTGGGAATACAGATATGCATCTGTTGGTCACAGACACACTATATATACAAAAGTATGGGGACACCCCTTCAAATGAGTGGATTTTGTGGCTATTTCAGCCACACCCGTTGCTGACAGGTGTATAAAATCGAGCACACAGCCATGCGATCTCCATAGACAAACATTCACAGTAGAATGGTCTTACTAAAGAGCTAAGTGACTTTCAACGTGGCACTTTCATGGGATGCCACCTTTCCAACAAGTCAGTTTGTAAAATTTCTGCCCTGCTAGAGCTGCCCCGGTCAACTGTAAGGGCTGTTGTTGTGAAATAGAAACGTTGAGGAGCAACAACGACTCAGCCGCTAAGTGGTAGGCTGCACAACCTCACCGAACGGGAAGGCCAAGTGCTCCAGCACGTAGCGAGTAAAAATCCTCTGTCCTCGGTTGCACATCTCACTACCAAGTTCCAAACTGCCTCTGGAAGCAACATCAGCACAAGAACTGTTCATCGGGAACTTCATGAAATTGGTTTCCATGGCCGAGCAGCCGAAAACAAGCCTAAGATCACCATGCACAATGCCGTGTTGACTGGAGTGGTGTAAAGCACTTCGTCATTGGACCAGTGGAAACACCTTCTCTGGAGTGATGAGTCAAGCTTCACTATCTGGCAGTCCGACGGACAAATCTGGGTTTGGCGGATTCCAGGAGAACTCTACCTGCCCCAATGCATAGTGCCAACTGTAAAGTTTGGTGGAGGAGGAATAATGGTCTGAGGATGTTTCTCATGGTTTGAGCTAGGCCCCTTAGTTCGAGTGAAGGGAAATCTTAACACTACAGCATACAATGACATTCTAGACTTGCTGCAACAGTTTGGGGAAGGCCCTTTCCTGTTTCAGCATGACAATGCCACCGTGCACAAAGTGAGGTCCATAAAGAAATGGTTTGTTGAGATCGGTGTGGAAGAACCTGACCGGACCGCACAGAGCCCTGACCTCGACCCCATCGAGCACCTTTGGGATGAATTGGAACGCCGACAGCAAGCCAGACCTAATCGGCCAACATCAATGGTCGACTTCACTAATGCTCTTGTAGCTGAATGGAAGCAAGTCCCCGCAGCAATGTTCCAACATCTAGTGGAAAGCCTTCCCTGAAGAGTGGGGGTTGTTGTAGCAGCAAAGGGCGGACAAATTCCATATTAATTACCATTATTTTGGAATGAGATGTTTGACAAGCAGTTGTCCACATGAATTTGGTCATGTAGTGTACCTTAAAAAAAAGTACGGGCATGGATCAGAAAACCAGTCAGTATTGCATGTGACCACCATTTGCCTCATGCAGCACAAAACATCTCCTTTGCAGTGTTGATCTGGTTCCTGAGTGGAGCAGCGGTCTAAGGCACTGCATCTCAGTGCTAGAGGTGTCACTACATACACCCTGTTTCGAATCCAGGCTGTATCACAACTGGGAGTCCCATAGGGCGGCGCGCAATTGGCGCAGCGTCGTCCGGGTTTGGCCGGTGTAGGCCGTCATTGTAAACAAGAATTTGATCTTAACTGACTTGCCTAGTTAAATAAATGTTAAATAAAGGCTGTTGATTGTGATCTGTGGAATGTTGTCCCACTCTTCAATGGCTGTGCAAAGTTGTTGGATATTGTTGGGAACGGGAACATGCTCCTGTGCACGTCATTCCAGAGCATCCCAAACATGCTCAATATGTGAAATGTCTGGGGAGTATGCAGGCCATTGAAGAACTGGGACATTTTCAGCTTCCAGGATTTGTGTACAGATGTTGAAGACTGACATGTGTAAATTATCATGCTGAAACATGAGGTGATGTTGGCAGATGAATGGCACTACAATGTGCCTCAGGATCTCATCATGGTATTTCTGTGCATTCAACAATGGTTACAGAAATGTTTTACTTGCTATGACTGTGATATACCTTCTTTTTTATTAACCTTGGTTGAATGCAGTGACTGTACGTTACTAAGGACAAGAGTGCCGCTAAATTACCAAAATGTAAATGTAATAATTAGAACTTGCAAAGAACACTGGGTAATATGTAGCTGTATGGGCAATTCCACGGTCCAAAAGGCTCTTTAACAGCTTCTAACCTCAAGCCATAAGACTGCTGAACAATTAATCAAATGGCCACCTGGACTATTTACATTGACCACCCCCCTTGTTTTTATACTGCTGCTACTCGCTGTTTATTATCTATGCATGGTCACTTTACCTCGACTAACCTGTACCCCCGCACATTGACTCGGTACCGTCAACCCCTGTATATAGCCTTTTTATTCTTATGTAATTTTATTGTGTTACTTTTTAATACATTTTATTTCTTTAGTTTATTTAGTAAATATTTTCTTAACTCTTTTTCTTATACTGCGTTGTTGGTTAAAGGCTTGGAAGTAAGTATTTGACAGTAAGGTCCTGTTGTATTCAAGTATTTGACAGTAAGGTCCTGTTGTATTTGATTGAACTAATACTGTTTACATGTGTGTATATTTTTGCCTTATAGAACCACAACAATAAGATTCCAAGTCATTCGGATTACCAAAATTATTTAAACATCCTCAAATGGAAACAGCTGTGTCTGTGAGCGTGTGGTGGTGACCATCAAGAGTACAGTGATGGACCTCAACATCATGTTCTAACAGGACAGCACTATAGAGGACAGAACCAGACCAATTACTTATAAGTATATAGTGTAGGAGGGCATTCACAGTCGACCGCTCAGACGGGTGAGGCCAAACCAGCCAACCGTTTTTACATTGTCCTTCTAGCCGGAGTTAATGACCACCATAGCTCTTGGCCTCCACGGCTAGAGCCATAGACTCCACCACGGCAGCGTCATCACTGCCAGAACTCCCCGAGTCGACCAGGCTACTCCCCTGAGAGACACTACTCCAGGACCTCCAGGCCTGAGTGTTTGCCACCTCCGGTGTCCACCTCGCCACTCGCCTCCCTCCTTTGGTTATCCTGAGGCAGAGCCTGAACCCATGGAGGTAGGGAGCACACACCTCTATGCGGCAGAGCGGCGTCGCAGGAGACAGCTGGGGCTCTGTCCCTTTTGCGGCCAGGAGGGGCACCAGCTTCAGCGGTGTCAGGTGCGTCCCAACCTGGGGTCCACTAGAGCAGAGCGGCGGCCCCGTGCCTTCCATCTCCCAGGGAAGGTGTGAGTATTTCATTATTATCGTTTTCCGTCAAACCCTTTATGGTTCCCAATTCACTGGCTGGCCATCCCTCAAGTGTTGTCTCTACAGCTCTAGGGAACTCCGGTGCCCTGGGACCTTCATTGACCAGGCCCTCGCTACCTTCCTGAACTTAACTTCATACCCCCTCTCCTCTCCTTTTCCTGTCCAAGCCCTGGATACGCAACCATTGGTGCCAGAGTACCTGCTTTTCCACACCCTGTGGTCCCATCAGGGGATGGTCCTGTGAGTGTCCTCCAGCCCATAAATCTGTCCTCGCATATTTTTTGCCCTGTGTTTTGGGACGTAGATGTGGACATCAGCCATAATCTGGAGAGGGAACCCGCTCCTGCCACCTGCCCCCCAAAGCTCATCTACGTCCCCAATGGGGTGAGAGATTGGCTGTTGACCTGGGCACACACATCCTTCATCGCTGGACACCCAGATATCACCCGCACCATCCAATCCCTCTCAGATAAATACTGGTGGCCCACCTTGGTGCAGAACGTCGCCCACTATGTCAACTCATGTTCCATATGTACCAAATCCAAATCTCCCCGGCAAGCTCCAGCAGGGAAACTATTTCCCATTCACATACCTCATCAGCCTTGGTCACGTCTGTCCATAAACTTTGTAAAGGATCTCCCCCTTTCTGATGGTGTTACCACTATTCTGGATGTTGTGGACAGATTCTCTAAATCATGCCGTTTTATCCCTCTCTCTGGTCTACATACCACTCTCCAGGTTGCTGAGGCACTATTCCTAAAGTGAGGAGCATGTCTTCCGGCACTAAGGCCTTCCGGAGGACATTGTTTCCGACTGTAGTCCCCAATTAATGTTGTGGGTCTGGAAAGCCTTTATGGAGAAGCTAGGGGCGACAGTCAGCCTCACATCTGGGTACCAGCCTCAGTTTAACAGGCAGGTGGAGAGAACCAACCAAGAGTTGGGGAGGATTCTAAGGAGTCACTACCAGGACTGGCAGGAAGAGTGGGCCCGGTTCCTTCCTGGGTGGAAAACGCTCAGAACTCGCTTTGTCACTCCTCCACCGGGCTTACTCCCTTCCAGTGCGTCCTGGGATATCAGCCGGTCCTGGCTCCATGGACTCCGAGCCAGACTGAGGGCTTCAGTAGACGAGTGGTTCCGGCGGGCAGAGGGAGTGTGGAACGCCGCCCGCCGTTATCCTTTAGAAGGATCATGCGGACCGCAATCGCAGTGAGGCTCCTGTGTTCCATCCTGGGAATCGCAACTGTAATATCGCAAACGGACATGGCAGTTTCACCGATACGAATTCCATTTTTAAAGGGAAATGTCACTCAAAAACAAGAATCAAAGTGTCGACGGCCAAAACATCATGATGATGCAAAATATCATATGATGCAAAACGCATCACATGATGATGTGGCCGGTGACACTTTGATTCTTGAAAGTCCAATATCTTCAAAAGTTGACATAAGACATACAAATCATTTTGGGACTGTATCAACAGTGGACAAGTAAAAAAAAAACTAAAGATGGTTTTTGTGTAATTTCCCTTTAAAGGTATAAGGAGTACAGCCTGGAGGTATATGGTACGTAAACAACAACCTCAAAATGCTACAAAATGTATATGTACAGTATGTGTGTGTGTGTGTGTGTGTGTGTGTGTGTGTGTGTGTGTGTGTGTGTGTGTGTGTGTGTGTGTGTGTGTGTGTGTGTGTGTGTGTGTGTGTGTGTGTGTGTGTGTGTGTGTGTGTGTGTGTGTGTGTGTGTGTGTGTGTTTATATACAGTATGTGTGTTTTGCCCCTCCAGTCTCCCCCATTATCTGTGGTCAGAACCAGGTCCAGAACATGTGAGTGTGGAGGTGAACAACCCTGTGTCTCTAACCTGTGACATCCCTCTTCCTGCTGTCACCTGGCTGAACGATGGAAACACAACAGAGCAGGAGACCACAGCAGACACTTCAACCTCAACATACTGGTGATGAACACTACCACTACTCTCACTACCACTACACTCACTACCACTACTCTCACTACCACTACTCTCACTACCACTACTCTCACTACCACTACTCTCAGTACCACTACTCTCACTACCACTACTCTCACTACTATTACTCTCACTACTATTACTCTCACTACCACTACTCTCACTACCACTACTCTCACTACCACTACTCTCACTACCACTACTCTCACTACCACTACTCTCACTACCACTACTCTCACTACCACTACTCTCACTACTACTACTCTCACTACTACCACTACTCTCACTACCACTACTCTCACTACCATTACTCTCACTACCACTACTCTCACGACCACTACTCTCACTACCACTAGTCTCACTACCACTACTCTCACTACCACTACTCTCACTACCACTACTCTCACTACCACTACTCTCACTACTACTACTCTCACTACCACTACTCTCACTACCACTACTCTCACTACCACTACTCTCACCACTACCACTACTCTCACTACTACTACTCTCACTACCACTACTCTCACTACCACTACTCTCACTACCACTACTCTCACCACTACCACTACTCTCACTACTACTACTCTCACTACCACTACTCTCACTACCACTACTCTCACCACTACCACTACTCTCACCACTACCACTACTCTCACCACCACTACTCTCACTACCACTAGTCTCACTACCACTAGTCTCACTACCACTACTCTCACTACCACTACTCTCACTACCACTACTCTCACTACCACTACTCTCACTACCATTACTCCCACTACCACTACTCTCACTACCACTACTCTCACTACTACTACTCTCACTACCACTACTCTCACTACCACTACTCTCACCACCACTACTCTCACTCTCACTACTCTCACTACCACTACTCTCACTACCACTACTCTCACCACCACTACTCTCACTATCACTACTCTCACTACCACTACTCTCACTACCACTACTCCCACTACCACTACTCTCACTACCACTACTCTCACTACCACTACTCTCACTACCACTACTCTCACTTATCTCACTACCACTACTCTCACTACCACTACTCTCACTACCACTACTCTCACTACTACTCTCACTACCACTACTCTCACTACCACTACTCTCACTACCACTACTCTCACTACCACCACTCTCACTACCAATACTCTCACTACCACTACTCTCACTACCACTACTCTCACTACTACTACTCTCACTACCACTACTCTCACTACTACTACTCTCACTACCACTACTCTCACTACCACTACTCTCACTACCACTACTCTCACTACCACTACTCTCACTACTACTACTCTCACTACCACTACTCTCACTACCACTATCTTCACTACCACTGCTCTCACTACCACTACTCTCACTACCACTAATCTCACTACCACAACTCTCACTACCACTACTCTCACTACCACCACTCTCACTACCAATACTCTCACTACCACTACTCTCACTACCACTACTCTCACTACTACTACTCTCACTACCACTACTCTCACTACTACTACTCTCACTACCACTACTCTCACTACCACTACTCTCACTACCACTACTCTCACTACCACTACTCTCACTACCACTACTCTCACTACTACTACTCTCACTACCACTACTCTCACTACCACTACCTTCACTACCACTGCTCTCACTACCACTACTCTCACTACCACTAATCTCACTACCACAACTCTCACTACCACTACTCTCACTACCACTACTCTCACTACCACTAGTCTCACTACCACTACTCTCACTACCACTACTCTCACTACCACTACTCTCACTACCACAACTCTCACTACCACTACTCTCACTACCACTACTCTCACTACCACTACTCTCACTACCACTACTCTCACTACCACTACTCTCACTACCACTATTCTCACTACCACTACTCTCACCACTACTCTCACTACCACTACTCTCACTACCACTACTCTCACTACCACTACTCTCACTACCACCACTCTCACTACCACTACTCTCACTACCACTACTCTCACTACTACTACTCTCACTACCACTACTCTCACTACTACTACTCTCACTACCACTACTCTCACTACCACTACTCTCACTACCACTACTCTCACTACTACTACTCTCACTACCACTACTCTCACTACTACTACTCTCACTACCACTACTCTCACTACCACTACCTTCACTACCACTGCTCTCACTACCACTACTCTCACTACCACTAATCTCACTACCACAACTCTCACTACCACTGCTCTCACTACCACTGCTCTCACTACCACTACTCTCACTACCACTACTCTCACTACCACTACTCTCACTACCACAACTCACACTACCACTACTCTCACTACCACTACTCTCACTACCACTACTCTCACTATCACTACTCTCACTACCACTACTCTCACTACTACTACTCTCACTACCACTACTCTCATTACCACTACTCTCACTACCACTACTCTCACTACTACTACTCTCACTACCACTACTCTCACTACCACTACTCTCACCACTACCACTACTCTCACTACCACTACTCTCACTACCACTAGTCTCACTACCACTACTCTCACTACCACTACTCTCACTACCACTACTCTCACTACCACAACTCTCACTACCACTACTCTCACTACCACTACTCTCACTACCACTACTCTCACTACCACTACTCTCACTACCACTACTCTCACTACCACTATTCTCACTACCACTACTCTCACCACTACTCTCACTACCACTACTCTCACTACCACTACTCTCACTACCACTACTCTCACTACCACCACTCTCACTACCACTACTCTCACTACCACTACTCTCACTACTACTACTCTCACTACCACTACTCTCACTACTACTACTCTCACTACCACTACTCTCACTACTACTACTCTCACTACCACTACTCTCACTACCACTACTCTCACTACCACTACTTTCACTACCACTACTCTCACTACCACTACTCTCACTACTACTACTCTCACTACCACTACTCTCACTACCACTAATCTCACTACCACAACTCTCACTACCACTGCTCTCACTACCACTGCTCTCACTACCACTACTCTCACTACCACTACTCTCACTACCACTACTCTCACTACCACAACTCACACTACCACTACTCTCACTACCACTACTCTCACTACCACTACTCTCACTATCACTACTCTCACTACCACTACTCTCACTACTACTACTCTCACTACCACTACTCTCATTACCACTACTCTCACTACCACTACTCTCACTACTACTACTCTCACTACCACTACTCTCACTACCACTACTCTCACCACTACCACTACTCTCACTACCACTACTCTCACTACCAATACTCTCACTACCACTACTCTCACTACCACTAGTCTCACTACCACTGTCTCACTACCACTACTCTCACTACCACTACTCTCACTACCACTACTCTCACTACCACTACTCTCACTACCACTACTCTCACTACCACTACTCTCACTACCACTACTCTCACTACCACTACTCTCACTACCACTACTCTCACCACCACTACTCTCACCATCACTACTCTCACTACCACTACTCTCACTACCACTACTCTCACCACCACTACTCTCACTATCACTACTCTCATTACCACTACTCTCACTACTACTACTCTCACTACCACTACTCTCACCACTACCACTACTCTCATTACCACTACTCTCACTACCACTACTCTCACTACCACTACTCTCACCACCACTACTCTCACTACCACTACTCTCACTACCACTACTCTCACTACCACTACTCCCACTACCACTACTCTCACTACCACTACTCTCACTACCACTGCTCTCACTACCACTACTCTCACTACCACTGCTCTCACTTCTCTCACTACCACTACTCTCACTACCACTACTCTCACTACCACTACTCCCACTACCACTACTCTCACTACCACTACTCTCACTACCACTACTCTCACTACCACTACTCTCACTACCACTACTCTCACCACCACTACTCTCACTACCACTACTCTCACCACCACTACTCTCACTACCACTACTCTCACTACCACTACTCTCACTACCACTACTCTCACTACCACTACTCTCACTACTACTACTCTCACTACCACTACTCTCACTACTACTACTCTCACTACCACTACTCTCACTACCACTACTCTCACTACCACTACTCTCACTACCACTACTCTCACTACCACTACTCTCACTACCACTACTCTCACCACCACTACTCTCACTACCACTACTCTCACTACCACTACTCTCACTACCACTACTCTCACTACCACTACTCTCACTATCACTACTCTCACTATCACTACTCTCACTACCACTACTCTCACCACCACTACTCTCACCACCACTACTCTCACTATCACTACTCTCACTACCACTACTCTCACTACCACTACTCTCACTACCACTACTCCCACTACCACTACTCTCACTACCACTACTCTCACTACCACTACTCTCACTTATCTCACTACCACTACTCTCACTACCACTACTCTCACTACCACTACTCTCACTACTACTCTCACTACCACTACTCTCACTACCACTACTCTCACTACCACCACTCTCACTACCAATACTCTCACTACCACTACTCTCACTACCACTACTCTCACTACTACTACTCTCACTACCACTACTGTCACTACCACTACTCTCACTACCACTACTCTCACTACTACTACTCTCACTACCACTACTCTCACTACTACTACTCTCACTACCACTACTCTCACTACCACTACTCTCACTACCACTACTCTCACTACCACTGCTCTCACTACCACTACTCTCACTACCACTAAAGTCACTACCACAACTCTCACTACCACTACTCTCACTACCACTACTCTCACTACCACTAGTCTCACTACCACTACTCTCACTACTACTACTCTCACTACCACTGCTCTCACTACCACTACTCTCACTACCACTACTCTCACTACCATAACTCTCACTACCACTACTCTCACTACCACTACTCTCACTACCACTAGTCTCACTACCACTACTCTCACTACCACTACTCTCACTACCACTACTCTCACTACCACAACTCTCACTACCACTACTCTCACTACCACTACTCTCACTACCACTACTCTCACTACCACTACTCTCACTACCACTACTCTCACTACCACTATTCTCACTACCACTACTCTCACCACTACTCTCACTACCACTACTCTCACTACCACTACTCTCACTACCACTACTCTCACTACCACCACTCTCACTACCACTACTCTCACTACCACTACTCTCACTACTACTACTCTCACTACCACTACTCTCACTACTACTACTCTCACTACCACTACTCTCACTACCACTACTCTCACTACCACTACTCTCACTACCACTACTCTCACTACCACTACTCTCACTACTACTACTCTCACTACCACTACTCTCACTATCACTACCTTCACTACCACTGCTCTCACTACCACTACTCTCACTACCACTAATCTCACTACCACAACTCTCACTACCACTGCTCTCACTACCACTGCTCTCACTACCACTACTCTCACTACCACTACTCTCACTACCACTACTCTCACTACCACTACTCTCACTACCACAACTCACACTACCACTACTCTCACTACCACTACTCTCACTACCACTACTCTCACTATCACTACTCTCACTACCACTACTCTCACTACTACTACTCTCACTACCACTACTCTCACCACTACCAATACTCTCACTACCACTACTCTCATTACCACTACTCTCACTACCACTACTCTCACTACTACTACTCTCACTACCACTACTCTCACTACCACTACTCTCACCACTACCACTACTCTCACTACCACTACTCTCACTACCAATACTCTCACTACCACTACTCTCACTACCACTAGTCTCACTACCACTGTCTCACTACCACTACTCTCACTACCACTACTCTCACTACCACTACTCTCACCACTACTACTCTCACTACCACTACTCTCACTACCACTACTCTCACCACCACTACTCTCACTATCACTACTCTCACTAACACTACTCTCACTACCACTACTCTCACCACCACTACTCTCACTATCACTACTCTCACTACCACTACTCTCACTACTACTACTCTCACTACCACTACTCTCACCACTACCACTACTCTCATTACCACTACTCTCACTACCACTACTCTCACTACCACTACTCTCACCACCACTACTCTCACTACCACTACTCTCACTACCACTACTCTCACTACCACTACTCTCACTACCACTACTCTCACTACCACTGCTCTCACTACCACTACTCTCACTACCACTGCTCCCACTTCTCTCACTACCACTACTCTCACTATCACCACTACTCTCACTACCACTACTCTCACTACCACTACTCTCACTACCACTACTCTCACTACCACTACTCTCACTACCACTACTCTCACTACTACTACTCTCACTACCACTACTCTCACTACCACTACTCTCACTACCACTACTCTCACTACCACTACTCTCACTACCACTTCTCTCAATACCACTACTCTCAATACCACTACTCTCACCACCACTACTCTCACTACCACTACTCTCACTACCACTACTCTCACTACCACTACTCTCACTACCACTACTCTCACTATCACTACTCTCACTATCACTACTCTCACTACCACTACTCTCACTACCACTACTCTCACCACCACTACTCTCACTACCACTGTCTCACTACCACTACTCTCACTACCACTACTCTCACTACCACTACTCTCACCACTACTACTCTCACTACCACTACTCTCACTACCACTACTCTCACTACCACTACTCTCACTACCACTACTCTCACTACCACTACTCTCACCACTACTACTCTCACTACCACTACTCTCACTACCACTACTCTCACTACCACTACTCTCACTACCACTACTCTCACCACCACTACTCTCACTATCACTACTCTCACTACCACTACTCTCACTACCACTACTCTCACCACCACTACTCTCACTATCACTACTCTCACTACCACTACTCTCACTACTACTACTCTCACTACCACTACTCTCACCACTACCACTACTCTCATTACCACTACTCTCACTACCACTACTCTCACTACCACTACTCTCACCACCACTACTCTCACTACCACTACTCTCACTACCACTACTCTCACTACCACTACTCCCACTACCACTACTCTCACTACCACTACTCTCACTACCACTGCTCTCACTACCACTACTCTCACTACCACTGCTCCCACTTCTCTCACTACCACTACTCTCACTACCACTACTCTCACTACCACTACTCTCACTACCACTACTCATACTACCACTACTCTCACTACCACTACTCTCACTACCACTACTCTCACTACCACTACTCTCACTACCACTACTCTCACTACTACTACTCTCACTACTACTACTCTCACTACCACTACTCTCACTACCACTACTCTCACTACCACTACTCTCACTACCACTACTCTCACTACCACTACTCTCACTACCACTACTCTCACTACCACTACTCTCACCACCACTACTCTCACTACCACTACTCTCACTACCACTACTCTCACTACCACTACTCTCACTACCACTACTCTCACTACCACTACTCTCACTATCACTACTCTCACTATCACTACTCTCACTACCACTACTCTCACTACCACTACTCTCACCACCACTACTCTCACCATCACTACTCTCACTACCACTACTCTCACTACCACTACTCTCACTACCACTACTCCCACTACCACTACTCTCACTACCACTACTCTCACTACCACTACTCTCACTTATCTCACTACCACTACTCTCAATACCACTACTCTCACTACCACTACTCTCACTACTACTCTCACTACCACTACTCTCACTACCACTACTCTCACTACCACCACTCTCACTACCAATACTCTCACTACCACTACTCTCACTACCACTACTCTCACTACTACTACTCTCACTACCACTACTGTCACTACCACTACTCTCACTACCACTACTCTCACTACTACTACTCTCACTACCACTACTCTCACTACTACTACTCTCACTACCACTACTCTCACTACCACTACTCTCACTACCACTGCTCTCACTACCACTGCTCTCACTACCACTAAAGTCACTACCACAACTCTCACTACCACTACTCTCACTACCACTACTCTCACTACCACTAGTCTCACTACCACTACTCTCACTACTACTACTCTCACTACCACTGCTCTCACTACCACTACTCTCACTACCACTACTCTCACTACCATAACTCTCACTACCACTACTCTCACTACCACTACTCTCACTACCACTACTCTCACTACCACAACTCTCACTACCACTAGTCTCACTACCACTACTCTCACCACTACTCTCACTACCACTACTCTCACTACCACTACTCTCACCACCACTACTCTCACTATCACTACTCTCACTACCACTTCTCTCACTACCACTACTCTCACTACCACTACTCTCACCACCACTACTCTCACTATCACTACTCTCACTACCACTACTCTCACTACTACTACTCTCACTACCACTACTCTCACCACCACTACTCTCACTATCACTACTCTCACTACCACTACTCTCACTACCACTACTCTCACCACCACTACTCTCACTATCACTACTCTCACTACCACTACTCTCACTACTACTACTCTCACTACCACTACTCTCACCACTACCACTACTCTCATTACCACTACTCTCACTACCACTACTCTCACTACCACTACTCTCACCACCACTACTCTCACTACCACTACTCTCACTACCACTACTCTCACTACCACTACTCCCACTACCACTACTCTCACTACCACTACTCTCACTACCACTGCTCTCACTACCACTACTCTCACTACCACTGCTCCCACTTCTCTCACTACCACTACTCTCACTACCACTACTCTCACTACCACTACTCTCACTACCACTACTCTCACTACCACTACTCTCACTACCACTACTCTCACTACCACTACTCTCACTACCACTACTCTCACTACTACTACTCTCACTACCACTACTCTCACTACCACTACTCTCACTACCACTACTCTCACTACCACTACTCTCACCACCACTACTCTCACTACCACTACTCTCACTACCACTACTCTCACTACCACTACTCTCACTACCACTACTCTCACTACCACTACTCTCACTACCACTACTCTCACTATCACTACTCTCACTATCACTACTCTCACTACCACTACTCTCACCACCACTACTCTCACCATCACTACTCTCACTACCACTACTCTCACTACCACTACTCTCACTACCACTACTCCCACTACCACTACTCTCACTACCACTACTCTCACTACCACTACTCTCACTTATCTCACTACCACTACTCTCACTACCACTACTCTCACTACCACTACTCTCACTACTACTCTCACTACCACTACTCTCACTACCACTACTCTCACTACCACCACTCTCACTACCAATACTCTCACTACCACTACTCTCACTACCACTACTCTCACTACTACTACTCTCACTACCACTACTGTCACTACCACTACTCTCACTACCACTACTCTCACTACTACTACTCTCACTACCACTACTCTCACTACTACTACTCTCACTACCACTACTCTCACTACCACTACTCTCACTACCACTGCTCTCACTACCACTGCTCTCACTACCACTAAAGTCACTACCACAACTCTCACTACCACTACTCTCACTACCACTACTCTCACTACCACTAGTCTCACTACCACTACTCTCACTACTACTACTCTCACTACCACTGCTCTCACTACCACTACTCTCACTACCACTACTCTCACTACCATAACTCTCACTACCACTACTCTCACTACCACTACTCTCACTACCACAACTCTCACTACCACTAGTCTCACTACCACTACTCTCACCACTACTCTCACTACCACTACTCTCACTACCACTACTCTCACCACCACTACTCTCACTATCACTACTCTCACTACCACTTCTCTCACTACCACTACTCTCACTACCACTACTCTCACCACCACTACTCTCACTATCACTACTCTCACTACCACTACTCTCACTACTACTACTCTCACTACCACTACTCTCACCACTACCACTACTCTCACTACCACTACTCTCATTACCACTACTCTCACTACCACTACTCTCACTATCACTACTCTCACTACCACTACTCTCACCACTACCACTACTCTCACTATCACTACTCTCACTACCACTACTCTCACTACTACTACTCTCACTACCACTACTCTCACCACTACCACTACTCTCACTACCACTACTCTCACTACCACTACTCTCACCACCACTACTCTCACTACCACTACTCTCACTACCACTACTCTCACTACCACTACTCTCACTACCACTACTCCCACTACCACTACTCTCACTACCACTACTCTCACTTCTCTCACTACCACTACTCTCACTACCACTACTCTCACTACCACTACTCTCACTACTACTCTCACTACCACTACTCTCACTACCACTACTCTCACTACCACTACTCTCAATACCAATACTCTCACTACCACTACTCTCACTACCACTACTCTCACTACTACTACTCTCACTACCACTACACTCACTACTACTACTCTCACTACCACTACTCTCACTACCACTACTGTCACTACCACTACTCTCACTACCACTACTCTCACTACCACTACTCTCACTACCACTACTCTCACCACCACTACTCTCACCACCACTACTCTCACTACCACTACTCTCACTACCACTACTCTCACTACCACTACTCTCACTACTACTACTCTCACTACCACTACTCTCACTATCACTACTCTCACTACCACTACTCTCACTACCACTACTCTCACCACCACTACTCTCACTATCACTACTCTCACTACCACTACTCTCACTACCACTACTCCCACTACCACTACTCTCACTACCACTACTCTCACTACCAGTACTCTCACTTATCTCACTACCACTACTCTCACTACCACTACTCTCACTACCACTACTCTCACTACCACTACTCTCACTACCACCACTCTCACTACCAATACTCTCACTACCACTACTCTCACTACCACTACTCTCTCTACTACTACTCTCACTACCACTACTCTCACTACTACTACTCTCACTACCACTACTGTCACTACCAATACTCTCACTACCACTACTCTCACTACTACTACTCTCACTACCACTACTCTCACTACTACTACTCTCACTACCACTACTCTCACTCCACTACTCTCACTACCACTGCTCTTACTACCACTACTCTCACTACCACTAATCTCACTACCACAACTCTCACTACCACTACTCTCACTACCACTACTCTCCCTACCACTACTCTCACTTCCACTACTCTCACTACTACTACTCTCACTACCACTACTCTCACTATCACTACTCTCACTACCACTACTCTCATTACCACTACTCTCACTACCACTACTCTCACTACCACTACTCTCACCACCACTACTCTCACTACCACTACTCTCACTACCACTACTCTCACTACCACTACTCCCACTACAACTACTCTCACTACCACTACTCTCACTACCACTACTCTCACTTCTCTCACTACCACTACTCTCACTACCACTACTCTCACTACCACTACTCTCACTACTACTCTCACTACCACTACTCTCACTACCACTACTCTCACTACCACTACTCTCACTACCACTACTCTCACTACCACTACTCTCACTACCACTACTCTCACTACCACTACTCTCACCACCACTACTCTCACCACCACTACTCTCACTACCACCACTCTCACTACCACTACTCTCACTACCACTACTCTCACTACCACTACTCTCACTACTACTACTCTCACTACCACTACTCTCACTACCACTACTCTCACCACCACTACTCTCACTATCACTACTCTCACTACCACTACTCTCACTACCACTACTCTCACCACCACTACTCTCACTATCACTACTCTCACTACCACTACTCTCACTACCACTACTCCCACTACCACTACTCTCACTACCACTACTCTCACTACCACTACTCTCACTACCACTACTCTCACTACCACTACTCTCACTACCACTACTCTCACTACCACTACTCTCACCACCACTACTCTCACCACCACTACTCTCACTACCACCACTCTCACTACCACTACTCTCACTACCACTACTCTCACTACCACTACTCTCACTACCACTAATCTCACTACTACTACTCTCACTACCACTACTCTCACTACTACTACTCTCACCACCACTACTCTCACTACCACTACTCTCACTACTACTACTCTCACTACCACTACTCTCACCACTACCACTACTCTCACTACCACTACTCTCACTACTACTACTCTCACTACCACTACTCTCACTACTACTACTCTCACTACTACTACTCTCACTACCACTACTCTCACTACCACTACTCTCACTACCACTACTCTCACTACCACTACTCTCACCACCACTACTCTCACCACCACTACTCTCACCACCACTACTCTCACTACCACTACTCTCACTACCACTACTCTCACTACCACTACTCCCACTACCACTACTCTCACTACCACTACTCTCACTACCACTACTCTCACTTCTCTCACTACCACTACTCTCACTACCACTACTCTCACTACCACTACTCTCACTACTACTCTCACTACCACTGCTCTCACTACCACTACTCTCACCACCACTACTCTCACTATCACTACTCTCACTACCACTACTCTCACTACCACTACTCTCACCACCACTACTCTCACTATCACTACTCTCACTACCACTACTCTCACTACCACTACTCCCACTACCACTACTCTCACTACCACTACTCTCACTACCACTACTCTCACTTATCTCACTACCACTACTCTCACTACCACTACTCTCACTACCACCACTCTCACTACCAATACTCTCACTACCACTACTCTCACTACCACTACTCTCACTACTACTACTCTCACTACCACTACTGTCACTACCACTACTCTCACTACCACTACTCTCACTACCACTACTCTCACTACCACTGCTCTCACTACCACTACTCTCACTACCACTAATCTCACTACCACAACTCTCACTACCACTACTCTCACTACCACTAGTCTCACTACCACTACTCTCACTACTACTACTCTCACTACCACTGCTCTCACTACCACTACTTTCACTACCATTACTCTCACTACCACAACTCTCACTACCACTACTCTCACTACCACTACTCTCACTACCACTACTCTCACTACCACAACTCTCACTACCACTAGTCTCGCTACCACTACTCTCACCACTACTCTCACTACCACTACTCTCACTACCACTACTCTCACCACCACTACTCTCACCACCACTACTCTCACTACCACTACTCTCACTACCACTACTCTCACCACCACTACTCTCACTATCACTACTCTCACTACCACTACTCTCACTACCACTACTCTCACTACCACTACTCTCACTACCACTACTCTCACTACCACTACTCTCACTACCACTACTCTCACTACCACTACTCTCACTACCACTATTCTCACCACCACTACTCTCACTATCACTACTCTCACTACCACTACTCTCACTACCACTACTCTCACTACCACTACTCTCACTACCACTACTCTCACTACCACTACTCTCACTACCACTACTCTCACTACCACTACTCTCACCACCACTACTCTCACCACCACTACTCTCACTACCACCACTCTCACTACCACTACTCTCACTACCACTACTCTCACTACCACTACTCTCACTACTACTACTCTCACTACCACTACTCTCACTACCACTACTCTCACCACCACTACTCTCACTATCACTACTCTCACTACCACTACTCTCACTACCACTACTCTCACCACCACTACTCTCACTATCACTACTCTCACTACCACTACTCTCACTACCACTACTCCCACTACCACTACTCTCACTACCACTACTCTCACTACCACTACTCTCACTACCACTACTCTCACTTATCTCACTACCACTACTCTCACTACCACTACTCTCACTACCACCACTCTCACTACCAATACTCTCACTACCAATACTCTCACTACCACTACTCTCACTACCACTACTCTCACTACCACTACTCTCACCACTACTACTCTCACCACCACTACTCTCACTACCACTACTCTCACTACCACTACTCTCACCACTACCACTACTCTCACTACCACTACTCTCACTACTACTACTCTCACTACCACTACTCTCACTACTACTACTCTCACTACTACTACTCTCACTACCACTACTCTCACTACCACTACTCTCACTACCACTACTCTCACTACCACTACTCTCACTACCACTACTCTCACCACCACTACTCTCACCACCACTACTCTCACTACCACTACTCTCACTACCACTACTCTCACTACCACTACTCCCACTACCACTACTCTCACTACCACTACTCTCACTACCACTACTCTCACTTCTCTCACTACCACTACTCTCACTACCACTACTCTCACTACCACTACTCTCACTACTACTCTCACTACCACTGCTCTCACTACCACTACTCTCACCACCACTACTCTCACTATCACTACTCTCACTACCACTACTCTCACTACCACTACTCTCACCACCACTACTCTCACTATCACTACTCTCACTACCACTACTCTCACTACCACTACTCCCACTACCACTACTCTCACTACCACTACTCTCACTACCACTACTCTCACTTATCTCACTACCACTACTCTCACTACCACTACTCTCACTACCACCACTCTCACTACCAATACTCTCACTACCACTACTCTCACTACCACTACTCTCACTACTACTACTCTCACTACCACTACTGTCACTACCACTACTCTCACTACCACTACTCTCACTACCACTACTCTCACTACCACTGCTCTCACTACCACTACTCTCACTACCACTAATCTCACTACCACAACTCTCACTACCACTACTCTCACTACCACTAGTCTCACTACCACTACTCTCACTACTACTACTCTCACTACCACTGCTCTCACTACCACTACTTTCACTACCATTACTCTCACTACCACAACTCTCACTACCACTACTCTCACTACCACTACTCTCACTACCACTACTCTCACTACCACAACTCTCACTACCACTAGTCTCGCTACCACTACTCTCACCACTACTCTCACTACCACTACTCTCACTACCACTACTCTCACCACCACTACTCTCACCACCACTACTCTCACTACCACTACTCTCACTACCACTACTCTCACCACCACTACTCTCACTATCACTACTCTCACTACCACTACTCTCACTACCACTACTCTCACTACCACTACTCTCACTACCACTACTCTCACTACCACTACTCTCACTACCACTACTCTCACTACCACTACTCTCACTACCACTATTCTCACCACCACTACTCTCACTATCACTACTCTCACTACCACTACTCTCACTACCACTACTCTCACTACCACTACTCTCACTACCACTACTCTCACTACCACTACTCTCACTACCACTACTCTCACTACCACTACTCTCACTACCACTACTCTCACCACCACTACTCTCACCACCACTACTCTCACTACCACCACTCTCACTACCACTACTCTCACTACCACTACTCTCACTACCACTACTCGCACTACTACTACTCTCACTACCACTACTCTCACTACCACTACTCTCACCACCACTACTCTCACTATCACTACTCTCACTACCACTACTCTCACTACCACTACTCTCACCACCACTACTCTCACTATCACTACTCTCACTACCACTACTCTCACTACCACTACTCCCACTACCACTACTCTCACTACCACTACTCTCACTACCACTACTCTCACTACCACTACTCCCACTACCACTACTCTCACTACCACTACTCTCACTACCACTACTCTCACTACCACTACTCTCACTTATCTCACTACCACTACTCTCACTACCACTACTCTCACTACCACCACTCTCACTACCAATACTCTCACTACCACTACTCTCACTACCACTACTCTCACTACTACTACTCTCACTACCACTACTGTCACTACCACTACTCTCACTACCACTACTCTCACTACCACTACTCTCACTACCACTGCTCTCACTACCACTACTCTCACTACCACTAATCTCACTACCACAACTCTCACTACCACTACTCTCACTACCACTAGTCTCACTACCACTACTCTCACTACTACTACTCTCACTACCACTGCTCTCACTACCACTACTCTCACTACCATTACTCTCACTACCACAACTCTCACTACCACTACTCTCACTACCACTACTCTGACTACCACTACTCTCACTACCACAACTCTCACTACCACTAGTCTCGCTACCACTACTCTCACCACTACTCTCACTACCACTACTCTCACTACCACTACTCTCACCACCACTACTCTCACTACCACTACTCTCACCACCACTACTCTCACTATCACTACTCTCACTACCACTACTCTCACTACTACTACTCTCACTACCACTACTCTCACCACTACCACTACTCTCACTACCACTACTCTCATTACCACTACTCTCACTACCACTACTCTCACTACTACTACTCTCACTACCACTACTCTCACTATCACTACTCTTACTACCACTACTCTCATTACCACTACTCTCACTACCACTACTCTCACTACCACTACTCTCACCACCACTACTCTCACTACCACTACTCTCACTACCACTACTCTCACTACCACTACTCCCACTACCACTACTCTCACTACCACTACTCTCACTACCACTACTCTCACTTCTCTCACTACCACTACTCTCACTACCACTACTCTCACTACCACTACTCTCACTACTACTCTCACTACCACTGCTCTCACTACCACTACTCTCACCACCACTACTCTCACTATCACTACTCTCACTACCACTACTCTCACTACCACTAATCTCACCACCACTACTCTCACTATCACTACTCTCACTACCACTACTCTCACTACCACTACTCCCACTACCACTACTCTCACTACCACTACTCTCACTACCACTACTCTCACTTATCTCACTACCACTACTCTCACTACCACTACTCTCACTACCACCACTCTCACTACCAATACTCTCACTACCACTACTCTCACTACCACTACTCTCACTACTACTACTCTCACTACCACTACTGTCACTACCACTACTCTCACTACCACTACTCTCACTACCACTACTCTCACTACCACTGCTCTCACTACCACTACTCTCACTACCACTAATCTCACTACCACAACTCTCACTACCACTACTCTCACTACCACTAGTCTCACTACCACTACTCTCACTACTACTACTCTCACTACCACTGCTCTCACTACCACTACTCTCACTACCATTACTCTCACTACCACAACTCTCACTACCACTACTCTCACTACCACTACTCTCACTACCACTACTCTCACTACCACAACTCTCACTACCACTAGTCTCGCTACCACTACTCTCACCACTACTCTCACTACCACTACTCTCACTACCACTACTCTCACCACCACTACTCTCACTATCACTACTCTCACTACCACTACTCTCACTACCACTACTCTCACCACCACTACTCTCACTATCACTACTCTCACTACCACTACTCTCACTACTACTACTCTCACTACCACTACTCTCACCACTACCACTACTCTCACTACCACTACTCTCATTACCACTACTCTCACTACCACTACTCTCACTACTACTACTCTCACTACCACTACTCTCACTATCACTACTCTTACTACCACTACTCTCATTACCACTACTCTCACTACCACTACTCTCACTACCACTACTCTTACCACCACTACTCTCACTACCACTACTCTCACTACCACTACTCTCACTACCACTACTCCCACTACCACTACTCTCACTACCACTACTCTCACTACCACTACTCTCACTTCTCTCACTACCACTACTCTCACTACCACTACTCTCACTACCACTACTCTCACTACTACTCTCACTACCACTACTCTCACTACCACTACTCTCACTACCACTACTCTCACTACCAATACTCTCACTACCACTACTCTCACTACCACTACTCTCACTACTACTACTCTCACTACCACTACTCTCACTACTACTACTCTCACTACCACTACTCTCACTACCACTTCTCTCACTACCACTACTCTCACTACCACTACTCTCACTACCACTACTCTCCCTACCACTACTCTCACCACCACTACTCTCACTACCACTACTCTCACTACCACTACTCTCACTACCAATACTCTCACTACCAATACTCTCACTACCACTACTCTCATTACCACTACTCTCACTACCACTACTCTCACTACCACTACTCTCACTACTACTACTCTCACCACCACTACTCTCACTATCACTACTCTCACTACCACTACTCTCACTACCACTACTCTCACTACCACTACTCTCACCACCACTACTCTCACTACCACTACTCTCACTACCACTACTCTCACTACCAATACTCTCACTACCACTACTCTCACTACCACTACTCTCACTACCACTACTCTCACTACCACTACTCTCACTACCACTACTCTCACCACCACTACTCTCACTATCACTACTCCCACTACCACTACTCTCACTACCACTACTCTCACTACCAGTACTCTCACTTATCTCACTACCACTACTCTCACTACCACTACTCTCACTACCACTACTCTCACTACTACTCTCACTACCACTACTCTCACTACCACTACTCTCACTACCACTACTCTCACTACCACCACTCTCACTACCAATACTCTCACTACCAATACTCTCACTACCACTACTCTCACTACCACTACTCTCACTACTACTACTCTCACTACCACTACTCTCACTACTACTACTCTCACTACCACTACTGTCACTATCACTACTCTCACTACCACTACTCTCACTACTACTACTCTCACTACCACTACTCTCACTACTACTACTCTCACTACCACTACTCTCACTACCACTACTCTCACCACTACTCTCACTACCACTACTCTCACTACCACTACTCTCACTACCACTACTCTCACTACCACCACTCTCACTACCACTACTCTCACTACCACTACTCTCACTACTACTACTCTCACTACCACTACTCTCACTACTACTACTCTCACTACCACTACTCTCACTACCACTACTCTCACTACCACTACTCTCACTACCACTACTCTCACTACCACTACTCTCACTACTACTACTCTCACTACCACTACTCTCACTATCACTACCTTCACTACCACTGCTCTCACTACCACTACTCTCACTACCACTAATCTCACTACCACTGCTCTCACTACCACTGCTCTCACTACCACTACTCTCACTACCACTACTCTCACTACCACTACTCTCACTACCACTACTCTCACTACCACAACTCACACTACCACTACTCTCACTACCACTACTCTCACTACCACTACTCTCACTATCACTACTCTCACTACCACTACTCTCACTACTACTACTCTCACTACCACTACTCTCACCACTACCAATACTCTCACTACCACTACTCTCATTACCACTACTCTCACTACCACTACTCTCACTACTACTACTCTCACTACCACTACTCTCACTACCACTACTCTCACCACTACCACTACTCTCACTACCACTACTCTCACTACCAATACTCTCACTACCACTACTCTCACTACCACTAGTCTCACTACCACTGTCTCACTACCACTACTCTCACTACCACTACTCTCACTACCACTACTCTCACCACTACTACTCTCACTACCACTACTCTCACTACCACTACTCTCACCACCACTACTCTCACTATCACTACTCTCACTAACACTACTCTCACTACCACTACTCTCACCACCACTACTCTCACTATCACTACTCTCACTACCACTACTCTCACTACTACTACTCTCACTACCACTACTCTCACCACTACCACTACTCTCATTACCACTACTCTCACTACCACTACTCTCACTACCACTACTCTCACCACCACTACTCTCACTACCACTACTCTCACTACCACTACTCTCACTACCACTACTCTCACTACCACTACTCTCACTACCACTACTCTCACTACCACTGCTCTCACTACCACTACTCTCACTACCACTGCTCCCACTTCTCTCACTACCACTACTCTCACTATCACCACTACTCTCACTACCACTACTCTCACTACCACTACTCTCACTACCACTACTCTCACTACCACTACTCTCACTACCACTACTCTCACTACTACTACTCTCACTACCACTACTCTCACTACCACTACTCTCACTACCACTACTCTCACTACCACTACTCTCACTACCACTTCTCTCAATACCACTACTCTCACCACCACTACTCTCACCACCACTACTCTCACTACCACTACTCTCACTACCACTACTCTCACTACCACTACTCTCACTACCACTACTCTCACTACCACTACTCTCACTATCACTACTCTCACTATCACTACTCTCACTACCACTACTCTCACTACCACTACTCTCACCACCACTACTCTCACTACCACTGTCTCACTACCACTACTCTCACTACCACTACTCTCACTACCACTACTCTCACCACTACTACTCTCACTACCACTACTCTCACTACCACTACTCTCACTACCACTACTCTCACTACCACTACTCTCACTACCACTACTCTCACCACTACTACTCTCACTACCACTACTCTCACTACCACTACTCTCACTACCACTACTCTCACTACCACTACTCTCACCACCACTACTCTCACTATCACTACTCTCACTACCACTACTCTCACTACCACTACTCTCACCACCACTACTCTCACTATCACTACTCTCACTACCACTACTCTCACTACTACTACTCTCACTACCACTACTCTCACCACTACCACTACTCTCATTACCACTACTCTCACTACCACTACTCTCACTACCACTACTCTCACCACCACTACTCTCACTACCACTACTCTCACTACCACTACTCTCACTACCACTACTCCCACTACCACTACTCTCACTACCACTACTCTCACTACCACTGCTCTCACTACCACTACTCTCACTACCACTGCTCCCACTTCTCTCACTACCACTACTCTCACTACCACTACTCTCACTACCACTACTCTCACTACCACTACTCTCACTACCACTACTCTCACTACCACTACTCTCACTACCACTACTCTCACTACCACTACTCTCACTACCACTACTCTCACTACTACTACTCTCACTACTACTACTCTCACTACCACTACTCTCACTACCACTACTCTCACTACCACTACTCTCACTACCACTACTCTCACTACCACTACTCTCACTACCACTACTCTCACTACCACTACTCTCACCACCACTACTCTCACTACCACTACTCTCACTACCACTACTCTCACTACCACTACTCTCACTACCACTACTCTCACTACCACTACTCTCACTATCACTACTCTCACTATCACTACTCTCACTACCACTACTCTCACTACCACTACTCTCACCACCACTACTCTCACCATCACTACTCTCACTACCACTACTCTCACTACCACTACTCTCACTACCACTACTCCCACTACCACTACTCTCACTACCACTACTCTCACTACCACTACTCTCACTTATCTCACTACCACTACTCTCAATACCACTACTCTCACTACCACTACTCTCACTACTACTCTCACTACCACTACTCTCACTACCACTACTCTCACTACCACCACTCTCACTACCAATACTCTCACTACCACTACTCTCACTACCACTACTCTCACTACTACTACTCTCACTACCACTACTGTCACTACCACTACTCTCACTACCACTACTCTCACTACTACTACTCTCACTACCACTACTCTCACTACTACTACTCTCACTACCACTACTCTCACTACCACTACTCTCACTACCACTGCTCTCACTACCACTGCTCTCACTACCACTAAAGTCACTACCACAACTCTCACTACCACTACTCTCACTACCACTACTCTCACTACCACTAGTCTCACTACCACTACTCTCACTACTACTACTCTCACTACCACTGCTCTCACTACCACTACTCTCACTACCACTACTCTCACTACCATAACTCTCACTACCACTACTCTCACTACCACTACTCTCACTACCACTACTCTCACTACCACAACTCTCACTACCACTAGTCTCACTACCACTACTCTCACCACTACTCTCACTACCACTACTCTCACTACCACTACTCTCACCACCACTACTCTCACTATCACTACTCTCACTACCACTTCTCTCACTACCACTACTCTCACTACCACTACTCTCACCACCACTACTCTCACTATCACTACTCTCACTACCACTACTCTCACTACTACTACTCTCACTACCACTACTCTCACCACCACTACTCTCACTATCACTACTCTCACTACCACTACTCTCACTACCACTACTCTCACCACCACTACTCTCACTATCACTACTCTCACTACCACTACTCTCACTACTACTACTCTCACTACCACTACTCTCACCACTACCACTACTCTCATTACCACTACTCTCACTACCACTACTCTCACTACCACTACTCTCACCACCACTACTCTCACTACCACTACTCTCACTACCACTACTCTCACTACCACTACTCCCACTACCACTACTCTCACTACCACTACTCTCACTACCACTGCTCTCACTACCACTACTCTCACTACCACTGCTCCCACTTCTCTCACTACCACTACTCTCACTACCACTACTCTCACTACCACTACTCTCACTACCACTACTCTCACTACCACTACTCTCACTACCACTACTCTCACTACCACTACTCTCACTACCACTACTCTCACTACCACTACTCTCACTACCACTACTCTCACTACTACTACTCTCACTACCACTACTCTCACTACCACTACTCTCACTACCACTACTCTCACTACCACTACTCTCACCACCACTACTCTCACTACCACTACTCTCACTACCACTACTCTCACTACCACTACTCTCACTACCACTACTCTCACTACCACTACTCTCACTATCACTACTCTCACTATCACTACTCTCACTACCACTACTCTCACCACCACTACTCTCACCATCACTACTCTCACTACCACTACTCTCACTACCACTACTCTCACTACCACTACTCCCACTACCACTACTCTCACTACCACTACTCTCACTACCACTACTCTCACTTATCTCACTACCACTACTCTCACTACCACTACTCTCACTACCACTACTCTCACTACTACTCTCACTACCACTACTCTCACTACCACTACTCTCACTACCACCACTCTCACTACCAATACTCTCACTACCACTACTCTCACTACCACTACTCTCACTACTACTACTCTCACTACCACTACTGTCACTACCACTACTCTCACTACCACTACTCTCACTACTACTACTCTCACTACCACTACTCTCACTACTACTACTCTCACTACCACTACTCTCACTACCACTACTCTCACTACCACTGCTCTCACTACCACTGCTCTCACTACCACTAAAGTCACTACCACAACTCTCACTACCACTACTCTCACTACCACTACTCTCACTACCACTAGTCTCACTACCACTACTCTCACTACTACTACTCTCACTACCACTGCTCTCACTACCACTACTCTCACTACCACTACTCTCACTACCATAACTCTCACTACCACTACTCTCACTACCACTACTCTCACTACCACAACTCTCACTACCACTAGTCTCACTACCACTACTCTCACCACTACTCTCACTACCACTACTCTCACTACCACTACTCTCACCACCACTACTCTCACTATCACTACTCTCACTACCACTTCTCTCACTACCACTACTCTCACTACCACTACTCTCACCACCACTACTCTCACTATCACTACTCTCACTACCACTACTCTCACTACTACTACTCTCACTACCACTACTCTCACCACTACCACTACTCTCACTACCACTACTCTCATTACCACTACTCTCACTACCACTACTCTCACTATCACTACTCTCACTACCACTACTCTCACCACTACCACTACTCTCACTATCACTACTCTCACTACCACTACTCTCACTACTACTACTCTCACTACCACTACTCTCACCACTACCACTACTCTCACTACCACTACTCTCACTACCACTACTCTCACCACCACTACTCTCACTACCACTACTCTCACTACCACTACTCTCACTACCACTACTCTCACTACCACTACTCCCACTACCACTACTCTCACTACCACTACTCTCACTTCTCTCACTACCACTACTCTCACTACCACTACTCTCACTACCACTACTCTCACTACTACTCTCACTACCACTACTCTCACTACCACTACTCTCACTACCACTACTCTCACTACCAATACTCTCACTACCACTACTCTCACTACCACTACTCTCACTACTACTACTCTCACTACCACTACACTCACTACTACTACTCTCACTACCACTACTCTCACTACCACTACTGTCACTACCACTACTCTCACTACCACTACTCTCACTACCACTACTCTCACTACCACTACTCTCACCACCACTACTCTCACCACCACTACTCTCACTACCACTACTCTCACTACCACTACTCTCACTACCACTACTCTCACTACTACTACTCTCACTACCACTACTCTCACTATCACTACTCTCACTACCACTACTCTCACTACCACTACTCTCACCACCACTACTCTCACTATCACTACTCTCACTACCACTACTCTCACTACCACTACTCCCACTACCACTACTCTCACTACCACTACTCTCACTACCAGTACTCTCACTTATCTCACTACCACTACTCTCACTACCACTACTCTCACTACCACTACTCTCACTACCACTACTCTCACTACCACCACTCTCACTACCAATACTCTCACTACCACTACTCTCACTACCACTACTCTCTCTACTACTACTCTCACTACCACTACTCTCACTACTACTACTCTCACTACCACTACTGTCACTACCAATACTCTCACTACCACTACTCTCACTACTACTACTCTCACTACCACTACTCTCACTACTACTACTCTCACTACCACTACTCTCACTCCACTACTCTCACTACCACTGCTCTTACTACCACTACTCTCACTACCACTAATCTCACTACCACAACTCTCACTACCACTACTCTCACTACCACTACTCTCCCTACCACTACTCTCACTTCCACTACTCTCACTACTACTACTCTCACTACCACTACTCTCACTATCACTACTCTCACTACCACTACTCTCATTACCACTACTCTCACTACCACTACTCTCACTACCACTACTCTCACCACCACTACTCTCACTACCACTACTCTCACTACCACTACTCTCACTACCACTACTCCCACTACAACTACTCTCACTACCACTACTCTCACTACCACTACTCTCACTTCTCTCACTACCACTACTCTCACTACCACTACTCTCACTACCACTACTCTCACTACTACTCTCACTACCACTACTCTCACTACCACTACTCTCACTACCACTACTCTCACTACCACTACTCTCACTACCACTACTCTCACTACCACTACTCTCACTACCACTACTCTCACCACCACTACTCTCACCACCACTACTCTCACTACCACCACTCTCACTACCACTACTCTCACTACCACTACTCTCACTACCACTACTCTCACTACTACTACTCTCACTACCACTACTCTCACTACCACTACTCTCACCACCACTACTCTCACTATCACTACTCTCACTACCACTACTCTCACTACCACTACTCTCACCACCACTACTCTCACTATCACTACTCTCACTACCACTACTCTCACTACCACTACTCCCACTACCACTACTCTCACTACCACTACTCTCACTACCACTACTCTCACTACCACTACTCTCACTACCACTACTCTCACTACCACTACTCTCACTACCACTACTCTCACCACCACTACTCTCACCACCACTACTCTCACTACCACCACTCTCACTACCACTACTCTCACTACCACTACTCTCACTACCACTACTCTCACTACCACTAATCTCACTACTACTACTCTCACTACCACTACTCTCACTACTACTACTCTCACCACCACTACTCTCACTACCACTACTCTCACTACTACTACTCTCACTACCACTACTCTCACCACTACCACTACTCTCACTACCACTACTCTCACTACTACTACTCTCACTACCACTACTCTCACTACTACTACTCTCACTACTACTACTCTCACTACCACTACTCTCACTACCACTACTCTCACTACCACTACTCTCACTACCACTACTCTCACTACCACTACTCTCACCACCACTACTCTCACCACCACTACTCTCACTACCACTACTCTCACTACCACTACTCTCACTACCACTACTCCCACTACCACTACTCTCACTACCACTACTCTCACTACCACTACTCTCACTTCTCTCACTACCACTACTCTCACTACCACTACTCTCACTACCACTACTCTCACTACTACTCTCACTACCACTGCTCTCACTACCACTACTCTCACCACCACTACTCTCACTATCACTACTCTCACTACCACTACTCTCACTACCACTACTCTCACCACCACTACTCTCACTATCACTACTCTCACTACCACTACTCTCACTACCACTACTCCCACTACCACTACTCTCACTACCACTACTCTCACTACCACTACTCTCACTTATCTCACTACCACTACTCTCACTACCACTACTCTCACTACCACCACTCTCACTACCAATACTCTCACTACCACTACTCTCACTACCACTACTCTCACTACTACTACTCTCACTACCACTACTGTCACTACCACTACTCTCACTACCACTACTCTCACTACCACTACTCTCACTACCACTGCTCTCACTACCACTACTCTCACTACCACTAATCTCACTACCACAACTCTCACTACCACTACTCTCACTACCACTAGTCTCACTACCACTACTCTCACTACCACTACTCTCACTACCACTGCTCTCACTACCACTACTTTCACTACCATTACTCTCACTACCACAACTCTCACTACCACTACTCTCACTACCACTACTCTCACTACCACTACTCTCACTACCACAACTCTCACTACCACTAGTCTCACTACCACTACTCTCACTACCACTACTCTCACTACCACTACTCTCACTACCACTACTCTCACCACCACTACTCTCACCACCACTACTCTCACTACCACTACTCTCACTACCACTACTCTCACTACCACTACTCTCACTACCACTACTCTCACTACCACTACTCTCACTACCACTACTCTCACTACCACTACTCTCACTACCACTACTCTCACTACCACTACTCTCACTACCACTACTCTCACTACCACTACTCTCACTACCACTACTCTCACCACCACTACTCTCACTATCACTACTCTCACTACCACTACTCTCACTACCACTACTCTCACTACCACTACTCTCACTACCACTACTCTCACTACCACTACTCTCACTACCACTACTCTCACTACCACTACTCTCACTACCACTACTCTCACTACCACTACTCTCACTACCACCACTCTCACTACCAATACTCTCACTACCACTACTCTCACTACCACTACTCTCACTACTACTACTCTCACTACCACTACTCTCACTACCACTACTCTCACTACCACTACTCTCACTACCACTACTCTCACTACCACTACTCTCACTACCACTACTCTCACTACCACTACTCTCACTACCACTACTCTCACTACCACTACTCTCACTACCACTACTCTCACTACCACTACTCTCACTACCACTACTCTCACTACCACTACTCTCACTACCACTACTCTCACTACCACTACTCTCACTACCACTACTCTCACTACCACTACTCTCACTACCACTACTCTCACTACCACTACTCTCACTACCACACTCTCACTACCACTATCTCCTACCACTACTCTCACCACTACTCTCACTACCACTACTCTCACTACCACTACTCTCACTACCACTACTCTCACTACCACTACTCTCACCACCACTACTCTCACTACCACTACTCTCACTACCACTACTCTCACTACACTACTCTCACTACCACTACTCTCACTACCACTACTCTCACTACCACTACTCTCACTACCACTACTCTCACTACCACTACTCTCACTACTACTACTCTCACTACCACTACTCTCACTACCACTACTCTCACTACCACTACTCTCACTACCACTACTCTCACTACCACTACTCTCACTACCACTACTCTCACCACCACTACTCTCACTACCACTACTCTCACTACCACTACTCTCACTACCACTACTCCCACTACCACTACTCTCACTACCACTACTCTCACTACCACTACTCTCACTTCTCTCACTACCACTACTCTCACTACCACTACTCTCACTACCACTACTCTCACTACTACTCTCACTACCACTGCTCTCACTACCACTACTCTCACCACCACTACTCTCACTATCACTACTCTCACTACCACTACTCTCACTACCACTACTCTCACCACCACTACTCTCACTATCACTACTCTCACTACCACTACTCTCACTACCACTACTCCCACTACCACTACTCTCACTACCACTACTCTCACTACCACTACTCTCACTTATCTCACTACCACTACTCTCACTACCACTACTCTCACTACCACCACTCTCACTACCAATACTCTCACTACCACTACTCTCACTACCACTACTCTCACTACTACTACTCTCACTACCACTACTGTCACTACCACTACTCTCACTACCACTACTCTCACTACCACTACTCTCACTACCACTGCTCTCACTACCACTACTCTCACTACCACTAATCTCACTACCACAACTCTCACTACCACTACTCTCACTACCACTAGTCTCACTACCACTACTCTCACTACTACTACTCTCACTACCACTGCTCTCACTACCACTACTCTCACTACCATTACTCTCACTACCACAACTCTCACTACCACTACTCTCACTACCACTACTCTCACTACCACTACTCTCACTACCACAACTCTCACTACCACTAGTCTCGCTACCACTACTCTCACCACTACTCTCACCACCACTACTCTCACCACCACTACTCTCACTACCACCACTCTCACTACCACTACTCTCACTACCACTACTCTCACTACCACTACTCGCACTACTACTACTCTCACTACCACTACTCTCACTACCACTACTCTCACCACCACTACTCTCACTATCACTACTCTCACTACCACTACTCTCACTACCACTACTCTCACCACCACTACTCTCACTATCACTACTCTCACTACCACTACTCTCACTACCACTACTCCCACTACCACTACTCTCACTACCACTACTCTCACTACCACTACTCTCACTACCACTACTCTCACTTATCTCACTACCACTACTCTCACTACCACTACTCTCACTACCACCACTCTCACTACCAATACTCTCACTACCACTACTCTCACTACCACTACTCTCACTACTACTACTCTCACTACCACTACTGTCACTACCACTACTCTCACTACCACTACTCTCACTACCACTACTCTCACTACCACTGCTCTCACTACCACTACTCTCACTACCACTAATCTCACTACCACAACTCTCACTACCACTACTCTCACTACCACTAGTCTCACTACCACTACTCTCACTACTACTACTCTCACTACCACTGCTCTCACTACCACTACTCTCACTACCATTACTCTCACTACCACAACTCTCACTACCACTACTCTCACTACCACTACTCTGACTACCACTACTCTCACTACCACAACTCTCACTACCACTAGTCTCGCTACCACTACTCTCACCACTACTCTCACTACCACTACTCTCACTACCACTACTCTCACCACCACTACTCTCACTACCACTACTCTCACCACCACTACTCTCACTATCACTACTCTCACTACCACTACTCTCACTACTACTACTCTCACTACCACTACTCTCACCACTACCACTACTCTCACTACCACTACTCTCATTACCACTACTCTCACTACCACTACTCTCACTACTACTACTCTCACTACCACTACTCTCACTATCACTACTCTTACTACCACTACTCTCATTACCACTACTCTCACTACCACTACTCTCACTACCACTACTCTCACCACCACTACTCTCACTACCACTACTCTCACTACCACTACTCTCACTACCACTACTCCCACTACCACTACTCTCACTACCACTACTCTCACTACCACTACTCTCACTTCTCTCACTACCACTACTCTCACTACCACTACTCTCACTACCACTACTCTCACTACTACTCTCACTACCACTGCTCTCACTACCACTACTCTCACCACCACTACTCTCACTATCACTACTCTCACTACCACTACTCTCACTACCACTAATCTCACCACCACTACTCTCACTATCACTACTCTCACTACCACTACTCTCACTACCACTACTCCCACTACCACTACTCTCACTACCACTACTCTCACTACCACTACTCTCACTTATCTCACTACCACTACTCTCACTACCACTACTCTCACTACCACCACTCTCACTACCAATACTCTCACTACCACTACTCTCACTACCACTACTCTCACTACTACTACTCTCACTACCACTACTGTCACTACCACTACTCTCACTACCACTACTCTCACTACCACTACTCTCACTACCACTGCTCTCACTACCACTACTCTCACTACCACTAATCTCACTACCACAACTCTCACTACCACTACTCTCACTACCACTAGTCTCACTACCACTACTCTCACTACTACTACTCTCACTACCACTGCTCTCACTACCACTACTCTCACTACCATTACTCTCACTACCACAACTCTCACTACCACTACTCTCACTACCACTACTCTCACTACCACTACTCTCACTACCACAACTCTCACTACCACTAGTCTCGCTACCACTACTCTCACCACTACTCTCACTACCACTACTCTCACTACCACTACTCTCACCACCACTACTCTCACTATCACTACTCTCACTACCACTACTCTCACTACCACTACTCTCACCACCACTACTCTCACTATCACTACTCTCACTACCACTACTCTCACTACTACTACTCTCACTACCACTACTCTCACCACTACCACTACTCTCACTACCACTACTCTCATTACCACTACTCTCACTACCACTACTCTCACTACTACTACTCTCACTACCACTACTCTCACTATCACTACTCTTACTACCACTACTCTCATTACCACTACTCTCACTACCACTACTCTCACTACCACTACTCTTACCACCACTACTCTCACTACCACTACTCTCACTACCACTACTCTCACTACCACTACTCCCACTACCACTACTCTCACTACCACTACTCTCACTACCACTACTCTCACTTCTCTCACTACCACTACTCTCACTACCACTACTCTCACTACCACTACTCTCACTACTACTCTCACTACCACTACTCTCACTACCACTACTCTCACTACCACTACTCTCACTACCAATACTCTCACTACCACTACTCTCACTACCACTACTCTCACTACTACTACTCTCACTACCACTACTCTCACTACTACTACTCTCACTACCACTACTCTCACTACCACTTCTCTCACTACCACTACTCTCACTACCACTACTCTCACTACCACTACTCTCCCTACCACTACTCTCACCACCACTACTCTCACTACCACTACTCTCACTACCACTACTCTCACTACCAATACTCTCACTACCAATACTCTCACTACCACTACTCTCATTACCACTACTCTCACTACCACTACTCTCACTACCACTACTCTCACTACTACTACTCTCACCACCACTACTCTCACTATCACTACTCTCACTACCACTACTCTCACTACCACTACTCTCACTACCACTACTCTCACCACCACTACTCTCACTACCACTACTCTCACTACCACTACTCCCACTACCACTACTCTCACTACCACTACTCTCACTACCAGTACTCTCACTTATCTCACTACCACTACTCTCACTACCACTACTCTCACTACCACTACTCTCACTACTACTCTCACTACCACTACTCTCACTACCACTACTCTCACTACCACTACTCTCACTACCACCACTCTCACTACCAATACTCTCACTACCAATACTCTCACTACCACTACTCTCACTACCACTACTCTCACTACTACTACTCTCACTACCACTACTCTCACTACTACTACTCTCACTACCACTACTGTCACTACCACTACTCTCACTACCACTACTCTCACTACTACTACTCTCACTACCACTACTCTCACTACTACTACTCTCACTACCACTACTCTCACTACCACTACTCTCACTACCACTACTCTCACTACCACTACTCTCACTACCACTACTCTCACTACCACAACTCTCACTACCACTACTCTCACTACCACTACTCTCCCTACCACTACTCTCACTACCACTACTCTCACTACTACTACTCTCACTACCACTACTCTCACTACCACTACTCTCACTACCACTACTCTCACTACCACTACTCTCACTACCACTACTCTCACTACCACTACTCTCACTACCACTACTCTCACTACCACTACTCTCACTACCACTACTCTCACTACCACTACTCTCACTACCACTACTCTCACTACCACTACTCTCACTACCACTACTCTCACTACCACTACTCTCACTACCACTACTCTCACTACCACTACTCTCACTACCACTACTCTCACTACTACTACTCTCACTACCACTACTCTACACTACCACTACTCTCACTACCACTACTCTCACTACCACTACTCTCACTACCACTACTCTCACTACCACTACTCTCACTACCACTACTCTCACCACCACTACTCTCACTACCACTACTCTCACTACCACTACTCTCACTACCACTACTCTCACTACCACTACTCTCACTACCACTACTCTCACTACCACTACTCTCACTACCACTACTCTCACTACCACTACTCTCACTACTCACTACTCTCACTACCACTACTCTCACTACCACTACTCTCACTACCACTACTCTCACCACCACTACTCTCACTATCACTACTCTCACTACCACTACTCTCACTACCACTACTCTCACTACCACTACTCTCACCACTACCACTACTCTCACTACCACTACTCTCACTACCACTACTCTCACTACCACTACTCTCACTACCACTACTCTCACTACCACTACTCTCACTACCACTACTCTCACTACCACTACTCTCACTACCACTACTCTCACTCTCACTACCACTACTCTCACTACCACTACTCTCACTACTACTCTCACTACCACTACTCTCACTACCACTACTCTCACTACCACTACTCTCACTACCACTACTCTCACTACCACTACTCTCACTACCACTACTCTCACTACCACTACTCTCACTACCACTACTCTCACTACCACTACTCTCACTACCACTACTCTCACTACCACTACTCTCACTACCACTACTCTCACTACCACTACTCTCACTACCACTACTCTCACTACCACTACTCTCACTACCACTACTCTCACTACCACTACTCTCACTACCACTACTCTCACTACCACTACTCTCACTACCACTACTCTCACTACCACTACTCTCACTACTACTACTCTCACTACCACTACTCTCACTACCACTACTCTCACTACCACTACTCTCACTACCACTACTCTCACTACCACTACTCTCACTACCACTACTCTCACTACCACTACTCTCACTACCACAACTCTCACTACCACTACTCTCACTACCACTAGTCTCACTACCACTACTCTCACTACTACTACTCTCACTACCACTACTCTCACTACCACTACTCTCACTACCATTACTCTCACTACCACAACTCTCACTACCACTACTCTCACTACCACTACTCTAACTACCACTACTCTCACTACCACAACTCTCACTACCACTAGTCTCGCTACCACTACTCTCACCACTACTCTCACTACCACTACTCTCACTACCACTACTCTCACCACCACTACTCTCACTACCACTACTCTCACTACCACTACTCTCACTACCACTACTCTCACCACCACTACTCTCACTATCACTACTCTCACTACCACTACTCTCACTACTACTACTCTCACTACCACTACTCTCACCACTACCACTACTCTCACTACCACTACTCTCACTACCACTACTCTCACTACCACTACTCTCACTACTACTACTCTCACTACCACTACTCTCACTACCACTACTCTCACTACCACTACTCTCACCACCACTACTCTCACTATCACTACTCTCACTACCACTACTCTCACTACCACTACTCTCACCACCACTACTCTCACTATCACTACTCTCACTACCACTACTCTCACTACTACTACTCTCACTACCACTACTCTCACCACTACCACTACTCTCACTACCACTACTCTCACTACCACTACTCTCACTACCACTACTCTCACTACCACTACTCTCACTACCACTACTCTCACTACCACTACTCTCACTACCACTACTCTCACTACCACTACTCTCACTACCACTACTCTCACTACCACTACTCTCACTACCACTACTCTCACTACCACTACTCTCACTACCACTACTCTCACTACCACTACTCTCACTACCACTACTCTCACTACCACTACTCTCACTACCACTACTCTCACTACTACTCTCACTACCACTACTCTCACTACCACTACTCTCACTACCACTACTCTCACTACCACTACTCTCACTACCACTACTCTCACTACCACTACTCTCACTACCACTACTCTCACTACCACTACTCTCACTACCACTACTCTCACTACCACTACTCTCACTACCACTACTCTCACTACCACTACTCTCACTACCACTACTCTCACTACCACTACTCTCACTACCACTACTCTCACCACCACTACTCTCACTACCACTACTCTCACTACCACTACTCTCACTACCACTACTCTCACTACCACTACTCTCACTACCACTACTCTCACTACCACTACTCTCACCACCACTACTCTCACTATCACTACTCTCACTACCACTACTCTCACTACCACTACTCCCACTACCACTACTCTCACTACCACTACTCTCACTACCACTACTCTCACTTATCTCACTACCACTACTCTCACTACCACTACTCTCACTACCACTACTCTCACTACTACTCTCACTACCACTACTCTCACTACCACTACTCTCACTACCACCACTCTCACTACCAATACTCTCACTACCAATACTCTCACTACCACTACTCTCACTACCACTACTCTCACTACTACTACTCTCACTACCACTACTCTCACTACTACTACTCTCACTACCACTACTGTCACTACCACTACTCTCACTACCACTACTCTCACTACTACTACTCTCACTACCACTACTCTCACTACTACTACTCTCACTACCACTACTCTCACTACCACTACTCTCACTACCACTGCTCTCACTACCACTACTCTCACTACCACTACTCTCACTTCTCTCACTACCACTACTCTCACTACCACTACTCTCACTACCACTACTCTCACTACTACTCTCACTACCACTACTCTCACTACCACTACTCTCACTACCACTACTCTCACTACCACTACTCTCACTACCACTACTCTCACTACCACTACTCTCACTACCACTACTCTCACTACCACTACTCTCACTACCACTACTCTCACTACCACTACTCTCACTACCACTACTCTCACTACCACTACTCTCACTACCACTACTCTCACTACCACTACTCTCACTACCACTACTCTCACCACCACTACTCTCACTACCACTACTCTCACTACCACTACTCTCACTACCACTACTCTCACTACCACTACTCTCACTACCACTACTCTCACTACCACTACTCTCACTACCACTACTCTCACTACCACTACTCTCACTACCACTACTCTCACCACCACTACTCTCACTATCACTACTCTCACTACCACTACTCTCACTACCACTACTCTCACCACCACTACTCTCACTATCACTACTCTCACTACCACTACTCTCACTACCACTACTCTCACTACCACTACTCTCACTACCACTACTCTCACTACCAGTACTCTCACTTATCTCACTACCACTACTCTCACTACCACTACTCTCACTACCACTACTCTCACTACTACTCTCACTACCACTACTCTCACTACCACTACTCTCACTACCACCACTCTCACTACCAATACTCTCACTACCAATACTCTCACTACCACTACTCTCACTACCACTACTCTCACTACCACTACTCTCACTATCACTACTCTTACTACCACTACTCTCATTACCACTACTCTCACTACCACTACTCTCACTACCACTACTCTCACTACCACTACTCTCACTACCACCACTCTCACTACCAATACTCTCACTACCAATACTCTCACTACCACTACTCTCACTACCACTACTCTCACTACCACTACTCTCACTATCACTACTCTTACTACCACTACTCTCATTACCACTACTCTCACTACCACTACTCTCACTACCACTACTCTTACCACCACTACTCTCACTACCACTACTCTCACTACCACTACTCTCACTACCACTACTCCCACTACCACTACTCTCACTACCACTACTCTCACTACCACTACTCTCACTTCTCTCACTACCACTACTCTCACTACCACTACTCTCACTACCACTACTCTCACTACTACTCTCACTACCACTACTCTCACTACCACTACTCTCACTACCACTACTCTCACTACCAATACTCTCACTACCACTACTCTCACTACCACTACTCTCACTACTACTACTCTCACTACCACTACTCTCACTACTACTACTCTCACTACCACTACTCTCACTACCACTACTCTCACTACCACTACTCTCACTACCACTACTCTCACTACCACTACTCTCCCTACCACTACTCTCACCACCACTACTCTCACTACCACTACTCTCACTACCACTACTCTCACTACCAATACTCTCACTACCAATACTCTCACTACCACTACTCTCACTACCACTACTCTCACTACCACTACTCTCACTACCACTACTCTCACTACTACTACTCTCACCACCACTACTCTCACTATCACTACTCTCACTACCACTACTCTCACTACCACTACTCTCACCACCACTACTCTCACTATCACTACTCTCACTACCACTACTCTCACTACCACTACTCCGACTACCACTACTCTCACTACCACTACTCTCACTACCAGTACTCTCACTTATCTCACTACCACTACTCTCACTACCACTACTCTCACTACCACTACTCTCACTACTATCTCACTACCACTACTCTCACTACTACTCTCACTACCACTACTCTCACTACCACTACTCTCACTACCACCACTCTCACTACCAATACTCTCACTACCAATACTCTCACTACCACAACTCTCACTACCACTACTCTCACTACTACTACTCTCACTACCACTACTCTCACTACTACTACTCTCACTACCACTACTGTCACTACCACTACTCTCACTACCACTACTCTCACTACTACTACTCTCACTACCACTACTCTCACTACTACTACTCTCACTACCACTACTCTCACTACCACTACTCTCACTACCACTGCTCTCACTACCACTACTCTCACTACCACTAATCTCACTACCACAACTCTCACTACCACTACTCTCACTACCACTACTCTCCCTACCACTAGTCTCACTACCACTACTCTCACTACTACTACTCTCACTACCACTGCTCTCACTACCACTACTCTCACTACCACTACTCTCACTACCACAACTCTCACTACCACTACTCTCACTACCACTACTCTCACTACCACTACTCTCACTACCACAACTCTCACTACCACTAGTCTCACTACCACTAGTCTCACTACCACTACTCTCACTACCACTACTCTCACTACCACTACTCTCACTACCACTACTCTCACTACTACTACTCTCACTACCACTACTCTCACTACCACCACTACTCTCACTACTACTACTCTCACTACCACTACTCTCACCACTACCACTACTCTCACTACCACTACTCTCACTACCACTACTCTCACTACCACTACTCTCACTACCAATACTCTCACTACCACTAGTCTCACTACCACTAGTCTCACTACCACTACTCTCACTAGCACTACTCTCACTAGCACTACTCTCACTACCACTACTCTCACCACTACTACTCTCACTACCACTACTCTCACTACCACTACTCTCACTACCACTACTCTCACTACCACTACTCTCACTACCACTACTCTCACTACCACTACTCTCACTATCACTACTCTCACTACCACTACTCTCACTACCACTACTCTCACTACCACTACTCTCACCACCACTACTCTCACTATCACTACTCTCACTACCACTACTCTCACTACTACTACTCTCACTACCACTACTCTCACCACTACCACTACTCTCACTACCACTACTCTCACCACCACTACTCTCACTACCACTACTCTCACTACCACTACTCTCACTACCACTACTCCCACTACCACTACTCTCACTACCACTACTCTCACTACCACTACTCTCACCTCTCTCACTACCACTACTCTCACTACCACTACTCTCACTACTACTCTCACTACCACTACTCTCACTACCACTACTCCCACTACCACTACTCTCACTACCAATACTCTCACTACCACTGCTCTCACTACCACTACTCTCACTACCACTAATCTCACTACCACTACTCTCACTACCACTACTCTCACTACCACTAGTCTCACTACCACTACTCTCACTACCACTAGTCTCACTACCACTACTCTCACTACTACTACTCTCACTACCACTGCTCTCACTACCACTACTCTCACTACCATTACTCTCACTACCACAACTCTCACTACCACTACTCTCACTACCACTACTCTCACTACCACTACTCTCACTACCACAACTCTCACTACCACTACTCTCGCTACCACTACTCTCACCACTACTCTCACTACCACTACTCTCACTACCACTACTCTCACCACCACTACTCTCACTATCACTACTCTCACTACCACTACTCTCACTACCACTACTCTCACCACCACTACTCTCACTATCACTACTCTCACTACCACTACTCTCACTACTACTACTCTCACTACCACTACTCTCACCACTACCACTACTCTCACTACCACTACTCTCATTACCACTACTCTCACTACCACTACTCTCACTACTACTACTCTCACTACCACTACTCTCACTATCACTACTCTTACTACCACTACTCTCATTACCACTACTCTCACTACCACTACTCTCACTACCACTACTCTTACCACCACTACTCTCACTACCACTACTCTCACTACCACTACTCTCACTACCACTACTCCCACTACCACTACTCTCACTACCACTACTCTCACTACCACTACTCTCACTTCTCTCACTACCACTACTCTCACTACCACTACTCTCACTACCACTACTCTCACTACTACTCTCACTACCACTACTCTCACTACCACTACTCTCACTACCACTACTCTCACTACCAATACTCTCACTACCACTACTCTCACTACCACTACTCTCACTACTACTACTCTCACTACCACTACTCTCACTACTACTACTCTCACTACCACTACTCTCACTACCACTACTCTCACTACCACTACTCTCACTACCACTACTCTCACTACCACTACTCTCACTACCACTACTCTCACCACCACTACTCTCACTACCACTACTCTCACTACCACCACTCTCACTACCAATACTCTCACTACCAATACTCTCACTACCACTACTCTCATTACCACTACTCTCACTACCACTACTCTCACTACCACTACTCTCACTACTACTACTCTCACCACCACTACTCTCACTATCACTACTCTCACTACCACTACTCTCACTACCACTACTCTCACCACCACTACTCTCACTATCACTACTCTCACTACCACTACTCTCACTACCACTACTCCCACTACCACTACTCTCACTACCACTACTCTCACTACCAGTACTCTCACTTATCTCACTACCACTACTCTCACTACCACTACTCTCACTACCACTACTCTCACTACTACTCTCACTACCACTACTCTCACTACCACTACTCTCACTACCACTACTCTCACTACCACCACTCTCACTACCAATACTCTCACTACCAATACTCTCACTACCACTACTCTCACTACCACTACTCTCACTACTACTACTCTCACTACCACTACTCTCACTACTACTACTCTCACTACCACTACTGTCACTACCACTACTCTCACTACCACTACTCTCACTACTACTACTCTCACTACCACTACTCTCACTACTACTACTCTCACTACCACTACTCTCACTACCACTACTCTCACTACCACTGCTCTCACTACCACTACTCTCACTACCACTAATCTCACTACCACAACTCTCACTACCACTACTCTCACTACCACTACTCTCCCTACCACTAGTCTCACTACCACTACTCTCACTACTACTACTCTCACTACCACTGCTCTCACTACCACTACTCTCACTACCACTACTCTCACTACCACAACTCTCACTACCACTACTCTCACTACCACTACTCTCACTACCACTACTCTCACTACCACAACTCTCACTACCACTAGTCTCACTACCACTACTCTCACTACCACTACTCTCACTACCACTACTCTCACTACCACTACTCTCACTACTACTACTCTCACTACCACTACTCTCACTACCACCACTACTCTCACTACTACTACTCTCACTACCACTACTCTCACCACTACCACTACTCTCACTACCACTACTCTCACTACCACTACTCTCACTACCAATACTCTCACTACCACTACTCTCACTACCACTACTCTCACTACCACTACTCTCACTACCACTACTCTCACTACCACTACTCTCACTACCACTACTCTCACCACTACTACTCTCACTACCACTACTCTCACTACCACTACTCTCACTACCACTACTCTCACTACCACAACTCTCACTACCACTACTCTCACTACCACTACTCTCACTACCACTACTCTCACTACCACTACTCTCACCACCACTACTCTCACTATCACTACTCTCACTACCACTACTCTCACTACCACTACTCTCACTACCACTACTCTTACCACCACTACTCTCACTACCACTACTCTCACTACCACTACTCTCACTACCACTACTCCCACTACCACTACTCTCACTACCACTACTCTCACTACCACTACTCTCACTTCTCTCACTACCACTACTCTCACTACCACTACTCTCACTACCACTACTCTCACTACTACTCTCACTACCACTACTCTCACTACCACTACTCTCACTACCACTACTCTCACTACCAATACTCTCACTACCACTACTCTCACTACCACTACTCTCACTACTACTACTCTCACTACCACTACTCTCACTACTACTACTCTCACTACCACTACTCTCACTACCACTTCTCTCACTACCACTACTCTCACTACCACTACTCTCACTACCACTACTCTCACTACCACTACTCTCACCACCACTACTCTCACTACCACTACTCTCACTACCACTACTCTCACTACCAATACTCTCACTACCAATACTCTCACTACCACTACTCTCATTACCACTACTCTCACTACCACTACTCTCACTACCACTACTCTCACTATCACTACTCTCACCACCACTACTCTCACTACCACTACTCTCACCACCACTACTCTCACTACCACTACTCTCACCACCACTACTCTCACTATCACTACTCTCACTACCACTACTCTCACTACCACTACTCCCACTACCACTACTCTCACTACCACTACTCTCACTACCAGTACTCTCACTTATCTCACTACCACTACTCTCACTACCACTACTCTCACTACCACTACTCTCACTACTACTCTCACTACCACTACTCTCACTACCACTACTCTCACTACCACTACTCTCACTACCACCACTCTCACTACCAATACTCTCACTACCAATACTCTCACTACCACTACTCTCACTACCACTACTCTCACTACTACTACTCTCACTACCACTACTCTCACTACTACTACTCTCACTACCACTACTGTCACTACCACTACTCTCACTACCACTACTCTCACTACTACTACTCTCACTACCACTACTCTCACTACTACTACTCTCACTACCACTACTCTCACTACCACTACTCTCACTACCACTGCTCTCACTACCACTACTCTCACTACCACTAATCTCACTACCACAACTCTCACTACCACTACTCTCACTACCACTACTCTCCCTACCACTAGTCTCACTACCACTACTCTCACTACTACTACTCTCACTACCACTGCTCTCACTACCACTACTCTCACTACCACTACTCTCACTACCACTACTCTCACTACCACTACTCTCACTACCACTACTCTCACTACCACTACTCTCACTACCACTACTCTCACTACCACTACTCTCACTACCACTACTCTCACTACCACTACTCTCACTACCACTACTCTCACTACCACTACTCTCACTACTACTACTCTCACTACCACTACTCTCACTACCACCACTACTCTCACTACTACTACTCTCACTACCACTACTCTCACCACTACCACTACTCTCACTACCACTACTCTCACTACCACTACTCTCACTACCAATACTCTCACTACCACTAGTCTCACTACCACTAGTCTCACTACCACTACTCTCACTAGCACTACTCTCACTAGCACTACTCTCACTAGCACTACTCTCACTACCACTACTCTCACCACTACTACTCTCACTACCACTACTCTCACTACCACTACTCTCACTACCACTACTCTCACTACCACTACTCTCACTACCACTACTCTCACTACCACTATTCTCACCACCACTACTCTCACTATCACTACTCTCACTACCACTACTCTCACTACCACTACTCTCACTACCACTACTCTCACCACCACTACTCTCACTATCACTACTCTCACTATCACTACTCTCACTACCACTACTCTCACTACTACTACTCTCACTACCACTACTCTCACCACTACCACTACTCTCACTACCACTACTCTCACCACCACTACTCTCACTACCACTACTCTCACTACCACTACTCTCACTACCACTACTCCCACTACCACTACTCTCACTACCACTACTCTCACTTCTCTCACTACCACTACTCTCACTACCACTACTCTCACTACTACTCTCACTACCACTACTCTCACTACCACTACTCCCACTACCACTACTCTCACTACCAATACTCTCACTACCACTACTCTCACAACCACTACTCTCACTACTACTACTCTCACTACTACTACTCTCACTACCACTACTCTCACTACCACTACTCTCACTACCACTACTCTCACTACCACTACTCTCACTACCACTACTCTCACTACCACTACTCTCACTACCACCACTCTCACTACCACTACTCTCACTACCACTACTCTCACTACCACTACTCTCACTACTACTACTCTCACTACCACTACTCTCACTACCACTACTCTCACCACCACTACTCTCACTATCACTACTCTCACTACCACTACTCTCACTACCACTACTCTCACCACCACTACTCTCACTATCACTACTCTCACTACCACTACTCTCACTACCACTACTCCCACTACCACTACTCTCACTACCACTACTCTCACTACCACTACTCTCACTTATCTCACTACCACTACTCTCACTACCACTACTCTCACTACCACTACTCTCACTACTACTCTCACTACCACTACTCTCACTACCACTACTCTCACTACCACCACTCTCACTACCAATACTCTCACTACCACTACTCTCACTACCACTACTCTCACTACTACTACTCTCACTACCACTACTGTCACTACAACTACTCTCACAACCACTACTCTCACTACTACTACTCTCACTAACACTACTCTCACTACTACTACTCTCACTACTACTACTCTCACTACCACTACTCTCACTACCACTACTCTCACTACCACTGCTCTCACTACCACTACTCTCACTACCACTAATCTCACTACCACAACTCTCACTACCACTACTCTCACTACCACTAGTCTCACTACCACTACTCTCACTACTACTACTCTCACTACCACTGCTCTCACTACCACTACTCTCACTACCACTACTCTCACTACCACAACTCTCACTACCACTACTCTCACTACCACTACTCTCACTACCACTACTCTCACTACCACAACTCTCACTACCACTAGTCTCGCTACCACTACTCTCACCACTACTCTCACTACCACTACTCTCACTACCACTACTCTCACCACCACTACTCTCACTATCACTACTCTCACTACCACTACTCTCACTACCACTACTCTCACCACCACTACTCTCACTATCACTACTCTCACTACCACTACTCTCACTACTACTACTCTCACTACCACTACCACTACTCTCACTACCACTACTCTCATTACCACTACTCTCACTACCACTACTCTCACTACTACTACTCTCACTACCACTACTCTCACTATCACTACTCTTACTACCACTACTCTCATTACCACTACTCTCACTACCACTACTCTCACTACCACTACTCTCACCACCACTACTCTCACTACCACTACTCTCACTACCACTACTCTCACTACCACTACTCCCACTACCACTACTCTCACTACCACTACTCTCACTACCACTACTCTCACTTCTCTCACTACCACTACTCTCACTACCACTACTCTCACTACCACTACTCTCACTACTACTCTCACTACCACTACTCTCACTACCACTACTCTCACTACCACTACTCTCACTACCACTACTCTCACTACCACTACTCTCACTACCACTACTCTCACTACTACTACTCTCACTACCACTACTCTCACTACTACTACTCTCACTACCACTACTCTCACTACCACTACTCTCACTACCACTACTCTCACTACCACTACTCTCACTACCACTACTCTCACCACCACTACTCTCACTACCACTACTCTCACTACCACTACTCTCACTACCACTACTCTCACTACCACTACTCTCACTACCACTACTCTCACTACCACTACTCTCACTACTACTACTCTCACCACCACTACTCTCACTATCACTACTCTCACTACCACTACTCTCACTACCACTACTCTCACCACCACTACTCTCACTATCACTACTCTCACTACCACTACTCTCACTACCACTACTCCCACTACCACTACTCTCACTACCACTACTCTCACTACCAGTACTCTCACTTATCTCACTACCACTACTCTCACTACCACTACTCTCACTACCACTACTCTCACTACTACTCTCACTACCACTACTCTCACTACCACTACTCTCACTACCACTACTCTCACTACCACCACTCTCACTACCAATACTCTCACTACCAATACTCTCACTACCACTACTATCACTACCACTACTCTCACTACTACTACTCTCACTACTACTACTCTCACTACCACTACTCTCACTACTACTACTCTCACTACCACTACTGTCACTACCACTACTCTCACTACTACTACTCTCACTACCACTACTCTCACTACTACTACTCTCACTACCACTACTCTCACTACCACTACTCTCACTACCACTGCTCTCACTACCACTACTCTCACTACCACTAATCTCACTACCACAACTCTCACTACCACTACTCTCACTACCACTACTCTCCCTACCACTAGTCTCACTACCACTACTCTCAGTACTACTACTCTCACTACCACTGCTCTCACTACCACTACTCTCACTACCACTACTCTCACTACCACAACTCTCACTACCACTACTCTCACTACCACTACTCTCACTACCACTACTCTCACTACCACAACTCTCACTACCACTAGTCTCACTACCACTACTCTCACTACCACTACTCTCACTACCACTACTCTCACTACCACTACTCTCACTACTACTACTCTCACTACCACTACTCTCACTACCACCACTACTCTCACTACTACTACTCTCACTACCACTACTCTCACCACTACCACTACTCTCACCACTACCACTACTCTCACTACCACTACTCTCACTACCACTACTCTCACTACCAATACTCTCACTACCACTAGTCTCACTACCACTAGTCTCACTACCACTACTCTCACTAGCACTACTCTCACTAGCACTACTCTCACTACCACTACTCTCACCACTACTACTCTCACTACCACTACTCTCACTACCACTACTCTCACTACCACTACTCTCACTACCACTACTCTCACCAGTACAACTACTCTCACTACCACTACTCTCACTACCACTACTCTCACTACCACTATTCTCACCACCACTACTCTCACTATCACTACTCTCACTACCACTACTCTCACTACCACTACTCTCACTACCACTACTCTCACTACCACTACTCTCACTACCACTACTCCCACTACCACTACTCTCACTACCACTACTCTCACTACCACTACTCTCACTTCTCTCACTACCACTACTCTCATTACCACTACTCTCACTACTACTCTCACTACCACTACTCTCACTACCACTACTCTCACTACCACTACTCTCACTACCACTACTCTCACTACCACTACTCTCACTACAACTACTCTCACTACTACTACTCTCACTACCACTACTCTCACTACCACTACTCTCACTACCACTACTCTCACTACCACTACTCTCACTACCACTACTCTCACTACCACTACTCTCACCACCACTACTCTCACTACCACTACTCTCACTACCACTACTCTCACTACCACTACTCTCACTACTACTACTCTCACTACCACTACTCTCACTACTGCTACTCTCACTACCACTACTCTCACCACTACCACTACTCTCACTACCACTACTCTCACTACCACTACTCTCACTACCACTACTCTCACTACTACTACTCTCACTACCACTACTCTCACTACCACTACTCTCACTACCACTACTCTCACTACCACTACTCTCACTACCACTACTCTCACTACCACTACTCTCACCACCACTACTCTCACTACCACTACTCTCACTACCACTACTCTCACTACCACTACTCCCACTACCACTACTCTCACTACCACTACTCTCACTACCACTACTCTCACTTCTCTCACTACCACTACTCTCACTACCACTACTCTCACTACCACTACTCTCACTACCACTACTCTCACTACCATTACTCTCACTACCACTACTCTCACTACTACTACTCTCACTACCACTACTCTCACTACCACTACTCTCACCACCACTACTCTCACTATCACTACTCTCACTACCACTACTCTCACTACCACTACTCTCACCACCACTACTCTCACGATCACTACTCTCACTACCACTACTCTCACTACCACTACTCCCACTACCACTACTCTCACTACCACTAATCTCACTACCACTACTCTCACTACCACTACTCTCACTTATCTCACTACCACTACTCTCACTACCACTACTCCCACTACCACTACTCTCACTACTACTCTCACTACCACTACTCTCACTACCACTACTCTCACTACCACTACTCTCACTACCACCACTCTCACTACCAATACTCTCACTACCACTACTCTCACTACCACTACTCTCACTACTACTACTCTCACTACCACTACTCTCACTACTACTACTCTCACTACCACTACTCTCACTACCACTACTCTCACTACCACTACTCTCACTACCACTACTCTCACTACTACTACTCTCACTACCACTACTCTCACTACCACTACCTTCACTACCCCTGCTCTCACTACCACTACTCTCACTACCACTAATCTCACTACCACCACTCTCACTACCAATACTCTCACTACCACTACTCTCACTACCACTACTCTCACTACTACTACTCTCACTACCACTACTCTCACTACTACTACTCTCACTACCACTACTCTCACTACCACTACTCTCACTACCACTACTCTCACTACCACTACTCTCACTACTACTACTCTCACTACCACTACTCTCACTACCACTACTCTCACTACCACTACTCTCACTACCACAACTCTCACTACCACTACTCTCACTACCACTACTCTCACTACCACTACTCTCACTACCACTACTCTCACTACCACTACTCTCACTACCACTACTCTCCCTACCACTATTCTCACTACCACTACTCTCACCACTACTCTCACTACCACTACTCTCACTACCACTACTCTCACTACCACTACTCTCACTACCACCACTCTCACTACCACTACTCTCACTACCACTACTCTCACTACTACTACTCTCACTACCACTACTCTCACTACTACTACTCTCACTACCACTACTCTCACTACCACTACTCTCACTACCACTACTCTCACTACCACTACTCTCACTACCACTACTCTCACTACTACTACTCTCACTACCACTACTCTCACTACCACTACCTTCACTACCACTGCTCTAACTACCACTACTCTCACTACCACTAATCTCACTACCACAACTCTCACTACCACTGCTCTCACTACCACTGCTCTCACTACCACTACTCTCACTACCACTACTCTCACTACCACTACTCTCACTACCACAACTCACACTACCACTACTCTCACCACCACTACTCTCACTACCACTACTCTCACTATCACTACTCTCACTACCACTACTCTCACTACTACTACTCTCACTACCACTACTCTCACCACTACCACTACTCTCACTACCACTACTCTCATTACCACTACTCTCACTACCACTACTCTCACTACTACTACTCTCACTACCACTACTCTCACTACCACTACTCTCACCACTACCACTACTCTCACCACCACTACTCTCACTACCACTACTCTCACTATCACTACTCTCACTACCACTACTCTCACTACTACTACTCTCACTACCACTACTCTCACCACTACCACTACTCTCACTACCACTACTCTCACTACCACTACTCTCACTACCACTACTCTCACTACTACTACTCTCACTACCACTACTCTCACTACCACTACTCTCACCACTACCACTACTCTCACTACCACTACTCTCACTACCACTACTCTCACTACCACTACTCTCACTACCACTAGTCTCACTACCACTGTCTCACTACCACTACTCTCACTACCACTACTCTCACCACTACTACTCTCACTACCACTACTCTCACTACCACTACTCTCACTACCACTACTCTCACTACCACTACTCTCACTACCACCACTCTCACTACCACTACTCTCACCAGTACAACTACTCTCACTACCACTACTCTCACTACCACTACTCTCACTACCACTACTCTCACTACCACTACTCTCACTACCACTACTCTCACTACCACTACTCTCACCACCACTACTCTCACTACCACTACTCTCACTACCACTACTCTCACTACCACTACTCTCACTACTACTACTCTCACTACCACTACTCTCACTACTACTACTCTCACTACCACTACTCTCACCACTACCACTACTCTCACTACCACTACTCTCATTACCACTACTCTCACTACCACTACTCTCACTACTACTACTCTCACTACCACTACTCTCACTATCACTACTCTCACTACCACTACTCTCACTACCACTACTCTCACCACCACTACTCTCACTACCACTACTCTCACTACCACTACTCTCACTACCACTACTCCCACTACCACTACTCTCACTACCACTACTCTCACTACCACTACTCTCACTTCTCTCACTACCACTACTCTCACTACCACTACTCTCACTACCACTACTCTCACTACCACTACTCTCACTACCACTACTCTCACTACCACTACTCTCACTACTACTACTCTCACTACCACTACTCTCACTACCACTACTCTCACCACCACTACTCTCACTATCACTACTCTCACTACCACTACTCTCACTACCACTACTCTCACTACCACTACTCTCACTACTACTACTCTCACTACCACTACTCTCACCACTACTACTACTCTCACTACCACTACTCTCACTATCACTACTCTCACTACCACTACTCTCACTACCACTACTCTCACCACCACTACTCTCACTACCACTACTCTCACTACCACTACTCTCACTACCACTACTCCCACTACCACTACTCTCACTACCACTACTCTCACTACCACTACTCTCACTTCTCTCACTACCACTACTCTCACTACCACTACTCTCACTACCACTACTCTCACTACCACTACTCTCACTACCATTACTCTCACTACCACTACTCTCACTACTACTACTCTCACTACCACTACTCTCACTACCACTACTCTCACCACCACTACTCTCACTATCACTACTCTCACTACCACTACTCTCACTACCACTACTCTCACCACCACTACTCTCACGATCACTACTCTCACTACCACTACTCTCACTACCACTACTCCCACTACCACTACTCTCACTACCACTAATCTCACTACCACTACTCTCACTACCACTACTCTCACTTATCTCACTACCACTACTCTCACTACCACTACTCTCACTACCACTACTCTCACTACTACTCTCACTACCCCTACTCTCACTACCCCTACTCTCACTACCACTACTCTCACTACCACTACTCTCACTACCACTACTCTCACTACCACTACTCTCCCTACCACTATTCTCACTACCACTACTCTCACCACTACTCTCACTACCACTACTCTCACTACCACTACTCTCACTACCACTACTCTCACTACCACCACTCTCACTACCACTACTCTCACTACCACTACTCTCACTACTACTACTCTCACTACCACTACTCTCACTACTACTACTCTCACTACCACTACTCCCACTACCACTACTCTCACTACCACTACTCTCACTACCACTACTCTCACTACCACTACTCTCACTACTACTACTCTCACTACCACTACTCTCACTACCACTACCTTCACTACCACTGCTCTAACTACCACTACTCTCACTACCACTAATCTCACTACCACAACTCTCACTACCACTGCTCTCACTACCACTGCTCTCACTACCACTACTCTCACTACCACTACTCTCACTACCACTACTCTCACTACCACAACTCACACTACCACTACTCTCACCACCACTACTCTCACTACCACTACTCTCACTACCACTACTCTCACTACCACTACTCTCACTACTACTACTCTCACTACCACTACTCTCACCACTACCACTACTCTCACTACCACTACTCTCACTACCACTACTCTCACTACCACTACTCTCACTACTACTACTCTCACTACCACTACTCTCACTACCACTACTCTCACCACTACCACTACTCTCACTACCACTACTCTCACTACCACTACTCTCACTACCACTACTCTCACTACCACTAGTCTCACTACCACTGTCTCACTACCACTACTCTCACTACCACTACTCTCACTACCACTACTCTCACCACTACTACTCTCACTACCACTACTCTCACTACCACTACTCTCACTACCACTACTCTCACTACCACTACTCTCACTACCACCACTCTCACTACCACTACTCTCACCATACAACTACTCTCACTACCACTACTCTCACTACCACTACTCTCACTACCACTACTCTCACTACCACTACTCTCACTACCACTACTCTCACTACCACTACTCTCACCACCACTACTCTCACTACCACTACTCTCACTACCACTACTCTCACTACCACTACTCTCACTACTACTACTCTCACTACCACTACTCTCACTACTACTACTCTCACTACCACTACTCTCACCACTACCACTACTCTCACTACCACTACTCTCATTACCACTACTCTCACTACCACTACTCTCACTACTACGACTCTCACTACCACTACTCTCACTATCACTACTCTTACTACCACTACTCTCATTACCACTACTCTACCTACCACTACTCTCACTACCACTACTCTCACCACCACTACTCTCACTACCACTACTCTCACTACCACTACTCTCACTACCACTACTCCCACTACCACTACTCTCACTACCACTACTCTCACTACCACTACTCTCACTTCTCTCACTACCACTACTCTCACTACCACTACTCTCACTACCACTACTCTCACTACCACTACTCTCACTACCATTACTCTCACTACCACTACTCTCACTACTACTACTCTCACTACCACTACTCTCACTACCACTACTCTCACCACCACTACTCTCACTATCACTACTCTCACTACCACTACTCTCACTACCACTACTCTCACCACCACTACTCTCACGATCACTACTCTCACTACCACTACTCTCACTACCACTACTCCCACTACCACTACTCTCACTACCACTAATCTCACTACCACTACTCTCACTACCACTACTCTCACTTATCTCACTACCACTACTCTCACTACCACTACTCTCACTACCACTACTCTCACTACTACTCTCACTACCCCTACTCTCACTACCACTACTCTCACTACCACTACTCTCACTACCACCACTCTCACTACCAATACTCTCACTACCACTACTCTCACTACCACTACTCTCACTACTACTACTCTCACTACCACTACTCTCACTACTACTACTCTCACTACCACTACTCTCACTACCACTACTCTCACTACCACTACTCTCACTACTACTACTCTCACTACCACTACTCTCACTACCACTACCTTCACTACCACTGCTCTCACTACCACTACTCTCACTACCACTAATCTCACTACCACAACTCTCACTACCACTACTCTCACTACCACCACTCTCACTACCAATACTCTCACTACCACTACTCTCACTACCACTACTCTCACTACTACTACTCTCACTACCACTACTCTCACTACTACTACTCTCACTACCACTACTCTCACTACCACTACTCTCACTACCACTACTCTCACTACCACTACTCTCACTACCACTACTCTCACTACTACTACTCTCACTACCACTACTCTCACTACCACTACCTTCACTACCACTGCTCTCACTACCACTACTCTCACTACCACTAATCTCACTACCACAACTCTCACTACCACTACTCTCACTACCACTACTCTCACTACCACTAGTCTCACTACCACTACTCTCACTACCACTACTCTCACTACCACTACTCTCACTACCACTACTCTCACTACCACTACTCTCACTACCACTACTCTCACTACCACTACTCTCCCTACCACTATTCTCACTACCACTACTCTCACCACTACTCTCACTACCACTACACTCACTACCACTACTCTCACTACCACTACTCTCACTACCACCACTCTCACTACCACTACTCTCACTACCACTACTCTCACTACTACTACTCTCACTACCACTACTCTCACTACTACTACTCTCACTACCACTACTCTCACTACCACTACTCTCACTACCACTACTCTCACTACCACTACTCTCACTACCACTACTCTCACTACTACTACTCTCACTACCACTACTCTCACTACCACTACCTTCACTACCACTGCTCTAACTACCACTACTCTCACTACCACTAATCTCACTACCACAACTCTCACTACCACTGCTCTCACTACCACTGCTCTCACTACCACTACTCTCACTACCACTACTCTCACTACCACTACTCTCACTACCACAACTCACACTACCACTACTCTCACCACCACTACTCTCACTACCACTACTCTCACTATCACTACTCTCACTACCACTACTCTCACTACTACTACTCTCACTACCACTACTCTCACCACTACCACTACTCTCACTACCACTACTCTCATTACCACTACTCTCACTACCACTACTCTCACTACTACTACTCTCACTACCACTACTCTCACTACCACTACTCTCACCACTACCACTACTCTCACTACCACTACTCTCACTACCAATACTCTCACTACCACTACTCTCACTACCACTAGTCTCACTACCACTGTCTCACTACCACTACTCTCACTACCACTACTCTCACCACTACTACTCTCACTACCACTACTCTCACTACCACTACTCTCACTACCACTACTCTCACTACCACTACTCTCACTACCACCACTCTCACTACCACTACTCTCACCAGTACAACTACTCTCACTACCACTACTCTCACTACCACTACTCTCACTACCACTACTCTCACCACCACTACTCTCACTATCACTACTCTCACTACCACTACTCTCACTACCACTACTCTCACCACCACTACTCTCACTATCACTACTCTCACTACCACTACTCTCACTACTACTACTCTCACTACCACTACTCTCACCACTACCACTACTCTCACTACCACTACTCTCACTACCACTACTCTCACTACCACTACTCTCACCACCACTACTCTCACTACCACTACTCTCACTACCACTACTCTCACTACCACTACTCCCACTACCACTACTCTCACTACCACTACTCTCACCACTACTACTCTCACCACCACTACTCTCACTACCACTACTCTCACTACCACTACTCTCACTACCACTACTCTCACTACCACTACTCTCACTACCACTACTCTCACTATCACTACTCTCACTCTCACTTATCTCACTACCACTACTCTCACTACCACTACTCTCACTACCACTACTCTCACTACTACTCTCACTACCACTACTCTCACTACCACTACTCTCACTACCACCACTCTCACTACCAATACTCTCACTACCACTACTCTCACTACCACTACTCTCACTACTACTACTCTCACTACCACTACTGTCACTACCACTACTCTCACTACCACTACTCTCACTACTACTACTCTCACTACCACTACTCTCACTACTACTACTCTCACTACCACTACTCTCACTACCACTACTCTCACTACCACTGCTCTCACTACCACTACTCTCACTACCACTAAAGTCACTACCACAACTCTCACTACCACTACTCTCACTACAACTAGTCTAACTACCACTAGTCTCACTACCACTACTCTCACTACTACTACTCTCACTACCACTGCTCTCACTACCACTACTCTCACTACCACTACTCTCACTACCATAACTCTCACTACCACTACTCTCACTACCACTACTCTCACTACCACTACTCTCACTACCACAACTCTCACTACCACTAGTCTCACTACCACTACTCTCACCACTACTCTCACTACCACTACTCTCACTACCACTACTCTCACCACCACTACTCTCACTATCACTACTCTCACTACCACTTCTCTCACTACCACTACTCTCACTACCACTACTCTCACCACCACTACTCTCACTATCACTACTCTCACTACCACTACTCTCACTACTACTACTCTCACTACCACTACTCTCACCACTACCACTACTCTCACTACCACTACTCTCATTACCACTACTCTCACTACCACTACTCTCACTACTACTACTCTCACTACCACTACTCTTACTACCACTACTCTCATTACCACTACTCTCACTACCACTACTCTCACCACCACTACTCTCACTACCACTACTCTCACTACCACTACTCTCACTACCACTACTCTCACTACCACTACTCCCACTACCACTACTCTCACTACCACTACTCTCACTTCTCTCACTACCACTACTCTCACTACCACTACTCTCACTACCACTACTCTCACTACTACTCTCACTACCACTACTCTCACTACCACTACTATCACTACCACTACTCTCACTACCAATACTCTCACTACCACTACTCTCACTACCACTACTCTCACTACTAATACTCTCACTACCACTACACTCACTACTACTACTCTCACTACCACTACTCTCACTACCACTACTGTCACTACCACTACTCTCACTATCACTACTCTCACTACCACTACTCTCACTACCACTACTCTCACCACCACTACTCTCACTATCACTACTCTCACTACCACTACTCTCACTACCACCACTCTCACTACCGCTACTCTCACTACCACTACTCTCACTACTACTACTCTCACTACCACTACTCTCACTACTACTACTCTCACTACCACTACTCTCACTACCACTACTCTCACTACCACTACTCTCACTACCACTACTCTCACTACCACTACTCTCACTACTACTACTCTCACTACCACTACTCTCACTACCACTACCTTCACTACCACTGCTCTAACTACCACTACTCTCACTACCACTAATCTCTCTACCACAACTCTCACTACCACTGCTCTCACTACCACTGCTCTCACTACCACTACTCTCACTACCACTACTCTCACTACCACAACTCTCACTACCACAACTCACACTACCACTACTCTCACCACCACTACTCTCACTACCACTACTCTCACTATCACTACTCTCACTACCACTACTCTCACTACTACTACTCTCACTACCACTACTCTCACCACTACCACTACTCTCACTACCACTACTCTCATTACCACTACTCTCACTACCACTACTCTCACTACTACTACTCTCACTACCACTACTCTCACTACCACTACTCTCACCACTACCACTACTCTCACTACCACTACTCTCACTACCAATACTCTCACTACCACTACTCTCACTACCACTAGTCTCACTACCACTGTCTCACTACCACTACTCTCACTACCACTACTCTCACTACCACTACTCTCACCACTACTACTCTCACTACCACTACTCTCACTACCACTACTCTCACTACCACTACTCTCACTACCACCACTCTCACTACCACTACTCTCACCAGTACAACTACTCTCACTACCACTACTCTCACTACCACTACTCTCACTACCACTACTCTCACCACCACTACTCTCACTATCACTACTCTCACTACCACTACTCTCACTACCACTACTCTCACCACCACTACTCTCACCACCACTACTCTCACTACCACTACTCTCACTACTACTACTCTCACTACCACTACTCTCACCACTACCACTACTCTCATTACCACTACTCTCACTACCACTACTCTCACTACCACTACTCTCACCACCACTACTCTCACTACCACTACTCTCACTACCACTACTCTCACTACCACTACTCCCACTACCAATACTCTCACTACCACTACTCTCACCACCACTACTCTCACCACCACTACTCTCACTACCACTACTCTCACTACCACTACTCTCACTACCACTACTCTCACTACCACTACTCTCACTACCACTACTCTCACTATCACTACTCTCACTCTCACTTATCTCACTACCACTACTCTCACTACCACTACTCTCACTACCACTACTCTCACTACTACTCTCACTACCACTACTCTCACTACCACTACTCTCACTACCACCACTCTCACTACCACTACTCTCACTACCACTACTCTCACTACCACTACTCCCACTACCAATACTCTCACTACCACTACTCTCACCACCACTACTCTCACCACCACTACTCTCACTACCACTACTCTCACTACTACTACTCTCACTACCACTACTCTCACTACTACTACTCTCACTACCACTACTCTCACTACTACTACTCTCACTACCACTACTCTCACTACCACTACTCTCACTACCACTACTCTCACTACTACTACTCTCACTACCACTACTCTCACTACCACTACCTTCACTACCACTGCTCTAACTACCACTACTCTCACTACCACTAATCTCACTACCACAACTCTCACTACCACTGCTCTCACTACCACTGCTCTCACTACCACTACTCTCACTACCACTACTCTCACTACCACTACTCTCACTACCACAACTCACACTACCACTACTCTCACCACCACTACTCTCACTACCACTACTCTCACTATCACTACTCTCACTACCACTACTCTCACTACTACTACTCTCACTACCACTACTCTCACCACTACCACTACTCTCACTACCACTACTCTCATTACCACTACTCTCACTACCACTACTCTCACTACTACTACTCTCACTACCACTACTCCCACTACCACTACTCTCACCACTACCACTACTCTCACTACCACTACTCTCACTACCAATACTCTCACTACCACTACTCTCACTACCACTAGTCTCACTACCACTGTCTCACTACCACTACTCTCACTACCACTACTCTCACTACCACTACTCTCACCACTACTACTCTCACTACCACTACTCTCACTACCACTACTCTCACTACCACTACTCTCACTACCACTACTCTCACTACCACCACTCTCACTACCACTACTCTCACCAGTACAACTACTCTCACTACCACTACTCTCACTACCACTACTCTCACCACCACTACTCTCACTATCACTACTCTCACTACCACTACTCTCACTACCAATACTCTCACCACCACTACTCTCACTATCACTACTCTCACTACCACTACTCTCACTACTACTACTCTCAGTACCACTACTCTCACCACTACCACTACTCTCATTACCACTACTCTCACTACCACTACTCTCACCACCACAACTCTCACTACCACTACTCTCACTACCACTACTCTCACTACCACTACTCTCACTACCACTACTCTCACTACCACTACTCTCACCACCACTACTCTCACCACCACTACTCTCACCACCACTACTCTCACTACCACTACTCTCACTACCACTACTCTCACTACCACTACTCTCACTACCACTACTCTCACTACCACTACTCTCACTACCACTACTCTCACTACCACTACTCTCACTATCACTACTCTCACTCTCACTTATCTCACTACCACTACTCTCACTACCACTACTCTCACTACCACTACTCTCACTACCACTACTCTCACTACCACTACTCTCACTACCACTACTCTCACTACCAATACTCTCACTACCACTACTCTCACTACCACTACTCTCACTACCACTACTCTCACTACTACTACTCTCACTACCACTACTGTCACTACCACTACTCTCACTACCACTACTCTCACTACTACTACTCTCACTACTACTACTCTCACTACCACTACTCTCACTACCACTACTCTCACTACCACTGCTCTCACTACCACTACTCTCACTACCACTAAAGTCACTACCACAACTCTCACTACCACTACTCTCACTACAACTAGTCTCACTACCACTAGTCTCACTACCACTACTCTCACTACTACTACTCTCACTACCACTGCTCTCACTACCACTACTCTCACTACCACTACTCTCACTACCATAACTCTCACTACCACTACTCTCACTACCACTACTCTCACTACCACTACTCTCACTACCACAACTCTCACTACCACTAGTCTCACTACCACTACTCTCACCACTACTCTCACTACCACTACTCTCACTACCACTACTCTCACCACCACTACTCTCACTATCACTACTCTCACTACCACTTCTCTCACTACCACTACTCTCACTACCACTACTCTCACTATCACTACTCTCACTATCACTACTCTCACTACCACTACTCTCACTACTACTACTCTCACTACCACTACTCTCACCACTACCACTACTCTCACTACCACTACTCTCACTACCACTACTCTCACTACCACTACTCTCACTACCACTACTCTCACTACTACTACTCTCACTACCACTACTCTCACTACCACTACTCTCACTACCACTACTCTCACCACCACTACTCTCACTACCACTACTCTCACTACCACTACTCTCACTACCACTACTCTCACTACCACTACTCCCACTACCACTACTCTCACTACCACTACTCTCACTTCTCTCACTACCACTACTCTCACTACCACTACTCTCACTACCACTACTCTCACTACTACTCTCACTATCACTACTCTCACTACCACTACTCTCACTACCACTACTCTCACTACCAATACTCTCACTACCACTACTCTCACTACCACTACTCTCACTACCACTACTCTCACTACTAATACTCTCACTACCACTACTCTCACTACCACTACTCTCACTACCACTACTCTCACTATCACTACTCTCACTACCACTACTCTCACCACCACTACTCTCACCACCACTACTCTCACTATCACTACTCTCACTACCACTACTCTCACTACCACTACTCCCACTACCACTACTCTCACTACCACTACTCTCACTACCAGTACTCTCACTTATCTCACTACCACTACTCTCACTACCACTACTCTCACTACCACTACTCTCACTACCACTACTCTCACTACCACCACTCTCACTACCAATACTCTCACTACCACTACTCTCACTACCACTACTCTCACTACTACTACTCTCACTACCACCACTCTCACTACTACTACTCTCACTACCACTACTGTCACTACCACTACTCTCACTACCACTACTCTCACTACTACTACTCTCACTACCACTACTCTCACTACTACTACTCTCACTACCACTACTCTCACTACCACTACTCTCACTACCACTGCTCTTACTACCACTACTCTCACTACCACTAATCTCACTACCACAACTCTCACTACCACTACTCTCACCACTACCACTACTCTCACTACCACTACTCTCACTACAACTACTCTCACTACCACTACTCTCACTACCACTACTCTCACTACCACTACTCTCACTACCACTACTCTCACTACCACTACTCTCACTACTACTCTCACTACCACTACTCTCACCACCACTACTCTCACTACCACTACTCTCACTACCACTACTCTCACTACCACTACTCTCACTACCACTACTCTCACTACCACTACTCTCACCACCACTACTCTCACCACCACTACTCTCACTACCACCACTCTCACCACCACTACTCTCACTACCACTACTCTCACTACCACTACTCTCACTACTACTACTCTCACTACCACTACTCTCACTACCACTACTCTCACCACCACTACTCTCACTATCACTACTCTCACTATCACTACTCTCACTACCACTACTCTCACTACCACTACTCTCACTACTAATACTCTCACTACCACTACACTCACTACTACTACTCTCACTACCACTACTCTCACTACCACTACTGTCACTACCACTACTCTCACTATCACTACTCTCACTACCACTACTCTCACTACCACTACTCTCACCACCACTACTCTCACTATCACTACTCTCACTACCACTACTCTCACTACCACTACTCCCACTACCACTACTCTCACTACCACTACTCTCACTACCAGTACTCTCACTTATCTCACTACCACTACTCTCACTACCACTACTCTCACTACCACTACTCTCACTACCACTACTCTCACTACCACTACTCTCACTACCACCACTCTCACTACCAATACTCTCACTACCACTACTCTCACTACCACTACTCTCACTACTACTACTCTCACTACCACTACTCTCACTACTACTACTCTCACTACCACTACTCTCACTACCACTACTCTCACTACCACTACTCTCACTACTACTACTCTCACTACCACTACTCTCACTACTACTACTCTCACTACCACTACTCTCACTACCACTACTCTCACTACCACTGCTCTTACTACCACTACTCTCACTACCACTAATCTCACTACCACAACTCTCACTACCACTACTCTCACCACTACCACTACTCTCCCTACCACTACTCTCACTTCCACTACTCTCACTACTACTACTCTCACTACCACTACTCTCACTACCACTACTCTCACTACCACTACTCTCACTACCACTACTCTCACTACCACTACTCTCACTACCACTACTCTCACCACCACTACTCTCACTACCACTACTCTCACTACCACTACTCTCACTACCACTACTCTCACTACCACTACTCTCACTACCACTACTCTCACTCTCTCACTACCACTACTCTCACTACCACTACTCTCACTACCACTACTCTCACTACTACTCTCACTACCACTACTCTCACTACCACTACTCTCACTACCACTACTCTCACTACCACTACTCTCACTACCACTACTCTCACTACCACTACTCTCACTACCACTACTCTCACCACCACTACTCTCACCACCACCACTCTCACTACCACTACTCTCACTACCACTACTCTCACTACCACTACTCTCACTACCACTACTCTCACTACCACTACTCTCACTACCACTACTCTCACCACCACTACTCTCACTATCACTACTCTCACTACCACTACTCTCACTACCACTACTCTCACCACCACTACTCTCACTATCACTACTCTCACTACCACTACTCTCACTACCACTACTCCCACTACCACTACTCTCACTACCACTACTCTCACTACCACTACTCTCACTTATCTCACTACCACTACTCTCACTACCACTACTCTCACTACCACTACTCTCACTACTACTCTCACTACCACTACTCTCACTACCACTACTCTCACTACCACTACTCTCACTACCACCACTCTCACTACCAATACTCTCACTACCACTACTCTCACTACCACTACTCTCACTACTACTACTCTCACTACCACTACTGTCACTACCACTACTCTCACTACCACTACTCTCACTACTACTACTCTCACTACCACTACTCTCACTACTACTACTCTCACTACCACTACTCTCACTACCACTACTCTCACTACCACTGCTCTCACTACCACTACTCTCACTACCACTAATCTCACTACCACAACTCTCACTACCACTACTCTCACTACCACTAGTCTCACTACCACTACTCTCACTACTACTACTCTCACTACCACTGCTCTCACTACCACTACTCTCACTACCACTACTCTCACTACCACAACTCTCACTACCACTACTCTCACTACCACTACTCTCACTACCACTACTCTCACTACCACTACTCTCACTACCACTACTCTCACTACCACAACTCTCACTACCACTAGTCTCGCTACCACTACTCTCACCACTACTCTCACTACCACTACTCTCACTACCACTACTCTCACCACCACTACTCTCACTATCACTACTCTCACTACCACTACTCTCACTACCACTACTCTCACCACCACTACTCTCACTATCACTACTCTCACTACCACTACTCTCACCACTACCACTACTCTCACCACTACCACTACTCTCACTATCACTACTCTTACTACCACTACTCTCATTACCACTACTCTCACTACCACTACTCTCACTACCACTACTCTCACCACCACTACTCTCACTACCACTACTCTCACTACCACTACTCTCACTACCACTACTCCCACTACCACTACTCTCACTACCACTACTCTCACCACCACTACTCTCACTACCACTACTCTCACTACCACTACTCTCACTACCACTACTCTCACTACCACTACTCTCACTACCACTACTCTCACTACCACTACTCTCACTACCAATACTCTCACTACCACAACTCTCACTACCACTACTCTCACTACTACTACTCTCACTACCACTACTCTCACTACTACTACTCTCACTACCACTACTCTCACTACCACTACTCTCACTACCACTACTCTCACTACCACTACTCTCACTACCACTACTCTCACTACCACTACTCTCACCACCACTACTCTCACTACCACTACTCTCACTACCAATACTCTCACTACCACTACTCTCACTACTACTACTCTCACCACCACTACTCTCACTATCACTACTCTCACTACCACTACTCTCACTACCACTACTCTCACCACCACTACTCTCACTATCACTACTCTCACTACCACTACTCTCACTACCACTACTCCCACTACCACTACTCTCACTACCACTACTCTCACTACCAGTACTCTCACTTATCTCACTACCACTACTCTCACTACCACTACTCTCACTACCACTACTCTCACTACTACTCTCACTACCACTACTCTCACTACCACTACTCTCACTACCACTACTCTCACTACCACAACTCTCACTACCAATACTCTCACTACCAATACTCTCACTACCAATACTCTCACTACCAATACTCTCACTACTACTTCTCTCACTACCACTACTCTCACTACCACTACTCTCACTACCACTACTCTCACTACTACTCTCACAACCACTACTCTCACTACCACTACTCTCACTACCACTACTCTCACTACCACTACTCTCACTACCACTACTCTCACTACCACTACTCTCACTACCACTACTCTCACTACCACTACTCTCACTACCACTACTCTCACTACCACTACTCTCACTACCACTACTCTCACTACCACTACTCTCACTACCACTACTCTCACTACCACTACTCTCACTACCACTACTCTCACTACCACTACTCTCACTACCACTACTCTCACTACCACTACTCTCACTACCACTACTCTCACTACCACTACTCTCACTACCACTACTCTCACTACCACTACTCTCACTACCACTACTCTCACTACCACTACTCTCACTACCACTACTCTCACTACCACTACTCTCACTACCACTACTCTCACTACTACTACTCTCACTACCACTACTCTCACTACCACTACTCTCACTACCACTACTCTCACTACTACTACTCTCACTACCACTACTCTCACTACTACTACTCTCACTACCACTACTCTCACTACCACTACTCTCACTACCACTGCTCTCACTACCACTACTCTCACTACCACTACTCTCACTACCACAACTCTCACTACCACTACTCTCACTACCACTAGTCTCACTACCACTACTCTCACTACCACTACTCTCACTACCACTACTCTCACTACCACTACTCTCACTACCACTACTCTCACTACCACTACTCTCACTACCACTACTCTCACTACCACTACTCTCACTACCACTACTCTCACTACCACTACTCTCACTACCACTACTCTCACTACCACAACTCTCGCTACCACTACTCTCACCACTACTCTCACTACCACTACTCTCACTACCACTACTCTCACCACCACTACTCTCACTATCACTACTCTCACTACCACTACTCTCACTACCACTACTCTCACCACCACTACTCTCACTATCACTACTCTCACTACCACTACTCTCACACTACCACTACTCTCACTACCACTACTCTCACTATCACTACTCTTACTACCACTACTCTCATTACCACTACTCTCACTACCACTACTCTCACTACCACTACTCTCACCACCACTACTCTCACTACCACTACTCTCACTACCACTACTCTCACTACCACTACTCCCACTACCACTACTCTCACTACCACTACTCTCACCACCACTACTCTCACTACCACTACTCTCACTACCACTACTCTCACTACCACTACTCTCACTACCACTACTCTCACTACCACTACTCTCACTACCACTACTCTCACTACCACTACTCTCACTACCACTACTCTCACTACCACTACTCTCACTACCACTACTCTCACTACCACTACTCTCACTACCACTACTCTCACTACCACTACTCTCACTACCACTACTCTCACTACCACTACTCTCACTACCACTACTCTCACTACCACTACTCTCACCACCACTACTCTCACCACCACTACTCTCACTACCACTACTCTCACTACCAATACTCTCACTACCACTACTCTCACTACCACTACTCTCACCACCACTACTCTCACTATCACTACTCTCACTACCACTACTCTCACTACCACTACTCTCACCACCACTACTCTCACTATCACTACTCTCACTACCACTACTCTCACTACCACTACTCCCACTACCACTACTCTCACTACCACTACTCTCACTACCATACTCTCACTTATCTCACTACCACTACTCTCACTACCACTACTCTCACTACCACTACTCTCACTACTACTCTCACTACCACTACTCTCACTACCACTACTCTCACTACCACTACTCTCACTACCACAACTCTCACTACCAATACTCTCACTACCACTACTCTCACTACCACTACTCTCACTACTACTACTCTCACTACCACTACTCTCACTACCACTACTCTCACTACCACTACTCTCACTACTACTCTCACACCACTACTCTCACTACCACTACTCTCACTACCACTACTCTCACTACCACTACTCTCACTACCACTACTCTCACTACCACTACTCTCACTACCACTACTCTCACTACCACTACTCTCACTACCACTACTCTCACTACCACTACTCTCACTACTACTACTCTCACTACCACTACTCTCACTACCACTACTCTCACCACCACTACTCTCACTACCACTACTCTCACTACCACTACTCTCACTACCACTACTCTCACCACCACTACTCTCACTACCACTACTCTCACTACCACTACTCTCACTACCACTACTCTCACTACCACTACTCTCACTACCACTACTCTCACTACCACTACTCTCACTTATCTCACTACCACTACTCTCACTACCACTACTCTCACTACCACTACTCTCACTACCACTACTCTCACTACCACTACTCTCACTACCACTACTCTCACTACCACTACTCTCACTACCACTACTCTCACTACCACTACTCTCACTACTACTACTCTCACTACCACTACTCTCACTACCACTACTCTCACTACCACTACTCTCACTACCACTACTCTCACTACCACTACTCTCACTACTACTACTCTCACTACCACTACTCTCACTACTACTACTCTCACTACCACTACTCTCACTACCACTACTCTCACTACCACTACTCTCACTACCACTACTCTCACTACCACTACTCTCACTACCACTACTCTCACTACCACTACTCTCACTACCACTACTCTCACTACCACTACTCTCACTACCACTACTCTCACTACCACTACTCTCACTACCACTACTCTCACTACCACTACTCTCACTACCACTACTCTCACTACCACTACTCTCACTACCACTACTCTCACTACTACTACTCTCACTACCACTACTCTCACTATCACTACTCTCACTACCACTACTCTCACTACCACTACTCTCACTACCACTACTCTCACTACCACTACTCTCACTACCACTACTCTCACTACCACTACTCTCACTACCACTACTCTCACTACCACTACTCTCACTACCACTACTCTCACTACCACTACTCTCACTCTCTCACTACCACTACTCTCACTACCACTACTCTCACTACCACTACTCTCACTACTACTCTCACTACCACTACTCTCACTACCACTACTCTCACTACCACTACTCTCACTACCACTACTCTCACTACCACTACTCTCACTACCACTACTCTCACTACCACTACTCTCACTACCACTACTCTCACTACCACTACTCTCACTACCACTACTCTCACTACCACTACTCTCACTACCACTACTCTCACTACCACTACTCTCACTACCACTACTCTCACTACTACTACTCTCACTACCACTGCTCTCACTACCACTACTCTCACTACCACTACTCTCACTACCACAACTCTCACTACCACTACTCTCACTACCACTACTCTCACTACCACTACTCTCACTACCACTACTCTCACTACCACTACTCTCACTACCACAACTCTCACTACCACTAGTCTCGCTACCACTACTCTCACCACTACTCTCACTACCACTACTCTCACTACCACTACTCTCACCACCACTACTCTCACTATCACTACTCTCACTACCACTACTCTCACTACCACTACTCTCACCACCACTACTCTCACTATCACTACTCTCACTACCACTACTCTCACCACTACCACTACTCTCCACTACCACTACTCTCACTACCACTACTCTCACTACTACTACTCTCACTACCACTACTCTCACTATCACTACTCTCACTACCACTACTCTCACTACCACTACTCTCACTACCACTACTCTCACTACCACTACTCTCACCACCACTACTCTCACTACCACTACTCTCACTACCACTACTCTCACTACCACTACTCCCACTACCACTACTCTCACTACCACTACTCTCACTACCACTACTCTCACTTCTCTCACTACCACTACTCTCACTACCACTACTCTCACTACCACTACTCTCACTACTACTCTCACTACCACTACTCTCACTACCACTACTCTCACTACCACTACTCTCACTACCACTACTCTCACTACCACTACTCTCACTACCACTACTCTCACTACCACTACTCTCACTACTACTACTCTCACTACCACTACTCTCACTACTACTACTCTCACTACCACTACTCTCACTACCACTACTCTCACTACCACTACTCTCACTACCACTACTCTCACTACCACTACTCTCACTACCACTACTCTCACCACCACTACTCTCACTACCACTACTCTCACTACCACTACTCTCACTACCACTACTCTCACTACCACTACTCTCACTACCACTACTCTCACTACCACTACTCTCACTACCACTACTCTCACCACCACTACTCTCACTATCACTACTCTCACTACCACTACTCTCACTACCACTACTCCCACTACCACTACTCTCACTACCACTACTCTCACTACCAGTACTCTCACTTATCTCACTACCACTACTCTCACTACCACTACTCTCACTACTACTCTCACTACCACTACTCTCACTACCACTACTCTCACTACCACTACTCTCACTACCACAACTCTCACTACCAATACTCTCACTACCACTACTCTCACTACCACTACTCTCACTACCACTACTCTCACTACTACTACTCTCACTACCACTACTCTCACTACCACTACTCTCACTACCACTACTCTCACTACTACTCTCACTACCACTACTCTCACTACCACTACTCTCACTACCACTACTCTCACTACCACTACTCTCACTACCACTACTCTCACTACCACTACTCTCACCACCACTACTCTCACCACCACTACTCTCACTACCACCACTCTCACTACCACTACTCTCACTACCACTACTCTCACTACCACTACTCTCACTACTACTACTCTCACTACCACTACTCTCACTACCACTACTCTCACCACCACTACTCTCACTATCACTACTCTCACTACCACTACTCTCACTACCACTACTCTCACCACCACTACTCTCACTATCACTACTCTCACTACCACTACTCTCACTACCACTACTCCCACTACCACTACTCTCACTACCACTACTCTCACTACCACTACTCTCACTTATCTCACTACCACTACTCTCACTACCACTACTCTCACTACCACTACTCTCACTACTACTCTCACTACCACTACTCTCACTACCACTACTCTCACTACCACTACTCTCACTACCACCACTCTCACTACCAATACTCTCACTACCACTACTCTCACTACCACTACTCTCACTACTACTACTCTCACTACCACTACTGTCACTACCACTACTCTCACAACCACTACTCTCACTACTACTACTCTCACTAACACTACTCTCACTACTACTACTCTCACTACCACTACTCTCACTACCACTACTCTCACTACCACTGCTCTCACTACCACTACTCTCACTACCACTAATCTCACTACCACAACTCTCACTACCACTACTCTCACTACCACTAGTCTCACTACCACTACTCTCACTACTACTACTCTCACTACCACTGCTCTCACTACCACTACTCTCACTACCACTACTCTCACTACCACAACTCTCACTACCACTACTCTCACTACCACTACTCTCACTACCACTACTCTCACTACCACTACTCTCACTACCACTACTCTCACTACCACAACTCTCACTACCACTAGTCTCGCTACCACTACTCTCACCACTACTCTCACTACCACTACTCTCACTACCACTACTCTCACCACCACTACTCTCACTATCACTACTCTCACTACCACTACTCTCACTACCACTACTCTCACCACCACTACTCTCACTATCACTACTCTCACTACCACTACTCTCACCACTACCACTACTCTCACCACTACCACTACTCTCACTACCACTACTCTCACTACTACTACTCTCACTACCACTACTCTCACTATCACTACTCTTACTACCACTACTCTCATTACCACTACTCTCACTACCACTACTCTCACTACCACTACTCTCACCACCACTACTCTCACTACCACTACTCTCACTACCACTACTCTCACTACCACTACTCCCACTACCACTACTCTCACTACCACTACTCTCACTACCACTACTCTCACTTCTCTCACTACCACTACTCTCACTACCACTACTCTCACTACCACTACTCTCACTACTACTCTCACTACCACTACTCTCACTACCACTACTCTCACTACCACTACTCTCACTACCACTACTCTCACTACCACTACTCTCACTACCACAACTCTCACTACCACTACTCTCACTACTACTACTCTCACTACCACTACTCTCACTACTACTACTCTCACTACCACTACTCTCACTACCACTACTCTCACTACCACTACTCTCACTACCACTACTCTCACTACCACTACTCTCACCACCACTACTCTCACTACCACTACTCTCACTACCACTACTCTCACTACCACTACTCTCACTACTACTACTCTCACCACCACTACTCTCACTATCACTACTCTCACTACCACTACTCTCACTACCACTACTCTCACCACCACTACTCTCACTATCACTACTCTCACTACCACTACTCTCACTACCACTACTCCCACTACCACTACTCTCACTACCACTACTCTCACTACCACTACTCTCACTTATCTCACTACCACTACTCTCACTACCACTACTCTCACTACCACTACTCTCACTACTACTCTCACTACCACTACTCTCACTACTACTACTCTCACTACCACTACTGTCACTACCACTACTCTCACAACCACTACTCTCACTACTACTACTCTCACTAACACTACTCTCACTACTACTACTCTCACTACCACTACTCTCACTACCACTACTCTCACTACCACTGCTCTCACTACCACTACTCTCACTACCACTAATCTCACTACCACAACTCTCACTACCACTACTCTCACTACCACTAGTCTCACTACCACTACTCTCACTACTACTACTCTCACTACCACTGCTCTCACTACCACTACTCTCACTACCACTACTCTCACTACCACAACTCTCACTACCACTACTCTCACTACCACTACTCTCACTACCACTACTCTCACTACACTACCACTACTCTCACTACCACTACTCTCACTACCACAACTCTCACTACCACTAGTCTCGCTACCACTACTCTCACCACTACTCTCACTACCACTACTCTCACTACCACTACTCTCACCACCACTACTCTCACTATCACTACTCTCACTACCACTACTCTCACTACCACTACTCTCACCACCACTACTCTCACTATCACTACTCTCACTACCACTACTCTCACCACTACCACTACTCTCACCACTACCACTACTCTCACTACCACTACTCTCACTACTACTACTCTCACTACCACTACTCTCACTATCACTACTCTTACTACCACTACTCTCATTACCACTACTCTCACTACCACTACTCTCACTACCACTACTCTCACCACCACTACTCTCACTACCACTACTCTCACTACCACTACTCTCACTACCACTACTCCCACTACCACTACTCTCACTACCACTACTCTCACTACCACTACTCTCACTTCTCTCACTACCACTACTCTCACTACCACTACTCTCACTACCACTACTCTCACTACTACTCTCACTACCACTACTCTCACTACCACTACTCTCACTACCACTACTCTCACTACCACTACTCTCACTACCAATACTCTCACTACCACAACTCTCACTACCACTACTCTCACTACTACTACTCTCACTACCACTACTCTCACTACTACTACTCTCACTACCACTACTCTCACTACCACTTCTCTCACTACCACTACTCTCACTACCACTACTCTCACTACCACTACTCTCACCACCACTACTCTCACTACCACTACTCTCACTACCAATACTCTCACTACCACTACTCTCACTACTACTACTCTCACCACCACTACTCTCACTATCACTACTCTCACTACCACTACTCTCACTACCACTACTCTCACCACCACTACTCTCACTATCACTACTCTCACTACCACTACTCTCACTACCACTACTCCCACTACCACTACTCTCACTACCACTACTCTCACTACCAGTACTCTCACTTATCTCACTACCACTACTCTCACTACCACTACTCTCACTACCACTACTCTCACTACTACTCTCACTACCACTACTCTCACTACCACTACTCTCACTACCACTACTCTCACTACCACAACTCTCACTACCAATACTCTCACTACCAATACTCTCACTACCAATACTCTCACTACCAATACTCTCACTACTACTTCTCTCACTACCACTACTCTCACTACCACTACTCTCACTACCACTACTCTCACTACTACTCTCACTACCACTACTCTCACTACCACTACTCTCACTACCACTACTCTCACTACCACTACTCTCACTACCACTACTCTCACTACCACTACTCTCACCACCACTACTCTCACCACCACTACTCTCACTACCACCACTCTCACTACCACTACTCTCACTACCACTACTCTCACTACCACTACTCTCACTACTACTACTCTCACTACCACTACTCTCACTACCACTACTCTCACCACCACTACTCTCACTATCACTACTCTCACTACCACTACTCTCACTACCACTACTCTCACCACCACTACTCTCACTATCACTACTCTCACTACCACTACTCTCACTACCACTACTCCCACTACCACTACTCTCACTACCACTACTCTCACTACCACTACTCTCACTTATCTCACTACCACTACTCTCACTACCACTACTCTCACTACCACTACTCTCACTACTACTCTCACTACCACTACTCTCACTACCACTACTCTCACTACCACTACTCTCACTACCACCACTCTCACTACCAATACTCTCACTACCACTACTCTCACTACCACTACTCTCACTACTACTACTCTCACTACCAATACTGTCACTACCACTACTCTCACAACCACTACTCTCACTACTACTACTCTCACTAACACTACTCTCACTACTACTACTCTCACTACCACTACTCTCACTACCACTACTCTCACTACCACTGCTCTCACTACCACTACTCTCACTACCACTAATCTCACTACCACAACTCTCACTACCACTACTCTCACTACCACTAGTCTCACTACCACTACTCTCACTACTACTACTCTCACTACCACTGCTCTCACTACCACTACTCTCACTACCACTACTCTCACTACCACAACTCTCACTACCACTACTCTCACTACCACTACTCTCACTACCACTACTCTCACTACCACTACTCTCACTACCACTACTCTCACTACCACAACTCTCACTACCACTAGTCTCGCTACCACTACTCTCACCACTACTCTCACTACCACTACTCTCACTACCACTACTCTCACCACCACTACTCTCACTATCACTACTCTCACTACCACTACTCTCACTACCACTACTCTCACCACCACTACTCTCACTATCACTACTCTCACTACCACTACTCTCACCACTACCACTACTCTCACCACTACCACTACTCTCACTACCACTACTCTCACTACTACTACTCTCACTACCACTACTCTCACTATCACTACTCTTACTACCACTACTCTCATTACCACTACTCTCACTACCACTACTCTCACTACCACTACTCTCACCACCACTACTCTCACTACCACTACTCTCACTACCACTACTCTCACTACCACTACTCCCACTACCACTACTCTCACTACCACTACTCTCACTACCACTACTCTCACTTCTCTCACTACCACTACTCTCACTACCACTACTCTCACTACCACTACTCTCACTACTACTCTCACTACCACTACTCTCACTACCACTACTCTCACTACCACTACTCTCACTACCACTACTCTCACTACCAATACTCTCACTACCACAACTCTCACTACCACTACTCTCACTACTACTACTCTCACTACCACTACTCTCACTACTACTACTCTCACTACCACTACTCTCACTACCACTTCTCTCACTACCACTACTCTCACTACCACTACTCTCACTACCACTACTCTCACTACCACTACTCTCACCACCACTACTCTCACTACCACTACTCTCACTACCAATACTCTCACTACCACTACTCTCACTACTACTACTCTCACCACCACTACTCTCACTATCACTACTCTCACTACCACTACTCTCACTACCACTACTCTCACCACCACTACTCTCACTATCACTACTCTCACTACCACTACTCTCACTACCACTACTCCCACTACCACTACTCTCACTACCACTACTCTCACTACCAGTACTCTCACTTATCTCACTACCACTACTCTCACTACCACTACTCTCACTACCACTACTCTCACTACTACTCTCACTACCACTACTCTCACTACCACTACTCTCACTACCACTACTCTCACTACCACAACTCTCACTACCAATACTCTCACTACCAATACTCTCACTACCAATACTCTCACTACCAATACTCTCACTACTACTACTCTCACTACCACTACTCTCACTACTACTACTCTCACTACCACTACTGTCACTACCACTACTCTCACTACCACTACTCTCACTACTACTACTCTCACTACCACTACTCTCACTACTACTACTCTCACTACCACTACTCTCACTACCACTACTCTCACTACCACTGCTCTCACTACCACTACTCTCACTACCACTAATCTCACTACCACTACTCTCACTACCACTACTCTCCCTACCACTAGTCTCACTACCACTACTCTCACTACTACTACTCTCACTACCACTGCTCTCACTACCACTACTCTCACTACCACTACTCTCACTACCACAACTCTCACTACCACTACTCTCACTACCACTACTCTCACTACCACTACTCTCACTACCACAACTCTCACTACCACTAGTCTCACTACCACTACTCTCACTACCACTACTCTCACTACCACTACTCTCACTACCACTACTCTCACTACCACTACTCTCACTACCACAACTCTCACTACTACTACTCTCACTACCACTACTCTCACTACCACCACTACTCTCACTACTACTACTCTCACTACCACTACTCTCACCACTACCACTACTCTCACTACCACTACTCTCACTACCACTACTCTCACTACCAATACTCTCACTACCACTAGTCTCACTACCACTAGTCTCACTACCACTACTCTCACTAGCACTACTCTCACTAGCACTACTCTCACTACCACTACTCTCACCACTACTACTCTCACTACCACTACTCTCACTACCACTACTCTCACTACCACTACTCTCACTACCACTACTCTCACTACCACTACTCTCACCACCACTACTCTCACTATCACTACTCTCACTACCACTACTCTCACTACTACTACTCTCACTACCACTACTCTCACCACTACCACTACTCTCACTACCACTACTCTCATTACCACTACTCTCACTACCACTACTCTCACTACTACTACTCTCACTACCACTACTCTCACTACCACTACTCTCACCACTACCACTACTCTCACTACCAATACTCTCACTACCACTACTCTCACTACCACTAGTCTCACTACCACTAGTCTCACTACCACTAGTCTCACTACCACTACTCTCACCACTACTCTCACTACCACTACTCTCACTACCACTACTCTCACCACTACTACTCTCACTACCACTACTCTCACTACCACTACTCTCACTTCCACTACTCTCACTACCACTACTCTCACTACCACTACTCTCACTACCACTACTCTCACCAGTACAACTACTCTCACTACCACTACTCTCACTACCACTACTCTCACTACCACTACTCTCACCACCACTACTCTCACTATAACTACGCTCACTACCACTACTCTCACTACCACTACTCTCACCACCACTACTCTCACTATCACTACTCTCACTACCACTACTCTCACTACCACTACTCTCACTACCACTACTCCCACCACTACCACTACTCTCACTACCACTACTCTCAATACCACTACTCTCACTACCACTACTCTCACTACTACTACTCTCACTACCACTACTCTCACTATCACTACTCTCACTACCACTACTCTCATTACCACTACTCTCACTACCACTACTCTCACTACCACTACTCTTACCACCACTACTCTCACTACCACTACTCTCACTACCACTACTCTCACTACCACTACTCCCACTACCACTACTCTCACTACCACTACTCTCACTACCACTACTCTCACTACTCTCACTACCACTACTCTCACTACCACTACTCTCACTACCACTACTCTCACTACTACTCTCACTACCACTACTCTCACTACCACTACTCTCACTACCACCACTCTCACTACCAATACTCTCACTACCACTACTCTCACTACCACTACTCTCACTACTACTACTCTCACTACCACTACTCTCACTACTACTACTCTCACTACCACTACTCTCACTACCACTACTCTCACTACCACTACTCCCACTACTACTACTCTCACTACCACTACTCTCACTACTACTACTCTCACTACCACTACTCTCACTACCACTACTCTCACCACCACTGCTCTCACTACCACTACTCTCACTACCACTACTCTCACCACCACTGCTCTCACTACCACTACTCTCACTACCACTAGTCTCACTACCACAACTCTCACTACTACTACTCTCACTACCACTGCTTTCACTACCACTGCTCTCACTACTACCACTACTCTCACTACCACAACTCTCACTACCACTACTCTCACTACCACCACTCTCACTACCACTACTCTCACTACCACAACTCTCACTACCACTACTCTTACTACCACTACTCTCACTACCACTATTCTCACTACCACTACTCTCACTACCACTACTCTCACTACCACTACTCTCACTACTACTACTCTCACTACCACTACTCTCACTACCACCACTACTCTCACTACTACTACTCTCACTATCACCACTCTTACTACTACCACTACTCTCACTACCACCACTACTCTCACTACTACTACTCTCACTACCACTACTCTCACCACTACCACTACTCTCACCACTACCACTACTCTCACTACCACTACTCTCACTACCAATACTCTCACTACCACTACTCTCACTACCACTAGTCTCACTACCACTAGTCTTACTAACACTACTCTCACCACTACTCTCTCTACCACTACTCTCACTACCACTACTCTCACCACTACTACTCTCACTACCACTACTCTCACTACCACTACTCTCACTACCACTACTCTCACTACCACTACTCTCACTACCACTACTCTCACCAGTACAACTACTCTCACTACCACTACTCTCACTACCACTACTCTCACTACCACTACTCTCACCACCACTACTCTCACTATCACTACTCTCACTACCACTACTCTCACTACCACTACTCTCACCACCACTACTCTCACTATCACTACTCTCACTACCACTACTCTCACTACTACTACTCTCACTACCACTACTCTCACCACTACCACTACTCTCACTACCACTACTCTCATTACCACTACTCTCACTACCACTACTCTCACTACTACTACTCTCACTACCACTACTCTCACTATCACTACTCTCACTACCACTACTCTCATTACCACTACTCTCACTACCACTTCTCTCACTACCACTACTCTCACCACCACTACTCTCACTACCACTACTCCCACTACCACTACTCTCACTACCACTACTCTCACTACCACTACTCTCACTACCACTACTCTCACTTCTCTCACTACCACTACTCTCACTATCACTACTCTCACTACCACTACTACTCTCACTACCACTACTCTGACTACCACTACTCTCACTACCACTACTCTCACTACCACCACTCCCACTACCAATACTCTCACTACCACTACTCTCACTACCACTACTCTCACTACCACTACTCTCACTACCACTACTCTCACTACCACTACTCTCACTACTACTACTCTCACTACCACTACTTCACTACCACTACTCTCACTACCACTACTCTCACTACTACTACTCTCACTACCACTACTCTCACTACTACTACTCTCACTACCACTACTCTCACTACCACTACTCTCACTACCACTGCTCTCACTACCACTACTCTCACTACCACTAATCTCACTACCACAACTCTCACTACCACTACTCTCACTACCACTACTCTCACTACCACTAGTCTCACTACCACTACTCTCACTACTACTACTCTCACTACCACTTCTCTCACTACCACTACTCTCACTACCACTACTCTCACTACCACTACTCTCACTACCACAACTCTCACTATCACCACTACTCTCACTACCACCACTACTCTCACTACTACTACTCTCACTATCACTACTCTCACTACTACCACTACTCTCACTACCACTACTCTTACTACTACCACTACTCTCACTACCACCACTACTCTCACTACTACTACTCTCACTACCACTACTCTCACCACTACCACTACTCTCACTACCACTACTCTCACTACCAATACTCTCACTACCACTACTCTCACTACCACTAGTCTCACTACCACTAGGCTTACTACCACTACTCTCACCACTACTCTCTCTACCACTACTCTCACTACCACTACTCTCACCACTACTACTCTCACTACCACTACTCTCACTACCACTACTCTCACTACCACTACTCTCACTATCACCACTCTTACTACTACCACTACTCTCACTACCACCACTACTCTCACTACTACTACTCTCACTACCACTACTCTCACCACTACCACTACTCTCACCACTACCACTACTCTCACTACCACTACTCTCACTACCAATACTCTCACTACCACTACTCTCACTACCACTAGTCTCACTACCACTAGTCTTACTACCACTACTCTCACCACTACTCTCTCTACCACTACTCTCACTACCACTACTCTCACCACTACTACTCTCACTACCACTACTCTCACTACCACTACTCTCACTACCACTACTCTCACTACCACTACTCTCACTACCACTACTCTCACCAGTACAACTACTCTCACTACCACTACTCTCACTACCACTACTCTCACTACCACTACTCTCACCACCACTACTCTCACTATCACTACTCTCACTACCACTACTCTCACTACCACTACTCTCACCACCACTACTCTCACTATCACTACTCTCACTACCACTACTCTCACTACTACTACTCTCACTACCACTACTCTCACCACTACCACTACTCTCACTACCACTACTCTCATTACCACTACTCTCACTACCACTACTCTCACTACTACTACTCTCACTACCACTACTCTCACTATCACTACTCTCACTACCACTACTCTCATTACCACTACTCTCACTACCACTTCTCTCACTACCACTACTCTCACCACCACTACTCTCACTACCACTACTCCCACTACCACTACTCTCACTACCACTACTCTCACTACCACTACTCTCACTACCACTACTCTCACTTCTCTCACTACCACTACTCTCACTATCACTACTCTCACTACCACTACTCTCACTACTACTCTCACTACCACTACTCTCACTACCACTACTCTCACTACCACTACTCTCACTACCACCACTCCCACTACCAATACTCTCACTACCACTACTCTCACTACCACTACTCTCACTACCACTACTCTCACTACCACTACTCTCACTACTACTACTCTCACTACCACTACTTCACTACCACTACTCTCACTACCACTACTCTCACTACTACTACTCTCACTACCACTACTCTCACTACTACTACTCTCACTACCACTACTCTCACTACCACTACTCTCACTACCACTGCTCTCACTACCACTACTCTCACTACCACTAATCTCACTACCACAACTCTCACTACCACTACTCTCACTACCACTACTCTCACTACCACTAGTCTCACTACCACTACTCTCACTACTACTATTCTCACTACCACTTCTCTCACTACCACTACTCTCACTACCACTACTCTCACTACCACTACTCTCACTACCACAACTCTCACTATCACCACTACTCTCACTACCACCACTACTCTCACTACTACTACTCTCACTATCACTACTCTCACTACTACCACTACTCTCACTACCACTACTCTCACTACCACTACTCTCACCACTACTACTCTCACTACCACTACTCTCACTACCACTACTCTCACTACCACTACTCTCACCAGTACAACTACTCTCACTACCACTACTCTCACTACCACTACTCTCACTACCACTTCTTTCACTATCACTACTCTCACTTCCACTACTCTCACTATCACTACTCTCACTACCACTGCTCTCACTACCACTACTCTCACTACATCACTGATGCCAGTTCAGGGGTCAAACCAGAGTCTTTTGGCATGTTAGACATGTCTATATTGACCCTGGATCATATTAAATGTATGTGTTGATCCTGGATCATGCCCCATGAAATCAGGATGTGCCAACTCAGAGAGGCCAGGTAAAAAAAATGTAGTTCTGTACTTGTGAAAATGTCTTGTTATTTGTCAAAACACTACTGACTGACTGACTAGGATTGAGACTTGGGTGAATTTAGGGGAGGGGTTCGTCTGAAAACCTACCTCCTAATGAGCATCTTTATCAATAACACAACCCCCCTATGTGCTAAATGACTGAAATGTCAAATGTGTAGCAGAGGTGAGTCAGACTCATGGTCTCGTAATGAGACATGTTTAGGGGTGAGGGTTGTACTGAGGCTGAGGCCTAATGGAAGTTGTGCTCATGTAACCGGTGTGAAATGGCTAGCTAGTTAGCGGGATGCACGCTAATCGCGTTTGAATCGGTGACGTCAGTCTCTCTGAGACCTTGAAGTAGTTGTTGCTTCCTCTGCAATGGTCGTGGCTTTTGTGGAGCAATAAGTAAAGATGCTATGAGGGTGACTGTTGTCGATGTGTGCAGAGGGTTCCTGGTTCGATCCCAGGTAGGGGCGAGGAGAGGTACAGAAGGAACACTGTTACACTCACACAAACGACAATAGAGCTTTACTTAGGTTCACGGTGAATGTTTATGCTGTATTGGGGCCTTATTAGGACCCTGGAGTAACACCTTTAATTGGTGGAATTCCTTAGAGTTTTGGACCTCATTGTTCCAGAGCCTTGCATACAGGGGATGCAAACTTAAAAAAGTAAAACTAACATCTTTAAAGAGTTACACAGTAGAGACAATATAGTCCCTGTGACATCAGTCACCGAGAACAGATTGAGTTTTGCTGATGCAATATGCTCTTTGAGAATCATGAAGACTAGAGAGGTGAAATGACAGTGTACTGTATGTGTGTGCCTGCCTGCCTGCCTGCCTGCCTGCCTGCCTGCCTGCCTGCCTGCCTGACTGACTGACTGACTGACTGACTGACTGACTGACTGACTGACTGACTGACTGTGTGCGTCTGGATGACTGACTGACTGACTGACTGACTGACTGAGTCTGGATGACTGACTGACTGACTGACTGACTGACTGACTGAGTCTGGATGACTGACTGACTGACTGACTGTGTGCGTCTGGATGACTGACTGACTGACTGACTGACTGACTGACTGACTGACTGAGTCTGGATGACTGACTGACTGACTGACTGTGTGCGTCTGGATGACTGACTGACTGACTGACTGTGTGCGTCTGGATGACTGACTGACTGACTGACTGACTGACTGACTGACTGACTGTGTGCGTCTGGATGACTGACTGACTGACTGACTGACTGACTGACTGACTGTGTGCGTCTGGATGACTGACTGACTGACTGACTGACTGACTGACTGTGTGCGTCTGGATGACTGACTGACTGACTGACTGACTGACTGACTGTGTGCGTCTGGCTGACTGACTGACTGACTGACTGACTGACTGTGTGCGTCTGGATGACTGACTGACTGACTGTGTGCGTCTGGATGACTGACTGACTGACTGACTGACTGACTGACTGACTGTGTGCGTCTGGATGACTGACTGACTGACTGTGTGCGTCTGGATGACTGACTGACTGACTGACTGACTGACTGACTGTGTGCGTCTGGATGACTGACTGACTGACTGACTGACTGACTGACTGACTGTGTGCGTCTGGATGACTGACTGACTGACTGACTGACTGACTGACTGACTGTGTGCGTCTGGATGACTGACTGACTGACTGACTGACTGACTGACTGACTGTGTGCGTCTGGATGACTGACTGACTGACTGACTGACTGACTGACTGACTGTGTGCGTCTGGATGACTGACTGACTGACTGTGTGCGTCTGGATGACTGACTGACTGACTGACTGACTGACTGACTGTGTGCGTCTGGATGACTGACTGACTGACTGACTGACTGACTGACTGTGTGCGTCTGGATGACTGACTGACTGACTGACTGACTGACTGACTGTGTGCGTCTGGATGACTGACTGACTGACTGACTGACTGACTGACTGACTGACTGTGTGCGTCTGGATGACTGACTGACTGACTGACTGACTGACTGTGTGCGTCTGGATGACTGACTGACTGACTGTGTGCGTCTGGATGACTGACTGACTGTGTGCGTCTGGATGACTGTGTGTGTGTCTGGATGACTGTGTGTGTGTGTGTGTGCGTCTGGATGACTGTGTGTGTGTGTGTGTGTTCTTGTTTGACACCTTTAATTGGCAGAGTGATATACGTGTCAATATTACAGAGCCTTGCATATTAGTGCTAACAGGTCCCTCTTGAATCTGAGACCACAACATCTAATTAGACAAAAAATATGATTGGGTCAGAATACTGTATGGTAAATATTATGTGTCACAATGATGTAACTGTCTCCCTCAACTTGAATCATTGTTTCATAATTCAGTTCAGATGGACATTTGTACAAGTCTATGGAATGTTCCTATGAAATGCCATTAGAACAAACACCATAAAGATGTACCGTCTTATCAACTGCCTGACTGTTATTGTCTTAAGCACTGGCCAAATGACACATGCCATGATGTGTCCTGTAGTTTCACAAGGCCATCCTTCCAAATCTCATTTTGTTGTCTTGAATATTGGAAGTCTAAAGAACTTCAGTTTCACATTTTGCATTTCAATGGCAGGGCTGGCTTCTAACGCTTGCCATTAGTTTTGTATCTTACGATAGCTAGCTTGTTGCTGAACATTTTTCAGAAACATAACCTCTGTTTGGAGCTCCATCTATGCAAAATAGTTGATTGGTTTGATAAGTGACAACCTGTCACCAGTTCCCAGAACCTTAATAAAACCTTATGAAATGGTTCTTTATGGCACCATGAAGGTTTCAACTAGAACCTTACGATCATGGTTCTTTATACCTTTAACTGTCTCTTCTTGAGAAACATGTTGAATTTCCAATAGTTTAAAAAAATGTTCAACTTGATGTTGATTTTGGAAATAACCAAACTCTACCAGACAGCTGAGAAGTCAAGAGGATCATACCAGCGATGCCGTTATAGAATGGCAATTTGCATAGCATTTTTACTAATCTCAACAATATTACAAAAATGACTTTAGGTCTGCTTCCAAAGGCTTTTACTCTGTATGTAGTTCAGCATTGTTCAAATTGAATGAGGACTGATGTCAAATGTGTATAAATGTCACGACTTCCGCCGAAGTTGGTCCCTCTCCTTGTTCGGGCGGCGTTCGGCGGTCGAAGTCGCCGACCTTCTAGCCATCGCTGATCCTCTTTTCATTTTCCATTGGTTTTTTCTTGTCTTCCATCACACCTGGTTCCAATCCCATTCATTACATGTTGTGTATTTAACCCTCTGTTCCCCTTCATTGTCCTTGTCGGTGATTGTTTGTTTGTAAGCTATGTGCAAGATATTATCTGGTATGCGACGGGTTTTGTACCCAATTGTATTATTTTGGTTTTCTGAGTTTTTGAGCACTTATTAATTAAACTGCTCCGTTTTATACCAAGTTCAATCTCCTGCGCCTGACTTCCCTGCCACCAGCACGCACCCTTACAATAAATTATGTTCATTGCATATGTGTGTATGAAATGAATCCATTTTGAGGTGGTGTTGGTTTTCTTACATTTCAATTAATCCAGATCCTTCCACCATGTTTCCACCATGGTCAGGCTACATTTTGAGATAATATATGACAAAGTGCAGTTTTTATTACTATTATAGGTACTATTATAGGTATTATTTTATAGGTGACCTTAATTATGTATATTGATTAATTCATCCCATGAGTCATGAAATGCGGTTACACCAATGTATGTTGCCTAATATAGTGTGTTGTCATCAATATGCGCTCTTGCATCAATTAACATAATTTGTATAATTTTGGGTTGCTGGAGTACAGTGTTGTGGCACTGTGTTGTCAATAATACAATCATGTTTTTCACCAAAATAAGTATTTTTAATAAAAACTACATGTACCCTATTCTTAGTCCACCATACTCTTTACTGACATATCAACCACCTGGTTAAGAACATTTTTACAAGATTCTTGTTTTTTATCCATTTTACATTTTGACTATTTATTTTCATATTCCTACTATTCAAGGTCTCTACTAACAGAAATTGTGCTATATTAATCCCCCACCAATTGAATTCCTGACTTTTATCCAACATCTTTGTTGACAGATTTTGAGTTTTCTTACAGCCCTCTGAATGGGAAAAGTTAAAGTGCCACAACACTGAACTCCAGCAACACAATATCATATCATAGCATGTTAATTGATGCAGGAGGGTTAGGGGAGTTGACCAATCAGGTTCAAGTGAAGGTTTGTTTCATATCCAATTCTAAATCCATTGTCAAAACAGGCTCTACCATCCAGTTGAGAACAGCGTTCAGTAACGGGTAGAGTCTTAAACAAGTGTTCCATATTGCACCAAAAAGGGATCTGCTATGGTTACAAGACAAATACCTCTCATTGGCACCATATAGAACCATCTGTTTTTAGGGAGTATATACACACTTCAGCTCATCACATACTTCTGTATCTCTTCTAGATCTGAAGAGGAAACTGAATATGCAGGTAGGGGCAACTTCAGAACAGCTTCCCCCTTGTTTTTCTTGAGCTCAGCTGTCTGAACTGATCATCGAGTGGATAGAGGGCCCTCTTGGCCCAAAGCTTATTTTGGCTTTGGCAGCACCATCTTGGCGCTCAATCCCTTTAGCGGGATCATTTTCGTCAAAATCCGCTGAATTGCAGAGCGCCAAATTCAAATTAAATTACTAAAAATATTTAATTTTCATGAAATCACAAGTGCAATACACCAAAACACAGCGAAACCTATTGTTAATCCAACAGGGCGGGTCAGATTTCAAAAATACTTTACGGTGAATGCAAACCATGCGATTATGTGAGAACAGCTCTCAGCAGACAAAACATTACAAACAGCTAGCAGCAAAGTAGATTGGTCACGAAAGTCAGAAAAGCAATCAAATTAATCGCTTACCTTTGATGATCTTCGTATGTTTGCACTCACAAGACTCCCAGTTACACAATAAATATTTGTTTTGTTCGATAAAGATAATTTTTATATCCAAATTCCTCCATTTGGTTGGTGCGTTTTTTTTAGTAATCCACAGGCTCGTGCAGGTCACGACGGGCAGAAGAAAAATTCCAAATAGTATCCGTAAAGTTTGTAGAAACATGTCAAATGTTTTTTATAATCAATTCCTCAGGTTGTTTTTACAATAAATAATCGATAATATTTCAACCGGACGGTAAACTTTTCGATACAAGAGAGAAAGAAAAGGTCTCGCTCCAGTGGCGCGCACATGAACAAATCTAAGGATATCTGGCTATCCACTGACGCGATGTGATCATTCTCGCTCATTTTTCAGAATAAAAGCCTGAAACTATGTCTAAAGACTGTTCACACCCTGTGGAAGCCATAGGGAAAGGAATCTGGTTGATATCCCTTTAAATGGAGGATAGGCTTGCAATGGAACAGAGTAGTTTCAGAAAAACAGCACTTGTTGGATTTTCCTCAGGATTTCATCTGCAATATCAGTTATGTTATACTCACAGACAATATTATGACAGTTTTGGAAACTTTAGAGTGTTTTCCTTCCTAATATGCCAATTATATGCATATTCTAGCTTCTGGGCCTGAGAAAAAGGCAGTTTACTTTGGGAACTGTTTTTATCCAAACATCAAAAGACTGCCCCCTAGCTTCAAGAGGTTTTAAGGGCTTTCACCTTTTTTTATGTCTGTCGCCAATTGGATGAAACATCTTGCTATAGACACCATTGTAACGGTTTTCTTCCTGGGATGAAGGAGAGGACCAAAACGCAGCGCGGCTAGTGTTAAACATAATTTAATAAAGAATGTCTGAACACTACAAACAACAAAACAATAAATGTGAAAACCAAAAGCAGTCCTATCTGGTGCAGAACACAAAGACAGAAGACAACCACCCACAATCCCCAACACAAAACAAGCCACCTATATATGATTCTCCATCAGGGACAACGATTGACAGCTGCCTCTGATTGAGAACCATATCAGGCTGAACACCGAAACAGACAAACTAGACACACAACATAGAATGCCCACCCAGCTCACGTCCTGACCAACACTAAACAAGCAAAACACACAAGAACTATGGTCAGGACGTGACAACCATAAAGACTCTGGCAAGTGCGGTAGTCTAGTATCACTTTGATTATGTGTCACGATCGTTGGTTGAATTAATGGACCAAGGCGCAGCGTGCATAGAGTTCCACATATTATTTAATAATGAAACTTACAACCAAAACAACAAAGAATTTAACAAATGTGCAGTATTGCAGTGCTCAAGGCAAATGCACAAAAACCAGATCCCACTTAAACCCAGTGGGAAAAGCTGCCTAAATATGATCCCCAATCAGCGACAACGATAGACAGCTGCTTCTGATTGGGAACCATACCAGGCCAACATAGAAATGAAAAAACTAGATCTCTAAAGTCAGGGCGTGACAGTACTCCCCCCCCCCCCCCCCCCCCCCGCGAAGGTGCGGACTCCGGCCGCAATACCTGACTCTATAGGGGAAGGTCCGGGTGGGCATCTAGCCGCGGTGGCGGCTCCGTTGAGGGACGTAGACCCCGCTCTGCTCGCGGATCCGCCATCTTCGGTGGCGACTCTGGTGAAGGGATCGTCACCGGAAGCTCCGGACCGTGGATCGTCGCCGGGGACTCCGGACCGTAGATCGTCGACGGGGACTCCGGACCGTAGATCGTCGCCGGGGTCTCAGGGACCGTGGATTGTCGACGGAGGAACCGGACCGTGGATCGTCAGTGGAGGCTCCGGGCCCTGGATCATCACTGGAGTCTCCGGGCTCTGGATCATCACTGGATGCTCCGGGACATGAATCATCACAGGAGGCTCCGGGCCATGGATCCTCACCGGAGGGGCAGGACTGCAAACCGTCGCCGGAGGTTCTGGAATGCGAACCGCCGCCGAAGGCTCCGGACTGGGAACCGTCGCTGGAGGCCTGGTGCGTGGAGCCGGCACAGGGCGTACTGGGCTGTGGAGGCGCACTGGATGTCTGGAGCGTAGAGCTGGCACAACGTGTCCTGGACAGATGACAACCTTTGCACAGCAAGTGCGGGGAGCAGGAAGCACTGGGCTGTGAAGGCGCACTGGAGATACAGTGCGTAGATCCTGCACACATTGTCCCGGAACGGTGACACACACCTCAGGGCGAGTGCGTGGAGGAGACACAGGACGTAACGGACTGGGGAGGCGCAAGGGAGGCCAAAATGCGTGAAACTGGTGCATATGACACCGTACTGGTGTCACGCTCCTCAGCACGCCCGCTCTGCAGCGCTCTCAACGCCAACACCTCTCTCCGGAATCTTTCGTCGAGTACCTCACTCGACTCCCTGACTGGCTCTGGTTCACCCCTCGGCTCCGCCGACCACTCCTTGTGCCCCCCCCCCCAAAAATAATTTGGGCTGTCTTTTGGGCTCTCGTCCTGGCCGCGAACCCTGGCGTCGTTGTTGTTCCTCCTTCGCTGCTTCCTCCTGTTTCCATTATTTCCACCCAAGTCCAGGATGTCCTCCACTCCTGGCTTCCCTCCCAGGCCCAGGATCCCTGCTCCTCCTTGGCACGCTGCTTGGTCTGTTAGTGGTGGGATCTTCTGTCACGATCGTTGGTTGAATTAATGGACCAAGGCGCAGCGTGCATAGAATTCCACATATTATTTAATAATGAAACTTACAACCAAAACAACAAAGAACATAACAAACGTGCAGTATTGCAGTCCTCAAGGCAACTGCACAAAAAAACAAGATCCCACAAAAACCCAGTGGGAAAAGGCTGCCTAAATATGATTCCCAATCAGAGACAACGATAGACAGCTGCCTCTGATTGGGAACCATACCAGGCCAACATAGAAATGAAAAAACTAGACTACCCACCCTAGTCACACCCTGACCTAACCGAAATAGAGAATAAAAAAGGATCTGTAAGGTCAGGGCATGACATTATACCTGTACATGATAGTTTACCAGCAGCCCCAAACATCTAAAGACTAAGCTACAGACCAGCCAAAAAGGCTTGTAAGAATTGTACTTTAACCCCCCTCATATTCATAAGCAGTTTAAGCAGCTAGGCTGGCCATCTGTGGAAAAAAGAGTAGTATTAATTTAATTTGGTCTGGTCCACAAAATTATCACAGACTCAGCCCCCAGTGTCAGTGTTCCAGGTGAATGGAATGAAGCGGAGTCAGGCGCAGGACACAGGTATGAGTAAAGCCACGATCTTTACTCAATATCAACCATAATCCAACAAGGATAAACATAAACAATCCAGAACACGTACACGGAACCACTTGACAAAACACAATCACGCACAAAACAAAAGGGGAAGCCAGAGGGTTAAATAAGGAACATGATTATGTAATGGAAACCAGGTGTGTACAATGAAGACAAAACAAAACGAAAATGAAACATGGATCGGTGGTGACTAGAAAGCCGGTGACGTCGACCCCCGAACGCCACCCGAACAAGGAGAGGGACCAACTTCGGCGGAAGTCGTGAAACCCAGGTACCCAGGTGACACCCAGGTACCTATATAACTTTTTTCCATTAGTAAGAGAGATGTCCACCATCATTAACTTTTACTTGGTACCCATCCCGGATCCGGGAGCACCCCCCACAGTAAAAAAGCTGACTAGCATAGCCTAGCATAGCGTCACAATTAAATACAAGCATCTAAATATCATTAAATCACAAGTCCAAGACACCAGATGAAAGATACAGATCTTGTGAATCCAGCCATCATTTCTGATTTTTAAAATGTTTTACAGGGAAGACACAATATGTAAATCTATTAGCTAACCACGTTAGCAAAAGACACCACTTTTTTTACTCCACCATTTTTTTCCTGCATCAGTAGCTATCACTAATTCGACTAAATAAAGATATATATAGCCACTAACCAAGAAACAACTTCATAAGATGACAGTCTGATAACATGTGGACAGAGGAACTCTGCTTAGAAGGCCAGCATCCCAGAGGCGCCTCTTCACTGTTGACGTTGAGACTGGTGTTTTGCTCGTACTATTTAATGAACTTAATGAAAGCTAAGCCTTCGATACTGGTAAGGCCAAGAAGGTACTGAGGGATGTATTTTCTGTTTGTCGCGATTGTCAAAGTCTGTTTATTGTGGTGTTGAAAACGCATGCCTTGATATTGAAGAGCCTGAAGTTGGTAGTCTTTGTTTATTAGTTGTGTGATGCATTGGCACAGAAACTTATTGGTGAAAACCTATGTTGCGTTCCATATATTTTATATAATTGGCATCAAAATGTTGGCAATCTAATATCCCCCTAGATGATAACTGTCTACAGCCAGCTCTCATCGTATTGTAGGCATAATGAAACATGCAAGGAGATTGAGCTCGTCCGTTGTGGTCGGTGAGCCCTCAACCTTCTGGCCCGTAGCCCTGCATTGACTGTGCCACAAAAGTATGCTGAAGTGGCAATGTCGATATCCACATTTCTAAGCATTATCTCAAGTTAATTCTATGAGGAGGGAGGGTGTGTACATTTGTTTTTACAGTACAAGGGGAGGTTCATGTGAAAATATTCACAGTACATTTTGAACTGCCCCTAATTACTTGAAGTGCTTTTGAGATCACTGATCGATACAACTGAACTGGAAATCAAATTTCTTAGTCACATTAAAAAACATCAATGGGTGATTGGGTCAGAATACATTTTGGTTGTTCTGATGTCTGACAAAAAGTATTTGTCCCCATGATGTAACTGAGACAAAGTGTCCCTCGACTTGATGGTTCATAATTCAGTTCAGATGGACATTTCTAAACGTCTATGGAATGTTCCTATGGAATCCCACTATTAATTCTGATTGATGTGCTATAAGCGTGTACACCATGAAGTCATGCCCTCTCATCAACTTCCCTACTATCAGCTTTCCTACACCAGCCAGCTGACGTGCCGTCTCGTTTCCTGAGGTTGTGGAATATGTTCCAAATTGAGCACTGACATCACCAAAAACAGTTAGTCTGCACAGTTATCCTATGTCCCATGATTAAAAACCTTTAAGTGGCCAAATCATCACACATACTATATTTTCCCATTTAAAATGGTCAGAATGGACTTCCTGACGGGCTGCCCCCAGGTGGTAAGGGTAGGTAACAACACATTCGCAACGCTGATCCTCAACACGGGGGCCCCTCAGGGGTGCGTGCTCAGTCCCCTCCTGTACTCCCTGTTCTCTCATGACTGCATGACCAGGCACGACTCCAACACCATCATTAAGTTTGCCGATGACACAACAGTGGTAGCCCTGATCACCGACAACGATGAGACAGCCTTTAGAAAGGAGGTCAGAGACCTGGTCGTGTGGTGCCAGGGCAAGAACTTCTCGCTCAACGTGATCAAGATAAAGGAGATCATTGTGGACTACAGGAAAGGACATGGTCCAAGCACACAAAGACAGTTGTGAAGAGGGCACGACAAAACCTATTCCCCCTCAGGAGACTGAAAAGATATAGCATCGGTCCTCAGATCCTCAAAAACTTTAACAACTGCACCATCGAGAACATCCTGACTGGTTGCATCACTGCCTGTTATTGTAACTGCTCGGCCTCTGACTGCAAGGCACCACAGAGGGTAGTAAGTACGGCCCAGTACATCACTGGGGCCAAGCTTTCTGCCATCCAGGACTTCTATACCAGGCTGTGTCAGAGGAAGGCCCTAAAAACTGTCAAAGACTCCAGCCACCCTAGTAATAGACGTATCTCTCTGCTACTGCACGGCAAGCGTTACCGGACCGCCAAGTCTTGGTCCAAAATACTTCTTAACAGCTTCTACCCCCAAGCCGTAAGACTGCTGAACAGCTAATCAAGTGGCTACCCAAACTATTTGCATTGCCCCTCGCCTCTTTTACGCTGCTGCTACTCTCTGTTTATAATCTATGCGTAGTCACTTTAACTCGACCTATATTATGTACAGTTGAAGTCAGAAGTTTACATTTACAACACCCTATGCCAAACACATTTAAACTCAGTTTTTTACAATTCCTAACATTACATCCTAGTAAAAATTCCCTGTCATAGGTCAGTTAGGATCACCACTTTATTGTAAGAATGTGAAATGTCAGAATAACAGTAGAGAGAATGATTTATTTCAGCTTTTATTTCTTTCAGCACCTTCCCAGTGGGTGAGAAGTTTACCTACACTCAAATAGTATTTGGTAGCAATGCCTTTAACATGTTTTACTTCGGTCAAACGTTTCAGGTAGCCTTCCACAAGCTTCCCAAAATAAGTTGGGTGAATTTTGACCCATTCCTCCTGACAGAGCTGGTGTAACTGAGTCAGGTTTGTAGGCCTCCTTGCTCGCACACGCTTTTTCAGTTCTTTTTCAGTTCTGCCCATGTAACAGTATAACTTTAGTCTGTCCCCTCACCCCGGGCGCGAACCAGAGACCTTCTGCACACATCAACAACAGTCAACCACGAAGCATCGTTACCCATCACTCCACAAAAGCCGCGGCCCTTGCAGAGTAAGGGGAACCACTACTTCAAGGTCTCAGAGCAAGTGACATCACCGATTGAAAGGCTATTAGCGCGCACCACTGCTAACTAGCTAGCCATTTCACGTTCGTTACACTCACCCCCCTTTCGACCTCCTCCTTTTCCGCAGCAACCAGTGATCCGGGTCAACAGCATCAATGTAACAGTTTAACTTTAGTCCGTCCCCTCGCCCCGACCCGGGCGCGAACCAGGGACCCTCTGCACACATCAACAACAGTCACCCACGAAGCATCGTTACCCATCGCTCCACAAAAGCCGCGGCCCTTGCAGAGCAAGGGGAACCATTACTTCAAGGTCTCAGAGCAAGTGACGTCACCGATTGAAAGGATATTAGCGCGCACCAACGCTAACTAGCTAGCCATTTCACATCCGTTACACCCACAAATATTTTATAGGATTGAGGTTAGGGCTTTGTGATGGCCACTCCAATACCTTGACTTTGTTGTTCTTAAGCTATTTTGCCACAACTTTGGAAGTATGCTTGCGGTCATTGTCCATTTGGAAGACTCATTTGTGACCAAGCTCTAACTTCCTGACTGATGTCTTGAGATGTTGCTTCAATATATCCACATAATTTTCCCCTCCTCATGATGCCATCTATTTTGTGAAATGCACCAGTCCCTCCTGCAGCAAAGCACCCCACAACATGATGCTGCCACCCCCATGCTTCACGGTTGGGATGGTGTTCTTCGGCTTTCAAGCCTCCCCCTTTTTCCTCCAATCATAATGATGGTCATTATGGCAAAATAGTTATATTTTTGTTTCATCAGACCAGAGGACATTTCTCCAAAAAGTACGATCTTTGTTCCCATGTGCAGTTGCAAACCATAGTCTGGCATTTTTTATGGCGGTTTTGGAGTAGTGGCTTCTTCCTTGCTGAGTGACCTTTCAGGTTATGTCAATATAGGACTCGTTTTAATGTGGATATAGATACTTTTGTACCTGTTTCCTCCAGCATCTTCACAAGGTCCTTTGTTGTTGTTGTGGGATTGATTTGCACTTTCCCCCCCCAAGGAAGTTAATCTCCAGGAGACAGAACGCGTCTCCTTCCTGAGCAGTATGACGGCTGCGTGGTCCCATGGTGTTTATACTTGTGTGTTGTTGTGTGTACAGATGAACGTGTTACCTTCAGGCATTTGGAAATTGCTCCCAATGATGATCCAGACTTGTGGAGGTCTAAAAAAAATTCTGGGGTCTTGGCTGATTTCGTTTCATTTTCCCATGATGTCAAGCGAAGAGGCACTGAGTTTGAAGGTAGGCCTTGAAATTCATCCACAGGTAAACCTCCAATTGACTCAAATGATGTCAATTAGCCTATCAGAAGCTTCTAAAGCCATGACACCATTTTCTGGAATTTCCCAAGCTGTTTAAAGGCACAGTCAACTTAGTGTATGTAAACTTCTGACCCACTGGAATTCTGATACAGTGAATTATAAGTGAAATAATCTGTTTGTAAACAATTGTTGGAAAAATGGCTTGTGTCATTTACAAAGTAGATGTCCTAACCGACTTGCCAAAACTATAGTTTGTTAACAAGAAATGTGTGGAGTGGTTGAAAAACGAGTTTTAAAGACTCCAACATAAGTGTATGTAAACGTCCGACATCAACTGTACATATTACCTCAATTACCTCGACTAACCGGTGCCCCTGCACATTGGCTCTGTACCGGTACACCCTGTATATCCTGTCTAGCGGAACCCCTCGCCAATAGACAATGAAATTGCAGGCCCCCAAATTCAATCAACAGAAATCTGATTATTCAAATTTCTCATACATACAAGTATTAGACACCATTTTAAAGATAACATTCTTGTTAATCCAACCACATTGTCCGATTTCAAAAAAGCTTTTAGGCGAAAGCAGAATATATCATTATATTAGGTCAGCAACTAGTCACAGAAAGCATACAGTGTTTTTCCAACCAAAGAGAGGAGTCACAAAAAGCAGAAATAGAGATCAAATTAATCACTAACCTTTGATATTCTTCATCAGATGACACTCCCGGGACAACATGTTACACAATTCATGTATGTTTTGTTCGATCAAGTTCATATTTATATCCAAAAAACTCAGTTTAGATTTGGCTTTGCCTCCAAAACATCCCGTGAATTTGCACAGAGCCACATCAATTTCCAGAAATACTCATAATAAACATTGATAAAAGATACAAGTGTTACTCACAGATTTAAAGATATACTTCTCCGTAATGCAACCGCTGTGTCAGATTTCAAAAAAACTTTACGGAAAAAGCAAACCATACAATAATCTGAGTACGGCGCTCAGAGACCAACACAACCCAAGAAGATATCCGCCATGTTGGAGTCAACATAAGTCAGAAAAAGCATTATAAATATTCACTTACCTTTGATGATCTTCATCAGAATGCACTTCCAGGAATCCCAATTACAGAATAAATGTTTGATTTGTTCCATAAAGTCCATCATTTATGTCCAAATAACTCCTTTTAGTTCGCGCGTTCAGTACACAATCTAATCTCACGACGCGGGGGCAGGTCCAGGCAAAAGTTCAGTCGACAAGTCATATTACAGTTCGTAGAAACATGTCAAACGAAGTATAGAATCAATCTTTAGGATTTTTTAAACACAAATCTTCAATAATGTTCCAACTGGAGAATTCCTTTGTCTTCAGAAATGCTATGGAACTCAAGCTAACTCTCACATGAATGCGCATGGTCAGCTCGTGGCACTCTGGGAGAGACCTTACTCAATCCCCTCTCATTCGCCCCCACTTCACAGTAGAAGCATCAAACAAGGTTCTAAAGACATGTTGACATCTAGTGGAAGGAAGCCCTAGGAAGTGCAAAATGAACCCATAGACATTGTGTATTCGATAGGCCAAGAGTTGAAAAACTACAAACCTCAGATTTCCCACTTCCTGGTTGGATTTTTCTCAGGTTTTCACCTGCCATATGAGTTCTGTTATACTCACAGACATCATTCAAACAGTTTTAGAAACTTCAGAGTGTTTTCCATCCAAAGATACTAATAATATGCATATATTAGAAACTGGGACTGAGTAGCAGGCAGTTTACTTTGGGCACGCTTTTCATCCAAACGTGAAAATGCTGCCACCCTAGCCATAAGAAGATATGACCTCGCTATTCTTATTTTACTGCTGCTCTTTAATTATTTGTTACTGTTATTTTTTGCTTATCTTTTTTTAACATAACACATTTTTCTTCTTAAAACTGCATTGTTGGTTAACGGCTTGAAAGTAAGCATTTCACTGTAAGGTCCACACCTGTTCGGCGCTTATGATAAATAAAATTTGATTTGAATTGAATAGGAGAAAATGTACCTTTTCTCTCATCTCTAATTATCAGTAAAGCTGAAGGACAGTCTAGCTGGGCACAGCAACATCCAATCCCGTAATACATTACATCATGCTTTCATAAATTATTTGTTTATCCAACCGCTTGTTCATTTGTGTATGTGTGTGTGTGTGTGTGTGTGTGTGTGTGTGCGTGCAGAGAGGCTACTGGGAGGGGAGTGTCTGTCAGTAACTCAGGGATAAATAGGACTGATTGTGATACCAGTAGTGACTATAGCATTAATGGAACCATGCTGGGGTTTTGGGGAATATTTCTGTGCGTTTCATTTCTACATTACTTTTTTATGTAGTTCTTTATCGCTTGGCAATTTGGTCCTGATATCTATTGACCGCTATGTTGCTGTGTGTGATCCCTTATTGTACCACTCTAGAATAACAATAACAAGAATCATGTGTTGTATATCCATTACCTGGTGTTGTTGTATCATATACGATGCTGTTATTATAAAAAACTTTGTAAATGTGCAGGTACTAAGTAGGTGTTTTAAAGAATGTTTTATTGTTGATGGGTCAATCTGGGTTAATATAATTTACATTGTAATTACAATGGTTGTTCCGTGCTCTGTTATTATAACACTTTATTTGAAAATCTTTGTGGTGGCCAGATCACAGTCAAGAAAGATATTTTCAAAAGAGGCTGCCTGTGTATCTGGTGTTAAAACTCTACAGGCTAAAAAGTCTGAGAGAAAAGCAACAAAAACTCTAGCTATTGTTATTGTCAACTATTTCATTTGTTGGATTCCAGCTCTATTTATGTTCTTCTTTTTTTCTATTTTAATTGACAATTTCGTATCATATTTCATCAGTTTTCTGCCACTTGTTAATTCTTTAATTAATCCAATAATTTATGCTTTTTACTATCCATGGTTCAAAGTGACAGCTAAACTTATTTTAACTTTGAAGATAAGACGTTCATAGTTCATATGTATTTATTCCCTAGGTTGGTAAAAATAGGTTTGATATAATTTTGTTTTACAATTGTTATAAATATTTATTTCATGTAGCAATACACTGGCATTACTTATCTCAGTGTTGTCATGATTGATACATGTGGTGTTGATACAGAATGATTTGTCTGGATTGGATTGGAATGACTTGGAGAAGGCATAAGAAGGCATAAGCTTGTTTTATAAAGGACATTGTAGTCATTGTGGATTGTATATTCCAAATACCTAAGGCTGTGGTTGTTCCATGTTATTTAATGATAAATAGTAAGTATTCTAATAGTACATTCCGAGGACGTCATGAATCATTCTATATGTGGTTTAACATCTCCCTCTAGTGGCTCAATTGTGACCTAACGTCTACATCAAGTCGTAAAGTTGAAATGTACTTAACTGCATATCAGATTACGTCCAAGTCTATCTCAATTTTGTATTGTGTAAGTATTTGAGGGTAAAATGTAAGAATATGCAATTATGGGTAACACTTTATAATAACATTCAGTAATAAACCATTTGTATGGAATTTACAGTTTGCTCACCATTTAATATTGAGGCCACATTTCTGAAATGTTACTCAGCTAGGTTTTCTCACATTTATAAATAACTACTACAGTATATACATTAATTATTCAGCCCAACATTGTAGGAGACAACAGCAGGCACTTCAACCTCAACATACTGGGTATGAACACTACCACTACTCTCACTACATCACTGCTGCCAGGGCAGGGGTCACACAAGAGCAGCTCTCTCAGATACTGTTTACTCTGAATGAATATAGAGAGTGGGTAACACACTAAATAGTTTATAATGGATTAGTAAATAGTATATTCATACTTTATTTATGATTACTCCCATATTTATTTTATTTATTCACACATTTATAATAAACTTTTATATTATGTAATAATGATTCAGAAGATCATTCATCAGATGTTTAATAAATATTCTTATAAACCATTTACTGATCATTAGTAAAGTAGTTTTGCAATCCCTAATCTAAAGTGAGGACTATTCATACTTTCTAAATACTTTATAAATGTTTTGAACAGTGACCAGTGTAATTTATCACAAAAAGATGGACATGCTATTGGTAGATATTCCAGCAGTACCTGATGCTCCTTAAGTTCTCAAAATGACCTAGAACATATCAATGGTTAAACAATAAGCACACAACACAGAGGATGTTAAAGGAAATATATTGGAAAAAAAATTCCAAAACAGTCACAATGTTGTAGTAGTGTGCTGAAGGAAGTAATGTGGTTTGTCTGAAAATGATACATTCTTGTTTCTAGGCACTGACTGATTGCAGTCACTCATTAGAAATCAAATCAGATTGTATTGGTCAAAAACATGTGTTTAGCAGATGTTATTGCGGGTGTAGCGAAATGTTTATGCACCTAGTTCTGACAGTGCAGCAATATCTAACAATTTCACAACAAATACCTAATACACACAAATCTAAGTAAAGGAATGGAATTAAGAATATATGGGTGAGCAATGTCAGAGCGTCATAGACTAAGAGCAGTTCATACAGGGTAAGTGAACCAATATCTAAACACATAATTTAACTGAACATTACGTTTAAAGGGTTACTACCTTTAATACACTACAAAATCATTTCAAAATCACATGTTATTGGTCACATACACATATTTAGCAGATGTTATTGCGGGTGTAGTGAAATGCTTATGTTCCTATCTCCAACAGTGCAGTAGTATCTAACAACTCACAATAATACACACAAATCAACAATTTAAAGAATGGAATTAAAAAATATATACATATTTTAGGACAAGCAATGTCTGAGTGGTGTTGACAAAAAATACAGCAGAATAGAGTATATACATATGACATGGGTAAAATAGCATATAAACATTATTAAAGTGACTAGTGTTCCATTTAAAGTCACCGACCAGGAATTCCATGTCTATGTACATAGGGCAGCATCCTCTAAGGTGCAGGGTTGAGTAACTGGGTGGTAGTCGGCCAGTGATGGCTATTTAACAGTCTGATGGCTTTGAGATGTATTTCAGTCTCTCGATCCCAGCATTGATGCACCTGTACTGACCTGGCCTTCTGGATGATAGCAGGGTGAGCAGGCCGTGGATCGGGTGGTTGATGGTCTTGATGATCTTTTTTGCCATCCTGTGACATTGGGTACTGTAGGTTTCCTGGAGGGCAGGCAGGGTGCCCCCGGTGGTGAGTTGGGCAGACTACACCACCCTCTGGAGGGCCCTAAGTAATCAGACCCTTTACTCAGTAACTTGTTGAAGCACCTTTGCCAGTGATTACAGGGTATGACGATACAATCTTAGCACACCTATATTTGGGGAGTTTCTCCCTCAGATCCATTTGCTTGGCTAGTTATAGCCTAATGTTAGCTGACTAACACTGAACCTGGTTAGTTAGCTACCTGCAGATTCATGCAGGATAGTAATGTTATGACCTGGGATTATGGTTCATTGTTAGCTGTTTTAACAAAAGACTCCACTATGCAAGTAACCATTTCAGGTGCTTTTGTAAATTCAGTCTGGCCATCTACTCCGATTACAGAGCACTCTCGTCTGAGTGTGCCAGTGCCCAGAATAACTCATTAATTTACTCAACAACCGTTGAATATGGCCGGTGTCAGTAAACGTCCGCAAAAAAAGCATAGATAAATTGTTACCAGCAGCACAGTTACAGTCACCAACACTCTGTATAACATGAAAACAGTCTAACCAGCTCTACTAGGGTGAGTAAAATGGTCAGAGTTTGGGTGGGGGGTAAAGATTAGAGGGTGTGAACAATGCTGAATGGGAGTAGACAAAGAACTGCTCTCCAATAGGTCCCAAATATTCAAAGGCCATTTTCTCAAAAGTGAGATAACAAGTATATCAAATTTCAAAGCAGAATTACTTTCTCATTGTTCCTCAAATGCAGTGTATGATATACCATTTTGTAGCTGTGTCTCTGCTTTTATCCAATGTAAAGAAACTCAATTTCAAATTTTGCTACATAAGACCGAATCAAGACTGTCTGTCACATATGTCGGTCCAGAATTAACACTGATATATGAAGATCCAGGATCAACACAGATAGATGGTGATCCAGGATCATCATATATCAGTGATGATTCTGGATCATATCATATCTGTGTTGATCCTGGATCATCATATATCAGTGTTGATCCTGGATCATCATATACACAGATATAATATGATCCAGGATCAACACAGATATATGATGATCCAGGATCAACACTGACATATGATGATCCAGGATCAACACTGATATATGATGATCCAGGATCAACACAGATATGATATGATCCAGTGTCAATACAACTAAATAATGAGCAAGGATCAACACAGATATGTGATGATCCAGGATCAACACAGATATGAAGATCCAGGATCAACACTGATATGATATGATCCAATGTCAATACAACTAAATAATGATCCAGGATCAACACAGATATATGAAGATCCAGGATCAACACAGATATGATATGATCCAGTGTCAATACAACTAAATAATGACCAAGGATCAACACAGATATATGATGATCCAGGATCAACACTGATACAGTGGGGAGAACAAGTATTTGATACACTGCCGATTTTGCAGGTTTTCCTACTTACAAAGCATGTAGAGGTCTGTAATTTTTATCATAGGTACACTTCAACTATGAGAGACGGAATCTAAAACAAAAATCCAGAAAATCACATTGTATGATTTTTAAGTAATTAATTTGCATTTTATTGCATGACATAAGTATTTGATACATCAGAAAAGCAGAACTTAATATTTGGTACAGAAACCTTTGTTTGCAATTACAGAGATCATACGTTTCCTGTAGTTCTTGACCAGGTTTGCACACACTGCAGCAGGGATTTTGGCCCACTCCTCCCTACAGATCTTCTCCAGATCCTTCAGGTTTCGGGGCTGTCGCTGGGCAATACGGAGTTTCAGCTCCCTCCAAAGATTTTCTATTGGGTTCAGGTCTGGAGACTGGCTAGGCCACTCCAGGACCTTGAGATGCTTCTTACGGAGCCACTCCTTAGTTGCCATGGCTGTGTGCTTCGTGTCGTTGTCATGCTGGAAGACCCAGCCACGACCCATCTTCAATGCTCTTACTGAGGGAAGGAGGTTGTTGGCCAAGATCTCACGATACATGGCCCCATCCATCCTCCCCTCAATACGGTGCAGTCGTCCTGTCCCCTTTGCAGAAAAGCATCCCCAAAGAATGATGTTTCCACCTCCATGCTTCACGTTTGGGATGGTGTTCTTGGGGTTCTTGGGGTTGTACTCATACTTCTTCTTCCTCCAAACACTCCAGGCCCTGCAGTACCTGGCTCCACTCCTATTCCCCAGGCGCTCTCTTTTGATGACTTCTGTAACCGTAATAGCCTTGGCTTCATGCATGTTAACATTAGAAGCCTCCTCCCTAAATTTGTTTTGTTCACTGCTCTAGCACACTCTGCCAACCCGGATGTTTTAGCCGTGTCTGAATCCTGGCTTAGAAAGACCACCAAAAACTCAGATATTTTCATCCCCAATTACAAGATTTTCAGACAAGATAGAACGGCCAAAGGGGGCGGTGTTGCAATCTACTGCAAAGACTGCCTGCAGAGTTCTGTCTTACTATCCAGGTCTGTTCCCAAACAATTTGAACTTCTACTTTTAAAAATCCACCTCTCTAAAAACAAGTCTCTCACCGTTGCCGCCTGCTATAGACCACCCTCTGCCCCCAGCTGTGCTCTGGACACTATATGTGAACTGATTGCCCCCCATCTATCTTCAGAGTTCGTGCTGCTAGGCGACCTAAATTTGAACATGCTCAAAACCCCAGCCACCCTACAATCTAAGCTTGATGCCCTCAATCTCACACAAATTATCAATGAACCTACCAGGTACCACCCCAATTCCGTAAACTCGGGTACCCTCATAGATATCATCCTAACAAACTTGCCCTCCAAATACACCTCTGCTGTTTTCAACCAAGATCTCAGCGATCACTGCCTCATTGCCTGTATCCGTAATGGGTCAGCGGTCAAACGACCTCCACTCATCACTGTCAAACGCTCCCTGAAACACTTCAGCGAGCAGGCCTTTCTAATCGACCTGGCCGGGGTATCCTGGAAGGATATCGATCTCATCCCGTCAGTAGAGGATGCCTGGTCATTTTTTAAAAATGCCTTCCTCACCATCTTGAATAAGCATGCCCCATTCAAGAAATTTAGAACCAGGAACAGATATAGCCCTTGGTTCTCTCCTGACCTGACTGCCCTTAACCAACAGAAAAACATCCTATGGCGTTCTGCATTAGCATCGAACAGCCCCCGTGATATGCAACTTTTCAGGGAAGCCAGAAACCAATATACACAGGCAGTTAGAACAGCCAAGGCTAGCTTTTTCAAGCAGAAATTTGCTTCCTGCAACACAAATTCAAAAAAGTTCTGGGACACCGTAAAGTCCATGGAGAATAAGAACACCTCCTCCCAGCTTCCAACCGCTCTGAAGATAGGAAACACTGTCACCACCGACAAATCCACTATAATTGAGAATTTCAATAAGCATTTTTCCACGGCTGGCCATGCTTTCCATCTGGCTGCCCCTACCCCGGACAACAGCACTGCCCTCCCCTCTGCTACTCGCCCAAGCTTCCCCCATTTCTCTTTCTCCCAAATACAGTCAGCTGATGTCCTAAATGAGCTGCAAAATCTGGACCCTTACAAATCAGCCGGGCTAGATAATCTGGACCCTTTCTTTCTAAAACTATCTGCTGAAATTGTTGCCACCCCTATTACTAGCCTCTTCAACCTCTCTTTCGTGTCGTCCGAGATCCCCAAAGATTGGAAAGCAGCTGCGGTTATCCCCCTCTTCAAAGGGGGGGACACCCTTGACCCTAACTGCTACAGACCTATATCTATCCTACCCTGCCTTTCTAAGGTCTTCGAAAGCCAAGTCAACAAACAGATTACCGACCATTTCGAATCCCACCACACCTTCTCCGCTATGCAATCTGGTTTCAGAGCTGGTCATGGGTGCACCTCAGCCACGCTCAAGGTCATAAACGACATCGTAACCGCCATCGATAGGAAACAATACTGTGCAGCCGTATTCATTGACCTGGCCAAGGCTTTTGACTCTGTCAATCACCACATCCTCATTGGCAGACTCGACAGCCTTGGTTTCTCTAATGATTGCCTCGCCTGGTTCACCAACTACTTCTCTGATCGAGTTCAGTGTGTCAAATCGGAGGGTCTGTTGTCCGGGCCTCTGGCAGTCTCTATGGGGGTGCCACAGGGTTCAATTCTTGGACCGACTCTCTTCTCTGTATACATCAATGATGTCGCTCTTGCTGCTGGTGATTCTCTGATCCACCTCTACGCAGACGACACTATTCTGTATACTTCTGGCCCTTCTTTTGACACTGTGTTAACAACTCTCCAGGCGAGCTTCAATGCCATACAACTCTCCTTCCGTGGCCTCCAACTGCTCTTAAATACAAGTAAAACCAAATGCATGCTCTTCAACCGATCGCTGCCTGCCCCTGCCCGCCTGTCCAACATCACTACTTTGGACGGTTCTGACTTAGAATATGTGGACAACTACAAATACCTAGGTGTCTGGTTAGACTGTAAACTCTCCTTCCAGACTCACATCAAACATCTCCAATCCAAAGTCAAATCTAGAATTGGCTTCCTATTCCGCAACAAAGCATCCTTTACTCATGCTGCCAAACATACCCTTGTAAAACTGACCATCCTACCAATCCTCGACTTCGGTGATGTCATTTACAAAATAGCCTCCAAAACCCTACTCAATAAATTGGATGCAGTCTATCACAGTGCCATCCGTTTTGTCACCAAAGCCCCATATACTACCCACCACTGCGACCTGTACACTCTCGTTGGCTGGCCCTCGCTTCATACTCGTCGCCAAACCCACTGGTTCCAGGTCATCTACAAGACCCTGCTAGGTAAAGTCCCCCCTTATCTCTGCTCGCTGGTCACCATAGCAGCACCTATCTGTAGCACGCGCTCCAGCAGGTATATCTCTCTAGTCACCCCCAAAACCAATTCTTCCTTTGGACGCCTCTCCTTCCAGTTCTCTGCTGCCAATGACTGGAACGAACTACAAAAATCTCTGAAATTGGAAACACCTATCTCCCTCACTAGCTTTAAGCACCAGCTGTCAGAGCAGCTCATAGATTACTGCACCTGTACATAACCCATCTACAATTTAGCCCAAACAACTACCTCTTTACCTACTGTATTTATTTTATTAATTTATTTTGCTCCTTTGCACCCCATTATTTTCTGTCTCTACTTTGCACTTTCTTCCGCTGCAAACCAACCATTCCAGGGTTTTTTTTAGTTTTATTTTACTTGCTGTGTTGTATTCACTTCACCTCCATGGCCTTTCATATTTTTATTTATTTATTTTATTTATTTATACATATATTTGTTTGCCTTCACCTCCCTTATCTCACCTCACTTGCTCACATTGTATATAGACTTATTTTTTTTTTCACTGTATTATTGACTATATGTTTGTTTTACTCCATGTGTAACTATGTGTTGTTGTATGTGTCGAACTGCTTTGCTTTATCTTGGCCAGGTCGCAATTGTAAATGAGAACGTGTTCTCAATTTGCCTACCTGGTTAAATAAAGGTTAAATAAATAAAAAAAAATAAAATAAAAAAACACGGCGAGTGGAGTTAGACCAAAAAGCTCTATTTTTGTCTCATCAGACCACATGACCTTCTCCCATTCCTCCTCTGGATCATCCAGATGGTCATTGGCAAACTTCAGACAGGCCTGGACATGCACTGGCTTAAGCAGGGGGACCTTGCGTGCGCTGCAGGATTTTAATCCATGACGGCGTAGTGTGTTACTAATGGTTTTCTTTGAGACTGTGGTCCCAGCTCTCTTCAGGTCATTGACCAGGTCCTGCCGTGTAGTTCTGGGCTGATCCCTCACCTTCCTCATGATCATTGATGCCCCACGAGGTGAAATCTTGCATGGAGCCCCAGACCGAGGGTGATTGACCGTCATCTTAAACTTCTTCCATTTTCTAATAATTGTGCCAACAGTTGTTTCCTTCTCACCAAGCTGCTTGCCTATTGTCCTGTAGCCCATCCCAGCCTTGTGCAGGTCTACAATTTTATCCCTGATGTCCTTACACAGCTCTCTGGTCTTGGCCATTGTGGAGAGGTTGGAATCTGTTTGATTGAGTGTGTGGACAGGTGTCTTTTATACAGGTAACGAGTTCAAACAGGTGCAGTTAATACAGGTAATGAGTGGAGAACAGGAGGGCTTCTTAAAGAAAAACTAACAGGTCTGTGAGAGCCGGAATTCTTACTGGTTGGTAGGTGATCAAATACTTATGTCATGCAATAAAATGCAAATTCATTATTTAAAAATCATACAATGTGAGTTTCTGGATTTTTGTTTTAGATTCCGTCTCTCACAGTTGAAGTGTACCTATGATAAAAATTACAGACCTCTACATGCTTTGTAAGTAGGAAAACCTGCAAAATCGGCAGTGTATCAAATACTTGTTCTCCCCACTGTATATGATGATCCAGGATCAACACTGATATATGATGATCCAGGATCAACACAGATATGATATGATCCAGGATCCATATAGACACATCTTACATGCTAAATGCTTGTTTCACAAACGCAGCACTAATTTCACGAATCAGGCGTCTGATAAGGCCTTTCCAAGTTGTTTACCTAAAGTAGACATTAGTTTGCTTTTTGAGAAGTTACTACCTTCATACTGTAACCCTAATTGGCAGCACTTCATAAATGTGTGCACACTTCATGAACATGTGCATAGCACCACCTACTGTGTCTGAACAGGCAATAAGCTAAGATAGATGGGATCATTTCCACCAGCAGTTATGGAATGTCTGCTGACCTGGATGGAATTATGGAATTCTTACTTAGCACTTCGCAAGTCCCACCTAGCTGACTACTTAAAAATGGTGAAAGCCCTCAATGGTGCTGCCCATGCTATAGCAAGCTTTGGGCCAAGAGGGCCCTCTATCCACTCAATGATCATCTAAGACAGCTGAGTTCCAGAAAACAGAGGAGGCAGCTATTCTGAAGTGGCCCCTATCTGCATTTCCAGCAGTGTCTTCAGATGTAGAAGAGATACAGTAGTATGAGATCAGCTGTAAACAAATGGTTCTATATGGTACCAAATAAGGGTTCCTTGTAACCATAGCGGATCCCTTTTTGGTGCTTTATGGAACCATTTTTGAAGGCTCTACCCTTTACTGAATCCTGTTCTCAACTGGCTGGTAGAACATGTTTAGACAATGGATTTAGAAGTGGATATGAAACAAGCCTTAAACCTGATTGGTCAACTCCCCCAGCCCTCCAGCATCAATTAACATCATTTGTATTGTTTTTGGTTGCTGCAGTTCAGTGTTGTGAGACTCTAACTTTGCACATTCAAAGGGCTGTAAAGAAAACTCAAAAGCAGTCACCAGAGATGTTGGACAAAAGGCAGGAATTCAATTGGTGAGGGATTAATATAGCACCAGTCCTGTTAGTAGAGACCTTGAATAGTAGGAATATGAAAATAAATAATTAAAATGTAAAAAGACTAAAAAGCAAGAATTGTCAAAACAAATTCTTAACCAGGTGGTTGATATGTCAGTAAAAAGTACGGTGGACTTAGAATAGGTACATTTAGTTTTTATTAAAAATACTTATTTTGGTGAAAATATGATTGAATTGTTGACAATACACTATATTAGGCAACATACATTGGTTTAACCACATTTCATGACCCATCAGTATTAAGGTTGCATGTAAAATAATGCGTAGAATAGTTATAGAAACTGAACTTTGTCATATTATTTCAAAATGTATAAAAACATGTTGGAAACCTAGATTAACTGAAATGTAAGAAAACCAACACCACCTGAAAATACATTCAGTTGATACAAACATATGTAATTAATATAATTTGTTCAAATTTGACATCTGTCCTTATTTATTAAACGTTGGCAATGCCACCCTTTATAATGCACAGGTTTATGTCACATATGACCTAGTGAGTTATGTAACATTTGACGTTAATGGTTATGTCACACAATTATGCCACATTTATAAACCCTTTATAGATGATGACATACTCTATAGATGATTTGTGACACATTTATGTAGTATGTATAAAGGCTTTATGAAGCTGCATGTCATTTAAAATGGGACATTTATGTAAATTAGATATTTCTGTATTTAATTTGCAATACATTTGTAAAAATGTCTAAAAACATGTTTTCACTTTCTAGTTATGTGGTGTGTGTAGATGGATGAAAAAATACATATTTGATCCATTTTAAATTCAGGCTGTAACACAACAAAATGTGTAATAAGTCAAGCGGTGTGAATACTTTCTGAAGACACTGTATTCAGGGTGTCTCCTGTAATGAAAAGGCTTTGGTACTTTTTATACAGATGGTCACTTCTCAGTTTGGCAGAGGCACACTTTCACCAAACACATAAAGTTCAGATATACATTTACTTAATAGAACAGACAAACGTGTCTTTCATATAGAATGAGTAAAGTTATTCCTCTCAGTCGCAGATTGTGAAGTATACCACCATCCTATGGCCACAGCACATACTGCAAGCAATCCCTGCCCACTGGGCACAGACATCAATTCAATGTCAACTCTATGTTGGTTAAAAAACAACAACGTTGATTCAACCAGTGTTGGCCCAGTGGGTGTAAAACTCTGCAGTAAAACTGTTTTTCAACTGGCCTCTTCAATCCAGCACTTTGGATATGAAATCTAATGTTTCATGAGGCGACATTATAGAACGTCACCTTTTATTTGAGGGTATTTTCATACATAATAATTTTAATTTTGTATCTAGTCCCCCCATTTGAAGAAGTCATAAGTATTTGGACACCTTCACTTGTAGTGTTTTAAAGGTTGTAACACTTTAAACTTAATGTTTAAACTTCTATGTATTTAGAAATTGGTTTCCTTACCCTGTAAACGGTCTATGAACTTCTCTAATGAGTGACTGCAATCCACACTTTGGTTTAGGTAGTCAGGGACAACAAACAAGAATGTTATCATTTTCAGTGAAACACGTTACTTCCTTCAGCACACTACTACATTTACATTTACATTTAAGTCATTTAGCAGACGCTCTTATCCAGAGTCTGAATGTTTTTGGAATATAATGTTCAATATATTTCATTTAATAACATCCTCTGTGTTCTGTGCTTATTGTTTAATCATTGATATGTTCTAGGTCATTGTGAGAACTTAAGGAGCATCAGGTCCTGCTGGAATATCTACCAATAGCATGTCCATCTTTTTGTGATAAATTACACTGTTCACTGTTCAAAACATATATAAAGTATTAAGCAAGTGTGAATAGTCCTCACTTTAGATAAGGGACTGCAAAACTACTTTACTAATGATCAGTAAATGGTTTATAAGGATATGTATTAAACATCTTCTGAATCATTATTACATACTTTAAAAGTTGTTAATAAATGTGTGAATAACCAGCTCATTAAAAACAAATGTGGGAGTAATGATACATGAATGATGAATAAACTATTTACTAATCCACTATACATTCTTCATTACAAAGTGTTATTATAAAGGGTTGCCTATCTCTATTTGAATTATGACTCCACAGCATCTGAGAGCTGCTCTGGTGTGACCCCTGACCTGGCAACATTTATGTAGTGAGAGTGGTTGTGGTGAGAGTAGTGGTAGTGTTCATACCCAGTATGTTGAGGTTGAACTGTCTGCTGTTGTCTCCTGCACTTTTGTGCTTAATCATTAATTCATGTAGTAGTTTTTTATACATTTTGAATACCTATCTGACTAACATTTAACAAATGTGGGAGTAATGATGAATAAATGGTGAGCAAACTGTAAATACCTCAGAAATGGTTTATTACTGAACACTATTATAAAGTGTTACCCATAATTGCATATTCTTACATTTGACCATCAACTACTTACACAATACACTATTGAGTTATACTTGGGCGTGATCTGATACCGTGCAAATTGTACATTTAAATTTTACTGCACTTGTTGAAGGTTTGCGCCCCAATTGAGCCACTAGACTCGAGCAGGGCAATTCCAGACCTCGGGGGCCTGATTGGTGTCACACTTTTCCCCCATCCCTCGCAAACACAGGTAATATGAAAACAATGGTACTATGAACGCCTTAAGTTCAGAGTTAAAATATGTTTAGCCGTCACTTTGAACCATGGATAAAAGAAAGCATAAATTATTGGATTAATTAAGGAATTAACAAGAGGCAGACAGCCGATGATAACTGATAATAAATTAACAATTAAAAAAGAAAAAAAGAAAACAAATAGAAATGGAATCCAACAACAGAAATAGTTGACAACAACAATGGCTAGAGTTTTTGTTGCTTTTCTCTCAGACTTATTTGCCCGTACAGTTTTAACACCAGACACACTGGCAGCCTCTTTAGAAAATACATTTCTGGCCTGTGATCTGGCCACCACAAAGATTTTCAAATAAAGTGTTAAAATAATAGAGCATGGGACAATCATTGTAATAACAAGGTCAATTATATTAACCCAGATTGACCCTTCAACAATAAAACATTCATTCAAACACCGACTGGGTACCTGTACATTTACAAAGTTTTTTATAATAGCAGCACGGTATATGATACAAAAACACCAGGTGATGGATATACAACACATAATTCTTGTTATTGTTATTTTAGAGTGGTACAATAAGGGATCACACACAGCAACATAGCGGTCAATAGATATCAAGACCAAATTACCCAGAGATAAAGAAGTACATAATAAAGTAACGTAGATCTGAAACACACAGAAATATTCCCCAAAACTCCAGCATGATTCCATTAATGCTGCAGTCGTTACTGGTATCACAATCAGTCCCACCAGGAGATCTGACACAGCCAGAGAGAGGAGGAGCAGGTTGGTTGGAGTGTGGAGCTGCTTGAAGTGAGAGATGGAGATGATCACCAGTACGTTCAAAAATACTGTAACTGCTGAAAACAATGAGAAGAAGATGTACAGTGTTATGTAGATAGATGTCGATAGCAAAGCCTTTCTGCAAGAAGAGTTTCCGTCTTGAAAACAGTATTGAACATCTTCATGTTTCTCCATTTGTAATAACAGGTCAAAATGCTGAGGTCCTGCTCCTGCTTGGTCCTGTGTGTGACCCTGTCAGGTCCGCCTTCTGATAAACTCTGAGCTCTGCCTCTCTATTTATCCCTGAGTTACAGACAGAAACTCCCCTCCCCGGAGTCTCTCTGCACACACACACACACACACACACACACACACACCACCACCACCAACAAAACAAGTGAACACACAAATTAACAAATGGTTGGATAAACAAATCATTTGTGAAAGCATGATGTAATGTATGACGGGATTTGATATTGCTGTGCCCACCTAGCCTGTCCTTCAGCCTTACTGATCGTTAGAGATGAGAGAAAAGGTACATTTACTCAATTGAGCATTTTAATGGGGAAAATATAGCATGGGTGATGTTTTGGTCACTCAAAGGCTATTTTACATTGGAAACTCTGACTAACTGTTTTGGGTGATGTCAGAGCTCAGTTTGGACCATAATCCACAACCTCAGGACACATGACGGCACGCCACATGTCAGCTGGTCAGTGTGTAGGAAAGTTGACAGCAGGGAAGTTGATGAGATGCTAATAGCAAATGCAGTCATAATAGTGGCATTCCATAGGAACATTCCATGGACCATAAAAATGTTGATCTGAACTGAATTATTAATAAATCCCGTGTCTGAGCCGCTGAATTGCGACTCCACTTTGTCTCTCTACTGAGATTTTGCCTGAATGTGTCACACCCTGATCTGTTTCACCTGTCCTTGTGATTGTGTCCACCCCCCTCCGGTTGTCGCCCTTCTTCCTCATTATCCCCTGTGTACCTGTGTTTTCTGGGTTTTCTGGGTTTTCTGTCTAAATGTGCCAGTTCGTCTTGTTTGTTCAAGCTAACCAGCAGTTTTTCTTAGCTCCTGCTTTTCCCCAGTCTCTCTTTTTCTCGCCCTCCTGGTTTTGACCTTTGCATATACTCTTTGAGCCTGCTTGGCTGACCGTGAGCTTGCCTGCCGTCCTGTACCTTTCCCCCACTTCTCTGGACTATTGACCCCTGCCTGCCTTAACCTGTCTGTCTGCCTGCCACTTTGGGATTTTTTAACTATTGGTTATCCAACGGGGTCTGCATCTGGGTCTTACCTTCATATCTGATAGTAGGAATTGGCCCTGACTGACCCAGCAGACCCGGACCAGCTGCGCAACGACATCTCCTCCCAAGGAGCCTCCATTGGTAGGCATGAGGAATTGCCTCGTGGGCTGATGGAGGGGGTTCAAACGTTGGCTGAGCGCCATGACCGGGCGTTGGACATGCTACAGGAACAATTCCACCGGTTGTCTGGGGGGCAGCCTGCCAAGGTGGCAAACCCACTGTCCTCCAGTAACTCGGTGGGTAGCAGTGCCGTCCCACCGGCCACTCCCCCTTCCTTGGATCCCCGGTTATCTCCCCCGAAACTCTTTAATGCACCTGTCGGGCATTTTTTAGCGAAGGTTGTCCTTATTTTCAAGCTTCATCACTATGACTGCGGGATTGACCTTCTCCCTGGCACCGCGCCGCCCCAGGGACGTCTGTACTCGCTGTCGGGACCAGAGACCAAGGCTATTGAGGTCTACATTGGGACCTCCCTAGCTACAGGATTTATCCGTCCCTCCTCCTCTCCCGCTGGCGCAGGGCTCTTCTTCGTGTAGAAGACGGACAAGACCCTGCGGCAGTTTATTGACTACCTGGGACTCAGTGACATCACTGTGAAGAACCGTTATCCGCTAACACTCATTTCCTCAGCCTTCGAGCTGCTCCAGGGGGCAACTGTCTTCTCCAAGCTGGAACTACGAAACGCCTACCAAATCAAATGTATTGGTCACATACACATGGTTCGCAGATGTTAATGCAAGTTTAGCGAAATGCTCGTGCTTCTAGTTCCGACTATGCAGTAATATATAACAAGTAATCTAACAAATTCACAACAACTACCTGATACACACAAATGTAAAGGGATGAATGAGAGTATGTGCATATAAATATATGGATGAGTGATGACCGTGCGGCATAGGAAAGACACAGTAGATGGTAGAGAATACTTTATATCCTACATAACTCATCTCATATGTATATGTTAACATTTTTGAAGTGCCGTTATTTAAAGTGACTTATAATACCTTTGTTAGTTATGGCTGTTTAACAGTCTGATGGCCTTGAGATAGAAGCTGTTTTTCAGTCTCTCGGTCCCAGCTTTGATGCACCTGTACTGACCTCGCCTTCTGGATGATAGTGGGGGGAACAGGCAGGGGCTTGGGTGGTTGTTGTCCTTGATGGTCTTTTTGGCCTTCCTGTGACATCGGGTGCTGTAGGTTTCCTGGAGGGCAGGTAGTTTGCCCCCGGTAATGCGTTGTGCAGACCACACGTCCCTCTGGAGAGCCTTGCGGTTAAGGGCAGTGCAGTTGCCGTAGCAGGAGGTGATACAGCCCAACAGGATGCTCACGATTGTGCATCCGTAATGTTTGAGTGTTTTAGCTGACTTGCCAAATTTGCAGTGACCACATTGTTTTGGGTCGGCCTCTGGGATAAGATCGCATGTCCAGGGTGGAGGTCAGAACAAAGGATCTGTTTCGGGAAAGACGTATTCCTGGTCATAATGATGGTAAGTGGACATCAGTTTTATATCCAATAGTTCTTCCCAGCTGTATGTAATAAACACTTGAGATTTTCTGGGCTAACAATGTAAGAAATAACACATTAAAAAACAAATAATTGCATGGTTTTCTCAGGACCTGAAGCGAGGTGACCTTCTCTGTCGTCGCCATCGCTTTATCATCAAGGACAAGACCCTGCTGCGGATACGAGGGGGATGAGTGGAAGACCGCCTTCAACACAGCCAGCGGCCACTAGGAATATCTGGTCATGCCATGTGGCCTCGCCAACTCCCCTGCCGTGTTCCAGGCTCTGGTGAACCATGTTCTCCGCGACATGCTGAACAGCTTCGTCTTCGTCTACAATGATGACATCCTCATCTTCTCCCGCTCCCTCGAGGAACACGTGCTCCTTCTGGAGAACTAGTTGTTTGTCAAGGAGGAAATGTGCGAGTTCCATTGCTCCACTATTCCTTTCCTGGGCTACATCTTTGTTGGGAGTGTCCAGATGGACCCCGAGAAGGTGAAAGCAGGGGTGGATTGGCCTAAGCCTACATCCTGAAGTCAACAACTTTATCGCCGTTTTATCCGGGGTTACAGCACCCTGGTCTCCCCATGTCTGCCCTCACCTTTACCAAGGTTCCGTTTACATGATCCACGGCCACTGACCGGGCATTCCGGGACCTTAAACACCGCTTCACCACGGCTCCAATCCTGGTTCATCCGGACCCTTCCCGTCACTTCGTGGTGGAGGCCAATGCTTCAGATGTCGGAGTGGGGGTTCTGTCCCAATGTTCTGCCCGGGACCTTAAGCTGCATCCCTGCACCTTCTTCTCCCACCGCCTCAACTCCATGGAGAGGAATGATTGCCGAAGTTGTTCAAATACTTATGAATTCTTCAAATGGGGGGACTAGATACATAAGGTGTTTTTATTTCTAAACTGTAAAACAGAAAGTGCATTCAGAAATGATTCAGACCCCTTGACTTTTTCTACATTTTCTTACGTTACAGCCCTATTCTAAAATGTGTTGCATTGTTTTATTCACCGCTAATCAATCTACGCACAATACCCCATAATGACTGTTGTAACGTCTGCTTCCAACTCACACTCTCAAACACGTAGATCCCCTGAACACAGCTCACTCTCCAGATCCCAATCACCTGAATTCTGATCACCTGTTCACACATCTGTATGTCATGATCACACCTATTTAGTTCAGTTCTTTGCCCCATCATTGAGGTTTTGTGACACATGTCTTTTCGAATCTCTGGTTTTCATGTAATTTACTCCTCCCGCATAAGATAGTTTTTTGACTTCCTCACTAATGACGCCTTTTGCCTATTCCCTACCTGTACTTTAGCCTAATCTCCCGGACGACGTTACTAGCCTTTTCCCTGCCTGTACTGATGACTTTTTGGACCCCCTGCGTATGACCTTCTGTCTGCCCCTGGACCCAGCTACCTGCCTCCTCCTGTGGTTGTCACATCTGCTCCTGCTACGCCCTCTTGTGTTCATTTGGTGTCTCCTTGACCTGCAGCCACTTCCCCAGTGCACTCTCTCTCTCTCCCTCTCCCTCTCTGTGTGATTGTGTGGTTGGAGACAGGTGTGCTGGAGTCAGAGCAGATCACCACCAGCTGCAACCCATTCCATAATCAAGACTTCTACAAAAACTCAGTCCTGCCACTTCCACTCTGCCAGATCGTAATCTCTGCTCAGTCCTGCTTCTAGCTATTTATTGTTATTCAAGATCCTGTTACCCTGCTGTGTCTGTTTCCCTGCCTGACGCTATATCCTCTTTTATCCTCTCCACTGCAGTTTCGCAGCTCTGACTCTGGTCCCTATCTCCTGTTCCACATCTCACCACCCTGCTACCCTGTTCTGGATTCAGCTCACCATCACTGCCTTGGGTTTCCCTCCGGACCTGTTTACCCTGTCCCAACCCAGCTCACTCCAACCCCAGCCTCAACATCTGGTTTCTTACAACCCACCCGAGCTTCCTCTGGCCTGCACTCCATCTCTCCCTGTTTGGCAATAATTACTTTGGTTTATTCATCCAGTTTCCTCGTATGAGTCTGCTCTTTGGTTCCCCTGTGCCGCTCCACCTAACAGTGATCCTTTACAATAAACACCTACTACGCCCTGCACTTGAAACCAGCTCTCTGTCTCCCTTTGTGTTCATTACAACTGTTAGAATGTTTTAAGATTATACACAACGCAGGGGACTAACGGTCCATAAGGAATTAACGGTCAATGGAAATAGTGTTTTTTCTGGAATAGGGAATTAATGATCAATGAGTCAGAGACATGGTAGGAATTTGTCTAGACATTGAGCCTGAAACATGATACTTGTTATTTGGCCATTGGCCCAGTTTTATTGCAAGGAATTCTAATTGGTCAACCACGGGCTGGGGTTGGGTTATAAAACTATATCCTGTCTCTTTGTTCTGTGGAGAGATTCACTGAGGACAGGGGAGAATGATCAACTGCCTCTCAGCATAACATCTATAAAACCTATGATTTGACTTCTTTGAATAAACCTATTTTTGTGGTCTGTGTCACTGAAGAGTAACATTAACTACTAATATGACAAAGAAAAACAGGTTTTATTTTTTTGTAAATGTATTAAACATTTCAAACTTACATTTACATAAGTATTCAGACTCTTTACTCAGTACCTTTTTGAAGCACCTTTAGCAGCGATTACAGGATATGACGCTACAATATTGGCACACCTGTCAGGTTGGATGTGGAGCATTGCTGCACAGCTATTTTCAGGTCTCTCCAGATATGTTCGATCAGGTTTAAGTCCGGGCTCTGGCTGGGCCACTCAAGCACTTTCAGAGACTTGTCCCGAAGCCACTCCTGCATTGTCTTGTCTGTGTGCTTACGGTCGTTGTTCTGTTGGAAGGTGAACCTTCAACCCAGTCTGAGATCCTGAGCTCTCTGGAGCAGGTTTCAATCAAGGATCTCTCTGTACTTTGCTCCGTTCATCTTTCCCTTGATCCTGACTAGTCTCTCCGTCCCTGCCAATGAAAACATCCCCACAGCATGATGCTGCCACCTCCATGCTTCACAGTAGTGATGGTGCCAGGTTTCTTCCAGACGTGTAGTTTGGCATTCGGGCCAAAGAGTTCAATCTTGGTTTCGTCAGATCAGAGAATCTTGTTTCTCATGGTCTGAGAGTCCTTTAGGTGCCTCCTGGCAAACTCCAAGGCTGTTATGTGCTTTTTACTCTGGCATGGCTTCCATCTGGCCACTCTACAATATGGAGATGTTTGTCCTTCTGGAAGGTTCTCCCATCTCCCTAGAGTAACTCTGGAGCTCTCTCAGAGTGAACATCCATGACCAAGGCCCTTCTACCAGATGGCTCAGTTTGGCCGGGCGGCCAGCTATAGGAAGAGTCTTGGTGGTTTAAAACGTCTTCCATTTAAGGATTATGGAGACCACTGTGCTCTTAGGAACCTATAATCTTGCAGACATTTTTTGGTACCCTTCCCCAGAACGGTGCCACGACACAATCCTGTCTCTGAGATCTACAATTTCTTCGATCTCATGGCTTTGTTTCTGCTCTGAAATGCACTGTCAATTGTGGGCCCTTTTAAATAGACAGGAGTGTGCCTTTCCAAATCATGTCCAATCAACTGAATCTACCACAGGTGGACTCCATTCAAGTTGTGGAAACATCTCAAGGATGATCAATGTAAACAGGATGCACCTTAGCTCAATTTCATGTCTCACAGCAAAGGGTCTGAATACCTATGTAAATAAGGTATTTCTGTTTTTATTTTTAATACATTTGCTAAAAATTCTAAAAACCTGTTAATGTGGTATTGTGTAGATTGATGAGAGAAACAAAGGATTTAATACATTATAGATTATAAGGTTGTTTCGTAACAAAATGTGAAAATAGTCACAAAATAGTCACAAAGTCTGAATACTTTCCGAATGCACTGTCCGTATGACAATATCCTCAAATAAAAGGTGACATTCTATATTTAATAATTTGATCTCATATCCAAAGTGCTGGAGTAAAGAACCACATTTCTTAAAGTGTTTTCCTGCAGAGTGAAACAGAGGACAGGGATTGCTTTCAGTGTGTGCAGAGGCCAGAGGACGGCAATATAATTCACAATCTGTTACAGAGGAATGACTTGACTTATTCTATACTGAAGAAACATATAAATGCATGAGTTTACTGAGTCACAGTCATATTAGGAAATCAGTCAATTTTAGTACATTTGTTCGTCCCTAATCTATGGATTTCACATGATTGGGAATACAGATATGCATCTCTTGGTCACAGATAGACTACATATACAAAAGTATGGGGACATGCCTTCAAATGAGTGGATCTGGCTATTTCAGCCTCAACCGTTGCTGACATTTTTGAGCTAGGCCCCTTAGCTCCAGTGAAGGGAAATCTTAACACTGCCGCATACCCCATCGAGCACCTCCTAATCGGCCAACACCAATGGACGACTTCACAAACGCTCCTGTGGCTGAATGGAACCAAAGTCCCCGCAGCAATGTTCCAACATCTAGTGGAAAGCCTTCCCAGAAGAGTGAGGACTGTTATAACAGCAAAGAGCGGACCAACTCCATATTAATGCCCATGATTTTGGAATGAGATGTTCAACGAGCAAGTGTCCACATGCTTTTGGTCATGTAGTGTACCTTGAAAAACAAAGTAGGGACGTGGATCAGAAAACCAGTCAGTGTCTTGTGTGACCACCATTTGCCTCATGCAGTGCAAAACATCTCCTTTGCATGATCCCACAGGTGAAGAAGCCGATGTGGAGTACCTGGGCTGACGTGGTTACACGTGGTCTGCGGTTATTCCAAACTCACAAAAATATTCATCAAAAATGTTGTACACAAATTTGTTTAAATCCCTGATAGTGAGCATGTCCCCATTGTCTATCGTGCCTGACAGGTTTGACATGTCAAGACGCTGATTAAACAGCATGATCCTTGCACAGGTGCAACTTGTGCAGGGTACAATAAAAGGCCACTCTAAAAAATGCAGTTTGTCACACAACACGATGCCACAGATGTCTCAAGTTTTAAGGGAGCAGTCAAATTGCAATGCTGGCATGCTGACCACAAGAAATTACACCAGAGCTGTTGACAGAGAATGTAATGTTAATTTCTCTACCATAAGCTGCCTCCAAAGTCATTTTAGAGAATTTGGCAGTACGTCCAACCGGCATACTGCCAAAGTTCTCTTAATTACCACATATGCTGAGAACTTGTTGGCTGCTTTTCCTTCACTCTTGCTGTAATGGTAAACATGGTGTTTTGCATGCACAAACTACCACAGCGTTTTCCATAGTGGCCTTTATTAAGATAAGAAGCTAATGGTGAGTGTTACATTTACATTTACATTTAAGTCATTTAGCAGACGCTCTTATCCAGAGCGACTTACAAATTGGTGCATTCACCTTATGACAATTATTAGATGCCAGCCCTGCCACAAACACAACATCTCATACTGAAGTTCTTTAGACTTCCAATAGTCAAGACAACGAAATACGATTTGGAAGGATGGCCTTGCGAAACAACAGGACAACATCACAGCATATGTCATTTGGCCAGTGCAGTTGCTAAGATGGCATATCTTTATGCAATATGTGCTAATGGCATACCATAGGAACATTCCATAGACTTGTACAAATGTCCATCTGAACTGAATTATGAAACAATGATTCAAGTTGAGGGAGACAGTTACATCATTGGGACACATACTATTTGCCAGACATCACCCTGCAGTATTCTGCCCAATCATATTGTTTGTATAGTTTGTTGTTGTCTCAGGTTCCAGAGGGACCTGTTAGCACTGACCTGCAAGGCTCTGTAATAATGACACGTCACTCTACCAATTAAAGTGGTAAGACAAGAACACACACACACACACACACACACACACACACACACACACACACACACACACACACACACACACACACACACACACACACACACACACACACACACACACACACACACACACACACACACACACACACACACACACACACACACACACACACACACACACACACAGCAAAACGCAACCTGTGCTCTTGTGAATGACGTCCAAACCTCTAAGGAATTCTACCAATTAAAGGTGTTGGAGACACACAAATGCTTTACTCCAGGGCCCCAATAAGGCCCCAATACAGCATAAACATTCAACGTGAACCTATATACAGCTCTATTGTCATTTGTGTGAGTACAGCTTCCACTAGGCCTCAGCCTCAGTACAACCCTCACCCCTAAACTAGTCTTCCCTGCACAGGTCAAGAATCCCACCTCTGAATCATGACTCTGTCACAGGTGGGATCTGAACTGTGGTTTCCTAAGTGGAAAACCAACATCTTAACCAATAGTCCAAGAAGAAATGTACTATTGGACCGAGGGTGACACTGATTGTGGCAGGGTCACCTCATCACAAGAGCTACCTCACCTCTGCTACACATTTTAGTCATTTAGCAGAATGGGGGGGGGCATTAATTAGTAAAAGTCTCAGCCTTTGGAGGTTGGGGGGTTGTTTTAAGATAAACAATTCCAATTCAGTTCCAAAAGATATTTGATTTGGCCTTTACTACTATAGCCCATAGAAACACATTGAATAACACATTCATAAATGGCAAAAAAGACAGTCAAATAATAAATCATAAGGAATAAGGTTTTGAAGTGTCTGTCCTATATAAGAAAGCTCAGAAAATATATATAGAGATTTTATTTACACTTTATTTTTTTATAAAACAATTAAAATGACCTCCATACTAAACCGGTTACCTTCAAATGAGTCAAATGACACTTGTTGTGGTGGTAGAGCAAAACAGAGAACGCCATGGTGTTCATGAGAACAAACCTTTCGGATGCTGATTTTCAAGTTATTTACTCAAAGTAGATATTAGTTTGATTTTTAAGATGTTACAACCTTCATACTGTAACCCTAACTGGTAGCACTTTATAATAACACATTGTTATGAAGCATTTATGATGGATTAGTAAATTGTTTATTTACCTGAGCTACAGGCATTTAGATTTGGGTATGTCGTGGTATGATCACAACTTTGTACCGGTACCACCTGTATATAGCCTCGCAACTGTCATTCTCACTGTCATTTTACTGTTTTTTATTTTTTAATTCCTTATCTTTTGTTTACCTAATACCTATTTTTTAACCTGTTATGGCTGCAGCCCGACGCCGGTACACCTATGACAACATCCAGCTCAAGTGCAGGGCGCGAAATTCAAAATCTATTTTTTTAAAATATTTAACTTTCACACATTAACAAGTCCAATACAGCATTTGAAAGATAAACATCTTGTCAATCCAGCCAACATGTCCGATTTTTTAAATGTTTTACAGAGAAAACACCACATATATTTATGTTAGCTCACCACCAAATAAAAAAGAGGACAGACATTTTTCACAGCACAAGTAGGATGCAAGTAGCATGCAAAAGCCAACCTAACTAACCTAGAACCAACCTAAATAACCTAGAAAAAACTACCTCAGATGACAGTCCTATAACATGTTACACAATAAATCTATGTTTTGTTCAAAAAATGTGCATCTTTTAGCTATAAATCAGTTTTACATTACTGCTACCATCATAGCTACAGTCAGAAATCGCACGGGAGTAGCCAGAGAAAATACAGACACCAACGTCAACTACTAATTACACATCATAAAACATTTCAGAAAAATATATGGTGGATAGCTAATGAAAGACAAAGATCTTGTGAATAGAGCCAATATTTCCGATTTTTGAAGTGTTTTACAGCGAAAACACAATATATCGTTATATTAGCTTACTACAATAGCTAGCACACAGCAGCATCGATTCTAGTCAAACGGTAGCAATAGCACAGTTCGACAGATATATGAAAAAGCATCCCAAATTGGGTCCTTATCTTTGTTGATCTTCCATCAGAATGTTCTCCAAGGGGTCCTTTGTTCAGAACCGTCTTTCTTTGGATCCATAACGAACGATTTCCCTCTTGAATTAGCAAGCACACTGGCCGTGTGGAGCTAACCTCTCCGTCTTGACAAAATTCTTGCGTCGCATCACGTCTAAAGTCCAGAAAAAATTTCAATAATATAATTAAACTATATTGAAAAAACATACTTTATGATGATATTGTGACATGTATCAAATAAAATCGAAGCCGGAGATCATATTCACCTTTAACGAGGGTTTTCCAGGAGCCGAGTCCAGGTCCTACTTCGCGCCCAGAAAAAAAAATAAAGTGCGCAGCTCTCACTCCAAGAGGTTGTGTTCAATCCCAGGACGAGATAATCAAGTCATTTCTGCTCTCACTTCCGCATGACACCCAGGGGAAGGCGTATGACGTGTTTCTACGGTCTTAAGTGACATGCCCTTTTATAGACAAGCTCTTGAAGAGAGACATCGATTTTGGAAATCTCACTTCCGGATAGGAAATGGGCTGTAAAAAGACTTCTGTTCCACTTAGAGAAATAATTCAAACGGTTTTAGAAACTAGAGACTGTTTTCTATCCAATAGTAATAATAATATGCATATTGTACGAGCAAAAATTGAGTAAGAGGCCATTTGAAAATGGGCACATATTTCCAGTTTTTCAATACGCCCCCTGCAGCCATAACAAGTTTTAACTTAGAAATTGCACTGTTGGTTTGGGCTTGTAAGTTAGCATTTCACAGTAAGGTCTACTATACCTGTTGTATTCGGCACACGTGACAAATGTGACCCGATTTCAGGAAACTAGGCTTATGTCGCAAGTCACGACTTCACATGAGAGCCTTTTGAACGTAAATTGTTGTAGTTTATCAAAATGCATTTTTTGGCAGAAATTCCTTTTCGAACATGTGAACTTTCATGTGCCTTAATATCAAACTTGTATGTCCTCAGTAAATACAAATAATATGGTTAAATTACGAGCCTAGTTGGTTTAGCCATAGAGAAAGCAAGCAACCTTCCCGCAAGCCATGACAGGCTGAGATAATGAGTGGGCTGGACATGCCGAAAGATGAGTTTGGATTGGTCTGCGGTCTTGTGTCTATAAAATGAGCTGCTGGTAATACAGTTTTTTTTCTCAAAATATATAACTTCAGCCATGGAGAACCGCAAATATGTTGCTACTGCTCTCAATAATATTGCTGCCCTGAATTTATCAGGCGCTATCGATAAATGTCAGTGGGAAAAAGTTGTGATGGACTGATGTCATTTTAGGAGGATATTGAATGGTCTGATCCTTAAGAGGTAAATAAATATGTGAATAACCAGCTTACTAGTTATAACTTATTAATACATGTGTGAATAACTAGCTTACTAACAGTTACAGATGTGGCAGTAACGACACATTTATGATGAAAAAACAATGTTCTAATCCATTAAAAATGCTTTATTACAAGGTATTATTATAAAGTGTTACTGAATCTCTATATGTGACTCATTTCAGGAAACTAGGCATATGTCACACGTCACTACTTCCCAGAAGAGGCATTTGACCGTAAACATTTATTCTAAATAAAATGTGTTTTTTTGTTGGCAGAAATGCCTTCTGGAACGTATGAGCAACTTTCATGTGCAACTTTCATGTAACAAAAGTGTATGCTATCTGTAAATACGAGAAAAAAAATACATTTACGAGCTTAGTTGGTTTAGCCACGGAAAAAGTCAGGAACCTTGCCGCTAGCCATGATTGGCTGAGATAATGGATGGGACTAGACAAAGTATATTTTTGCTACTACTTTCACCACTTTTGGTCTTGAAATATTTGGTTGTTTACTACACTACCTTACTCACTCTGTTTAGCACATGGCCTCACGTGAGTCCTTAAAGACATGGGTGGAGCTAAGGCTTAAGAGGGTGTGAAATAGCAGTGTGAACGAGTCTCTATTTTTATCCAATGTAAAAAACTAAAAATGTTGCTACAAAACAGCATCTGAGAGAGCTGCTCTGGCATGACCCCTGACCTGGCAGCACTCTGATAGTGATGTAGTGAGAGTAGTCGTAGAGATCATACTCAGTACGTTGAGGTTGAAGTGTCTGCTGCGGTCTCCTGCGCTGTTGTGTTTCCATCCTTCAGCCAGGTGATAGCTGGACGAGGGATGACAGAGGCTTCACAGGTAAGAGACACAGGGTTGTTCACCAATACACTCAAGTTTTCTGGGACCTGTTTCTGACCACACATCCTGGGCGAGACTGGAGGGACAAAATACACATACTGTATATTAACATACATGAGCACGCACGCACGCACGCACACACACACACACACACATACTGTACACATACATTTGGTACTATTCTGATGTTGTTGTTCACGTACCATATACCTGCAGGCTGTACTCCTTTGCTGCGTTGCTGACGGCTGTGTAGATGGCTTTGTTAACCTCTTTAGAGCATGGGTATTGCAGCAGTGTGTTAAATCGATTGCTGCCCGGGGTGGCCGTGGTGCGCTGCATCACTGACCCAGGGTTGTGGCTAATAGTTTGCAATGGCCTAGAGCAGGGGTGTCAAACTCAAATACCCAGTGGGCCAAAATGTAAAACCTGAACAAAGTCGCGGGCCAACATTGAACAAATGAACCTTTTAATATGGACCCAAACAAGTTTTGCTTTAACATTGAATATGGAACAAGCATCGCTTATTACCATACAATATATAATTTAATAGTGGAGACATGCAAAATCGAATTTCAAATGAAAAAACACATCAATGGCATTCATTTATTAAATAAATAAAATTTAAATAAAAATCGTATGCCTCTTTTCTATTTGCAGCCTTCTGATTTAAATACCAAAATAAACTTTTTAAAACTTTTTCCACTGGCTAATAATCAACCATTCAAGCCCATGCCTTGTAGCAAGAAAAAGTGCACAAAGAAAACGTTAATTATTGCACACTGATCTAATCTTTTTCACGAACTCTCCCTCATTAAAGGGCCGGGCTGATTTTGCGATCTCTGCTGCCACTATATAACTAGCCTTTACAGCAGCCTCACTTTGTGATGTGGCTTTTTTGAACATATTCTGTTGTGAAACCAAACTTCTTTTCATCTCCTCTACTTTCTGGCTCCTTTGAGTCATGTCCAGGTCCTTGTATTTGTCATGGTGTTTCGTTTCATAGTGTCGTCTAATGTTCTACTCCTTACTTACAGCCACGTTGACTCCACAAACAAGACAAACAGGTTTGTCTTTTACATATGTAAACAGATATTCTGCCTCCCACTTGCCCAGAAAGCTCCTGTTTTCTGCCTTTCTTTTCGCCATTTTTGGGAAGGGATAGCGCGCTGACAGTTGTAGCGTCTATGTTGCTATGACTACTGTCACAGAGGAGAGGGCGTTTCTGGGTCCTGTCCTGATTGGCGCGCGAAAACAACAGCAGAGCATTATGGGATTCGTAGTATTAGCGGTGAATGCGCTGTATAATACCGGCGGGCCAGCTCTAGTAGTAATTTGGTATTGTCTCGCGGGCCAAATATAATTACCCCGCGGGCCAAATTTGGCCCGCGGGCCAGAGTTTGACACCCATGGCCTAGAGGTTAATAATTATGCCCTTAAAACTTATTATGGGAAGGTGGGACGGTAGCATCCCACCTTGCCAACATCCGGGTGAAATTGCAGAGTGCCATATTCAAACTACAGAATTATAAATATTTAACTATCATAAAATCACAAGTGTAATACATCAAAATAAAGCTTAACTTCTTGTTAATCCAGCAGCTGTGTAAGATTTAAAAAAGGCTTTACGGTGAAAGCACACCATGCGATTATCTGAGGACAGCGCCCCGTATACAAAAGCATGAAAAACATATTTCAACCAGGCAGGCGCGCCACGAATGTCAGAAATAGCGATATAATAAATGCCTTACCTTTGATGATCTTCTTCTCTTGGCACTCCAAAAGGTCCCAGATACATCACAAATGGTCCTTTTGTTCGATAATGTCCTTCTTCATATCCATAAAAACTCAGTATAGCTGGCGCGCTTCAGTCAATAATCCACCCAGTTTCCCTCCATCAAAATACAAAATTAATTTTAAACATTACTAATAAACTTTTCCAAAACAAGTCAAACAACGTTTATAATCAAACCTTAGGTACCCTAATATGTAAATAAACGATACAATTTTAGACGGAGAATCATTATTGTCTTTACCGGAGAAAAATACCAAAGAACGCGCTCGAGTCCGACGTGAAAGATATCCCGTTTCTCGAGACCTGGCACAAACTCCCGTCATTTGCGTAAAGAAAAGAAGAAGAAGAAGGGAAAGGAGGTCGGGCTGCCTTCTGAGAATTCGTAGGCCACAGTAATAAAAACTGTAATATCTTGTGTTTCACCGAGTCGTGGCTGAACAACGACACAGATAATATAGAGCTGGCTGGGTATTCCGTGCACCGGCTGTCACTCCCTGACCTTAGAGATCCTTTTTATGTCTCTATTTTGGTTGGTCAGGGCGTGAGTTTGGGTGGGCATTCTATGTCTGGTGTTCTATGTTGTCCTTGTTTTGTATTTCTATGTGTTTGGCCTGGTATGGTTCCCAATCAGAGGCAGCTGTCTATCGTTGTCTCTGATTGAGAACCATACTTAGGTAGCCTGTTCCCACCTGTGTTGGTGGGTAGTTGTTTTCTGTTTTGTGTGTCGTCACCTTACAGAACTGTTCGTTTGTCGTTTTTGTTGTTCTGTTCAGTGTTCAGTTGATTGATTAAAATATGAACACTTACCACGCTGCACCTTGGTCCTCTTCTCCTCTCCCGACGACGTTCGTTACAGAACTACCCACCACCAAAGGACCAAGCAGCGTGGGAGGATGGACTCCTGGACATGGGAGGAAATATTGGACGGCAAGGGACCCTGGGCACAGCCGGGGGAGTATCGCCGTCCGAAAGAGGAGCTGGAGGCAGCTAGAGCGGAGCGGCGACTCTGCGAGGAATTGGCTCGAGGTAACGGGCACGAGAGGCACACGGGGAGATTGGCGGACTAAGGTAGGAGACCTGAGCCAACTCCCCGTGCTTACCGTGGCGAGAGAGTGACTGGGCATGCACCGTGTTATGCAGTGAAGCGCACAGTGTCCCCAGTGCGCACGCATAGCCCGGTGCACTACATCGCAGCTCCTCGAATCGGCTAGGCTAGAGTGGGCATCGAGCCAGGAGGGAAGATGCCGACTCAGCGCATCTGGTCTCCAGTGCGTCTCCCCGGCCCGGGGTATACTGCACCAGCCCTACGCACGGTGTCCTCGTTTCGCCAGCACAGCCCAGTGCGGCCTGTTCCAACTCCCCGCACTTGCAGGGCTACAGGGGGGATCCAGCCTGGACGAGTTGTGCTAGCTCTGCGCTCGAGACCGCCAGTGCGCCTCCACGGTCCAGTGCATCCGGTGCCTCGGCCAAGGACAAGGCCTCCTGCATGTCTCCCCAGCCTGGTGAGTTCTGTGCCTGTGTTAAGCCCTAACCCTCCTGCATGTCTCCCCAGCCTGGTGAGTCCTGTGCCTTCTCTCAGAGCCAGGCCTCCTGTGTGTCTCTCCATTCCAGTGATGATCCATGGCACGAAGCCTCTAGTGATGATCCATGGCACGAAGCCTCCAGTGATGATCCATGGCACGAAGCCTCCAGTGATGATCCATGGCACGAAGCCTCCAGTGAGGATCCATGGCACGAAGCCTCCAGTGAGGATCCATGGCACGAAGCCTCCAGTGATGATCCATGGCACGAAGCCTCCAGTGAGGATCCATGGCACGAAGCCTCCAGTGAGGATCCATGGCACGAAACCTCCAGTGAGGAGTTATGGCACGAGGCCTCCAACGAAGGACGTCAGTCCGGAGCCTCCAGCAATGCCTTCTAGTCCGGAGCCTCCAGCGTCGCCCTCTAGTCCGGAGCCTCCAGCGACGCCCTCTAGTCCGGAGCCTCCAGCGACGCCCTCTAGTCCGGAGCCTCCAGCGAAGCCCTCTAGTCCGGAGCCTCCAGCGACGCCCTCTAGTCCGGAGCCTCCAGCGTCGCCCTCTAATCCGGAGCCTCCAGCGACGCCCTCTAGTCCGGCGCCTCCAGCGACGGGCTTCAGTCAGGAGCAGCCAGAGTCTCCCTCCTGTCCGGAGCAGCCAGCGTCTCCCTCCTGTCCGGAGCAGCCAGAGTCTCCCTCCTGTCCGGAGCAGCCAGAGTCTCCCTCCTGTCCAGAGCAGCCAGAGTTGCCCTCCTGTCCGGGGCCCGCTGCGAGGGTCCCCGGTCCGGGGTCGGCGGTAAGGGTCCCCGCTCCAGAGGCGCCACCTAAGTGGGCCAAGACTAAGGTGGAGCGGGGTCCACGTCCCGCGCCAGAGCCGCCACCGCGGTGAAATGCCCACCCAGACCCTCCCCTATAGTTTCATGTCTTGCGATCGGAGTCCGCACCTTACTGTCACGCCCTGACTTTAGAGATCCTTTTTATGTCTCTATTTTGGTTGATCAGGGTGGGCATTCTATGTCTGGTGTTCTATGTTGTCCTTGTTTTTGTATTTCTATGTGTTTGGGCTAGTATGGTTCCCAATCAGAGGCAGCTGTCTATCGTTGTCTCTGATTGAGAACCATACTTAGGTAGCCTGTTCCCACCTGTGTTTGTGGGTGGTTGTTTTCTGTTTTGTGTGTTCACCTTACAGGACTGTTCGTTTGTCGTTTTTGTTGTTTCGTCAAGTGTTTCGTATTTTATTAAAGGTAATATGAACACTTACCACGCTGCACCTTGGTCCTCTTCTCCTTATCCCGCCGACATTCGTTGCAATTACATAGATACAGACACATTAAATAGATACATTACATAGATACATTACACAGATACATTACATAGATACATACACATTACATAGATAGACACATTAAGAGGTCATTTACCACCTTCACAAGTGCAGTCTCAGTGCTATGATGGGGTCTAAAACCAGACTGAAGCGTTCGTATACATTGTTTGTCTTCAGGAAGGCAGTGAGATGCTGCGCAACAGCTTTTTCTAAAATTTTTGAGAGGAATGGGAGAATCGATATAGGCCGATAGTTTTTTTATATTTTCTGGGTCAAGGTTTGGCTTTTTCAAGAGAGGCTCTATTACTGCCACTTTTAGTTAGTTTGGTACACACCCGGTCGATAGAGATCCTTTTATTTTGTTCAACATAGAAGGGCCAAGCACAGGAAGCAGATATTTCCGTAGTTTAGTTGGAATAGGGTCCAGAATGCAGCTTGAAGGTTTAGAGGCCATGAATATTTTCATCAATGTGTCAAGAGATATAATACTAAAAAACTTGAGTATCTCCCTTGATCCTAGGTCCTGGCAGAGTTGCGCAGACTCAGGACAACTGAGCTTTGGAGGAATATGCAGATTTAAGTTATATGCTTCTTTTAAGTTAGCTTTGCGACAGTATTACAAATAAATTTGGGATTGTTCTTATTTTCCTCAATTAAGTTGGAAAAATAGGATTATCGAGCAGCAGTGAGAGCTCTTCGATACTGCACGGTACTGTCTTTCCAAGCTAGTCGGAAGACTTCTAGTTTGGTGTAGCGCCATTTCCTTTCCAATTTTCTGGAAGTTGTTTCAGTGCTCGGGTATTTTCTGTATACCAGGGAGCTAGCATCTTATGACACATGTTTTTTGTTTTTAGGGGTGCGAATGCATCAAGGGTATTGCGCAAGGTTAAACTGAGTTCCTCAGTTAGGTGGTGAACTGATTTTGTACTCTGACGTCCTTGGGTAGGCGGAGGGCGTCTGGAAGGGCATGTAGGAATCTTTTGGATGTCCGAGAATTTAAAGCACGACTTTTGATGATCCTTCATTAAATAGTACCCGTAAAACACCAGTCTCAACGTCAACAGTGAAGAGGTGACTCCGGGATGCTGGCCTTCTAGGCAGAGTTGCAAAGAAAAAGCCATATCTCAGACAGGCAAATAAAAATATAGGATTAAGATGGGCAAAAGAACACAGACACTGGACAGAGGAACTCTGCCTAGAAGGCCAGCATCCCACAGTCGCCTCTTCACTGTTGACGTTGAGACTGGTGTTTTGCGGGTACTATTTAATGAACATGTCAGATTTTAAAGCTAAGCCTTCGATACTGGTAAGGCCTAGAAGGTAGGGAGGGATGTATTTTCTGTTTGTCACTATTGTCAAGTCTGAATATTGTGATGTTGAAAATGCAAGCCATGATATTGAAGCGCCCGAAGTCGGTATATCTAATATCTCCCTAGATTATAATTGCCAGCTCTCATCGTGTTGTAGGCCTAATGAAACATGCAAGGAGATTGAGCTCGTCCGTGGTGGTCGGTGATCCCTCAACCTTCTGGCCCGTAGCCCTGGGTGGCATCGACTGCCACAAAGTATGCTGAAGTGGCAATGTCGATAACCACGTTTCTAAGCATTATCTAGAGTTAATTCTATGAGGGGGGAGGGTGTGTACATTTGTTTTTACAGTACAAGGGGAAGTTTAATGAAAATATTCCCAGTACATTTTGAACTGCCCCTAATTACTTGAAGTGCTTTTGAGATCACTGATCGATACAACTGAACCGAACTGGAAATCACATTTCTTAGTCACATTAAAAAAACATCAATGGGTGATTGGGTCACAATACATTTTGGTTGTTCTGATGTCTGACAAAAAGTACTTGTCCCCATGATGTAACTGAGACAAAGTCTCCCTCGACTTGAAGAAATATGGTTTAGAATTCAGTTCAGATGGACATTTCTAACGTCTATGGAATGTTCCTATGGAATCCCACTATTCATTCTGATTGATGTGCTATAAGCGTGTACACCATGAAGTCATGCCCTCTCGTCAACTTCCTTACTGTCAGCTTTCCTACACTAGCCAGCTGACATGTGACTTACCATCTCGTTTCCTGAGGTTGTGGATTATGTTCCAAGCACTAACATCCCCAAAAACAGTTAGTCTGCACAATTATCCTATTTCCCATGTTTAAAAACCTTTTAGTGACCAAATCATCACCCCTACTATATTTTTCCATCAATAATGCTTAGAATGGTCTTCCTGACGGGCTGCCCCCAGGTGGTAAAGATAGGTAACAACATATCCGCAACGCTGATCCTCAACACAGCGGCCCCTCAGGAGTGCCCGCTCAGTCCCCTCCTGTACTCCCTGTTCACTCATGACTGCATGACCATATGACCAGGCACGACTCCAACACTATCATTCAATTTGCCGATGACACAACAGTGGTAGGCCTGATCACCGACAAAGATGAGACAGCCTATAGGGAGGAGGTCAGAGACCTGGACGTGTGGTGCCAGTGATCAAGACAAAGGAGATGATTGTGGACTACAGGAAAATGTGTACCGAGCATGCCCCCGTTCTCATCGACGTGGCTATAGTGGAGCTGGTTGAGAGCTTCAAGTTCCTTGGTGTCCACATCACAAACAAACTATCATGGTCCAAGCACACTAAGACAGTCATGAAGAGAGCACAACAAAGCCTATTCCCTCTCAGGAGACTGAAAAGATTTAGCATGGGTCCTCAGATCCTAAAAAAGTTCTACAGCTGCACCATCGAGAGCATCCTGACTGGTTGCATCACTGCCTGGTATTTGTAACTGCTCGGCCTCCGACCGCAAGGCACTACAGAGGGTAGTGAGTACGGCCCAGTACATCACTGGGGCCAAGCTTCCTGCCAATCAAGACCTCTATACCAGGCTGTGTTAGAGGAAGGCCCTAAAAATTGTCAAAGACTCCAGCCACCCTAGTCACAGACTGTTCCCTCTGCTACCGCACGAAAGCGGTACCGGACTGCCAAGTCTAGGTCCAAAAGATTGCTTAACAGCTTCTACCCCCAAGCCGTAAGACTGCTGACCAGCTAATCAAATGGCTACCCAGACTATTTGCATTGCCCCCCTCCTCTTTTACGGTGCTGCTACTCTCTGTTATTTATCTATGCATAGTCACTTTAACTCGACCTACATGTACATATTACCTCAATTACCTCGACTAACCGGTGCCCCCGCCCATTGACTCTGTACCGGTACACCCTGAATATAACCTTGCTATTGTTATTTTACTGCTGCTCTAATTATTTGTTACTATTATTTTTTACTGATCTATTTTTCACTTAACATTTATTTTTTCTTAAAACTGCATTGTTGGTAAGTAAGCATTTCACTGTAAGGTCCACACCTGATTGGCGCTTGTGACAAATAACATTTGATTTGATTTGATTTGGAGAAAATGTACCTTTTCTCTCATCTCTAACTATCAGTAAGGCTGAAGGACAGGCTAGCTGGGCACAGCAACATCCAATCCCGTATTACATTACATCATGCTTTCATTAATTATTTGTTTATCCAACCGTTTGTTCGTTTGTGTGCTCACGTTTGTGTGTGTGTGTGTGTGTGTGTGTGTGTGTGTGTGTGTGTGTGTGTGTGTGTGTGTGTGTGTGTGTGTGTGTGTGTGTGTGTGTGTGTGTGTGTGTGTGTGTGTGTGTGTGTGTGTGTGTGTGTGTGTGTGTGTGTGTGTGTGTGTGTGTGTGTGTGCAGAGAGATCCTGGGGAGGGGAGTTTCTGTCAGTAACTCAGGGATAAATAGAGAGGCAGAGCTCAGAGTTTGTCAGAAGGCGGACCTGACAGGGTCACACACAGGACCAAGCAGGAGAAGGACCTCAGCATTTTTACCTTTTATTACGAATGGAGAAACATGAAGATATTCAATACTGTTTTCAAGACGGAAATTCTTCTTGCAGAAAGGTTTTGCTATCAACATCTATCTACATAACACTGTACATCTTCTTCTCATTGATTTCAGCAGTTACAGTATTTTTGAATGTACTGGTGATTATCTCCATCTCTCACTTCAAGCAGCTCCACACTCCAACCAACCTGCTCATCCTCTCTCTGGCTGTGTCAGATCTCCTGGTGGGACTGATTGTGATACCAGTAATGACTGTAGCAATAATGGAACCATGCTGGGGTTTTGGGGAATATTTTTGTGTGTTTCATGGCTACATTGCTTGTTTATGTACTTCTTTATCTCTGGGCAGTTTGGTCTTGATATCTATTGACCGCTATGTTGCTGTGTGTGATCCCTTATTGTACCACTCTAAAATAACAACATCAAGAATGATGTGTTGTATATCCATTACCTGGTGTTGTTGTCTCATATACGATGCTGTTATTGTAAAAAACTTTGTAAATGTACAGATACCCAGTAGGTGTTTGACAGAATGTTTAACTGTAGCAATAACATCAAGTAATATCATTGATATTGTAATTACAATGGTTGTCCCATGCTCTATTATTATAACACTTTATATGAACATCTTTGTGGTGGCCACATCACAGGCCAGAAAGGTATTTTCTAAAGAGGCTGCCAGTGTGTCTGGTGTTAAAACTGTACAGGCAAATAAGTCTGAGAGAAAAGCAGCAAAAACTCTAGCTATTGTTGTTTTCACCTATCTCATTTGTTGGATGCCATCACTATTTCATTTCCTTTTTGTATCTTTTTTAAGTGAAAATGTTTTATCATTTATCATCAGCTTTCTGCCACTTGTTAATTCCCTAATTAATCCAATCATTTATGCTTTCTTTTATCCATGGTTCAAAGTGACAGCTAAACATATTTTAACTCTGAAGTTAAGGCGTTCATAGTTCCTATGTTTTATTCCTACATTTGACTAACATAGGTTTGACATAGTTACGTAATACAATTGTTGTAATTGCTTCTTTCATGTAGCAGTACAGTGACGTGACTTATCTCAGTGTTGTCATCATAGGTACATGTGGTGTTGATACAGAATGTTTTGGCTGGATTGGATTGGAATGACTAGGAGAAGGCATAAGAACGGATAAGCTTGTTTTAAAAAATACATTGTAGTAATTTAGGGTTGTATATTCCAAATACCAAAGCCTGTGTTTGTCTCCTAAAAGTACATTCCGAGGAGGTTATGAGTCATTCTATATGTTGTTTAACATCACCGTCTAGTGGCTGAATTGGGACACAATGCCTTTAACAAGTGTACTGAAGTTGAATTGTTCAATATTGCGCAATATCAGATCATGTCCAAGTCTATCTCAATGGTGTATTGTGTAAGTAGTTGATGGTAAAATGTGAGAATATGCAATTATGTGTAAGACTTTATAATGTTCAGTAATAAACTATTTGTAAGGAATTTACAGTTTTCTCACCATTTAATAATAATTACTCCCACATGTGTTAAATGTTAGTCAGCTAGGTATTCTCACATGTATAAATAGCTACTATATGCATTAATTATTCAACACAACAGTGCAGGAGACCACAGCAGACACTTGAACCTCAACATACTGGGTATGAACAGTACCACTACTCTCACTACATCACTGCTGCCAGGTCAGGGGTCACGCCAGAGCAGCTCTCTCAGAGGCTGTGGAGTCAGAATTAATATAGAGATTGGTAACACTTTATAATAACACTTTGTAATGAAGAATGTATAATGGATTAGTAAATCGTTTATTCATCATTCATGTATCATTGCTCCCACATTTGTTTTAGTAAGCTGGTTATTCACACATTTATAAACAACTTTTTTAGTATGTAAAAATTATTTATATGATCTCTCATCAGATGTTTAATAAATTAACGTATAAACCATTACCTGATCATTAGTAAAGTAGTTTTGCAGTCCCTAATCTAAAGTGAGGACTATTCATACTTTCTTAATACTATATAAATGTTTTGAACAGTGACCAGTGTAATTTATCACAAAAATATGGACATGCTATTGGTAGATATTCCAGCAGGACCAGACGCTCCTTAAGTTCTCACAATGACCTAGAACATATCAATGGTTAAACAATAAGCGCACAACACAGAGGATGTTAAAGGAAATATGTTAAACATTTTATTCCAAAACAGTCACACTGTTGTAGTAGTGTGCTGAAGGAAGTAATGTGTTTGTCTGAAAATGATGGCAGTAACTATCAAAACCAAAGTGTGGATTGCAGTCACTCATTAGAAATCAAATCACATTTCCTTTTGTATGGGTGACAAACATGTATTTATCAGATGTTATTGTGGGTGTAGCGAAATGCTTGTGCATCTAGTTCTGCCAGTGCAGCAATATCTAACAAGTAACATCTAACAAATTCACAACAAATACCTAATACACACAAATCTAAGTAAAGACTGGAATTTAGAATATATGAATATATGGACGAGCAATGTCAGAGATGCATAGACTAAGAGCAGTTCATACACTGTTTACAGGGTAAGGGAACCAATATATAAATGCATAAATTAAATGAACATTACATTTAAAGGGTTACTACCTTTAATACACTACAAAATCAAATCAAAATCTAATTTTATAGGCCACATAAACATATTTAGCAGACGTTATTGCGTAGTGAAATGCTTTTGTTCCTAGCTCCAACATTGCAGAAGTATCTAACAATTCACAACAATACACACAAGTCTAAAAGTAAAAGAATGGAATTAAGAAATATATAATTATTAGGACAAGCAATGTCTGAGTGGCATTGACAAAAAATACAGTAGAATACAGTATATACATATGAGATGAGTAAAATAGCATGTAAACATTATTAAAGTGACTACTGTTCCATTATTAAAATGACCAGTGATTCCATGTCTATGTACATAGGGCAGCATCCTCTAAGGTGCAGGGTTGAGTAACTGGGTGGTAGTCGGCTAGTGATGGCTATTTAACAGGCTGATGTCTTTGAGATAGAAGCTGTTTTTCAGTGTCTCGGTCACAGCTTTGATGCACCTGTACTTATCTCACCTTCTGGATGACAGCAGGGTGAACAGGTCGTGGCTCGGAAGGTTGTTGTCCTTGATGATCTTTTTAGCCATCCTGTGACATTGGGTACTGTAGGTGTCCTGGAGGGCAGGCAGGTTGCCCCCGGTGATGAGTTGGACCGCACCACCCTCTGGAGGGCCATAAGTATTCAGACCCTTTGCTATGAGACTAGAAATTGAGCTAAAGCGCATCCTGTTTCCATTGATCATCCTTGAAATGTTTCTACAACTTGATTGGAGTCCACCTGTGGTAGATTTAATTGATTGGACACAATTTGGGCTCCCGAGTGGTGGAGCGGTCTAAGGCACTGCATGTCAGTGCTAGATGTGTCACCGCAGACACCCTGGTTCAAATCCAGCTGTATCACAACTGGTCGTTATTGGGAGTCCCATAGGACGGCACACAATTGGCCCAGTGTCTTCTGGGTTTGGCTGGTTTAGGCCGTCATCGTAAATAATAATTTGTTCTTAACTGACTTAACTAGTTAAATATTATTATAAAGTGTTACCAATCTCTATATTCCTTCAGAGTAAACAGTAACTGAGAGAGCTGCTCTGGTGTGACCCCTGACCTGGCAGCAGTGATGTAGTGAGAGTAGTGGTAGTGAGAGTAGTAGTAATGTTCATACCCAGTATGTTGAAGTTGAACTGTCTGCTGTTGTCTCCTGCACTGTTGCGCCTAATCATTAATGCATATACTAGTAATTTATACATTTGAGAATACCTACCTGACTAACACTTAACATATTTGGGAGTAATGATTAATACAAGGTGAACAAACTGTAAATTCCTTACAAATGGTTTATTACTGAATGCTATAATAAAGTGTTACCCATAATTGCATATTCTTAAATTTGACCATCAACTTCTTACACAATACACCATTGAGATAGACTTGGATTTTATCTGATATCATGCATATTGTACATTTAAATTTGACTACATTTGTTGAAGGCATTGTGTCCCAAATCAGCCACTAGAGGGTAATGTTAAACATACATAATAACTCATGATGTTCTCAAAATGTACCTTTAGAATACTTAGATTCTATTTATCATTTAATAACATGAAACAACATGTTCTGAGTAAAGTAACATTTTTCATCCGAAAATGCTTTGATTTTGTCTACTAAAACCAAAGCGTGGATTGCAGTCACTTATTTGAGCAGTTCATGGACTGCTTACAGGGTAAGGAAACCAATATGTAAATACATAACTTACTGAACATTACAGTTCACAGCTTCTACCCCCAAGCCATAAGTCTGCTGAACAATTAATCAAATGGCCACCGGACTATTACATTGAAACCCCACCTCCTCCATTTGTTTTGTACACTGCTGCTGCTCGCTGTTTATTATCTATGTATAGTCACTTCACCCCTACCGACATGTACAAATTACCTCTAACCTGTACCCCCTCACACTGACTCGGTACCGGTATGCCCTGTATATGGCCTTGTTATTGTTATGATATTGTGTTACTTTTTATAGTTATTTTAGTTCATTTGGTAAATATTTTCTTAACTCTTCTTGAACTGCACTGTTGGTTAAAACCTTTACTTAACACCCATCCCGGATCCGGGAGCATCCTCATCAGTAAAAGCTGACTAGCATAGCCTAGCATAGCGCCACAAGTAAATAATAGCATATAAATATCATGAAATCACAATCCAATACAGCAAATGAAAGATAAACATCTTGTGAATCCAGCCATCATTTCCGATTTTTTAAATGTTTTACAGCGAAAACACAATATGTATTTCTATTAGCTAACCACAATAGCCAAAGACTCAACCGCATATTTTCACCATGTTTCTACCGCATAGGTAGCTATCACAAAACCGACCAAATAGAGATATAATTAGTCACTAACCAAGAAACAACTTCATCAGATGACAGTCTTATAACATGTTATACAATAACTGTATGTTTTGTTCGAAAATGTGCATATTTGAGGTATAAATCATAGTTTTACATTGCAGCTACCATCAAAAATATCACCAAAGCAGCCAGAATAATTACAGAGAGCAACGTGAAATACCTAAATACTCATCATAAAACATTTATGAAAAATACATGCTGTACAGCAAATGAAAGATAAACATCTTGTGAATCCAGCCAATATTTCTGATTTTTTAAGTGTTTTACAGCGAAAACACAATATAGCATTATATTAGCTTACCACAATAGCCAAAGACACAACCGCATTTATTCACCGCATAGATAGCATTCGCAAAAACCAGCAAAATATATAAAATTAATCACTAACCTTCACCAACTTCATCAGATGACAGTCTTATAACATCAGGTTATACAATACACTTATGTTTTGTTCGAAAATGTGCATATTTAGAGCTGCAAACCGTGGTTATACATTGTGAATATGTAGCATCGATTCACCAGAATGTCCGGAGCTATTTTGGACACTCACCTAATCTGACCAAAGAACTCATCATAAACTTTACTAAAAAATACTTGTTGTATGGCAAATGAAAGATACACTGGTTCTTAACTTCTTGAGAATACAGGGGGTGCTATTTTTCCATTAGCATAATTTGCTCTACAGATTAAACTGCCTCTTATTCAATTATTTCTCTTACTATATGCATATAAATAATACCATTGGAAAGAAAACAATCTCTAGTTTCTAAAACCGTTTCAATTTTGTCTCTGAGTGATACACAAGTCATTTGACAGCACTTTCCCTGACCAAGAAGTAGAATGCAAGAAGTCTATGCTCGCTTCAACGCTCTGCCTATATATGGTCATGACCCCTATGACCAGAAACACACTTCATTCGCCTTCCTCTGGGTGTCAAGAGGACGTCAGAGGAGAAATTCTTTGTTTATCTGGTACTGACGTGAAATAAGACCTATTTCTTTGGCGTGACCGACAACTTCCGGTTTTCTGATTCGCACGAGTTGGAGCTGCGATTGTGTACTGTTTTGCTGGCGTTATGGATGAAAACTATCTCCGTGTCGAATTTTGTTTGATACATGTGACCATATCATCGTAATGTATGTTTTTTCAATATAGTTTAATCAGATTATTTGAATTTTTTCGGGAGTTTTGTGGTGTTCCGTTGTCTGATTTTATTTACGTTTGAGAGATCCGTGCCACTCGACCAGTACCTGTGCTAAATGGAGTGGGAAAGGAACAATTCTGAACGGAACCAACGACTCATCTTGACAAAGGACACTTTGATCAACATTCTGATGAAAGATCAGCCATAGTAAGACCCAATTTACGATGTTATATCATATCTGTTGTGCATGTGAACTGGCCGTGGGCGCCTAGCCGAATCTGCCTGGTATAGCTATGCTAATTTAGCGCTACATTTTGTTTTCGTTATAAAACATTTAATAAATCTGAAATATTGTTTGGATTCACCAGATGTTGGGCTTTCAATATCTGTACGCTGTGTATTTTTCTGAAATGTTTTAAGATGAGTAATTCGTTATATGACGTTGGTCTCTGTAATTGTTCTGGCTGGGTCAGCACTATTTCAGATTGCAGCTGCAATGTAGAACTGTGATTTATACCTGAAAAATGCACATTTAAAAAAAAAAAAACTATGCTATACCATAAATATGTTATCAGACTGTCATCTTATGAAGTTGTTTCTTGGTTAGTGGCTATATATATTTTTATTTAGTCGAATTAGTGATAGCTACTGACGCAGGAAAAAACTGTTGGGAGTAAAAAAATCGTGTCCTTTACTAACGTGGTTAGCTAATAGATTTACATATTGTGTCTTCCCTGTAAAACATTTTAAAAATCTGAAATGGTGGCTTTATTCACAAGACCTGTATCTTTCATCTGGTGTCTTGGACTTGTGATTTAATGATATTTAGATGCTACAAGTTACTTGTGACGCTATGCTAGCTATGCTACTCAGTGGGGGGGGGGGGGGGGGTGGGGGGTGCTACCGGATCAGGGTTGGTGACTCGTGAGAAGTTAATGCAACCGCCGTGTTAGATTCTAAAAAATAACTTTACCATAACAAACAGCTTGCGTTATTGCGAGACAGCGCCCGCCAAAACGGCAGAGAATAGAAATAACATTTTCCACAGAAATACGAAATAACATCATAAATTGTTCTTACTTTTGCTGAGCTTCCATCAGAATCTTGTACAAGGAGTCCTATTTCCAGAATAAATCGTTGTTTGGTTTTAGAATGTCCTTTTCTCCTGTCGAATTCGTGCCACAATGCTAGCCAATGTTGATGACGTTCCCAGTTTCTCTCGACGCAAAGAACGGAAAACTCCAAAAGTCCCAATAAACGTTGAATAATCTGATAAAACTCGGTTGAAAAAACATACTTTACGACGTTATTATCACATGTATCAAATAAAATCAGAGCCGGAGATATTAGCCGTGTATACCGAACGCTTATCAGAAGACAATATGGGGGTGCTTCGCGCGCCTAGGTAGAGAAAGGAAATTCCTGACCTGCCACTCCAAAAGCTCTTGTTCGACCTCAGATCAAGCTAGACACCCCATTCCACCTTCCACTGCCTGTTGACGTCTACTGGAAGGCGTATGAGGTGCATGCATATCGATAAATATTAGGCAATTGAATAGGTAGGTCCTGAAACAGAGCCTCGTTTTCAGATTTTTCACTTCCTGTCTGGAAGTTTGCTGCAAAATGAGTTCTGTTTTACTCACAGATTTAATTTAAACAGTTTTAGAAACTTGAGAGTGTTTTCTATGCAATAGTAATAATAATATGCATATTGTATGATCTAGAATAGAGTACGAGGCCATTTAAATTGGGCTCGATTTTTTCCAAAGTGAAAATAGCGCCCCCCTATTGACAATAAGTTTTAAGGGCTTGTAAGTAAGCATTTCACAGTAAGGTCTACACTTGTTGTATTCAGCATTTCACAGTAAGGTCTCCACTTGTTGTATTCAGCATTTCACAGTAAGGTCTACACTTCTTGTATTTGGCACGTGACAAATAAAGTTTGATTTGACTTGATCAATAAGTCCATCGACAACGTCATCCCCACAGTGACCACACGTACATATCCCAACCAGGAGCCATGGATTACAGGGAACATCCGCACTGAGCTAAAGCCTAGAGCTACCTCTTTCAAGCTACCTCTTACACTAATCCGGACGATTGTAAGAAATCCCGCTATATCCTCAGACGAACCATCAAACAGGCAAATCGTCAATACAGTACTAAGATTGAATCCTACTACATCGGCTCTGACACTGTTTGAATGTGTCAGAGCTTGAAAACTATTACAGACTGCAAAGGGAAACCAGCCACGAGCTGCCCAGTGACGCGAGCCTATCAGACGAGCTAAATGCATTTTAGGCTCGCTTCGAGGCAAGCAACACTAAAGCATGCTTGAGAGTACCAGCCGATCCACACGACTGTGTGATCACGCTCTCGGTCTTTAAACAGGTCAACATTCACAAAGCCGCGGTGCCAGATGGACAACCAGGACGTGTACTCAAAGCATGCTCGGACCCAACTGGCAAGAGTCTTCACTGACATTTTCAACCTCTCCCTGATTGAGTCTGTAATACCTACATGTTTCACTCAGAGCAGCCTAGTACCTGGGCCCAAGGAAGCTAAGGTAACTTGCCTATATGATTACCGACCCGTAGCGCTCACGTCGGTAGCCATGAAGTGTTTTGAAAGGCTGGTCATGGCTCACATCAACACCATCATCCTGGAAACCCTAGACCCACTCCATTTCGCATACCGCCCCAACAGATAAACAAATAATGCAATCACAATCACACTCCACACTGCCCTTTCCCACCTTGACAAAATGTTGAACCCCACTACGACTACTCTCACTACATCACTATTAGTGCTGCCAGGTCAGGGGTCATGCGTCAAGACAGGGCTAAGATTGAATCGTACCACACCAGTTTCGACGCTCGTCTTATGTGGCAGGGCTTGCAAACTATTACACACTACAAAGGGAAGCACAGCCGCGAGCTGCCCAATGACACGAGCCTACCATACAAGCTAAATCACATTTATATTCGCTTCGAGGCAAGCAACACTGAGGCATGCATGAGAGCATCAGCTGTTCCGGATGACTGTGTGATCACGCTCTCCGTAGCCAACGTGAGTAAGACCTTTAAACAGGTCAACATTCACACGACTGCGGGGCTGATCAACTGGCAGGTGTCTTCATGGACATTTTCAACATGTCCCTGATTGAGTCTGTATTACCAAAATACTTCAAGCAGACCACCATAGTCCCTGTGGCCAAGACCACGAAGACAATCTGCCTAAATGACTACCGACCCGTAGCACTCACGTTCGTAGCCATGAAGTGCTTTGAAAGGCTGGTGATGGCTCACATCAACACAATTTGCAAATTCCAAGCATCGCATTGGGAGGAAACCTGGCACCATTCCTACGGTGAAGCATGGCGGTGGCAGCATCATGCTGTCCGGATGTTTTTCAGTGGAAGGGACTGAGAGACTAGTCAGGATAAAGGGAAGGATGAACGGAGCAAAGTACAGAGAGAGTTCCTTGATGAAAACCTGCCCCAGAGCTCTCAGGACCTCAGACGGGTCAAAGGTTCACCTTCCAAAAGAACAATGACCCTAAGCACACAGCCAAGACAATGCAGGAGTGGCTTCGGGACCAGTTTCTGAATGTGCTTGAATGGCCCAGCCAGAGCCCGGACTAGAACCTGACCGAACGTCTGTGGAGAGACCTTAAAATAGCTGTGCAGCGACTCTCCCCATTCTACCTGACCAAGCTTGAGAGGATCTGCAGAGAAGAATGGGAGAAATTCCCCAAATACAGGTGTGCCAAGCTTGTAGCGTCATACCCTGTAATCGATGGCAACAATCCTTCAACAAGGTACTGAGTACAGGGTCTGAATACTTAGGGCTCTCCACAGGGTGGTGCGGTCCAACGCATCACCGGGGGCAACCTGCCTGCCCTCCAGGAAACCAACAGTACCCAATGTCACAGGATGGCTAAAAAGATCATCAAGGACATCAACCTTCCGAGCCACGACCTGTTCACCCTGCTGTCATCCAGAAGGTGAGATAAGTACAGGTGCATCAAAGCTGTGACCGAGACACTGAAAAACAGCTACTATCTCATTGCCATCAGACTGTTAAATAGCCATCACTAGCCGACTACCACCCAGTTACTCAACTCTGCACCTTAAACGATGCTGCCCTATGTACATAGACATGGAATCCCTTGTCACTTTAATCATGGAACACTAGTCACTTTATTAATAATGTTTACATACTGCTTTACTCATCTCATATGTATATACTGTATTCTACTGTATTTTTGGTCAATGCCACTCAGACATTGCTTGTCCTAATATTTATATATTTCTTAATTCCATTCTTTTACTTTTAGATTTGTGTGTATTGTTGTGAATTGTTAGATACTTCTGCAATTTTGGAGCTAGGAACAAAAGCATTTCACTACACCCACAATAACCTCTGCTAAATATGTTTATGTGACCTATAAAATTAGATTTGATTTGATTTTGTAGTGTATTAAAGATATTAACCCTTTAAACGTAATGTTCAGTTAATTTATGCATTCATATATTGGTTCCCTTACCCTGTAAACAGTCTATGAACTGCTCTTAGTCTATGCCGCTCTGACATTGCTCATCCATATATGCATATATTCTTAATTCCATTCCTTTACTTAGATTTGTGTTTGTTAGGTATTTGTTGTGAAATTGTTAGATATTACTTGTTAGATATTGCTGCACTGTCAGAACTAGATGCACAAGCATTTCGCTATACCCGCAATAACATCTGATAAATACATGTTTGTGACCCATACAAAATGAAATGTGATTTGTTTTCTAATGAGTGACTGCAAACCACACTTTGGTTTTGGTAGTCACTGCCAACAAACAAGAATGTTATCATTTTCAGACAAACACATTACTTCCTTCAGCACACTACTACAACAGTGTGAATGTTTTGGAATAAAATGTTCAATATATTTCCTTTAACATCCTCTGTGTTGTGTGCTTATTGTTTAACCATAGATTTTTTCTAGGTCATTTTGAGAACCAATAGCATGTCCATCCATGTTTGTGATAAATTACACAGGTCACTGTTCAAAACATTTATAAAGTATTAGGATGTATGAATAGTCCTCACTTTAGATTAGGGACTGCAAAATGACTGTACTAATCATCAGTAAATGGTTTATAAGGATATTTATTAAACATCTTACGAATGATCTTCTGAATCATTATTATTTAATACTATGTTGTTTATAAATGTGTGAATAAATAGCATATTAAAACAAATGTGGGAGTATAACATGAATGATGATTAAATGTTTTACTATTCCATTACACATTCTTTATTACAAAGTGTTATTATAAAGTGTTAACAATCTCTATATTCATTCAGAGTAAACAGTATCTGAGAGAGCTGCTCTGGTGTGACCCCTGACCTGGCAGCAGAGATGTAGTGAGAGTAGTGGTAGTGTTCATACCCAGTATGTTGAGGTTGAAGTGTCTGCTGTGGTCTCCTGCACTGTTGTGTTGAATCATTGATGTATATACTGTAGTAGTTATTTATAAATGTGAGAAAGCCTAGCTGACTAAAATTTAACAAATGTGGGAGTAATGATTAAAAAAAGGTGAACAAACTGTAAATTCCTTACAAATAGTTTATTACCAAACATTATAAAGTGTTACCCATAATTGCATATTCTTTCATTTGACCATCAACTACTTACACATTACACCATTGAGTTATACGTTTATACACCATTGGAGTTATACACCATTGAGTTATACGTTTATACACCATTGGAGTTATACACCATTGAGTTATACGTTTATACACCATTGGAGTTATACACCATTGAGTTATACTTGGAAGTTATCTGATATCATATTGTACATAAAAATGTTACTACACTTGTTGAAGGCATTGTGTCCCAATTGAGCCACTAGAGGGTGATGATAAACATACATGATGACTCATGACGTCCTCAAAATGTACGTTTAGAATACTTACATACTAGTTATCATTAAATAACATTGAACAACCAAATACTTTGTTATTTGGAATATACAAACGAAAATGTCCACATAGTTTTTTTAGAAAACAAGCTTACTCCTTCTGTTGCCTTCTCCAAGTCATTCCATTCCAATCCAGACTAATTATTCTGTATCAACACTACATATATATATATGATAACAACACTGAGATAAATCATGTCAGTGTATTGTTACATGAAAGAAGCAATTACAACAATTGTATTACAAAACTATATTAAACTTATGTTTGTCAAACATAGGTTCAGAGTTAAAATATGTTTAGCTGTCCCTTTGAACCATGGATAAAAGAAAGCATAAATTATTGGATTGATAAAAGAATTAACAAGTGGTAGAAGACCGATGATAAATGATAAATTGTCACTTAAAAAAGACACAAGAAAGAAAGAAGAAAATAGAAATGGAATCCAACAAATGAAATAGGTGAAAACAACAATAGCTAGAGTTTTCGTTGCTTTTCTCTCAGACTTATTTGCCTGTACAGTTTTAACACCAGACACACTGGCAGCCTCTTTAGAAAATACATTTCTGGCCTGTGATCTGGCCACCACAAAGATTTTCACATAAAGTGTTATAATAATAGAGCACGGGACAACCGTTGTAATTACAAGGTCAATTATATTACTCCATGTTATTTCAACAGTGAAACATTCTTTCAAACACCTACTCGGTACCTGTACATTTACAAAAAATTGTATATTAGCAGCACGGTATATGATACAACAGCACCAGGTAATGGATATACAACACATGATTCTTGTTATTGTTATTTTAGAGTGGTACAATAAGGGATCACACACAGCAACATAGCGGTCAATAGATATCATAACCAAATTACCCAGAGATAAAGAAGTACATAAACAAGCAAAGTAGGCACACACACACACACACACACACACACACACACACACACACACACACACACACACACACACACACACACACACACACACACACACACACACACACACACACACACACACACACACACACACACACACACACACACACACACACACACACACACACAGACACACACAGACACACACACACCACCCCAACCAACAAAACATACTCAAGTGAACACACAAATTAACAAATGGTTGGATAAACAAATAATTTGTGAAAGCATGATGTAATGTATGAATGCATGACGGGTTTGGATGTTGCTGTGCCCACCTAGCCTGTCCTTCAACCTTATTGATCGTTAGAGATGAGAGAAAAGGTACTCAACTGAGCATTTTAATGGGGAAAATATAGTATTGGTGATGTTTTGGTCACTAAAAGACTAAATATGATAACTGTTTTGACTGACTGGTTTGGGTGATGTCAGTGCTCAGTTTGGAACATATTCCACAACCTCAGGAGTCATGACGGCACGCCACATGTCAGCTAGTCAGTGTTTAGGAAAGTTGACAGTAGTTAAGTTGATGAGATAGCATAAGTTTATGGTGTACATGTTTATAGCAAATGCAATCAAAATAGTGGAATTCCATAGGAACGTTCAATAGACTATAAAAATGTCGATCTGAACTGAATTATTAATAAATCCCTTGTCTGAGTCGTTGAATTGTGACTCCACTTTATCTCTCTACTGACATTTTGCCTGTTTGTGTCACACCCTGATCTGTTTCACCTATCTTTGTGATTGTGTCCACCCCCCTGTAGGTGTCGCCCTTCTTCCTCATTGTCCCCTGTGTATTTATACCTGTGTTTTCTGTCTGTCTGTGCCAGTTCGTCTTGCCAACCAGCGGTTTGTCTCAGCTCCTGCTTTTCTCCAGTCTCTATTTTTCTTGCCCTCCTGGTTTTGACCCTTGCCTGTCCTGTCTCTGAGCCTGCTTGCCTGACGACTCTGCCTGCCCCTGACCCTGAGCCTGCCTGCCGTAATGTACCTTTCCCCCACTTCTCTAGACTTTTGACCCCTGCCTGCCTTAACCTGTCTGTCTGCCTGCCCCTTTGGGATTTTTAAACTATTGGTTATCCAACGTGGTCCGCATCTGGGTCTTACCTTCATATCTGATAGTAGGAATTGGCCCTGACTGACCCAGCAGACCCGGACCAGCTGCCCAACGACATCTCCTCCTAAGGAGCCTCCATTGGTATGCATGAGGAATTGCTTCGTGGGCTGATGGGAGGGGGTTCAAACGTTGGCTGAGTGCCATGACCGGGTGTTGGACATGCTACATGAACAATTCAATTTAGCAGCACCGCCCCACCGGCCACTCCACCTTCCTTGAATCCCCGGGTTATATCCCCCGAAACTATTTAATGGAGAGCCGAGCACCTGTCGGGCGTTTTTTAGCAAAGATTGTCCTCATTTTCGAGCTTCAGCCCTCCTCCTTCCCCTCAGATCGCTCCAAAATAGCCTACCTCATCATGTTGATGTCTGAGAGGGCTCTCACCTGGGCTACCGCCGTATGGGAACAGCAGCCGGCCATATGCGTCAGCCTGGGGGGGGGGTTCGTGGGAGAGGTGAGGAAGGTTTTCGATGCCTCGTTCTCTAGAAGCTGCCCGGAGGCCAATCTAGCTCCGGCAGGAGTTACCCATGGATCTTGGCTCCCTCATCGCTTTGACCATCCACATCGATGGGAGATTGCTGGAATGACAGATGAGCAGGGAATTCGATGTCACTCGCTCGTCCAGAGATTTCACCTCGCCTTCGAGCCATCCTGGAAGTCCCCGACGGTCCCGTGGCCGAGAGCACCCAAGGTTTCCCGACCTTCCTCGAGAGTCACCGAAAAGGGCAGTGGCACTGTTTCCCGACACCATGCACCGTGCTGGACGTGCTCTCTATAGGTCGGGTCACCAATAACACCACTCCCATCAACCTACGTGTGTCAGTGAATCACAGCGAGACCATTCAGTTCCTGCTCATCAAGTCCCCCCAGATTCCAATGATGTTGGGATTCTCCTGACTCCAGCGACACATTCCACTCATCAACTGTTCTACGGGTGCTATGATGGGCTGGAGTCTGTTCTGCCATTCCCATTGTTTTGAAGTCGGTGCAACCTGCCCCAGGACGTCTTCCTTTGCTCTCGGAGGTGGTTCCAGACCTCTTTGCCATTCCCGCAGAGTACCAGGATCTTCCGAGAGTTGTTCAGCAAGGCCCGAGCCACTTCCCTTCCGCCACACAGCCCCTATGACTGCGGGATTGACCTTCTCCCTGGCACCACGCCGCCCCTGGGACGTCTGTACTCGCTGTTGGGACCAGAAACCAAGGCTATTGAGGACTACATTGGGGACTCCCTAGCTACAGGATTTATCCGTCCCTCCTCTTCTCCCGCTGGCTCAGGGTTCTTCTTCGTGTAGAAGAAGGACAAGACCCTGGGGCAGTGCATTGACTACCGGGGACTCAGTGACATCACTGTGAAAAACTGTTATCCGCTAACACTCATTTCCTCAGCCTTCGAGCTGCTCCAGGAGGCCACTGTCTTCTCCAAGCTGGATCTACGAAACGCCTATCAAATCAAATGTATTGGTCACATACATGGTTAGCAGATGTTAATGCAAGTGTAGCGAAATGCTTGTGCTTCTAGTTTCGACTATGCAGTAATATATAACAACAAATTAACAACAACTACCTGATACACACAAATTTGCAGGGATGAATAAGAGTATGTACATATAAATATATGGATGAGCGATGGCCGTGCATCTGTAAAGTTTGAGTGTTTTAGATGTCCAGCCAAATTTGCAGCGACCACGTTGTTTTGGGTCGGCCTCTGGGATAAGATCGCATGTCCAGGGTGGTGGTCCGATTAAAGGATCTGTTTCAGGAAAGACGTATTCCTGGTCATAATTATGGTAAGTTGACATAGCTTTTAGATCCAATAATTCTTCCCGGCTGTATGTAATAACACTTGAGATTTTCTGGGCTAACAATGTAAGAAATAACACATTACAAAACAAATAACTGCATAGTTTTCTCAGGACCTGAAGCGAGGCGACTTTCTCTGTCGGCACCATCGTTTTATCATCAAGGATAAGACCCTGCGGCCTGCTGCAGATACGAGGGGGATGAGTGGAAGACCGCCTTCAACCCAGCCAGCGGCCACAACAAATATCTGGTCATGCCATTTGGCCTCGCCAATGCCCCTGCTGTGTTCCAGGCTCTGTTGAACGATGTTCTCCGCGACATGCTGAACCGCTTCGTCTTCGTCTACATTGATGACATCCTCATCTTCTCCCGCGAGGAACACGTGCTCCATGTCCGACAGGTTCTCCAGCGCCTTCTGGAGAACTAGTTGTTTGTCAAGGAGGAAACGTGCGAGTTCCATTGCTCCACCATTCCTTTACTGAGCTACATCATCTCTGTTGGGAGTGTCCAGATAGACCCCGAGAAGGTGAAAGCGGTGGTGGACTGGCCTAAGCCTACGTCCAGGGTGCAGCTGCAACGCATCCTGAAGTTGCCAACTTTTATTGCTGCTTTATCCGGGGTTACAGCACCCTGGCCTCCCCCTGTCTGCCCTCACCTCTACCAAGGTTCCATTCACATGATCCACGGCCACTGACCGGGCATTCCGGGACCTTAAACATCGCTTCACCACGGCTCCGATCCTGGTTCATCCGGACCCTTCCCGTCACTTCGTGGTGGAGGCCAATGCTTCAGATGTCGGAGTGGGGGTTCTGTCCCAATGTTCTGCCCGGGACCTTAAGCTGCATCCTTCTTCTCCCACCGCCTCAACTCCATGGAGAGGAATGATTGCCGAAGTTGTTCAAATACTTATGAATTCTTCAAATGGGGGGACTAGATACATAAGGTGTTTTTATTTCTAAACAGTAAAACAGAAAGTGCATTCAGAAATGATTCAGATCCCTTGACTTTTTCTACATTTTCTTACGTTACAGCCCTATTCTAAAATGTGTTGCATTGTTTTATTCACCCCTAATCAATCTACGCACAATACCCCATAATGACTGTTGTAACGTCTGCTTCCAACTCACACTCTCAAACACGTAGATCCCCTGAACGCTCACTCTCCAGATCCCAATCACCTGAATTCTGATCACCTGTTCACAGATCTGTATGTCATGATCACACCTATTTAGTTCAGTTCTTTGCACCCCATCATTGAGGTTTTGTGACACACGTCTTTTCGAATCGCTGGTTTTCATGTAATTTACTCCTCCCGCATAAGATAGTTTTTTGACTTCCTCACTAATGATGCCTTTTGCCTATTCCCTACCTGTACTTTAGCCTAATCTCCCGGACGATGTTACTAGCCTTTTCCCTGCCTGTACTGATGACTTTTTGGACCCCCTGTGTATGACCTTCTGTCTGCCCCTGGACCCAGCTACATGCCTCCTCCTGTGGTTGTCACATCTGCTCCTGCTACGCCCTCGTGTGTTCATTTGGTGTCTTCTTGACCTGCAGCCACTTCCCCAGTGCACTCTCTCTCTCTCCCTCTCCCTCTCTGTGCGATTGTGTGGTTGGAGACAGGTGTGCTGGAGTCAGAGCAGATCACCACCAGCTGCAACCCATTCCATAATCAAGACCTCTACAAAAACTCAGTCCTGCCACTTCCACTCTGCCAGATCGTAATCTCTGCTCAGTCCTGCTTCTAGCTATTTATTGTTATTCAAGATCCTGTTACCCTGCTGTGTTTGTTTCCCTGCCTGACGCTATTTATCCTCTCCACTGCAGTTTCGCAGCTCTGACTCTGGTCCCTGTTTCCTGTTCCACATCTCACCACCCTGCTACCCTGTTCTGGATTCAGCTCACCATCACTGCCTTGGGTTTCCCTCCGGACCTCTTTACCCTGTCCCAACCCAGCTCACTCCAACCCCAGCCTCCACATCTGGTTTCTTACAACCCACCCAAGCTTCCTCTGGCCTGCACTCCATCTCTCCCTGTTTGGCAATAATTACTTTGGTTTATTCATCCAGTTTCCTCGTATGAGTCTGCTCTTTGGTTCCCCTGTGCCGCTCCATCTAACAGTGATCCTTTACAATAAACACCTACTAATCCCTGCACTTGAAACCAGCTCTCTGTCTCCCTTCGTGTTCATTACAAATGTTAGAATGTTTTAAGATAATACACAACGCAGAGGACTAACGGTCCATAAGGAATTAACGGTCAATGGAAATAGTGTTTTTTCTGGAATAGGGAATTAATGATCAATGAGTCAGAGACATGGGAGGAATTTGTCTAGACATTGAGCCTGAAACATGATACTTGTTATTTGGCGTTTGGCCCAGTTTTATTGCAAGGAATTCTAATTGGTCAACCACAGGCTGGGGTTGGGTTATAAAACTATATCCTGTCTCTTTGTTCTGTGGAGAGATTCACTGAGGACAGGGGAGAATGATCAACTACCTCTCAGCATAACATCTATAAAACCTATGATTTGTCTTCTTTGAATAAACCTATTTTTGTGGTCTGTGTCACTGAAGAGTAACATTAACTACTAATATGACAAAGAAAAACAGGTTTTATTTTGTTTGTAAATGTATTAAACATTTCAGACTTACATTTACATAAGTATTCAGACTCTTTACTCAGTACCTTTTTGAAGCACCTTTAGCAGCAATTACAGGATATGACGCTACAATATTGGCACACCTGCTATTTTCAGGTCTCTCCAGATATGTTCGATCAGGTTTAAGTCCGGGCTCTGGCTGGGCCACTTAAGGACTTTCAGAGACTTTTCCAGAAGTCACTCCTGCATTGTCTTGGCTGTGTGTTTAGGGTCATTGTCAAAATGGAAGGTGAGCATTCATCCCATTCTGAGGTCCTGAGGGCTCTAGAGCAGGTTATCATCAAGGATCTCTCTGTACCTTGCTCCGTTCATCTTCCCCTCGATCCTGACTAGTCTCCCAGTCCCTGCCACTGAAAAACATCCCCACAGCCTGATGCTGCTACCACCATGCTTCACCACAGCATGGTGCTAGGTTTCGTCCAAACGTGACACTTGACATTCAGACCAAAGAGTTCAATCTTTGTTTTATCTGACCAGATAATCTTGTTTCTCATGGTCTGAGGTGCTTTTTTGGCAAACTTCAAGGCTTTTATGTGTCTTTAATTGACGTGTGGCTTCTGTCTGACCACTCACTCTACAATAAAGGCCTGATTGTTGGAGTGCTGCAAAGATGGTTGTACTTCTGGAAGGTTCTCCCATCTCCACAGAGGAACTGTGGAGCTCTCTCAGAGTGACCAGCATGTTCTTGGTCACCTCCCTGACCAAGGCTCTTCTCCCAGATTGCTCAGTTTGGCCGGGCAGCCAGCTATAGGAAGAGTCTTGGTGGTTTAAAACGTGTTCCATTTTAGAATGATGGAGACCACTGTGCTCTTGGGAACCTATAATGTTGCAGACATTTTTTGATACCCTTCCCCAGATCGGTGCCTCGACACAATCCTGTCTAGGAGCTCTAGGAACAATTCCTTCAACCTCATGACTTGGTTTCTGCCCTGACATGCAATTTCAACAGTGGGACCTTATATAGACAGGTGTGTGCCTTTCCAAATCATGTCCAATCAATTGATTCTACCACAGGTGGACTTCAATCAAGTTATAGAAACATCAAGGATGATCAATGGAAACAGGATGCACCTGAGCTCAATTTTGAGTCTCATAGCAAAGGGTCTGAATATTTATATATATAAGGTATTCGGTTTTTATTTTTAATACATTTGCAAAATGTGTGTAGACTGATGATAAAAACAAATAATTGAATACTGTAATACTGTATGGCTGTAACGTAACAAAATGTGGAAAAAGTAAAGGGGTATGAATACTTTCTGAATGCACTGTATGTATGAAAATACCCTAAAATTAAAGGTGACATTCTATAATGTCGCCTCATATTAAACATTTCATCTTATATCCAAAGTGCTGGAGTGAAGAGCTAGATTTTGTAAAACTTTTTCCTGCAGAGTGAAACAGAGGACAGGGATTACTTTCAGTATATACAGTGACCAGAGGAAGGCAGTATAATTCACAATCTGTGACAGAGGGATAACTTGACTTATTCTATACAGAACAAAAATATAAACGCAAGATTTTACTGAGTTAAAGTCATAAGGAAATCAGTCTATTGAAATTAATTAATTTGTCCTTAATCTATGGATTTCACATGATTGGGAATACAAATATGCATATGTTGGTCAAAGATACACTATATACGCAAAAGTATGGGGACACCCCTTCAAAAAGTGGATTTGGCTATTTCAGCCACACCCGTTACTGACAGTTGTATAAACTCGAGCACAAAACCATGCAATTTCCATAGACAAACATTGGCAGTAGAATTCGTTTACTGAAGAGCTCGGTGACTTTCAACCTGGCACCGTCATAGGATGCCACCTTTCCAATAAGTCAGTTCGTCAAATTTCTGCCCTGCTAGAGCTGCCCTGTTCAACTGTAAGTGCTGTTATTGTTAAATGGAAACATCTAAGAGTAACAATGTCTCAGCCGCTAAGTGGTAGGCCACACAAGCTCACAGAACGTGAAGGCCGAGTGCTGCAGCGCGTAGCGATTAAAAATCCTCTGTCGTTGGTTGCAACACTCACTACCGAGTTCCAAACTGCCTCTGGAAGCAACGTCAGCACAATAACTGTTCATCAGGAGCTTCATGAAATGGGTTTCCATGGCCGTACAGCTGCAGACAAGCCTAAGATCACCATGCGCAGTGCCAAGTGTCGGATCGTGTGGTGTAAAGCACACCGCCATTGGGCTCTGGAGCAGTGAAAAAAGTGTCTCTGGAGTGATTAATCACACTTCACGAGTCTAGTTTTGGCAGATTACATGAGAACGCTACCTGCCCAAATGCATAGTGCCAACTGTAAAGTTTGGTGTGGGAGGAATACTGGTATCTGGCAGTTTTTAATGGTTTTGATCTAGAACCCTTATTTCCAGTGAAAGGAAATCTTAACACTACAGCATACCATGACATTTTAGACTTCGTGTGAGGTTGATACGATGGGAGAGGAAAGCAAAAGGATGCAGTTTTGTTCTTTGGCCAAACACTTGGACAGGACAGCCACCACTCTGACGTCTGAAGCGTTGTCCTCCCCCACAAACTGCCAATACGGATCTGGATGGATTAGGACGGGGGAAGAAGTTAATTGGTGTTTGAGGTACAAGAACGCCTGGTCTGCAGCTGGAGACCACGTAAACAGAAAATTGGGAAAGGTGAGTGGTGACAGGGGGGAAGCCCGGGTGCTGTAGCCCCGGATGAACAGGAGAAAGAAATTGTCAAACCCTAGGAAGCATTGCAGCTGAACTTTGGAGTTGGGTTGCAGCCAATCCACCACCGCTCTCACCTTTACAGGATCCATCCTGATGTTGCCTGCAGCTAATATGTACCCCAGGAAGGAGATGGTGGAGCGAGGGAATTAAAAAAATTCTGCTTTGACTTACAGCTGGTTCTCCAGAAGATGCTGGAGAACTTGTCTGACATGGAGGACATGTTCTTGAGCAGAGTAGGAAAACATGGGGATGTCATCAAGGTAGACGAATACGAACCGGTTCAACATGTCCCGGAGAATGTTGTTTACCAGGGCCTGGAACACAACAGGAGCGATGGACAGTCCAAATGGCATCACCAGGTATTCGTAGTGCCCCTAGCTGTGTTAAAAGCGGTCTTCAACTCATCCCCTTCCCAGATCCGTACCAGATGGTAGGCGTTCCGGATGTCTAACTTGGAGCAGATGGTAGCCTCCTGGAGAGGCTCGAAGCCGAGGCGATGAGTGGAAGAGGGTAACGTTTTTTAACCTTGATGTCAATCAGGCCCCGGTAGTCGATACATGGACGCAGGGTTTTGTCCTCAACAAAAAAGAACCCTGCGCCGGCAGGAGAGGCAGAAGGACTGATACCCCCTGCAGCCAGGGAGTGCTCAATATACGTCTCCATCGCCTTCACATCTGAGTCTGACAGGGAATAAAGCTACCCCCCAGGTGATGAGTGCTCGGGAGAAGGTCGATGGCGTAGTCATAGGACCGATGCAGATGAAGAGCTGTAGCACGGGCCTTGCTGAAAACCTCCTTGCTGAAAAGGTCCTGGTACTCCGCGGGAACGGCAGAGAGGTCCGGGGCTTTTCCCAAGCCCGCAGGAAGACATTTCGGGGCAGGCAGCCCCGACTTCAGGCAATGCCCATGCAAAACAGGCTCCAACCCAGGATAGAACTAGTAGCCCAGTCAATCAATAGATTGTCCCTTTGGAGCCTGGAAAACCCCAAAACCACGGGTGCATGAGGGGATTCGACGGGCAGGAACTACATAAACTCACTGTGATTACCCGACACTCTCAGGTTAATGGGATACGTGGTCTGAGTGACTCTGCCAATAGAGCACCCATCCAATGCTAGCGGGACACCAGCCGACAACATCCGGTGAAATTGGAGGGAGCGCAATTCAAATAAATAATCATAATATTAAACATTCATGAACATACAAGTATCTTATGTCATTTAAAAACTTACATTTTGGTTAATCTAACTGCGTTGTCCGATTTACAATAGGCTTTACGGCGAAAACATACCATGCGATTGTCTGAGGACGGCGCCCCACATCAACATATTTTTCGTCCAGCACAGGCTTCACCAAATCAAAAATAACAATTAAATAAATCACTTACTTTTGAAGATCGTCCTCTGTTTGCAATCCCAAGGGTCCCAGATACAACATGAATGGTCGTTTTGTTTGATAAAATCCTTCTTTATATCCCAAAAAGTCTGTTTAGTTGGCGCCATCGATTTCAGTAATCCACTCGTTCAACATGCAGACAAAGTGAAATGACTAAAATAGAAAAAGTGTAGAAGAGGTGAGTCAGACTCATGCTCTCATGTTGAGGTAGCTCTGCCTGGTACCTCTAAATCAGTGTCACCCTCAGTCGAAGAAGTACTTTCCTCTTGGACTATTGGTTAAGATGTTGGTTTTCCAATCAGGATCCCACGGTTGAGATCCCACCTGTGACAGAGTCATGATTCAGAGGTGGGATTCTTGACCTGTGCAGGGAAGACTAGTTTAGGGGTGAGGGTTGTACTGAGGCTGAGGCCTAATGGAAGTTGTACTCACACAAATGACAATAAAGCTTTACTCAGGTTCACTTTCAATGTTTATGCTGTATTAGGGCCTTATTAGGTTCCTGGAGTAACACCTTTAATTGGTGGAATTCCTTAGTTTTAGACCTTATTCACAGAGCACAGGTTGCCTTTTGCTGATGTAATATGCTCTCTTAGAATCACACTGTTGTGGCAGTGTGCTGGAGAAAGTAATGTGTTTGTCTGAAAATGTTAACATTCGTGTTTGTTGGCAGTGACTACCAAAACTAAAGTGTGGATTGCAGTCACTCATTAGAAATGAGATCAAATCAAATTGTATTGGTCACATACAGGTGTTTAGCAGATGTTATTGCAGGTGTAGCGAAATGCTTGTGCATCTAGTTCTGACAGTACAGCAATATCTAACAAGTAATATCTAACAATTTCACAACAAATACCTAATACACACAAATCTAAGTAAAGGAATGGAATTAAGAATATATGGATGAGCAATGTCAGAGTGGCCCAGACTAAGAGCAGTTTATAGACTGCTTACAGGGTCAGGGAACCAATATCCAAATACATAAATTAACTGAACATTACGTTTCAAAGGTTACTACCTTGAATACACTTCAAAATCAAATCAAAATCTAATTTTATTGGTCCCATAAACATATTTAGCAGATGTTATTGCGGGTGTAGTGAACTGCTTTTGTTCCTAGCTCCAACAGTGCAGAAGTATCTAACTATTCACAACAATACACACAAATATAAAAGTAAAATAATGGAATTAAAAAATATGTATATTTTAGGACAAGCAATGTCTGAGTGGTACTGACAAAAAAATACAGTAAAATACAGTATATACATATGAGATGAGTAAAGCAGTATGTAAACATTATTAAAGTGACTAGTGTTCCATTATTAAAGTGACCAGTGATTCCATGACTATGTACAGACTGTAGGGCAACATCCTCTAATGTGCAGGGTTGAGTAACCGGGTGGTAGTCGGCTGGTGATGGGTATTTAACAGTCTGATGGCCTTGAGATAGAAGCTGTTTTTCAGTCTCTCTGTCCCAGCTTTGATGCACCTGTACTGACCTCGCCTTCTGGATGATAGCGGGGTGAACAGGCCGTGGCTCAGGTGGATGATGTCCTTAATGATCTTTTTGGCCTTTCTGTGACATTGGGTACTGTAGGTGTCCTGGAGGGCAGCCAGTGTGCCCCCGGTGATGCGTTGGGCAGACCGCACCACCTTCTGGAGACCTCTAAGTATTCAGACCCTTTATTCTGTATCTCGTTGAAGCATCATTGCCAGCGATTACAGGGTATTTGGGGAGTTTCTCCCATTCTTCTCTGCAGATCCTCTCAAGCTCTGTCAGATTGGATGGGGAGAGTCGCTGTAACAGCTATTTTCAGGTCTCTCCACAGACGTTCCATCAGATTCTAGTCCGGGCTCTGGCTGGGCCACTCAAGCACTTTCAGAGACTTGTCCCGAAGCCACTCCTCCATTGTCTTGTCTGTGTGCTTACGGTCGTTGTTCTGTTGGAAGGTGAACCTTCAACCCAGTCTGAGATCCTGAGCTCTCTGGAGCAGGTTTTAATCAAGGATCTCTCTGTACTTTGCTCCGTTCATCTTTCCCTTAATCCTGACTAGTCTCTCCGTCCCTGCCAATGAAAACATCCCCACAGCATGATGCTGCCACCACCATGCTTCACAGTAGTGATGGTGCCAGGTTTCTTCCAGACGTGAAGTTTGGCATTCGGGCCAAAGAGTTCAATCTTGGTTTCGTCAGATCAGAGAATCTTGTTTCTCATGGTCTGAGAGTCCTTTAGGTGCCTCCTTGCAAACTCCAAGGCTGTTATGTGCTTTTTACTCTGGCATGGCTTCCATCTGGCCACTCTACAATATGGAGATGTTTGTCCTTCTGGAAGGTTCTCCCATCTCCCTAGAGTAACTCTGGAGCTCTCTCAGAGTGAACATCCATGACCAAGGCCCTTCTACCAGATTGCTCAGTTTGGCCGGGCGGCCAGCTATAGGAAGAGTCTTGGTGGTTTAAAACGTCTTCCATTTAAGGATTATGGAGACCACTGTGCTCTTAGGAACCTATAATCTTGCAGCCATTTTTTGGTACCCTTCCCCAGAACGGTGCCACGACACAATCCTGTCTCGGAGATCTAAAATTTCTTCGATCTCATGGCTTTGTTTCTGGTCTGAAATGCACTGTCAACTGTGGGACCTTTTAAATAGACAGGAGTGTGCCTTTCCAAATCATGTCCAATCAACTGAATCTACCACAGGTGGACTCCATTCAAGTTGTGGAAACATCCCAAGGATGATCAATGTAAACAGGATGCACCTTAGCTCAATTTCATGTCTCACAGCAAAGGGTCTGAATACTTATGTAAATAAGGTATTTCTGTTTTTATTTTTAATACATTTGCTAAAAATTCTAAAAACCTGTTAATGTGGTATTGTGTAGATTGATGACAGAAAAAAAGTATTTAATACATTTTAGAATAAGGTTGTTTCGTAACAAAATGTGAAAATAGTCACAAAATAGTTACAAAGTCTGAATACTTTCCGAATGCACTGTACGTATGAAAATATCCTCAAATAAAAGGTGACATTCTATATTTAATCATTTGATCTCATATCCAAAGTGCTGGAGTAAAGAACCACATTTCTTAAAGTGTTTTCCTGCAGAGTGAAACAGAGGACAGGGATTGCTTTCAGTGTGTGCAGAGGCCAGAGGACGGCAATATAATTCACAATCTGTTACAGAGGAATGACTTGACTTATTCTATACTGAAGAAACATATAAATGCATGAGTTTACTGAGTCACAGTCATATTAGGAAATCAGTAAATTTTAGTACATTTGTTCGTCCCTAACCTATGGATTTCACATGATTGGGAATACAGATATGCATCTCTTGGTCACAGATAGACTACATATACAAAAGTATGGGGACATGCCTTCAAATGAGTGGATCTGGCTATTTCAGCCTCAACCGTTGCTGACATTTTTGAGCTAGGCCCCTTAGCTCCAGTGAAGGGAAATCTTAACACTGCAGCATACCCCATCGAGCACCTCCTAATCGGCCAAAACCAATGGACGACTTCACAAACGCTCCTGTGGCTGAATGGAACCAAAGTCCCCGCAGCAATGTTCCAACATCTAGTGGAAAGCCTTCCCAGAAGAGTGAGGACTGTTATAACAGCAAAGAGCGGACCAACTCCATATTAATGCCCATGATTTTGGAATGAGATGTTCAACGAGCAAGTGTCCACATGCTTTTGGTCATGTAGTGTACCTTGAAAAACAAAGTAGGGACGTGGATCAGAAAACCAGTCAGTGTCTTGTGTGACCACCATTTGCCTCATGCAGTGCAAAACATCTCCTTTGCATGATCCCACAGGTGAAGAAGCCGATGTGGAGTACCTGGGCTGACGTGGTTACACGTGGTCTGCGGTTATTCCAAACTCACAAAAATATTCATCAAAAATGTTGTACACAAATTTGTTTAAATCCCTGATAGTGAGCATGTCCCCATTGTCTATCGTGCCTGACAGGTTTGACATGTCAAGACGCTGATTAAACAGCATGATCCTTGCACAGGTGCAACTTGTGCAGGGTACAATAAAAGGCCACTCTAAAAAATGCAGTTTGTCACACAACACGATGCCACAGATGTCTCAAGTTTTAAGGGAGCAGTCAAATTGCAATGCTGGCATGCTGACCACAAGAAATTACACCAGAGCTGTTGACAGAGAATGTAATGTTAATTTCTCTACCATAAGCTGCCTCCAAAGTCATTTTAGAGAATTTGGCAGTACGTCCAACCGGCATACTGCCAAAGTTCTCTTAATTACCACATATGCTGAGAACTTGTTGGCTGCTTTTCCTTCACTCTTGCTGTAATGGTAAACATGGTGTTTTGCATGCACAAACTACCACAGCGTTTTCCATAGTGGCCTTTATTAAGATAAGAAGCTAATGGTGAGTGTTAGATGCCAGCCCTGCCACAAACACAACATCTCATACTGAAGTTCTTTAGACTTCCAATAGTCAAGACAACGAAATACGATTTGGAAGGATGGCCTTGCGAAACAACAGGACAACATCACAGCATATGTCATTTGGCCATTGCAGTTGCTAAGATGGCATATCTTTATGCAATATGTGCTAATGGCATACCATAGGAACATTCCATAGACTTGTACAAATGTCCATCTGAACTGAATTATGAAACAATGATTCAAGTTGAGGGAGACAGTTACATCATTGGGACACATACTATTTGCCAGACATCACCCTGCAGTATTCTGCCCAATCATATTGTTTGTATAGTTTGTTGTTGTCTCAGGTTCCAGAGGGACCTGTTAGCACTGACCTGCAAGGCTCTGTAATAATGACACGTCACTCTACCAATTAAAGTGGTAAGACAAGAACACACACACACACACACACACACACACACACACACACACACACACACACACACACACACACACACACACACACACACACACACACACACACACACACACACACACACACACACACACACACACACACACACACACACACACACACACACACACACACAGCAAAACGCAACCTGTGCTCTTGTGATTGACGTCCAAACCTCTAAGGAATTCTACCAATTAAAGGTGTTGGAGACACACAAATGCTTTACTCCAGGGCCCCAATAAGGTCCTAATACAACATAAACATTCAACGTGAACCTAAGTACAGCTCTATTGTCATTTGTGTGAGTACAACTTCCACCAGGCCTCAGCCTCAGTACAACCCTCACCCCTAAACTAGTCTTCCCTGCACAGGTCAAGAATCCCACCTCTGAATCATGACTCTGTCACAAGTGGGATCTGAACTGTTGTTTCCTAAGTGGAAAACCAACATCTTAACCAATAGTCCAATAAGAAATGTACTATTGGACCGAGGGTGACACTGATTGTGGCAGGGTCACCTCATCACAAGAGCTTACCTCACCTCTGCTACACATTTTAGTCATTTAGCAGAATGTGGGGGGGGGCATTAATTAGTAAAAGTCTCAGCCTTTGGAGGTTGGGGGGGTTGTTTTAAGATAAACAATTCCAATTCAGTTCCAAAATATATTTGATTTGGCCTTTACTACTATAGCCCATAGAAACACATTGAATAACACATTCATAAATGGCAAAAAAGACAGTCAAATAATAAATCATAAGGAATAAGGTTTTGAAGTGTCTGTCCTATATAAGAAAGCTCAGAAAATATATATAGAGATTTTATTTATACTTTATTTCTTTATAAAAAAATACAAATGACCTCTATACTAAACCGGTTACCTTCAAATGAGTCAAATGACTCTTGTTGTGGTGGTAGAGCAAAACAGAGAACGCCATGGTGTTCATGAGAACAAACCTTTCGGATGCTGATTTTCAAGTTGTTTACTCAAAGTAGATATTAGTTTGATTTTTAAGATGTTACAACCTTCATACTGTAACCCTAACTGGTAGTACTTTATAATAACACATTGTTATGAAGCATTTATGATGGATTAGTAAATTGTTTATTTACCTGAGCTACAGGCAGTTAGATTTGGGTATGTCGTGGTATGATCACAACTCTGTACCGGTACCACCTTTGTACCGGTACCACCTGTATATATACTATACCTGGTGTATTAGGTGCACGTGACAAATGTGACCCGATTTCAGGAAACTAGGCGTATGTCGCAAGTCACGACTTCACAGGAGAGCCTTTTGAACGTAAATTGTTGTAGTTTATCAAAATGCATTTTTTGGCAGAAATTCCTTCTCGAACATGTGAACTTTCATGTGCCTTAATATCAAACTTGTATGTCCTCTGTAAATACAAATAAAATGGTTAAATTACGAGCCTAGTTGGTTTAGCCATAGAGAAAGCAAGCAACCTTCCCGCAAGCCATGACAGGCTGAGATAATGAGTGGGCTGGACATGCCGAAAGATTAGTTTGGATTGGTCTGCGGTCTTGTGTCTATAAAATGAGCTGCTGGTAATACAGTTTTTTTTCTCAGAATATATATCTTCAGCCATGGAGAACCGCAAATATGTTGCTACTGCTCTCAATAATATTGCTGCCCTGAATTTATCAGGCGCTTTCGATAAATGTCAGTGGGAAACAGTTGTGATGGACTGATGTCATTTTAGGAGGAAATTGAATGGTCTGATCCTTAAGAGGTAAATAAATATGTGAATAACCAGCTTACTAATTATAACTTATTAATACATGTGTGAATAACTAGCTTACTAACAGTTACAGATGTGGCAGTAACGACACATTTATGATGAAAAAACAATGTTCTAATCCATTACAAATGCTTTATTACAAGGTATTATTATAAAGTGTTACTAAATCTCTATATGTGACTCATTTCAGGAAACTAGGCATATGTCACACGTCACTACTTCCCAGAAGAGGCATTTGACCGTAAACATTTATTCTCATCAAAATGTGTTTTTTGGGGGGCAGAAATGCCTTCTGGAACGTATGAGCAACTTTCATGTAACAAAAGTGTATGCTATCTGTAAATACGAGAAAAAAAATACATTTTTGAGCTTAGTTGGTTTAGCCACGGAAAAAGTCAGGAACCTTGCCGCTAGCCATGATTGGCTGAGATAATGGACGGCTGGATATACGGAGAGATGAGTTTGGATTGGTCTACCATGTAGCATGCTTCTGACTATAACACGAGCTTCTCAGTATGTGTAGATCATCTTTTCTACCTCTGCTTTTTAGAAAGATATCATGAAGAATTGCAAATGTGTTGCTACTGCTGTCCAGTTACTAGAGAACGATCATGCCATGTTGACTCTCTCTGATTCTGAAAATTAATCAGACGATGAGGAAATCCCTGATTTAGGTAAAAACATGTTCATTGAACCAGACATTGTAGAGTCTTCTGATGACAATGATGGGGAAGAAACGACAATCAACAGTGTTGTTGTCATTGAAGAAGTTGACCGAGATGCCCGGTGGAGGCAGAGTAGGATAGCTAAGGAGATGGAGAACATTCTGGCGTTTGATTGCAACTATGCAGAGGGATATAAAACACCTATCTCTGGATTACATCTTCAAACTAAGGGCAGCCATGGTATCCATAAAAGTGTATGCTATCTGCACTCATCCATGTACTATATATGGGTAAGAGTCTAGCAAGCTACATTTTCAATTAGTATACGTTTCTAATTTTGTCAAAAAGTTGTTTTCATTGCTGGCTTGCTAGATAACATTACATCCATGATCTGTGTAGTAATATTACTCGTATCTCAGAAAGCCATTTGCATTGCTAGTTATAGCCTAATATTAGCTAGCTAGCTAACATTGAATGTAGTCGGTTAGCTTGACCTACCTGTGGAGATTCATGCATGGTGGCTAGCTATTACAGACAGTATAGGTTGGGCTTATGCAGCGTTCAAAACAACTGGGAAGTCGGACCTGGGAACTCGGAAAACTCTGCCTTCCAACTTCAGTGCTTTCATAGGCCCAGGACTAGATAAAGTGTATTTTTGCCACTATTTTCACCACTTTTAGTCTTGAAATATTTGGTTGTTTACGACACTACCTTACTCACTCTGTTTAGCACATGGCCTCACATGTGAGTCCTAAAAGACATGGGTGGAGTTAAGGCTTAAGAGGTTGTGAACGCAGTGTGAATGAGTCTCTAATTTTATCCAATGTAAAAAAATGTAAATGTTGCTTCAGACAGTAGGACCGAATTGAGCCTGTCTGTCACATATTCATTCAGACTCAACAGCATCTGAGAGAGCTGCTCTGGCATGACCCCTGACCTGGCAGCACTCTGACAGTGATGTAGTGAGAGTAGTCATAGAGATCATACTCAGTACGTTGAGGTTGAAGTGTCTGCTGCGGTCTCCTGCGCTGTTGTGTTTCCATCCTTCAGCCAGGTGATAGCAGGACGAGGGATGCCAGAGGCCTCACAGGTAAGAGACACAGGGTTGTTCACCAATACACTCAAGTTTTCTGGGACCTGGGACCTAACCACAGATCCTGGGCGAGATTGGAGGGACAAAATACACATACTGTATATTAACATACATGAGCACGCACGCACGCACGCACACACACACACACACACACACATACTGTACACATACATTTGGTACTATTCTGATGTTGTTGTTCACGTACCATATACCTGCAGGCTGTACTCCTTTGCTGCGTTGCTGACGGCTGTGTAGATGGCTTTGTTAACCTCTTTAGAGCATGTACGTGGGTATTGCAGCAGTGTGTTAAATCGATTGCAGCCCGGGGTGGCCGTGGTGCGATGCATCACTGACCCAGGGTTGTGGCTAATAGTGTGGAGTGGCCTAGAGGTTAGCAATTATGTCCTTAAATGGACACTCAAAAAACATGTTTTTTCTTATTTTTTACAGGTCCACTGTTGATACAGTCCCAAAATGTTTTGCATGTCTGATGTCAACTTTTCAATATATTGGACTTTCAAGAAGCAAAGTGTCACCGGCCAAATCATCATGTGATGCGTTTTGCATCATACAATATTTTGCATCATCATCATGATGATGTAGCCGTCGACACTTTGATTCTTGTTTTTGAGTGACATTTCCCTTTAATCCTGGAATCCGTAGCGGTGAATCTGCCATGTCCGTTTTCTGACAATACACTATAGAACAGTACGGGCTCCTAACCAACTGTGCTATTTTGTTTGTTTTTTCGCATTGTTTGTAACTTATTTTTTAACTTATTTTGTACATAATGTTACTACTAACGTCTCCTATGACCGAAAAGAGCTTCTGGACATCAGAACAGCGATTACTCACCACGGACTGGAAGAAGCTTTTTCCTTTAACGAGTCCGACGTAAAGGGCATACTGCTTTCTCTAGACCAGGCCCAAACCCCAGGCATTTGCGTAAAGAAAAGATGAAGAAGAAGGGGACGGAGGTCGGGCTGCCTTCTGAGAATTCGTAGGCGAGTGAGTAAATTTCCACCACCATCCGTACAGTTGTCCAACCTTCAATCACTTGAAAATAAAATTGATGATCCACGATTTAGACTATCCTGCTAACAGGAAATTAAAAACTGTAATATCTTATGTTTCACCGAGTTGTGGCTGAACGACGACACAGATAATATAGAGCTGGCTGGGTATTCCGTGCATCGGCAGGACAGAGAAGCTACGTCTGGTAAGACGAGGGGCGGGCGTGTGTGTCTATTTGTAAATAATAGCTGGTGGTGATTTCACATATTAAAGAAGTCTCGAGGTATTGCTCGCCTGAGGTAGAGTACCTTATGATAAGCTGTAGACCACACTATCTAACCAAGAGAGTTCTCATCTATATTATTTGTAGCCTTCTATTTACCACCACAAACAGATGCTGGCACTAAGACCGCACTCAACGATCGGAAGGCCATAAGCAAACAAGAAAATGCTTGTTCATAACATAGCACCTAGTGGCCGGGGACTTTAATGAAGGCAAACTTAAATCCGTTTTACCAAATTTCTACCAGCATGCCATGTGTGCAACCAGAGGGAAAAAACTCTAGACAACCTTTACTCCATACACAGAGCCGCATACAAAGCTCTCCCTTGCCCTCCATTTGGCACATCTGACCATAGTTCTATCCTCCTGATTCCTGCTAACAAGCAAAAACGAATGCAGTTTTAAAGTGACTCTCTCAATACTTAAGTGGTCAGATGGCGCGAATGCTACGCTACAGGACTGTTTTGCTAGCACAGACTGGAAAATGTTCCGGTATTCATCCAATGGCATTGAGGAGTATACCACCTCAGTCACCGTCTTCAAGAAAAAATGGCGCCGAAGAGGATGGCTGATGTTTTACATGCCCGTAATCAGTTGTGCTATTTTGATAATTGTTTTGCGTTGTTTGTAACTTATTTTGTACATAATGTTGCTGCTTCCATCTCTTATGACCGAAAATAACTTCTGGACATCAGAACAGCGATTACTCAACACGGACTGGAAGAAGTTTTTTCCTTTAACGAGTCCGATGAGAAAGATATACTGCTCTCCCGGGAACAGGCCCAGATCCACGTCATTTGCGTGAAAAAAAGACGGAGGGAAAGATGACGCAGATCAGGCTGCCTTTTGAGAATCCGTAGGTGAGCGAGTAATCCCCCATTGTCATCAATTCTACTTGCTAACATGCAATCATTGGAAAATAAAATGGATCACCTACGATTACGATTATCCTACCAATGGGACATAACAACTGTAATATCCTATGTTTCACAGAGTCGTGGCTGAACGACGACACAGACATTATAGAGCCGGAGGGATTTTCAATGCCCCGGCAGAACAGAGAAGATACAGTTGAAGTCGGAAGTTTACATACACTTAGTTTGGAGTCATTAAAACTCGTTTTTCAACCACTCCACACATTTCTTGTTAACAAACTATAGTTTTGGCATGTCGGTTAGGACATCTACTTTGTGCATGACAAGTAATTTTTTCAACAATTGTTTACAGACAGATTATTTCACTTATAATTCACTGTGTCACAATTTCAGTGGGTCAGAAGTTTACATACACTAAATTGACTGAGCCTTTAAACAGCATGGAAAATTCCAGAAAATTATGTCATGGCTTTAGAAGCTTCTGATAGGCTAATTGACATCATTTGAGTCAATTGGAGGTGTACCTGTGGATGTATTTCAAGGCCTAACTTCAAACTCAGTGCCTCTTTGCTTGACATCATGGGAAAATCAAAAGAAATCAGCCAAGACCTCAGAAAAATGTTTGGATCCTCCACAAGTTTGGTTCATCCTTGGGAGCAATTTACAAACACCTGAAGGTACCATGTTCATCTGTACAAACAATAGTACGCAAGTATAAACACCATGGGACCACGCAGCCGTCAAACCGCTCAGGAAGGAGACACGTTCTGTCTCCTAGAGATGAACGTACTTTGGTGCGAAAAGTGCAAATCAATCCCAGAACAACAGCAAAGGACCTTGTGAAGATGCTGGAGGAAACAGGTACAAAAGTATCTATATCCACAGTAAAACAAGTTCTATATCAAGATAACCTAAAGGCCACTCAGCAAGGAAGAAGCCACTGCTCCAAATAAATAAAATTGTACAAAATAAACTAAAGTTAACAAAAAATCTTATTAAAGTAACACAGTATGCCGGTTGGACGTACTGCCGAGGCAGATTATGGTAGAGAAATGAACATTACATTCTCTGTCAACAGCTCTGGTGTACTTGTAACAGTTTTGCTTCTGTCCCTCTCCTCGCCCCTAACTGGGCTCGAACCAGGGACCCTCTGCACACAGCAACGACAGTCACCCACGAAACACCATTACCCATCGCTCCACAAAAGCCGTGGCCCTTGCAGAGCAAGGGAACAACTACTTCATGGTCTCAGAGCGAGTGACGTCAACGATTGAAACGCTATTAGCACGCACCCCACGTACTAACTTGCCATTTCTCACCGGTTACATACATTATTCCGTTCAGCATGCCAGCATGCCAATTTGCATGCTCCCTTAAAACTTGAGACATTTGTGGTATTGTGTTGTGTGACAAAAGAGTGGCTAGATGGAAGCCACGCCACAGTAAAAGGCACATAAGAGTATTGGAGTTTGCCAGAAGGCACCTAAAGGACACTCAGACCATGAGAAACAAGATTATCCGGTCTGATGAAACCAAAATTGAACTCTTTGGCCTGAATGCCAGGCGTCATATCTGGAGGAAACCTGACACCATCCCTACGGTGAAGCATGATGCTGGCATCATCATGCTGTGGGGATGTTTTTCAGTGGCAGGGACTGAGAGACAAGTCAGGATTAAGGGAAAGATGAGCGGAGCAAACTACAGAGAGATCCTTGATGAAAACCTGCTCCAGAGAGCTCAGCATCTCAGACTGGGTCGAAGGTTCACCTTCCAACAGAACAACAACGCTAAGCACATAGCCAAGAAAATGCAGGAGTGGCTTCGGGACAAGTCTCTGAATGTGCTTGAGTGGCCCAGCCAGAGCCCAGACTAGAACCTGATTGAACATCTGTGGAGAGACCTGAAAATAGCTGTGAAGCGAAGCTCCCTATCCAACCTGACAGAGCTTGAGAGGATCTGCAGAGAAGAATGTGACAAACTCCCCAAATACAGGTGTGCCAAGCTTGTAGCATCATACCCTGCAATCGCTGGCAAAGATGCATCAACAAGTTACTGAGTAAAGGGTCTAAATACTTAGGGCTCTCCAGAGGGTGGTGCGGTCCAACGCATCACCGGGGGCAACCTGCCTGCCCTCCAGGAAACCAACAGTACCCAATGTTACAGGAAGGCCAAAAAGATCATCAAGGACATCAACCACCCGAGCCACGGCCTGTTTACCCCGCTATCATCCAGAAGGCGAGTTCAGTACAGGTGCATCAAAGCTGTGACCGAGAGACTGAAAAACAGCTTCTATCTCAAAGCCATCTGACAGTTAAATACCCATCACAATCCGACTACCATTCGGTTACTCAACCCTGCACCTTAGAGGATGCTGCCCTATGTACATAGACATGGAATTACTGGTCACTTTAAATTGAACACTAGTCACTTTAATAATGTGTACATACTATTTTACCCATTTAATATGTACATACTGTATTCTACTGTATTTTTGGTCAATAACACTCAGACATTGCTTGTCCAAATATTTATATATTTCTTAATTCCATTATTTTATTTTTAGATTTGTGTGTATTATTGTGAATTGTTAGATTCTACTGCACTGTTGAAGCAACTGTAGGAATCAAAGCATCTCTCTTCACCCGCAATATCATCTGAAAATGTGTATGTGACCAATAAAATTTGATTTTGATTTGATTTTGTAATGTATGAATAATTCAGGTCAGATGGACATTTTTAAAGTCTATGGAATGTTCCTATGAAATGTCACAATTTTGAATGCATTTACAATAAGCGTTTACACCGTAAACTAATGCTATATCATGACCTTCCTTACTGTCAACTTTCCTACACACTGGCCAGCTGACATGTGGCGTGCCGTCATGTCTCCTGAGGTTGTGGATTATGTTCCAATCTGAACTCTGACGTTGCCGCCAATCACTTGTTTTGTTTGTGGTGGTGGTGTGTGTGTGTGTGTGTGTGTGTGTGTGTGTGTGTGTGTGTGTGCGTGTGCGTGTGTGTGTGTGTGTGTGTGTGTGTGTGTGTGTGTGTGTGTGTGTGTGTGTGTGTGTGTGTGTGTGTGTGTGTGTGTGTGTGTGTGTGTGTGTGTGTGTGTGTGTGTGTGTGTGTGTGTGTGTGTGTGCGTGCAGAGAGATCCTGGGAGGGGAGTTTCTGTCAGTAACTCAGGGATAAATAGAGAGGCAGAGCTCAGAGTTTGTCAGAAGGCTGACCTGACAGGGTCACACACAGGACCAAGCAGGAGAAGGACCTCAGCATTTTTACCTTTTATTACAAATGGAGAAACATGAAGATGTTCAATACTGTTTTCAAGATGGAAACTCTTCTTGCAGAAAGGCTTTGCTATAGACATCTATCTACATAACACTGTACATCTTCTTCTCATTGATTTCAGCAGTTACAGTATTTTTGAACGTACTGGTGATCATCTCCATCTCTCACTTCAAGCAGCTCCACACTACAACCAACCTGCTCATCCTCTCTCTGGCTGTGGCAGATGTCCTGGTGGGACTGATTGCGATACCAGTAACGACTGTAGCAATAATGGAACCATGCTGGGGTTTTGGGGAATATTTCTGTGTGTTTCATATCTACATAGATTTTTTATGTACTTCTTTATCTCTGGGCAATTTGGTCTTGATATCTATTGACCGCTATGTTGCTGTGTGTGATCCCTTATTGTACCACTCTAAAATAACAATAACAAGGTTGATGTGTTGTATATCCATTACCTGGTGTTGTTGTATCATATACGATGCTGCTATTATAAAAAACTTTGTAAATGTACAGGTACCAAATAGGTGTTTGACAGAATGTTTTATTTTTGAAGGAATAACATGGGGTAATATCGTTGAAATTGTATTTACAATGGTTGTCCCATGCTCTGTTATTATAACACTTTATATGAAAATCTTTGTGGTGGCCAGATTACAGGCCAGAAAGGTATTTTCAAAAGAGGCTGCCAGTGTGTCTGGTGTTAAAACTGTACAGGCAAATAAGTCTGAGAGAAAAGCAGCAAAAACTCTGTCTATTGTTGTTTTCACCTATCTCATTTGTTGGATTCCATTTCTATTTTCTTCTTTCTTTCAGTTGTCTTTTTTTAGTGACAATTTTTCATTTATCCTTGGTTTTCTGCCACTTGTTAATTCTTTCATCAATCCAATAATTTATGCTTTCTTTTATCCATGGTTCAAAGTGACAGCTAAACATATTTTAACCCTGATCTTACGGCGTTCATAGTTCCTTTGTTTTCATTCCCCAGTTTGAGAAACAGGTTTCATATAGTTTTGTAATACCATTGTTGTAAGTATTTCATTCATGTAACAATACACTGACAGGACTTATCTCAGTGTTGTCATCATAGATACATGTGGTGTTGATAGAGAATGATTTGGCTGGATTGGATTGGAATGAATTGGAGAAGGCAAAATAAGGAATAAGATTGTTTTATAAAACACTTTGAAGACATTTTTGGGTTGTATATTCCAAATACCAAAGTGTGTTGTTGTTCCATGTTATTTAATGATAAATAGTATGTAAGTATTCTAAAAGTACATTCTGAGGACGTCATGAGTCATTATGTATGTTTAACATCACCATCTAGTGGCTTAAATGGTACACAGTGCCTTCAACAAGTAGTCAAATTTAAATGTACAATAGGCATCATATCAGATAACACCCAAGGTGTAGTTAATGGTGTATTGTGTAAGTAGTTGATGGTCAAAATTAAGAATATGCAATTATGGGAAACACTTCATTATAGCATTCAGTAATAAACCATTTGTAAGGAATTTACAGTTTGCTTACCATTGTTGAATCATTACTCTCACATTTGTTAAATGTTAGTCAGCTAAGTATTCTCAAATGTATAAATAACTACTATATGCTTTAATTGTTAACAACTCTCACTACATCACTGCTGCCAGGTCATAGGTCATGCAAGAGCAGCTCTCTCAGATGCTGTGGAGTCAGAATGAATATAGAGATTAGTAACACTTTATAATAACACTTTGTAATAAAGAATGTATAATCGATCATTAAATAGTTTATTCATTATTCATATATCATTACACCCACATTTGTATTAGTAAGCTGGTAATTCACACATTTATATACAACATTTATAGTCTGCAATAATGATTCATAAAATCATTCATGATGTTTAATAAATATCCATATAAACCATTTAATAATCTTTAGTAAAGTAGTTTTGCAGTCCCTCATCTAAAGTGAGGACTATTCAAACTTTCTTAAAACTTATTATGGGTGAGATCCCATTAACGGGATCGACATGACAACAGCCAGTGAAAGTGCAGGGGCCCAAATTCAAACAACAGAAATATCATAAAAATGAAATTCCTCAAACATACAAGTATTTTACACCATTTTAAAGATAAACTTGTTGTTAATCCCACCACAGTGTCCAATTTCAAAAAGGCTTTACGACGAAAGCACACCAAATGATTATGTTAGGTCAGAACCTAGTCACAGAAAAACACAGCCATTTTTCCAGCCAAAGAGAGGAGTCACAAAAAGCAGAAATAGAGATAAAATGAATCACTAACCTTTGATGATCTTCATCAGATGACACTCATAGGACTTCATGTTACACAATACATGTATGTTTTGTCCGATAAAGTTCATATTTATATCCAAAATTCTCAGTTTACATTGGCGCGTTATGTTCAGTAATGTTTTGCTTCCAAAACATCTGGTGATTTTGCAGAGAGCCACATCAATTTACAGAAATACTCATCATAAATGTTGATGAAATTACAAGTGTTATGCATGGAACTTTAGATAAACTTCTCCTTAAAACCTTTTCTCAATACAGGGGGTGCTGTTTCCACTTTGGAAAATATCGTCTCCAAATTAAACTGCCTCATACTCAATTCTTGCTCGTACAATATGCATATTATTATTACTATTGGATAGAAAACAATCTCTAGTTTCTAAAACCGTTTGAATTATGTCTGTGGGTGAACCAGAACTCTTTCTACAGCGAAGCACATGACAGGACATGCGAAGCTCTGAAAAATAGTCTCTGATCTCGGATCAGTTTAAAACTCTGTGTGTGCCCTATGGCTTGACATGAACTGCACCCGCCTTCCCCTGGATGTCAGTAACCAATGAGAAGTGGAATGGTGTCTCTACGTGTTTGTCAGAGTTTTTAAAAGGGAATGGAGTGAGATGTCCCTTCTTTTCGACGCTTGCCAGGACGCAAGGGAGGACATCAGAATCGCATGCTCAAAAGCTCTCGTTATTGATCAAAGATATATCCGTCTGTGATTTAATTCGATATAGGTGTTAGAAACATCATAACGAAGTTATTTGAAACCGATTTATATCAGTTTATGCGAGTATATTGCTATTTTTCGGAATTTCCTTAGTATTGCGTTTGAGGATTTGGGCATGTGTGTGCCGTGTAGCTATCGTTAGCTGCTAGTTTCGAAGTTGAGGAGGTCGTTTTACAACAAAGCAACGATTATTTTGGACAAAGGACACATTGCCCAAGATACTGATGGAAGCTCGTCCAAAAGTAAGAGTTATTTATGATTTTATTCCGTATTTATGTGGAAAAATGTAAACGCAGTTGTCAGCCATTTTTTGCGGCACTAATCTGGCTGTAACTCACAATGTATGTCTAGTAACGTAAATTTTAAAAATCTAAATCAGCGGTTGCATTAATAACCAATGCATCTTTCATTAGCTGTCCAACCTGTATTTTTTTAGTCAATCTAATCGATAAATAATCGTAAACATAGGTGCCTTTCCAAGATGGCGCCGGCCCAAATGCATGCCATGTTTTGACAGATTACATTGCATAACCACGATTTGTGATGCTAAATATGCACATTTTCGAACAAACTCTATATGCATTGTGTAATATGATGTTACAGGACTGTCATCTGAAGAATTCTGAGAAGGTTAGTGAAAAAATTTATATATTTTGGTGGCGATAACGTTATCGCCCCCTTTGCCTTGATTTAATGCTGGTGTGATGTTAGCTCATGTGGTATGCTAATATAACGATATATTGTGTTTTCGCTGTAAAACACTTAGAAAATCTGAAATATTGTCTGGATTCACAAGATCTGTGTCTTTCGATTGCTGTAGGCTGTGTATTTTTCAGAAATGTTTTAGGATGAGTATTTTGGTAATTGACGTCGGTCTCTGTAATTATTCCGGCTGCTTCCAACGCTATTTCAGATTGCAGCTGCAATGTACAACTGTGATTTATACCTGAAAAATGCACATTTTTCTAAAAAAACATATCCTATACCATAAATATGTTATCAGACTGTCATCTTATGAAGTTGTTTCTTGGTTAGTGGCTATATATATCTTTATTTTGTCGAATTAGTGATAGCTACTGATGGAGTAAAAAACTGGTAGAGTAAAAAAAGTGGTGTCTTTTGCTAACGTGGTTAGCTAATAGATTTACATATTGTGTCTTCCCTGTAAAACATTTTAAAAATCAGAAATGATGGCTGGATTCACAAGATCTGTATCTTTCATCTGGTGTCTTGGACTTGTGATTTAATGATATTTAGATGCTTGTATTTACTTGTGACGCTATGCTAGGCTATGCTAGTCAGCTTTTTTACTGTGGGGGGTGCTCCCGGATCCGGGATGAGTACCAAGTAAAAGTTATTGCAACCGCTGTGTCAGATTTCAAAAAAGCTTTACCGAATAAGCACACCATGCAATAATCTGAGTATGGCGCTCAGACACAAAAAACAAGCCATACAGATATCCGCCATGTTGTGGAGTCAACAGAAGTCAGAAATAGCGTTATAAATATTCACTTAACTTTGATGATCTTCATCAGAATGCACTCCCAGGAATCCCAGTTCCACAATAAATGTTTGTTTTGTTCGATAAAGTCCATCATTTGTTTCCAAATACCTCCTTTTTGTTCGCGCCTTGAGTTCACAAATCCAAATTCACAATGCAGTTCGTAAAAACATGTCAAACGATGTATAGAATCAATCTTTATGATGTTTTTAACATAAATCTTCAGTAATGTTCCAACTGGAGAATTCCTTTGTCTTCAGAAATGCAATGGAACGCAGGCCGCTCTCACGGGAGTACGCGTGATCAGCTCATGCCAGACACCTCATTGAAAGAGCTCTCATTCCCCCCTCCTTCACAGTAGAAGCCTGAAACAAGGATCTAAAGACTGTTGACATCTAGTGGAAGCCTTATGAAGTGCAATATGACCCCATAGACACTGTATATTCGATTGGCAATGAGTTGAAAAACTACAAACCTCAGATTTCCCACTTCCTGGTTGGATTTTTTCTCAGGTTTTTCCTGCCATATGAGTTATGTTATACGCACAGACATCATTCAAACAGTTTTAGAAACTTCAGAGTGTTTTCTATCCAAATCTACTAATAATAATATGCATATCTTAGCTCCTGGGCCTGAGTAGCAGGCAGTTTACTCTGGGCACCTTATTCATCCAAGCTACTTAATACTGCCCCCCAGCCATAAGAAGTTGTAACTTGTTTAATGTTTAATAAATGTATTTTTAAACCATTTACTGATCATTAGTAAAGTAGTGTTGCAGTCCCTAATCTAAAGTGAGGACTATTCATACTTTATTAATACTTTTAAAAAATGTTGAACAGTGACCAGTGCAATTTATCACAAAAAGATGGACATGCTATTGGTAGACATTCCAGCAGTACCTAAAGCTCCTTAAGTACACAAAATGACCTAGAACATATCAATGGTTAAACATTAAGCACACAACACAGAGGATGTTTAAGGAAATATGTTGAACATTTTATTCCAAAACAGTCTCACTTATAGTAGTGTGCTGAAGGAAGTAATGTGTTTTGTCTGAAAATGATAACATTCTTGTTTGTTGGCAGTGACTACCTAAACCAAAGTGTAGATTGCAGTCACTCATTAGAGCAGTTCATAGACTGCTTACAGGGTAATGGAACCAATATCTAAATACATAATTTAACTGAACATTATGTTTAAAGGGTTATTACCTTTAATACACAAAATCAAATCAAAATCAAATTGTATTGGTCACATACACATATTTAGAAGATGTTATTGCTAGTTAACCAACATTCTTTGTTCGTAGCTCCAACAGTGCAGTAGTATCTAACAATTCACAATAATACACACAAATCTAAAAAATAAAATAAATATATAAATATTAGGAATAGCAAAGTCTGAGTGGTATTGATAAAAAATGCAGTAGAATACAGTATGTACATATGAAATGGGTAAAATATTATGTTAACATTATTAAAGTGACTAGTGTTTCCTTTAAATTGACCAGTGATTCCATGTCTATGTACATAGGGCAGTATCCTCTAAGGTGCAGGGTTGAGTAACCGGGTGGTAGTCGGCTGGTGATGGGTATTTAACAGTCTGATGGCTTTGAGATAGAAGCTGTTTTTCAGTCTCTCGATCCCGGCATTGATGCACCTGTACTGACCTTGCCTTCTGGATGATAGCGGGTTGAACAGGCCGTTTCTCGGGTGGTTGATGGTCCTGATGATCTTTTTGGCCTTCCTGTGACATCGGGTACTGTAGGTGTCCTGGAGGGCAGGCAGTGTGCCCCCTGTGATACGTTTGGCAGACCGCACCACCCTTTGGAGATCCCTAAGTGTTTCGACCATTTACTCAGTACCTTGTTGAAGCACCTTTGCCAGCACCTTTGCCAGTATGACGATACAAGCTTGGCACACCTGTATTTGGGGAGTTTCTCCCATTCTTCTCTGAAGATCCTCTAAGGCCTGTCAGGTTGGATGGGGAGCGTCGCTTACTTGTCCTGAAGCCACTCTTGCATCGTCTTGGTTGTGTTTTTACGTCTAGGAGCAAAAACAACTCAGCCGCTAAGTGGTAGGCCACACAAGCTCACAGAACGGGAAGGTGTGCTGCAGCGCGTAGCGTGTAAAAATCCTATGTCCTCGGCTGCAACACTCAGTACCGAGTTCCAAACTAACTGTGAAAGCAACGTCAGCACAATAACTGTTCATTGGGAACTTCATGAAATGGATTTACATGGCCGAGCAGCCAAACACAATCTTAAGATCACCATGGGCAATGCCAAGTTTCGGCTCAAGTGTTGTAAAGCATGCCGTCATTGGACTCTAGAGCAGTGGAAACGCATTCTCTGGAGTGATTAATCACGCTTCAGTATCTGGCAGTCCGACAGACAAATCTGGGTTTGGCGGAATCCAGGAGAACGCTACCTGCCCCAATGCGTAGTGCCAACTGTAAAGTTTGGTGGAGGAGGAATAACGGTCTCAGGATGTTTTTCATGGGTTGAGCTAGGCCCCTTAGTTCCAGTGAAGGGAAATCTTAACACTACAGCATACAATGACATTGTAAACTTTGTGACAACAGTTTGGGGAAGGCCCTTTCCTGTTTCAGCATGAAAATGCCAAAGTGTACATAGTGAGGTCCATACAGAAATTGTTTGTCGAGATCGTTGTGGAAGAATCTGACTGGCCTGCACAGAGCCCTGACCTCAAACCCATCGAACACCTTTGGATCTGTACTCAACTTTTTTAAGTGACAATTTATCACTTTTCATCCGTTTTCTACCACTTGTTAATCCTTAATAAATAATAATAATAATTTATGCATTATTTTATCCATGGTTCAAAGTGACAGCTAAACATATTTTAACTCTGAAGCTCCTATAATTGTATTCCCTAGTTTCACAAAGGTTTTATATAGTTATGTTATACAATTGCTGTAATTGCTTCTTTCATGTAACAATATACTACATTACTTATCTCAGTGTTGTCATCATAGATACATGTTGTGTTGATACAGAATGATTAGGATGGAATGGATTTGAAGGACTTGGAGAAGGCATAAGAAGGCATAAGTCTGTTGTTGTTCCATGTTATTCAATGATAAATAGTATGTAAGTACATAAAAGTACATTCTGAGGACGTCATGAATCATTCTATATGTTGTTTAACATCTCCCTCTGGTGGCTCAATTGTGACACAACATCTTCAGCAGTAAAGTTGAAATGTACAATACTGCATGATATCAGATAATGTCCAAGTCTATCTCAATGGTGTATTGTGTAAGTAGTTGAGGGTAAAATGCAAGAATATGCAATTAAGGGTACAACTATAATGTTAAGTAATAAACCATTTGTAAGCCATTTACATTTTGTTCACAATATATTCATCATTACTCGCACATTTGTTAAATTTTAGTCAGCTAGGGATTCTCACATGTATAAATAACTACAATATGCATTAATGATTATGCACAACAGTGCAGGAGACCACAGCAGACACCACAACCACTCTCACTACATCACTGCTGCCAGGTCAAGGGTCACACCAGAGCAGCTCTCTCAGAGACTGTGGAGTCAGAACTAATATAGAGATTAGTAACACATTATAATAACACTTTGTAATAAAGAATGTATAATGGTTTAGTAAAGAGTTTATTCATCATTCATGTATTATAACTCCCACATTTGTTTTAGTAAGCTGGTTATTCACATATTTATTAACACCATTTATAGTATATAATAATGATGATCATTCATGAGATGTTTAATGAATTAACTTATAAACCATTCACTGATCATTAATACAGTCATTTTGCAGTCCCTAATCTAAAGTGAGGACATTTCATACTTCCGAATACTTTATAAATGTTTTGAACAGTGACCAGTGTAATTTATCACAAAAAGATGGACATGCTATTGGTAGATATTCCAGCAGTACTTGATGCTCCTTAAGTTCTCAAAATGACCTAGAACATATCAATGGTTAAACAATAAGCACACAACACAGAGGACATTAAAGGATATATATTGAGTATTTTATTCCAAAACAGTCACACTGTTGTAGTAGTGTGCTGAAGGAAGTAATGTGTTTGTCTGAAAATGATAACATTATTGTTTGTTGGCCCTGACTACCTAAACCAAAGTGTGGATTGCAGTCACTCATTAGAGAAGTTCATACACCGTTTACAGGGTAAGGGAACCAATTTCTAAATACATAATTTAACTGAACTTTACGTTTAAAGTGTTACAACCTTTAATACACTACAAGTGAAGGTGTCCAAATACTTATGACTTCTTCAAATGGGGTGACTAGATACAAAATTAGTATTTGTTCCTAAACGGTAAAACATATGTATGAAAATACCCTCAAGTAAAAGGTGACGATCTATAATGTCGCTTCATGAAACAGTAGATTTCATATACAAAATGCTGGATTGAAGAGGCCAGTTGAAAAAGAGAAAAAAGAGAAGAGGCCACTGACATCACTGTCAGCATAGATAGTTTGGGGCGGAGAGCTGTCGCTTATCCCCAAGTTGGGAGTGACTGAGTCTGGTCAGGCAGGAGGATGATGAAGGGGAGTGGTACTGCTGCCCCATGGAGTACCAAGGGCAGTTGAAGGAAGGAGGTAGGTTTTGCCATCTGTCGTAACAGTATGATGATCTGACCCCCCCTGTCACTGGAGGATAAGGTGGAGTTGGCTTGTAAACTCTGTAAATGACCCTCAAGTTTGGTTCCTCTTCTCTCTGGGCAGGTCGATGTTTGTAGCCGAGGGTGTCTGGCTAACAGCTCAGGCCCAGAGTTGGTTCTTGTGGATGGTGGTCTGGGAGAGCCATAGCTCACTGCTATTTGACCTCCCTCCTGGAGAAGGTGTTCCACAGAGGTAATGTTACTGGCCCATTCAACCCCCCGGCCAAGAGGCAGCTTTGCAGCCTGTCCACCAATGACTTTGCTTTGGTCCCCATGGCTAGAGTTTGGAGAGCATTGTCAACATAGAAGGTGTGCTTGACTGACTCCTGAACATCCGTGTTACCATCATGATGGTCCTGAGAATGTTTCTGGAGGAATTCAGGGAACTCAGCGAGGAACGCTATATATGTAACCAGTAGCGATAAAAAGTGATTGAATAGGCTGCATAGAGCTCATGACTAGAAGCTCAAAAAATGAAAACGTCATTTTTTTTTTGTTGGAAATTGAAATTTGCTATCATAAATGTTAGCAACACCTCCTCTCTAGCGGGATGCGCGGGGGATATGGTCACTAGTGTAACCAGGAAGTGAGGCCTCATTTAACACAGTAAATACATCAGGCTTAAGCCATGTTTCTGTCAGGCCAATCACATCAAGATTATGATCAGTGATAAATTCATTGACTATAACTGCCTTGGAAGTGAGGGATCTAACATTAAGTCACCCTATTTTGAGATGTGAGGTGTCACAATCTCTTTCAATAATGGCAGGAATGGAGGAGGTCTTTATTCCAGTGAGATTGCTAAGGCGAACACCGCCATGTTTAGTGTTGCCCAACCTAGGTCGAGACACATACACGGTCTCAATGGGGATAGCTGAGCCTACTACACTGACTTTGCTAGTGGCAGACTCCACTAAGTTGGCAGGCTGGCTAACAGCCTGCTGCCTGGCCTGCACCCTATCTCCTAAATATCCTTATAAACCATTTACTGATCATTAGTAAAGTAGTTTTCTAGTCCCTAATCTAAAGTGAGGACTATTAATACTTTCTTAATACTTTATAAATGTTTTGAACAGTGACCAGTGTAATTTATCACAATAAGATGGACATGCTATTGGTAGATATTCCAGCAGGACCTGATGCTCCTTAAGGTCTCAAAATGACCTAGAACATATCAATGGTTAAACAATAAGCACACAACACAGAGGATGTTAAAGAAAATATATCTTACATTTTATTACAAAACAGTCACACTGTTGTAGTAGTGTGCTAAAGGAAGTAATGTGTTTGTCTGAAAATGATAACTTTCTTGTTTGTTGGCAGTAACTACCAAAACCAAAGTGTGGATTGCAGTCACTCATTGGAAATCAAATCACATTTAATATGTCACAAACATGTGTTTAGCAGATGTTATTGTGGGTGTAGCGAAATGCTTGTGCATCTAGTTCCGACAGTGCAGCAATATCTAACAAGTAACATCTAACAAATTCACAACAAATACCTAACACACACAAATCTAAGTAAAGGAATGTAAATAAGAGTATATGAATATATGGATGAGCAATGTCAGAGCGGCATAGACTAAGAGAAGTTCATACACTGCTTACAGGGTAAGAGAACCAATATATAAATACATAAATTAAATGAACATTACATTTAAAGGGTTACTACCTTTAATACACTGCAAAATCAAATCAAAATCAAATTTTATAGGCCACATAAACATATTTAGCAGGTTATTGCAGGTGTAGTGAAATGCTTTTGTTCCTAGCTCCAACATTGCAGAAGTATCTAACTATTCACAACAATACACACAAATAAACACAACTAGATAGACAAACACAAACACAAATAGACAAAAAAAACAGTAGAATACAGTATATACACATGAGATGAGTAAAATAGCATGTAAACATTATTAAAGTGACTACTGTTCCATTATTAGTGACCAGTCATTCCAGGTCTATGTACATAGGGCAGCATCCTCTAAGGTGCAGGGTTGAGTAACTGGGTGGTAGTCGGCTAGTGATGGCTATTTAACAGTCTGATGGCTTTGAGTTAGAAGCTGTTATTCAGTCTCTCGGTCACAGCTTTGATGCACCTGTACTTATCTCACCTTCCGGATGATAGCGGGATGAACAGGTCGTGGCTTGGATGGTTGTTGTCCTTGATGATCTTTTTGGCCATCCTGTGACATCGGGTACTGTTGGTTTCCTGGAGGGCAGGCAGGTTGCCCCCGGTGATGCGTTGGACCGCACCACCCTGTGGAGAGCCCTAAGTATTCAGACCCTGTACTCAGTACCTTGTTGAAGCATTGTTTCCAGCGAATACAGGGTATGACGCTACAAGCTTGGCACACCTGTATTTGGGGAATTTCTCCCATTCTTCTCTGCAGATCTTCTCAAGCTCGGTCAGGTAGAATGGGGAGCGTCGCTGCACAGCTATTTTCAGGTCTCTCCACAGACGTTCGGTCAGGTTCTAGTCCGGGCTCTGGCAGAGCCATTCAAGCACATTCAGAGACTTGTCCCGAAGCCACTCCTGCATTGCCTTGGCTGTGTGCTTAGGGTCATTGTTCTTTTGGAAGGTGAACCTTTGACCCGTCTGAGGTCCTGAGAGCTCTGGGGCAGGTTTTCATAAAGGAACTCTCTCTGCACTTTGCTCCGTTCATCTTTCCCTATATCCTGACTAATCTCTCAGTCCCTTACACTGAAAAACATCCCGACAGCATGATGCTGCCACCACCGTGCTTCACCGTAGGGATGGTGCCAGGTTTCCTCCCAACACGACGCTTGGCATTCAGGCCAAAGAGTTAATTTTTGGTTTCATCAGACCAGAAAATCTTGTTTTTCATGGTCTGAGAGTCCTTTAGGTGCCACTTGGCAAATTCAAAGGCTGTTATGTGCCATCTACTGTGGTGTGGTTTCAGTCTGGCCACTCTACACTAAAGGCCTGATTGTTGGAGTGCTGCAGAGATGTTTGTCCTTCTGGAAGGTTCTCCCATCTCCACAGAGGAACTCCGGAGCACTCTCAGAGTGAACATCAGGTACTTGGTCACCTCCATGACCAAGGACCTTCTCCCTGATTGCTCAGTTTGGCCGGGCAGCCAGATCTAGGAAGAGTCTTGGTGGTTCCAAACTTCTTCCATTTAAGAATGGAGGCCACTGTGTTCTTGGGGGCCTTCAATGCTGAAGAAAAGTTTTGGTACCCTTCCACAGATCTGTGCCTCGACACATTCCTGTCTCGGAGCTCTACTGACATCTCCTTCGACCTTATGGCTTGGTTTCTGCTCTGACATGCACTGTCAACTGCGGGACCTTATATAGACTGGTATGTGCATTTCCAAAAAATAATATTTTTTATTTAACTAGGTAAGTCAGTTAAAGAACAAATTATTTTTTACGATGACGGCCTACACCGGCCAAACCCAGAGGACGCTGGGCCAATTGTGTGCTGTCCTATGGGACCTCCAATCACGACCAGTTTTGACCAGGGTTTCTAGCACTGAGATGCAGTGCCTTAGACCGCTCCGCCACTCCGGAGCCCAAATCATGTCCAATCAATTAAATCTACCACAGGTGGACTCCAATCAAGTTGTAGAAACATCTCAAGGAATGATCAATGGAAACAGGATGCACTTTAGCTCAATTTCTAGTCTCATAGCAAAGGGTCTGAATACTTATGTAAATAAGGTATTTCTATTTTATTTTTAATACATTTGCAAACATTCCTAAAAACCTGTTTGTGGGGTATTGTGTGTAGATTGATGAGAGAAAAAAGTGTTTAATACATTTTAGAATAAGGCTGTAACGTAACAAAATGTGTAAAAAGCCAGGAGGTCTGAATACTTTCCGAATGCACCGTTTGTATGAAAATACCCTAAAATAAAAGTTGATGTTCTATAATGTCACCTCATATTAAACTAAATCTCATATCCAAAGTGCTGGAGTAAAGCACTTTGCATATGGACACTGCATAGTAAAATAGAGAACAGGGATTACTTCAGTGTGCTGGGGCTGCAGTGCCTGGGTTAACCTCTACATCACCAGAGGAACAGAGTAGGATAAGGGCATGGCTAAAGGCTATAAGACCTGGTCGTCTAGTGAGACAGGAACAGAGAGTAAAATAATCAGATTTCTGGCGCGGAAGAATAGATTCAAGGCATAATGTACAGACAAGGGTATGGTAGGGTGTGAATACAGTGGAGGTAAACCTAGGCATTGAGTGACAATGAGAGAGGTTTTGTCTCTAGAGGCACCATTTAAGCCCACCATTTAAGCCAGGTGAGGTCACAGCATGTGTGGGGGGTGGAACAAAATGGCTAGCTAAGGAATATTGAGCAGGGCTGGAGGCTCTACAGTGAAATAAGACAATAATCATTAACCAAAACAGCAGTAGGCAAGGAATATTGACATTAGGGAGAGTCATGTGTAGCCGAGTGATCATAGGGTCCAGTGAGTAGCTAGGCGAGCTGGAGACATGGCGATTCAGACAGCTAGCAGGCCGGGTCTAGCAAGCTAGCAGATGGGTCTCTGGGAGACGTTGAAATGGAAGAGCCTGTAGAAACCCCCTCGGGCGGTTATGTCGGCAGACCAGTCGTGATGGATTTGCGGGGCTCCGTGTCGGCAGTGAAGGGGTCCAGGCCAAAAGGCAAATAGGTATTGTAGCCCAGGAATTGGCTGATGGATCTCTGAGGCTAGCCGGGAGATGGGCCTAGCTTGAGGCTAGCTCCAGGCTAACTGGTGCTTGCTTCGGGACAGAGACTTTAGCCAGGAGCAGCAGCTCGGATAGCAGCTAACTAGCTGCGATGAACCCGTGCAAAGGTTCAGCGCTTGTGGTAGGACTCCGGAGATGTGGTAGGGAAAAAGCAGTCCAATATGCTCTGGGTTGATATCACACTGTGCAGACAGGCAGGAGTTGATCGGGCTGAGGCTGGCTGATGTCCGAGTTAACGGTGATGACCGCTAGCAGTGGCTAACTGACTACTAGCTAGTAGCTAGTTAGCTGGCTAGCATCTGATGTTGATTCCGGTTCCAAAGCATAAAAAATAGCAGATCCGTACTACATTGGGTGAGGCGGATTGTAGGAGAGTATGTTCAGTCCGTAGATGGAAATTGAGATTTAAATGTTTTTATTATTAACGAAATATATACAAAGAAAAGGATTTATAAACGGGACAAGGCAAGAAAAAAACAGACAGTTGTGAAGAGGGAACGACAAAACCTACTCCCCCTCAAGAGACTGAAAAGATTTGGCATTGGTCCTCAGATACTCAAAAGGTGCTACAGCTGCACCATCGAGAGCATCCTGACTAGTTACATCACTGTTACATCACTGCAACTGCTCGGCCTCCGACCACAAAGCACTACAGAGGGGCCAAACATCCTGCCATCCAGGACCTCTATACCAGGCGGTGGAAGAGGAAGGCCCTAAAATGTGTCAGACTCCAGCCACCCCAGTCATAGACTGTTCCCTCTGCTACAGCACGGCAAGCGGTACTGGAGGACCAAGTATCGGTCCAAGAGGCTTCTAAACAGCTTCTACCCCCAAGCCACAAGACTCATCAACATATAATCAAATGGCTACCCAGACTATTTGCATTGCCCCCCCCTCCCCCTCTTACCTACATGTAGATATTACCTCAACTAACAGGTGCCCCCGCAAGTTGACTCTGCACCGGTACCTCCCTGTATATAGTCTCGCTAATGTTATTTTACTGCTGCTCTTTAAATACTTGTTACTTTTATTTCTTATTCTTATCTGTATTTTTTTCAACTGCATTGTTGGTTTTGGGCTCGTAATTAATAATTTCACTGTAAGCATATCACATGCGTATTCGGCGCACGTGACTAATAAAATATAATTTGATTTGACATTCCAAATATTGTCAATTGAAACCTAGGTGTGAACCTAATGTCTTGTTTTTTCTGTCCCCTACAGGTAGACTGGTGTCAGGCTGGAGCAGCAGCTGCCATGGCTGTGTATAGAAACATCTGTTCTTCAAAATTTCCATCCTGCAGCCAGTGGAGCAGCTTTCTCTGGCGCAGTTGGAAATTAAGATCCAGTGGGAACTAGTTCCTCCTGGTCTCATAGGCCCTCAGCATGTCCCTGTACAAGGTGCCACGAGGCCAACTGCAGACTGGTGCTGCCCTAGTAGGATGCAACTGGAACCACACTGTAAAGCATTTCCTGTAAAATGTACAGTAACTTACTGGAAGCAATTGGCCAGTAAGTTACCGTAATTTATTTTACAGTACAGTGACTGTAATCAATTTTTGGCAATTCATTTTTATGGTACTAACATTTTTACTGTAATGTAATTTACAGTACAGGAATTGCAGCTACATATTCTACACCTGCATTGCTTGATGTTTGGAGTTTTAGGCTGGGTTTCTGTACAGCACTTTGAGATATCAGCTGATGTAAGAAGGGCTATATAAATGCATTTGATTTGATTTGATATTACCCAGTGTTCTTTGCAAGTTACATTTTTTTTATTTACATTTTGGTCATTTAGCGGGCGCTCTTGTCCTTAGTAACGTACAGTCACTGCATTCAACCAAGGTTAATAAAAACGAAGGTATATCACAGTCATAGCAAGTAAAACCTTTCTGTTGAAATCACAGAAATACCGTGACGAGATCCTGAGGCCCATTTTAGTGCCATTCATTCACCACCATCACCTCATGTTTCAACATGATCATTTACGCATGTCAGTCTTCAACATCTGTACACGGGCATCACCGGCCAAACCTGGATGATGCTGGGCCAATTGTGCGCTGCCCTATGGTTACTCCCGGTTGTGATACAGCCTGGATTGCCACAACGTCTAGAATGTCATTGTATGTTGTAGTGTTAAGGTTTCCCTTTACTGGAACTAAGGGGCCCAGCTCCTTAGTTCCACTTTTTTCTCTCATCAATCTACACACAAACAGGTTTTTTGGAATGTTTGCAAATGTATTAAAAATAAAACAGAAATACCTTATTTACATAAGTATTCAGACCCTTTGCTATGCGACTCGAAATTGAGCTAAAGTGCATCCTGTTTCCATTGATCATCCTCGAGATGTTTCTACAACTTGATTGGAGTCCACCTGTGGTAGATTCAATTGATTGGACATGATTTGGGCTCCTGAGGGGCGGAGTGGTCTAAGGCACTGCATCTCAGTGCTAGAAATTTCAGAAGTTTGGAACCACCAAGACTCTTCCTAGATCTGGCTGCCCGGCCAAACTGAGCAATCAGGGAGAAGGTGACCAATGTTCCTGATGTTCACTCTGAAAGAGCTCCGGAGTTCCTCTGTGGAGATGGGAGAACCTTCCAGAAGGATAAACATCTCTGCAGCACTCCAACAATCAGGCCTGTATTGTAGAGTGGCCAAACTGAAGCCACACCACAGTAAAAGGTTTTAACTTCCGGCGCCGACCGAGATGGCCGCCTCGCTTCGCGTTCCTAGGGAACTATGCAGTATTTTGTTTTTTTATGTGTTATTCCTTACATTGGTACCCCAGGTAATCTTAGGTTTCATTACATACAGTCGGGAGGAACTACTGAATATAAGAGCAACGTCAACTCACCATCGTTACAACCAGGAATATGACTTTCCCGAAGAGGATCCTGTGTTTTGCCTTCCACCCAATACAATGGATCTGATCCCAGCCGGTGACCCTAAACAACGACGCCGAAAAAGGGGCAAACGAAGCGGTCTCCTGGTCAGGCTTCGGAGACGGGCACATCGCGCTCCACTCCCTAGCATACTACTCGCCAATGTCCAGTCTCTTGACAATAAGGTTGATGAAATCCGAGCAAGGGTAACATTCCAGAGAGATATCAGGGATTGTAACGTTCTTTGCTTCACGGAAACATGGCTCACTCAAGAGACGCTAACGGAGTCGGTGCAGCCAGCTGGTTTCTTCTCGCATCGCGCCGACAGAAACAAACATCTTTCTGGTAAGAAGAGGGGCGGGGGTGTATGCCTTATGATCAACGAGACGTGGTGTGATCATAACAACATACAGGAACTCAAGTCATTCTGTTCACCAGATTTAGAATTCCTCACAATCAAATGTCGACCGCATTATCTACCAAGGGAATTCTCTTCGATTATAATCACAGCCATATATCCCCCCCCAAGCAGACACATCGATGGCCCTGAACGAACTTTATCTGACTCTTTGTAAACTGGAAACCACACACCCTGAGGCTGCATTCATCGTAGCTGGGGATTTTAACAAGGCTAATCTGAAAACAAAACTTGTGCTACCAGGGCTGGTAAAACCTTGGATCATTGTTAAACTAACTTCCGCGACGCATATAAGGCCCTCCCCCGCCCTCCTTTTGGAAAAGCTGACCACGACTCCATTTTGTTGCTTCCAGCCTACAAACAGAAACTAAAACAGCAAGCTCCCGCGCTCAGATCTGTTCAACGCTGGTCCGACCAATCTGATTCCATGCTTCAAGACTGCTTCGATCACGTGGATTGGGATATGTTCCGCATTGCGTCCAACAACAACATTGACGAATACGCTGATTCGGTGAGCGAGTTCATTAGAAAGTGCATTGACGATGTCGTACCCACAGCAACGATTAAAACATTCCCAAACCAGAAACCGTGGATTGATGGCAGCATTCGCGTGAAACTGAAAGCGCGAACCACTGCTTTTAACCAGGGCAAGGTGACCGGAAACATGACCGAATACAAACAGTGTAGCTATTCCCTCCGCAAGGCAATCAAACAAGCTAAGTCCCAGTATAGAGACAAAGTAGAGTCGCAATTCAACAGCTCAGACACAAGAGGTATGTGGCAGGGTCTACAGTCAATCACGGATTACAAAAAGAAAACCAGCCCCGTCGCGGACCAGGATGTCTTGCTCCCAGACAGACTAAATAACTTTTTGGCTTGCTTTGAGGACAATACAGCGCCACTGACACGGCCCGCTACCAAAACCTGCGGGCTCTCCTTCACTGCAGCCGAGGTGAGTAAAACATTTAAACGTGTTAACCCTCGCAAGGCTGCAGGCCCAGACGGCATTCCCAGCCGCGTCCTCAGAGCATGCGCAGACCAGCTGGCTGGTGTGTTTAAGGACATATTCAATCAATCCTTATCCCAGTCTGCTGTTCCCACATGCTTCAAGAGGGCCACCATTGTTCCTGTTCCCAAGAAAGCTAAGGTAACTGAGCTAAACGACTACTGCCCCGTAGCACTCACTTCCGTCATCATGAAATGCTTTGAGAGACTAGTCAAGGACCATATCACCTCCACCCTACCTGACACCCTAGACCCACTCCAATTTGCTTACCGCCCCAATAGGTCCACAGACGACGCAATCGCAACCACACTGCACACTGCCCTAACCCATCTGGACAAGAGGAATACCTATGTGAGAATGCTGTTCATCGACTACAGCTCAGCATTTAACACCATAGTACCCTCAACTCGTCATCAAGCTCGAGATCCTGGGTCTCGACCCCGCCCTGTGCAACTGGGTCCTGGACTTCCTGACGGGCCGCCCCCAGGTGGTGAGGGTAGGTAACAACATCTCCACCCCGCTGATCTTCAACACTGGGGCCCCACAAGGGTGCGTTCTGAGCCCTCTCCTGTACTCCCTGTTCACCCACGACTGTGTGGTCATTCACGCCTCCAACTCAATCATCAAGTTTGCGGACGACACTACAGTGGTAGGCTTGATTACCAACAACGACGAGACGGCCTACAGGGAGGAGGTGAGGGCCCTCGGAGTGTGGTGTCAGGAAAATAATCTCACACTCAACGTCAACAAAACAAAGGAGATGATTGTGGACTTCAGGAAACAGCAGAGGGAGCACCCCCCTATCCACATCGACGGGACAGTAGTGGAGAAGGTGGAAAGTTTTAAGTTCCTCGGTGTACACATCACGGACAAACTGAATTGCTCCACCCACACAGACAGCGTTGTGAAGAAGGCGCAGCAGCGCCTCTTCAACCTCAGGAGGCTGAAGAAATTCAGCTTGTCACCAAAAGCACTCACAAACTTCTACAGATGCACAATCGAGAGCATCCTGTCGGGCTGTATCACCGCCTGGTACGGCAACTGCTCCGCCCACAACCGTAAGGCTCTCCAGAGGGTAGTGAGGTCTGCACAACGCATCACCGGGGGCAAACTACCTGCCCTCCAGGACACCTACACCACCCGATGTCACAGGAAGGCCATAAAGATCATCAAGGACAACAACCACCCGAGCCACTGCCTGTTCACCCCGCTATCATCCAGAAGGCAAGGTCAGTACAGGTGCATCAAAGCAGGGACCGAGAGACTGATAAACAGCTTCTATCTCAAGGCCATCAGACTGTTAAACAGTCACCACTAATATTTAGTGGCCGCTGCCAACATACTGACTCAACTCCAGCCACTTTAATAATGGGAATTGATGGAAATTATGTAAAAATGTATCACTAGCCACTTTAAACAATGCCACTTAATATAATGTTTACATACCCTACATTACTCATGTCATATGTATATGTATATACTGTACTGTATATCATCCACTGCATCTTGCCATCTTTATGTAACACATGTATCACTAGCCACTTTAAACTATGCCACTTTATGTTTACATTACTCATCTCATATGTATAGACTGTACACTATACCATCTACTGCATCTTGCCTATGCCGTTCCGTACCATCACTCATTCATATATCTTTATGTACATATTCTTCATCCCTTTACACTTGTGTGTATAAGGTAGTAGTTGTGGAATTGTTAGGTTAGATTACTTGTTGGTTATTACTGTATTGTCGGAACTAGAAGCACAAGCATTTCGCTACACTCGCATTAACATCTGCTAACCATGTGTATGTGACAAATACAATTTGATTTGATTTGATTTGAAAGGCACATAACAGCCTTTGAGTTTGCCAAATGGCGCCTAAAGGACTCTCAGACCATGAGAAACAAGATTCTCTGGTCTGATGAAAACAAAATGTAACTCTTTGGACTGAATGCCAAGCGTCGCATTGGGAGGAAACCTGGCACCATCCCTACGGTGAAGCATGGTGGTGGCAGCATCATGCTGCCGGGATGTTTTTCAGTGTAAGGGACTGAGAGACTAGTCAGGAAAAAGGGAAGTATGAAGGGAGTAAAGTACAGCGAGAGTTCCTTGATGAAAACCTGCCCCAGAGCTCTCAGGACCTCAGACGGGTCAAAGGTTCACCTTCCAAAAGAACAATGACCCTAAGCACACAGCCAAGACAATGCAGGAGTGGCTTCGGGACAAGTCTCTGAATGTGCTTGAATGGCCCAGCCAGAGCCCGGACTAGAACCTGACCGAATGTCTGTGGAGAGACCTGAAAATAGCTGTGCAGGGACGCTCCCCATTCTACCTGACCGAGCTTGAGAGGATCTGCAGAGAAGATTGGGAGAAATTCCCAAATACAGGTGTGCCAAGCTTGTAGCGTCATACCCTGTATTCGCTGGCAACAATGCTTCAACAAGTTCCTGAGTACAGGGTCTGAATACTTAAGGCTCTCCAGAGGGTGGTGTCCAACGCATCACCGGGGGAACCCTGCCTGCCCTCCAGGAAACCAACAGTACCCGATGTCACAGGATGGCCAAAAAGATCATCAAGGACAACAACCATCCAAGCCACGACCTGTTCATCCCGTTATCATCCGGAAGGTGAGATAAGTACAGGTGCATCAAAGCTGTGACCGAGAGACTGAATAACAGCTTCTAACTCAAAGCCATCAGACTGTTAAATAGCCATCGCTAGCCGACTACCACCCAGTTACTCAACCCTGCACCTTAGAGGATGCTGCCCTATGTACATAGACATGGAATCACTGGTCATTTTAATAATGGAACAATAGTCACTTTAATAATGTTTACATGCTATTTTACTCATCTCATATGTATATATTGTATTCTACTGTATTTTTTGTCAATGCCACTCAGACATTGCTTGTCCTAATAATTATATATTTCTTAATTCCATTCTTTTACTTTTAGATTTGTGTGTATTGTTGTAAGTTGTTAGATACTTCTGCACTGTTGGAGCTAGGAACACAAGCATTTCACTACACCTGCAATAACCTCTGCTAAATATGTTTATGTGGCATGTAAAATTAGATTTTGATTTGATTTGTTAGTGTATTAAAGTTAGTAACCCTTTAAATGTAATGTTCATTTAATTTATGGATTTATATATTGGTTCCCTGACCCTGTAAACAGTCTATGAACTGCTCTTAGTCTGTGCCTCTCTGACATTGCTCATCCACATATTCATATACTCTAAATTCCAGTCTTTACTTAGATTTGTGTGTATTAGGTATTTGTTGTGAATTTGTTAGATGTTACTTGTTAGATATTGCTGCACTGGCAGAACTAGATGCACAAGCATTTCGCTACAACCACAATAACATCTGCTAAACATCTTTATGTGACCCATACAAAATGAAATGTGATTTGATTTCTAATGAGTGACTGCAATCCACACTTTGGTTTTGGTAGTGACTGCCAACAAACAAGACTGTTATCATTTTCAGACAAACACATGACTTCCTTCAGCACACTACTACAACAATGTGACTGTTTTGGAATAAAATGTTAAATATATTTCCTTTAACATCCTCTGTGTTGTGTGCTTATTGTTTAACCATTGATTTGTTCTAGGTCATTGTGAGAACTTAAGGAGCATCAGGTACTGCTGGAATATCTACCAATAGAATGTCCTTCTTTTTTGTTATAAATTACACTGGTCACTGTTCAAAACATTTATAAAGTATTAAGAAAGTGTGAATAGTCCTCACTTTAGATTAGGGACTGCAAAACTACTTTACTAATGATCAGTAAATGGTTTATACGTTAATTTATTAAACATCTTACGAATGATCTTCTGAATCATTATTACATACTATGCTGTTTATAAATGTGCGAATAAATAGCTTATTAAAACAACTGTGGGAGTAATACATGAATGATGATTAAACTTTTAACTATTCAATTATACATTCTTTATTACAAAGTGTTATTATAAAGTGTTACCAATCTCTATATTCATTCTGACTCCACAGCATCTGAGACCTGCTCTGGTGTGACCCCTGACCTGGCAGCAGAGATGTAGTGAGAATAGTGGTTGTGAGATTAGTGGTAGTGTTCATACCCAGTATGTTGAGGTTGAACTGTCTGCTGCGGTCTCCTGCACTGTTGTGCTTAATCATTAATACATATAGTAGTTATTTATACATGTGAGAATACCTAGCTGACTAACATTTAACACATGTGGGGGGTAATGATTAATAAAAGGTGAACAAACTGTAAATTCCTTAAAAATAGTTTATTACCGCACATTATAAAGTGTTACCCATAATTGCATATTCTTACATTTGACCATCAACTACTTACACAATACACTATTGAGTTACACGTGGACGTTATCTGATATCATATTGTACATAAAACATGTTACTGCACTTGTTGAAGGCATGTGTGTCCCAATTGAGCCACTACAGGGTGATGTTAAACCTACATAATGACTCATGACATCCTCAAAATGTACTTTTAGAATACTTACATTATACTTACATATAATTAAATAACATGGAACAACCACATACTTTGTTATTTGGAATATACAAACCAAAATGTCTACATAGTTTTTTTAGACAACAAGCTTACTCCTTCTGTTGCCTTCTCCAAGTCATTCCATTCCAATCCAGACTAATTATTCTGTATCAACACCACATATATATATGATAACAACACTGAGATAAGTAATGTCAGTGTATTGTTACATGAAAGAAGCAATTACAACAATTGTATTACAAAACTATATTAAACTTATGTTTGTCAAACATAGGTTCAGAGTTAAAATATGTTTAGCTGTCACTTTGAACCATGGATAAAAGAAAGCATAAATTATTGGATTGATAAAAGAATTAACAAGTGGTAGAAGACCGATGATAAATGATAAATTGTCACTTAAAAAAGACACAAGAAAGAAAGAAGAAAATAGAAATGGAATCCAACAAATGAGATAGTTGAAAACAACAATAGAAAGAGTTTTTGCTGCTTTTCTCTCAGACTTATTTGCCTGTGCAGTTTTAACACCAGACACACTGGCAGCCTCTTTAGAAAATACCTTTCTGGCCTGTGATCTGGCCACCACAAAGATGTTCATATAAAGTGTTATAATAATAGAGCACGGGACAACCGTTGTAATTACAAGGTCAATTATATTACTCCATGTTATTTCAACAGTGAAACATTCTTTCAAACACCTACTTCGTACTTGTACATTTACAAAGTGTTTTATAATACCGGCACGATATATGATACAACAACACCAGGTAATGAATATACAACACATAATTCTTGTTATTGTTATTTTAGAGTGGTACAATAAGGGATCACACACAGCAACATAGCGGTCAATAGATATCAAGACCAAATTACCCAGAGATAAAGAAGTACATAAAAAAGAGACGTATGCATGAAACACACAGAAATATTCCCCAAAACCCCAGCATGGTTCCATTATTGCTACAGTCACTACTGGTATCACAATCAGTCCCACCAGGAGATCTGACGCAGCCAGAGAGAGGATGAGCAGGTTGGTTGGAGTGTGGAGCTGCTTGAAGTGAGAGATGGAGATGATCACCAGTACGTTCAAAAATACTGTAACCGCTGAAAACAATGAGAAGAAGATGTACAGTGTTATGTAGATAGATGTCGATAGCCGAGCCTTTCTGCAGGAAGAGTTTCTCTCTTGAAAACAGTATTGAACATCTTCATGTTTCTCCATTTGTAGTAAAAGGTCAAAATGCTGAGGTCTTGTTCCTGTTGTTCCTGCTTGGTCCTGTGTGTGACCCTGTCAGGTCCGCCTTCTGACAAACTCTGAGCTCTGCCTCTCTATTTATCCCTGAGTTACTGACAGACACTCCCCTCTTAGGAGCCTCTCTACTCACACACACACACACACACACACACACACACACACACACACACACACACACACACACACACACACACACACACACACACACACACACACACACACACACACACACACACACACACACACACACACACACACACACACACACACACACACACACACACACGGTTAGATTAACAAATAATTAATGAAAGCATGATGTAATGTATGAAAGGATTGGATGTTGCTGTGCCCACCTGGCCTGTCCTTCAGCCTTTTTGATAGGTAGAGATGAGAGGAATGGTACATTTTCTCAACTGAGCATTTTAATGGGGAAAGTATAGTATGGGTTAGGTTTTGGTCACTAAAAGACTAAAAGGATACCTGTGCAGACTAACTGGTTTGGGTGATGTCAGAGCCGAGTTTGGAACATAATCCACAACCTCAGGAGACATGACGGCACGCCACATGTCAGCTGGCTAGCGTAGAAAAGTTTACAAAGTTTACAATTTTTTTTATTATTTTGTAAGTACTCTCAGATAATTAATTTATAGACACTGAATTGATCTGAGAGTCAAAGGGCTATGGTGAAGCTCATATGTTTAAAGATGAAGTTTAAAATATAACTCTGACTTGTGTGTGGTTTAACGGTTTTGCCAGGCTTCATTTTGTGCCTACTTTCTTGCACGGTCACTGCGGTCAGACAGAGCGAGCTACGGTCAAGTGGGGCATCCTCTTGATCTCGGCACGGCCTAGGGACTACAGTGATGCCATTTGCCAACTCTTTTAGTATTATTGGATAGAAAACACTCTCAAGTTTCTAAAACTGTTTGAATTATATCTGTGAGTAAAACAGAACTCATTTGGCAGCAAACTTCCAGTCAGGAAGTGAAAATTCTGAAAATGGGGCTCTGTTTCAGGGCCTGCCTATTCAACTGGCTTATATTTATCGATATACATGCACTTCATACGCCTTCCACTAGATGTCAACAGGCAGTGGAAGGTGGAATGGGGTGTCTAGCTTGATCTGAGGTTGAACAAGAGCTTTTGGAGTGGCAGGTCAGGAATTTCCTTTCTCTACCAAGGCGCGCGAAGCACCTCGATCTTGTCTTCTGATAAGCGTTCGGTTTACACGGCGAATATCTCCGGCTCTGATTTTATTTGATACATGTGATAATAACATCGTAAAGTCTGTTTTTTCAACCGAGTTTTATCAGATTATTCAACGTTTATTGGGACTTTTGGAGTTTTCCATTCTTTGCGTAGAGAGAAGATGGGAACGTTATCAAGCTTGGCTAGCATTGTGGCGCGAATTCGACAGAAGAAAAGGACATTCTAAAACCAAACAACGATTTATTCTGGACCAAGGACTCCTTGTACAAGATTCTGATGGAAGCTCAGGAAAAGTAAGAACAATTTATGATGTTATTTTGTATTTCTGTGGAAAATGTTGATTCCTATTCTCTGCCGTTTTCGCGAGCGCTGTCTCGCAATAACGCAAGCTGTTTGTTATGGTAAAGTTATTTTTAAAAATCTAACAAGGCGGTTGCATTAAGCTCTACAACATGTATATAAAGTTTCAGAGCTCTAGGTCTGACTGTTCTTTGATAGTTTTAACGCAGGTAACTATTGCAGGCTCTGTGTGTCTCTAAGCCCCACACTGTGTCACTGCCCGTTGACTGTGTGTGTGTGTGATTTCAGAAAATCACAGAAATCAGGTAGAGCTCCAAAACCTGCCTTAAAACCTTTTCTCAATATAGGGGGTGCTGTTTCAACGTTACCATTTATCGTTCCCAAATTAAACTGCCTCGTACTCAATTCTTGCTCGTACAATATGCATATTATTATTACTATTGGATAGAAAACAATCTCTAGTTTCTAAAACCGTTTGAGTTATGTCTGTGGGTGAAACAGAACTCTTTCTGCAGCGAAATTCATGACAGGAACTGCGAAGGTCTGAAAACGAGGCTTTGTTCTCAGATCAGTTTAAAGCTCTGTATGTATCCTATGGGTCGACATGAACTGCACCCGCCTTCCCCTGGATGTCAGTAACCAATGAGAATTGGAATGGAGTTTCTACGCAGATCTCAGACCTTATAAAGCCCCAAGGAACGAAGGGAGCTCTCTTTTTGACATTCGTCATGACGCAAAGCAAGACCTCAGGGTGGCATTTTGAAACGCTCAGTTATCGGCCTTAGATATATCCGTCTGTAATTTAATTCGATATAGGTGTTAGAAACATCATAACGAAGTTATTTTAACCTGATGAGGACCAGAGGGCGCTGTTTTCACTTTGGGGGAAAATCGTACCCAATTTAAACGGCCTCGTACTCAATTCTTGCTCGTACAATATGCATATTATTATTACTATTGGATAGAAAACACTCTGTAGTTTCTAAAACCGTTTGAATTTTGTCTGTGGGTAAAACACAACTCATTTGGCAGCACACTTTCTGACCAGGAAGTGGAAAGTCTGAAATCGATGCTGTGTTCAAGTGGCTGCCTATAAATGGGCATGATACGTATGACTATACGTGCACATCATACACCTTCCCCTGGATGTCAAGAGGAAGTGAGAGGAAAAATGAGTTGATTATCTCTGTCTGAGGTTGAATAAACCATCTTGGAACAACGTGTCCCCCATTTTCTGTTTTCTGCAAGGCGCGTGTTGGGACCTGTTATTGCCTACTGGAAAGCTGTCGTTATGGGCGAATACTCTCTCCGGCTTTGATTTTATTTGATACATGTCACAATATCATCGTAAAGTATGTTTTTTCAATATAGTTTTATTAGACTATTGAAATTTATTCGGGACATTAGGCGTGTTGCGTCGTTTGCGTTTGTTCACGAAGGAGAGGTTAGCACCACCTGGCCAGTGTGCTTGCTAATTCAAGAGGGAAAGAGTTTGTTCTGAATCCAAGCAACGACGGTTCTGGACAAAGGACCCCTTGTACAACATTCTGATGGAAGATCAGCAAAGGTAGGAACCATTTTGTGATGCTATTTCATATATCTGTCGAACTGTGTACTAGTAGCTTTGCGCTCAGGTTTTGGTTATTCCCTTACCATAACTAAGTCTTATGTCGTAATGAAGATATTTTTAGAATTCTAACGCTGCGATTGCATTAAGAACTAATGGATCTATCGTTTCCTATACAACATGTATTTTTTTGTAATGTTTATGAATAGCTATTTGGTCAGAATAGGTGAGAGTCTAATAGAAATATCCGCACATTCTGGGAAAAATATGCTACGTTAGCACGTTATGCTACGTTATGCTACGTTGTATAACCACAGATTTCAGCTCTAAATATGCACATTTTCGAACAAAACATAAGTGTATGTATAACCTGATGTTATAGGACTGTCATCTGAGGAAGGTTTATGAAGGTTAGTGAAATGTAATATCTTTTGCTGGTTTATTCGCTAACGCTAACGTGCCTATTGCTATCGCTAACGTGCCTTGATGAATGAATGTGGTAGTGTGGTAGGCTATTGTAGTAAGCTAATATAATGCTATATTGTGTTTTCGCTGTAAAACACTTAAAAAATCGGAAATATTGGCTGTATTCACAAGATCTTTGTCTTTCATTTGCTATACACCATGTATTTTTCAGAAATGTTTTATGATGAGTATTTCGGTATGTCACGCTGGTGTCTGTAATTATTCTGGCTGCTTTCGGTGCAATTTCTGATTGTAGCCGCAATGTAAACTATGATTTATACCTGAAATATGCAAATTTTTCGAACAAAACATCGATTTATTGTATAACATGTTATAAGACTGTCATCTGATGAAGTTGTTTCTTGGTTTCTTTGGTTTGTTCTAGGTTAGTTTGGTTGATTTTGTGCATACTACCTGTGCTGTGAAAAATGTCTGTGCTTTTTTCTATTTGTTGGTGAGCTAACATAAATATAAATATTTTTTGAATTTCGCGCTCTGCCTTTTCAGTGGAATGTGGGAGGAGTTCCGCTAGCGGAACGCTGGGGCTAGAAAGGTTAAACCGAGTTATATCAGTTTATGCGAGTATATTGCAATTTTCGGAATTTCCTTAGTATTGCGTTTTGAACATTTGGGCACGTCTTCGCCACATGGCTAATGTTTGCTGCTGATTCCTAAGTTGAAGACGGCAATCTACAACCGAGCAACGATGATTCTGGACAAAGGACCACTTGCCCAAGATTCTGATGGAAGCTCGTCCAAAAGTAAGAGCTATTTATGATGTTATTCCGTATTTATGTGGAAAAATGTAAAAGGATTTGTCCGCCATTATTGCGGCACTGGTCTGGCTGTAACGCACACTGTATGTCTAGTAACGTTAATTTTAAAAATCTAACACAGTGGTTGCATTAATAACTAATGCATCTTTCAATTGCTGTCCAACCTGTATTTTTTAGTCAAGTTTACGATTATTTATCGATTAGATTAGGTGCCTCTCCAAGATGGCGCCGGCCAGAATGCATGAAATGCAGCTACTGATCACATTGTATAACCACGATTTGTGCTGCTAAATATGCACATTTTCGAACAAAACCTATATGCATTGTGTAATATGATGTTACAGGACTGTCATCTGATGAAGTATATCAAGGTTAGTCAAAAATTATATATCTTTTGCTGGATTGTTACGATCGCTAACCTTTGCTGCTGGTAAATTGCTTGTGTTTCTGGCTGTTGTGGTAAGCTAATATAATGCTATATTGTGTTTTCGCTGTAAAACACTTAAAAAATCTGAAATATTGGCTGGATTCACAAGATGTTGGGCTTTCATTTGCTGTACGCTGTGTATTTTTCAGAAATGTTTTAAGATGAGTAATTAGGTATTTGACGTTGGTCTCTGTAATTATTCTGGCAGCTTCGGCACTATTTCAGATTTCAGCTGCAATGTAGAACTGTGATTTATACCTGAAATATGCACATTTTTCTAAAAAAACATATGCTATACAATAAATATGTTATCAGACTGTCATCTTATGAAGTTGTTTCTTGGCTAGTGGCTATATATATCTTTATTTGGTCGAAATTGTGATAGTTACCCATGCAGGAAAAAAATGGTGGGAAAAAAAAGTTGTGTCTTTTCTTATCGTGGTTAGCTAATAGATTTACATATTGTGTCTTCCCTGTAAAACATTTTAAAAATCAGAAATGATGGCTGGATTCACAAGATGTGTATCTTTCATCTGGTGTCTTGGACTTGTGATTTAATGATATTTAGATGCTAGTATTTACTTGTGACGCTATGCTAGGCTATGCTAGTCAGCTTTTTTACTGTGGGGGGTGCTCCCGGATCCGGGATGCTGTGCAAGTAGAAGTTAACGGATTCATCTGAACATGCCGCAACTGGATCTGTAACTTATTTGAAAAAAAAATTTGTTTAACCATCACCAATTGTACATTGTACGAATTCTCATAAATTACGATAGATAAATGGCTGGTTCTTTTTTTCCTGACACCGTAGAGTTCATTTACTTTGACGTGAAGAGGTCAAATTAGCGCTCTATGAAAGTGTTTGACCTTTATTCCCAGAAAATGGACCTTAACTCAAAAAGCATTGAAGCCTTTACGCCATCTTGTTTCTGGGCTAACAGCCCATTTGGCAAAACCTGAGCTCACCGAGTTTCGTCTTCAAAGTCTTTTCCATTTAGGAGAAATGGCCATGTCGCTTTGGTGATGTTTTGTCCATTTGCAATAAGCAGCCACTCACTATCTGGTGGAATTTTCCAGAACAGCGTGAAAAAAAATAAATATCATAATACGGAAACCAAATGTCCAAGAGACTTAATTCGACAACTTCCCGGTAGATCTGGCCCTGGGACACGGCCCGGGGACATCGGCCTATTTTAAAAACATTTGCGGACGTCTAGTAAGGGACCGTACATTTGCAATATGGAGATCCTCATCAATCATACAGCAAATGCCGAATAGTGCCCTTCATGTATGAAAATACTCTCAAATGAAAGGTGACATTCTATAATGTCACCTCTTATTAAACATTTGATCTCATATCCAAAGTGCTGGAGAAAAGAGCTGCATGTTTTAAAATGTTTTCCTTCAGAGTGAAACAGAGGACAGCTATTACTATCAGTATGTACAGTGGCCAGAGTAAGGCAGTATAAATCAAAATCTGTGACAGAGGGATAACTTGACATATTCTATACTGAACAAAAATTTAAACGCAAGATTTTACTGAATACATTCATATGGAAATCAGTCCAATGAAATTAATTCATTAGGCCTATGGATTTCACATGATTGGGAATACAAATATACATATGTTGGTGAAAGAAATACAAAAGTATGGGGACACCCCTTCAAATTTGTGGATTGGGGTATTTCAGCAACACACATTGCTGACAGTTGTATTAACTCGATCACAGAGCCATGCAATCTCCATAGACAAACATTGGCAATAGATTGGGCTTACTGAAGAGCTCAGTGACTTTCAACGTGGCACCGTCATAGGATGCCACCTTTCAAACAAGTCAGTTCATCAAATTTCTGCCCTGCTAGAGGTGCACTGGTCAACTGTAAGTGCTGTTATAGTTTAATGGAAACATCTAGGAGCAACAATGTCTCAGCCGCGAAGTGGTAGGCCACACAAGCTCACAGAATGGCAAGGCGGGAATCAATATGCAATATGGAACACTTTTTTAAGGTTCTACCCATTACTGAACGCTGTTCTCAACTGGATGGTAGAGCCTGTTTTGACAATGGATTTAGAATTGGAAATGAAACAAACCTTCACTTGAACCTGATTGGTCAACTCCCCTAACCTTCCTGCATCAATTAACATGCTTTGATATGATATTGTGTTGCTGGAGTTCAGTGTTGTGGCACTCTAACTTTTCCCATTCAGAGGGCTGTAAGAAAACTCACAATCTGTCAACAAAGATGTTGGACAAAAGTCAGGAATTCAATTGGTGGGGGATTAATATAGCACCATTTCTGTTAGTAGAGACCTTGAATAGTAGGAATATGAAAAGAAATAGTCAAAATGTAAAATGGATAAAAAAACAAGAATCTTGTAAAAATGTTCTTAACCAGGTGGTTGATATGTCAGTAAAAAGTACGGTGGACTTAGAATAGGTACATTTAGTTTTTATAAAAAATACTTACTTTGGTGAAAAACATGATTGAATTGTTGACAACACAGTGCCACAACACTGTACTCCAGCAACCCAAAATGATACAA